>NC_132818.1:12108032-12735532 GCF_048594095.1 Paramormyrops kingsleyae | reverse complement strand
AGCATCCAGCTGCAGCTTCACACACGTGAGGATATTCTGTTAGTGCGGCTGGGGCTTCAGTGCTTAGGGACGTGGCAGTAGACGTGTGTGTCCCCGGACCGGGGGCTGGAGGTCCAAGAGCAACCAAGGACATTCACTCGGTCAGGTTCAGAGCACAATCGCTTGTGTCTTGTAGTCGACCATCTGGTTGAGTCCATGTGCTGCGCAGTCAGTCAGGTTCAGAGCCCGTTCAGTTTCTTACCTGTGAGCACAGGGTGGCCTCTTCGTGAAAGTATCCCCTCATGAAGTCACAGTACTCTCGTGAGGTGATCTCACACCTGCAGCAGGTAAACATACTGTAATCACTCGGAAATGACACAAAAATCACGCCATAATCAACCGGAAATGACACGGAAATCACACCGAAATCACACCATAATTACCTGAAAAAGACAGGGAAATGACAGTGTCATCACACAAGAATCACACCATAATCACACAGAAATCACACCATAATCAATAGAAATCACACCATAATCACTTGGAAATCATTGAAATCGTAGTAATCCCATGGAAATTACAGGGAAATCATACGACTCACACAGAGGATTGTGTCACAAGCCAGAAACAGAACCTGCAGCAGTCTGTGAAGTTATATAATGAAAAGAGCGACCAAAAGTGTGTGTCTGTGTGTTAATATGTGTGTCTGTGCTTGTGTGTACTCTTCTCACCTCCCTTTAGTGCCAATGCAGCAAGGCCGCCCTGTGAGCTCACAGTCGATGTGGGGGAGGTTGGTGTGGTTGCCTGTGTCAGACTTGGTACAGATCTGAAGACGAGGAACAGAGGAACCCCAAATGAGGTATTTAGACCCACTCATGCTACCAGACAGCCAAGCGTGAGGCTGAAGAGGTGGGAATGAGGGAGGGACCTACAGGCCACTTGGTGATGTCATTGAGCCACTTGTGCGGGGACACGGAGGCCGGCTCCAGACAGGTCCTGCACAGGGGAGCAGGGCACATACGTGAAGATAATGGTTACCTGGTTCTCCACCACACCCAGCCCAGTGCACTGCCATACCCGGGGTCCTGATGGCACACAGAGCCGGCGCGATCAGGCCACTTCACCCATTCTGCCAGGGTGGCCTGAGAAGAAAGAGTGATAGAGTGCGTATTTAATAACATAGTACCTGTAATACAGTTGGGACGCTTAATAAAACAGTGCCTTTAATACAGGCAGGTATTTTATAACACAGTACCTGTAATATAGGCTGGTATTTAGTAACACAGTTCCTGTATTACAGGCAGGTATTTTATAACACAGTACCTGTAATACAGGCAGGTATTTTATAACACAGTACTTGAACTACAGGCTGGTATTTCACAGTACTCATAATGCAGGTGGGTATTTAATAATATAGTACCTATAATACAGGCAGGTATATAATGGCACAGTACCTGTATTATAGATGGGTATTCAGTGTCAAGGAGTAAAAGGGTAAAATTGTCTTTGACTTGTGTAGACCTGCAGTCCCTTAAGCACGTCGCCCTCTGCTGGCACTTACAGAGCACTCCTCCCGAGACGTCTGGACACAGCCAGAGTGGTCATTGCGTACGCAGCAGGCCGAGTTGCGCTCTTTAGCCCGCTTCTGCTGGATCAAGTCATGCACCTGCCGATCCTGCCGCATGCATGGGGAGAACTTGGCTCCCAGGTGGATGAGCGCCTCCTACAAGTGAAGTAGTAAAGCATGAAAAACATAGCGCCCTACGGAGCTTCCCTCCCATCAATCGATGCCAGGTTGTTCTTACCGAACTTGGCCCGACCCAGAAGTTCTCCTGCTGGACAAACTTGACATTCTCATAGACACCTTTATTTCTAAGGACCTGCAAAGCACAGAATAGTGCTCCACATATCCACAAACCAAAAATCACATAGCGAAGAATGACTGATCCACGTGGGATTGGGTCGGAACCCGGCGGCGGGACGAGGAGGAGCCCTACTCACGGAATCCACGGTCTCATGCTGAGCGAAGCCCACTGGTGCAAAGCCGTAGATGCACACGGCCAGGATGGTGATCAGCAGGTGCACAAACGTGATCCAGTATGTGAAGAAGGGTCTGGGAGAAGGCCAAGAGTGCGTCACCTCATTTCCCATAAAGCCCCTCACCGGCGCACACCGTCTGAGAGTCGGTCAGACACAGGAGGGGTTTCGCGAGCACCTGTGATCGTCCATGTCCTCGATCTGCCGCTTGACGTAGCTGTCGATGTGGCTGCGGTAGGTGCGGTTGGTGAGCCTGCCCACCATGCCTAGGCCGTATGAGCGCTTCTCGCGGGCAAACAGCTTCTTAACAGGGGAGGCAATGCGCTGGCCCCGCCTCTGGCCGCTGACGCTCACCACCTCCTGCTGGAGCCGCACTTTGGGCTGCATGGCGACTCCCTCCTTCACCTTGCGCCAGCCTCGCTCCATGGGCCTGGGGGGTGGGGGGAGTTGGGTTTACATCATGGGGCAGGGCAGACTAGGCGATGTTAGCTGTTGAAGGGGGGTGTGGCCTCACAGCATCAAGCGGCTCCTCTCCAGCTCGCCTCGATCCAGGACCCCGCCCGTCGCGTCCCCCCCCTCCGCCAGCCCGTCTGACTCCAGGTCTGTGACCGCCTCGAACACCTCGTCCGTGTACGTAGACAGCTCCTCCTGAGGGAGGCCGTCTTGAGGCATAAAGGCCAGCGCCTCCTCCTGACCTCCAGGAACACAGACATACTTATAGCGTTTAACAGGCCGTTTCCCAACAGAGGGCACCATAGGTCTCATTGCTATTCAAAAAGTACTGAGAGCCTCAGCCTTGACAGGAGGTCAAATGGAAACAGACTTCACAGACATCAATGGCAGCACACACATTACAAACATCTCCATTAGCCCGTTATCAACAGGTGAGAAAGATCATTAAAATTGCAGCTCCTAAAAATTCAAAGGTCTTTCTGATGAAATAATCCACTACCCCACTAGAGGGCACACCACTTAAGATACTGTATATGCACTGGTTAAAGATTGGAAAGAGGTGTCGGTCTCATGGCCTAAAACTTTCTGACCAGGACATGAAAACTGAAAACCAAGAGAAAATAATGGAAGGGGCTGAAAGGTCCCTCACATGGCCAAAGAAGGAGGTGTCCAGGTCTTCTGGAAGGTCCAAGTTCTCATCGTCCAGGAAGCCAGCAGGGGAGAAGCTTCGCCTCTGTAGTCGAAAGGAGGCACCCTCCCGCAGGGAGCGGCCCTATGGTGCAAGGACCGCGTGCCACCACGATGCAGTCAGGGGAGGGAGAGAAAGAATGGGTTTCACTTGGTTCTGAAGGATCTGAGGTCAGCAGCTGAGTTTTTGACCCCGAAGAGCATGATCACGTGACCTCGCTGGGACGTCCCACCAGACGCAGTCAGTCACTCCCCAACACAGATGGTGCCTCACCTTGACAAGGGCCGCCGCGGCCCGAAAGCTCATCTTGGCCACAGACTCCCTCTTGCGTCTGCGTGGCAGGCGGTTAAGGCCCGAGCGGGAGCTGGTGGCGGAGCAGACGGAGGTGCCGCCTGGCGTCATGGGTGTCTGGGGGGCGCTGAATCCCTCCCCGTCCTCCACCATGCGGAAGGCACGCCCCCGTGCCAGGGGGTCCACAATCTGCGGGGGGAGACCGGGTCAGGCTGCAGGGTAGTCAGGGGCAGATGGGGGCAGTAAAGAGCAGATGAGGGGGGTGAGGAGCAGTTGGGGGCAGTAAGGAGCAGTCAGGGAGCAGTAAGGAGCAGTCAGGGGCTGTAAGGAGCAGTCGAGGGCAGTAAGGAGCAGTTGAGGGCAGTAAGGAGCAGTCAGGGAGCAGTAAGGAGCAGTCGGGGGCTGTAAGGAGCAGTCGAGAGCAGTAAGGAGCAGTCACGGGCAGTAAGGAGCAGTCACGGGCAGTAAGGAGCAGTCAGGGGCAGATGGGGGCAGTAAAGAGCAGATGAGGGGGGTGAGGAGCAGTTGGGGGCAGTAAGGAGCAGTCAGGGAGCAGTAAGGAGTAGTCAGGGGCAGTAAGGAGCAGTCAGGGAGCAGTAAGGAGCAGTCAGGGAGCAGTAAGGAGCAGTCACGGGCAGTAAGAAGCAGTCAGGGAGCAGTAAGGAGCAGTCACGGGCAGTAAGGAGCAGTCGAGGGCAGTAAGGAGCAGTCGAGGGCAGTAAGGAGCAGTCGAGGGCAGTAAGGAGCAGTCAGGGAGCAGTAAGGATCAGTCGGGGGCTGTAAGGAGCAGTCAGGGGCTGTAAGGAGCAGTCGAGGGCAGTAAGGAGCAGTCACGGGCAGTAAGGAGCAGTCAGGAGCAGATTGGGGCAGTAAAGAGCAGACTGGGGTAGATGGGGGGGCCTACCTTCTGCATGCCGTGCTGTGGCCCTGGCAGGTAGAGTGGCGGCGGCGTCTCAGCACTAGCCAGCGAAACGCTGTCTTGGCTGGACAGCTCCATGCCGCGCAGGGCCTGCGCTTTCAGTCGCCCGTAGCGCATGCTGCAGTGACGTATGCTCTTGCGGTGCCAGCGCTGCGTGGCGTCCCCATCCTTACTGATGCCAAACCAGTCCGCCGTGCCCCTGCGGTCACAGACAGAGAGCGCTGAGGATCTCCATTCCCCTCCTGGTCCATTTGGGGGGGCAAACTGAAAGTGATGAGTGATGAGTGACACGTGACGACTGACAAATAACAAGCGATGAATAACAAGTGACGAGTTTAAAAGCAACCGAACTCAAATTTTCCATCCAAAAGACCTGCTTAATACCACTTTTTGCTTGTGGAGGCTCTGGAGCGGACATGTCTGAACATGCCTCAGCCGTGTGACACAATAGCTGGAAGTTCCCAATGAGCACGAGGCTTATGGCTCCAGGCCATGCACCAGCAGGGACCAGTAAGCCAATCCCAGCTGTTTTTCTTACATGAACAGCCTCCTAGTGCCAGTGTGTCACTGGCTCATTACAATAAAACTGAAGCCTTGTAGCTACACGACACTCGGATGATCTAGCAGGACAGCCACTCACTCACTCATCAGTCACATGTGCTGGCCCCTCCCCACCCCACACTAGCTGCTCGCTGTGCCCAGTATCTCAGCCACCTCTCTCCAGCTGCAAGCAGCTGAGGTGAAGGATGCGTGTGTCCCCCACAGCACACAAGCAGTACAGCAGGAGGGAGCCTGCAACCACCCCTTCTTCTGGAACATTCCAGAGCATTCTAGAGCAAACCGCATTCTAAAACAGAGAGGAATTCTAGATGTTTCCCAATCCAGTCCTCTGGGATCCCGGTAGGGAGTTGGGAGGGAGCAAAAATGTGGGCTGTCTGGCAGGAAGCTCAGAGGGAGCAAAAACATGGACCGACTGTGCATCCCCAAGGACCGGATTGTGAAGCAATGTTCGAAAGCCCGGGAGGACTGATGTATTACCGGAGCGCAGCCTTATCTGTGTCACCAGGCTGTTAGCATTCCTGACATTGCGGTCAGTTCCCTGGCCTTGGCATGGCGTAACGCTGGCACCATCCCCATCTGGACGTCTTTTAAAAGGTCGCCTGTCTGCAATATATACCGTCCTGCCTTTCTCACCATAACCCAACCTCCCAAACCTACTGCCAGTGCCGGAGTCGAGCGGCCCACTGCCTTTCACGACCAATAGCCATCTAAGAGCTCCTGTGGGAGACGCAGGTTCACGGTGACACACACCACGAGCTTCTGGGCCAGAGACCCCGAGAACAGATGGCAGTTTGGGTGGGTGGGGACAGACTGTTACACCGCTGAGAGACAGAGAGCACCTGACTTAAACCATGTAAAACTACAATCTGTGGGAATAACTCGATAGCAGCTTATAAAAACTAGGTAATAATTAATAATTTAACTCTATGAGTCACTTCCAAGTGCCATATGGGCTGGGTGAATAACAGTAATGTTATTGACTAGTAACGGAAATAGCAGTGAAAACACATAGTCTGCAGATCCAGCTTTTACAGATAAGACAGGAAGCTGCTGATCCAGGCACATCCACGTGGAAGGTCACCCCCCCTCCGCCAACACACACACACACACACACATGCTCCCTCTGCAGTACCTGAGGAAGATCTTGGACAGAGAGCGCCCCGTCCGGGAGGAGCGCCGTGCAGCACGCTGCCCTTTCACAGGCACGGTGCTGATCCGCTCAAAGTGCACCCTTCTGCTGGGGTGGGGGTGTGGGGGGGGGAGGGTCGTCGAGGTCAACGTAGGAAGGAAGCAGGCAGAGGAGAAAGAGGGGAGAAGAGAGAAACAGATTGCAACCTGTGGACAGACGGCAGGGGGAGCAGCGGGTGCAGGAAGGGTTAGTGAGGCACAGGGAGGAGATGGCGAGTGAAGTTAAGTGGCATTGCGAGGACGCGAGAGACCCCACACACACGCGGACACACGGGGGCCCCTGACACAGACGGTGCAAACATACTAAGAACATACATGTTGTGATATGGGCACACAGGTCACACAGCTCGCACGCCAGAGCCCGAACCCTCCCCGACAACATGCCACAGGAATGGAGGGATCACACGGTCTCTGCTCGGACCTCTGGGTAAATCCTGCCTTAGTCCAGGGCTGGGGGTTCAACTCCCACCCTGCCTGTGTGCACAAGCAGCTTATTCTCCAGCTAAAAGGTTCAGATGAGCATCCTGCAAAGCCCAGCAGATGAGGCGTACGGGTCAGCATCCTCTAGGGGGAGCCAGAGAGACCAGGACTCACCTCCGGATGGTCTGTGTGATGGAGGTCTGCCGCTGGAAGGCAGGGCGTCTCTGGGACAGGGGGTCAGCCACCGAAGAGCGGAGATGCGTGGTCTCCACCGGCATGCTGAAGCTGCGGAGGTAACCATGACGCCTCACCGGCTGCGTGACCGGGATGAGGAAAAGAGGCAAGAACAGAGGATGAAGAGGGAGGAGGGACAGAAGAGGAACCGAGGAGGAACAGAGAAAGAGAGCAGAGGAGGAAGATGGAAGAGAAAGAAGGGGTGGAACAGTGGAAGAGAAGGGAGGAACAGAGGAGAGAGAGGGCAGGAAGACAGGAAGAAGAGAGAAAGAAGGGGGAGGAAGAGGGAAAAGAAACATAGAGCAGGGACACAGGAAACATAGAGCAGGGATACAGGAAACATACAGCAGGGATACAGGAAACATAGAGCAGGGACACAGGAAACATAGAGCAGGGATACAGGAAACATACAGCAGGGACACAGGAAACATAGAGCAGGGATACAGGAAACATAGAGCAGGGATACAGGAAACATAGAGCAGGGACACAGGAAAAACAGAGCAGGGATACAGGAAACATAGAGCAGGGACACAGGAAACATAGAGCAGGGATACAGGAAACATAGAGCAGGGACACAGGAAACATAGAGCAGGGATACAGGAAACATAGAGCAGGGACACAGGAAACATAGAGCAGGGACACAGGAAACACAGAGCAGGGACACAGAAAGGACCAGGGAGAAATAGGAAGAAGGAACAGGGAGGAAGTACAGGAAGGAGGAATATAAAGCAAGGACAGAGGAAGAACACCAAGAAAGACAAACAGAAGAGGAAGAGGGAAAGAGGAGGAAAAGAGGAAGAGCACATAGACACAGGTGGAGACACAGGATCAGTAAGTGAACAATGACAGACACACAAAGACACATGGGAGATGTAGTCAGGAAGTAGGAAACCAACCTGAGTGTAATGCAGACAGTAACACAGCGCCATTAGACATGCCATGCACACAGGACGGCGGCTGGGGATGGGGAGTCACCTGGGCAAGGGTGGGGGGCTCGTCCAGCGACACCTGAGTCAGCGGGATGTCCAGCTTGAGCCACGGCGGCTTCTTCCTCTGCAGGCTGCCCTGGCGATGCGATTCCGCCATGTTTGCAGCCCTGCCCCCCGCCGCCCACCTATCCACAGAACATACACAACACCGGCCAATCAGGAAGCAGCTCTGACCAAAAAGGACCAATGGGCAGCTAGGATGGGCAAACGGCACAGCATGCGCCTCACTTCCTGTGCTCAGTCACAGAACCGAACTCGAACAATAACCAGGAATTACATAGAATATCACACAAAACTTGAAAGTTAACCTCTGTAATGTTCCTCTCTACCACAGTGTGCCGCTAAAATGCCAAAAGTGTTTTAAGACGTTTTTCATCTACACAGGCTTCCATGAAATAGAGCACATATTTCCGGAAGCTGAACTTCCTTTAAAATGTTCTGTAAGATGTTCTGAGGGTCTGTCTTGGGAACGGGCGAGATCCCGGACGGGAAGCACTATCCCAAAGGAGCCCTGACATCAAAGGCAGGCCTGGATCATTCATTCCCAGCACATCTAACCAAACTACCCCCACAAAGCGATTCAATGCCACAAGAAATGCCAAGACATGCAGGGTTGGTAAGAAGCTGCGGAACTTCCTGTGACAGTTTCACAGCTTCAGCTGAATGTCGACCCTCCCAGTTAGGCCATAACCACCCCAGTAGCCATGGCTCCCCTTTGACCAGCAGGGGGTGCTGCTGAGTATGGGGGTTACCAGCCTCTGTGAAGACGTTCTATAAAAGAGCTCCAGTCAGAATGAGAGAGCAGACAGACAGCAGAGCCCCAGAGGATGGGGGGGGGGGGTGCTTCCAGATGCTGTTCTTTCATTGGTCAGCTCCTGGTCCCTCCCCCTCCCATCACTGAGCAGGCTATCCCACACTGGCTGAGACTTGGGCTCCCAAACTCCCCAGTCATGGGGCCCAGACACGTCTCTCCTTCCCACACAGCAGTCAACCTCAAAAGCTGCCCCCCCACCCCCAACCGCCCTGCTTCCAGGAAGCAGAAATCTCACCCGCGTTCACCCCCCTGAAAGAAAAGGCCACCCACCACATTCAGAATGTCCAAACCAGACTGGCATCAGGTCCTATCCTTCAACGGATTATTTCAATATTTTCTTTTTCCCCGAATGAAGTGTTGATGTTTAATACCAGGTAATTACATATTTAAGCTGAGCAGTAATAAATATGAGGGAGCACTGAATGCAGCCCCCTCCCCGAAGTGATAAAAGGAACAAAAAAGACACTAACAGCAGCTATGCAGGGGGCCGAAGAGCGATTACATCCAGACAGGCAGAGATTTCCGGGGCCTGTTTTCCTAAGATGCCACCTGGTGGCTCCAAACAGTAACGAAGGACAAGGTAAAGTTAGGGTGCCCACAGATGTGGGGGGCTTCTGTTTACATTCCTGTCTGGTGACACAGAGCGTCACTGCGACTCCATTTTGTGTCTGAGGTGGGGGGGGGGGGGCGTCAAAGCCACATTAATTCTGAGCTCCTCCCCAGGTCCTACAGGAGCAGCGTATCAAAGGGGAACACAGGGCACTTTCATTCTGTCCAAACTCTTAGCCTTTACCTTTGACCCTCCCCCCCTCTGGACTTGATATGCAGCCCAGTCACACCTCCCCCCCCCCGCCCTCACCCACTTCCTCCTCTGCAAAGACACCACCAGCGATTTCAGTTTCACAGATGATTCAGCCCGAAACCGCGCGGCGTGACCCTCCCCGCTGCCCCCCCCCCCCGGGTCCGGAAAGGCAGAAGGTCTCTTTGGGCTTTCAGAAGGATCTTCACTGTCTAGGGGCTGACAGCTTTAAGCTGCCCCTCAGGAGACCCCGCGACCATCACCACAGCGACCATCACCACCATGCAGCATGGTGTGACCTCAGCTAATGGGGGGGGCAGCCAGACCACGAGTTTGACATCCGTCACGAGTTTGACATGTCACTTCCTCATGGGTGACACCAGCAAACACAGCACCCACCCCCCCCCCCCACACACACGAATGGCCGGGGCCATACAGGACCGTATTACTAAGGTGAAGACCCCGAAATACCCCTCACGATTTCGGGTGCAAACGTATCAGGTCCTGGGGCACAGAGCCAGCACACCACAGAGCCCGGAATTCAGGGCCTGACCCCCCAGCAGGGAGGGAGAGTTTCACTTTGCACGAGGCTTTTTTGTTGATGTGACTTACAGAGAGCAGAGAGTGCTCAGAAGACAGAGGTGACTGCCTGGCATGGACAGTGTCCTGGGGGTGTCCAGGAATATACACTGCGCTGGAGATTTTCTCAAAGGTACAACAGCAGGCCCCTACTGCAGGTGGGATCCCTCTGCTGCCTACTGCCCCATACACCGCCTGTATAAAGATCCCCAGCAGGGGGCGATGTCCTGCCGTCCACGTGCTGCCAACAGAGGAGATGGGTGACCATCCCACACTTCACACGGGAAACATTCACAAAGGAGGCCTTCTGAGCACCACACACAGCTGCAAGCCATTCTCCTGCTGCTCCGCAGGTCGGCATGCCCTGTGAACTCCGGCGGGAATGCACGAGGAGATGCCGCGGCAGACGGGAAGGCCTTTAACGCCCGCGTCCGCGCCCAGCCAGCCAGTGTCTCCTCCAGGTTGTAGCTTTGGGGCCCAAGTGATCCTGATTTCCCGATGCGGGGGCCTCTCTCTCTCTCGAGGTTTAAGCCAATACGGGCGGCTCCAGAGACTGGCTGCTGTTTTTAATTCACACCATAAAAAGCTTGTCTGTCTTCCAGCAACGTTCCCCAGCAGCACAGGACAGCATTCCATGGAAATCAAGGGCTGTAAAATGGAAACTAGCAGCAGCCAGGCAGCAAGCGGAGTCACCGGGGGCCCAGTGGACCCCCACCCTCTTCTTCTGGCCGCCATCGGGATCACGCGGCCCCATTTCCAACTGAGCTAACCCCAGTTGACCCAGGAGATTGTGGAAGGCCATGCGGCCACCTGCGTCCTAGCGACATCTTTGCCCACGTGCATGCCCACGTGCATGCCACTCCCACAGCCTGCCCAGCTGTGCAGTCATCAGGGCACAGCTAGGCACCGGAGATGATGCAGGAGGTGGATAGATCCGAGCAAACTGGGGAAAAAGAAACGTCCACGAGGGGAGGAAAGCAGGAGAGGCGGGCACAGTGCCAGGTCATGCAGCATGAGGCATCCCAGAATGCATCACTGCACCCCGCACCCTCTCACCACAAGTGTAAAAAATGTGGGAGCACGACAGTCACATGGCTGGCTCAGAAATGGAGCAGAGACAGGGCAATGGGGTGCAGGCCAGATTTGGGGTGGGGGGGGGGGCTTTCCCAGCAACGGAAATGCCACACATACTCCCAGAGTGTTCCCATGCAGGGCTCTGGGTGGGTGGAGGGGCCGGATGAGGGGGGTGGTTGAACACTAACAGACATACAGACCCACAGAGTAAAGTCATATTTCTTTTGCCGTCTTGATGTTCCGCTCATGCTACAAAATGGAAGGAGCAGCTAAAGGCACATTCAGAGATGAGCGGTTTCAGACACGAATAGCAGGGGGGCGGCAGCATGAGACAGAGTCTGAAAACCAGCTTGTTACAGGTCCCATACCAGGAATCCTGTATGTGACACTCGTAACACAGGCTGTATGCTGCATCACTGAGAGGGCAGGGGGAGACTGACCCAACATCCATGGGCCGGGGGGGGGGGGGGGGGGTAGTGACTCCACATCCATAGAGAGGGAGGGGAGAGAGCAACCGCACCGCCAGTAGGGTTGGCCCCCATCCCTTATAATATGGGACGATCCCGTATTGGAACATGCTGTGTCCTGAATTATGCGGGATAATGGTGGCAACCCTAATAGAGAGGGAGGGGGTTGGGCAACCCCACATCCATGTGTGGACACGGGTTCAATCACCAGGCTCCCAGTGACTGTCAGCCAGCAGCGGGTCCAGCAAAGGTTGCGACCCTCTACAGGAGCACTGGGCCTACTGGCCCTGTTGTGGTGGGGAAACAGAGACCCAGCCTGTCTGTTTGCCTTCCCCGCTCTCTCAGAATTTTATTCACTTTACAAAACAATGACAACTTAAAGGTCTGGAGCATCCACTAAAGCATGGAGGGCGATGGGGAGAAATGCAGCACTGGCAGCATGCTTCAGGTGTGACAGGTCCCACAGCAAGGACCAACGGCAGGAGACCAGGTTTGACAGCAGGATCCCACAGTGGGCCTTGGCAATGGTGCCCCGAAAGGCTGGCACAGGGACCGGAGCGAGCACCAGCACACCGCGAGAACCATACTGCTGCTGGAGACTTCAGCGGGGGGGTTTCAGACAGGCAAGCAAGTCCTTCAAAGGTGGAGGAGGCACGGAGGAATCCACCAGAGGGCCATTCAGACATACCTTCCCACTTCCAACAGACGCATCAGGAAGTCAGCAGGAAGTCAACAGGAAGCTGAGTCTCTCCCACTGAGCTGCAACGCTGTTGCACACGATCCACATTTAAATATCCCAGGATGATATCAGCTTGCATCTGGCTCTCAGAAAACCTCATAGTGCATGTGCCCAACACGCTCCAGGTGGGACTCTAGGTCCGGTGCTGAGGCCAGATCTGCCTTCTATCCATCTGGGGAATGGAGAACCCAGGCCAAGGGACTAGCCACCCCGCCAGAGCCTGAAGGAAACATCAGCGATGAAAAAACAAAATGCTTCAGTGCGGGAGGG
This sequence comes from Paramormyrops kingsleyae, assembly GCF_048594095.1. Lineage (NCBI taxonomy): Eukaryota > Metazoa > Chordata > Actinopteri > Osteoglossiformes > Mormyridae > Paramormyrops > Paramormyrops kingsleyae. The sequence goes on along the minus strand of NC_132818.1, from coordinate 12,723,031 downwards.
GCATGACAAGGGGCATCACCGACTCAAAAGATCTCAGAGTGGAACCTAGCAGCTTTAGAACCCCCCCCACACAGAAGACGCCCCCGAGGATGGAAACCCACCCAGGCCTAGCCCTCAGCTGCAGGGCCAGATGCTCTTAACTCATCCTAGGAGGCCTGGAAACCCCCTCACGCTCCCCAGCACCGCCTCAGAATGGCCCCCGCCCACCGTCCTGCTTCTCACCAAGCTCACAATGACACCAGGGGTCAGACACTGGTCCGTTTTCAGGATGATGAGGCTCAGAAGGAGGGAAAATCCAGCCTGGCCAGGAAACAGCCACCAGGGCGGCCATATCACAGGAAGTGGCTCTCAGCACAGCAGTAGCCCTTCATGGAACAGTGACACACACACAAAATCTCCCCTAAGTAAAGGGGAGGTTGAGGAACAACTGTACTGGGCTTCAAAACATGAGCGGCCCTGACCACGTGGCCTCGCTTGGGTCGCTGGCAGCAGCCACTGTTGGGGAAAGGCATGAGACAGGAGCGGAGGAGTCCAATAAGATAGGAAGTAGGGTCATTGGGGGAAGGACGTCACTCCTCGGGACCAGTCCTAGCTCAGCTGCTGAAACAGAACCATAAAAAGACTCTTAACTCCCCAAAGAGCTGAGATTATCACTGGAGGTTAAATATGGATTATGACTCTGCAATGGCTCTCAAAGCCAGCCTTGGGTTCAAGGGGCTAACTTTGCAGCCAGAACCCAGCGACCAGCGGCTGGGACACGACCGGACCAGAGCCGCTCCGGGTGCCAGTTGGCTTTGCATGCCCAGACACAGCTTGCTACTCTCGCAGCGTGGATGCAGAAGTTGATGCCTTAAATCCCTGAGTAGGTAACTTCATCAATGAGCCCAGAGGCCGTTAACAGTGTATTCTGTCAACTTGCTATGTTTGAGTGGCTCAAAATGCATTGATAAAACATACAGCAGATACGTGGTGTGGAGCGAACACCGGGCCTTACGCCACAGCAGAAGCAGCAGTCACGCCTCTGAAAGGGTCACGGACACAGTGGCATAGGAGTGGTAAGGAACAGCATGGCTGCCATGGAAACGCAAGCCACAGGACAGCCACATCACATGCTGGTGGTCTGACCACAAGCATTTGCAGAGCAATCAGACAAGATGCTTCCACTAAGTACAGTGGTACCTCGGTTCTCGAACTTAATCCGTTCCGGACTCCGGATCGAATCCTAAAAAGTTCATGTTCTGATCGAATTTTTACCATAAGAAATAATGGAAAACCAATTAATCGGTTCCCGGCCCCCCAAAATTACACCTAAATATGATTTTTTTTTTTTAGCATTTAAACACAAAATGAACAGGATAAAACAAGAAGAGCATTTTTTTTTCTTAATGGCTTCCAAAACGATACAGATCTTATCCCAACATTACCCCTGTCCTGCCCCGATCGTCCGCTCCTTCCGTGTGCTACGCCCCCTCGTTAACCTCCTGTGGGATCCCCATGTGATCAGCTGTTTCTGGTTGTTGTCATTAGTCCTCTGTATTAAGTCCGCGTTTCAGTTTGTTTCCCCAGTCCGGTCATTGGGTCATTACAGAAATGCTCCAATAGTACACGTAAATTAGTGGTTTATTTATTGTTAGTTAATGTAATGTTGCGCTGCTTTATTTGGTTAATCCTCGAGTCTGTGAAGGCATTCAAGTAAGAATTGCATTGTAGTATGACTCATTTCCTGGCGCGTACAATTTATATTAGGTCAGCGTTCACGGTTCGACTTCTGACATTCAGATCGAGTTCTAGGTCAAACTGGTTTGTTCGACTTTCAAGAAATTCGAGTTCTAGTGAGTTCGAGAACCGAGGTACCACTGTATTTAAGAACTAATGGTTATTTAGGAGTAGAACAGAAATCTTTATCCTAACCCAATTCCTTTGCATTTTTCTCTTTTCTCAAATTCCGTTTTATTTTTTCCAAATTCTGTTTTTTCAGATTTATTTTGGATCTGCTTCAGATTTTAAGTTTTTATAAGCTGCCGAACTGAAAAAATAAGCTTTTAAGGAGACAAAAGTCATTTAATTAAATGTTAATTAAATCTGCTTAAAGTAGAGCTGCAGGATTCTGAAAAAAAATGTTAATCACGATTTTTTTTGTTAGAATTTAGATCGCGATTCTCTGTAACGATAATTTTTCCTGAAATTTAAACGTTTATTACAGTCATTAAACTGCAAAAAGAAACGCAACAAAACATGACTGATATAGAACCGGTATATCAACTTCTGACAACAGAAAAGGAACACTCAATTAGCCATACCGAAAGTTCCGGTACCGAACGTGCCATTGCGGTACGCTTTCTTTGTCCATTGGTTATACAAATTGCCTGCTTCTGGAACGCAATACAACTGCCGTCTTGAAAACACTTGCGCACTCAGAAAACAACGATAAGCGAGGTAGTAATAATAATAACAACAAGGGATGCTTGGAGAAATGAAGTGACCGAAGCTTTAACTGCGTTCTGGTCGAAAGAACAAGTAATCAAGATAGCATATAAAGGAATGAAGTACAGTATTTTGTATAATATACTAGGAGAGCACAGCATTGGAAATTTTGTAAGTATCGCAGTGTGTTTTTGTTGTAATAGATATTGGGGTATTTATAAAACAAAAAAAGGACATAAATTTCTCAAAAACCCGTCTAGGAGTGATCTGCAAAGATGAAAATGAGTATGACTGTCTCGGAGAACACATGCAGCGCTCATGCAAAAGCAGCGGAGATTAACAAGCTGATTTAAAGCATATATTAGAAAATCTTAAAAATTAATAATAATTAAAATTGCAAAACTCGATCATTTTTTATGACGGTTTAAAGAAACCTAAACTCCCTGCTCTATAATGTCCGTACCGAATTGAAGGTAAGAAAAAGCCTGATCTTAATTTAGCTGACTAACGATGTATGAATTGGTGTTTGCATTAATATCGCACATCATCCAGCCATATAATATACAGCCGTGGCCAGAAGTCTGCTGCCTCAGTTTTTGTAATGGGGATTTGCATAAAATCCAGGGTGTTATGAAGTGTGATCAGATTAATTGCAATTAAGGTAAAGTCCCTCTTTGCCATGAAAATTAACTTAATCCCAAAAACCCATTTCCACCTAAATCAACCATTTATCGGATCATCAAGAACTTCAAGGAGAGAGGATCAATTGTGAAGAAGGCTTCAGGGCGCCCAGGGAAGTCCAGCAAGCGCCAAGACTGTCTCCTAAAGTTGATTCAGCTGTGGGATCGGGGCACCACCAGTGCAGAGCTTGGTCAGGAATGGCAGCAGGCAGGTGTGAGTGCATCTGCGTGCAGAGTGAGGAGAAGACTTTTGGAGGATGGCCTGGTGTTAAGAAGGGCAACAAAGAAGCCACTTCTCCCCAAGAAAAACATCAGGGACAGACTGATATTCTGCAAAAGGTGCAGGGACTGGACTGCTGAGTACTGGAGTAAAGTCGTTTTCTCTAATGAATCCCCTTTCCGATTGATTGGGGCATCCGGAAAAAAGATTATCCGGAGAAGAAAAGGTGAGCGCTACCATCAGTCCTGTGTCATGCCACCAGTAAAGCATCCTGAGACCATTCATGTGTGGGGCTGCTTCTCAGCCAAGGGAGTGGGCTCACGCACAATTATGCCTAAGAACACAGCCATGAATAAAGAATGGTACCAAAACATCCTCCGAGAGCAACTTCTCCCAAACATCCAAGCACAGTTTGGTGATGAACATGCCTTTTCCAGCATGATGGAGCACAGGGAACATTTCGGGTCCATGGCCAGGAAACTCCCCAGATCTTAATCCCATTGAGAACTTGTGGTCAATCCTCAAGAGGCGGGTGGACAAACAAAAACCCACAAATTCTGACAAACTCCAAGCATTGATTATGCAAGAATGGGCTGCCATCAGTCAGGATTTGGCCCAGAAGTTGATTGACAGAATGTCATGGCGAATTGCAGAGGTCTTGAAAAAGAAGGGGAATTGTCTCTTTGTATAAACTTAATGTAATTGTCAATAAAAGCCTTTGACATAGATGAAATGCTTGCACCAATACTTGTTTCATTGTCAAAACTTGTGGCCACGACTGTAGGCTACTACAGTACAGCGGCCGGGAAAGCCAACTGGGGAACGCTAATGCAAATAAAGAAATGCACGTCTACTAGAAAAAAGGGCTGCAAAGCGACAAAGCATATTATTCAAGTTCATAACGAACCTGCAAACACACTGCAAATTCATAGATGCTACACGAATTCAGAAAACATTTTCATCAAATAGACAACGCATGCGAATCGCATTTTATAAATGCGCTCCATATTCACAGACGCGCCGCAAATGCAGAAAACGACTGAAACTTCGGAAACGCACTTTAAATAGCCATAACACAACGGAAGTGTTTCCGGAGGACACTTATGAGGCGGTCACATGCTTGTAATAATGTTTTTAACGTAAATGTTTAAACTTTGCTATTAATCTGGCAAACTGCATGGTTTTAAGTTACAGTTAATCGGTGGCAGCTGTGTTTATGATTAACCTGTGTAGCTCCCTGAGCAATTATAACCTATAGTGCAGAAGCTACCAGTCACATCTAATCTACCATTTAACACACAGCTTCTTGATTATTTGATTCTTCTAGCAATCTGTTCAAATAGAAGATACAGTGGAAACCGCGTATAGTGATCACGTCTGTCTTGGTGAAATTGATCCCTAGAAGCGGATGATCATTATTGCCGATTTTTTTCTTCTTTATGTCTCAGGGAGATTACCATCTAAATGACATTTGTATTTTTATTAGGCCCACATGAATATAAGGTAATAAAATGGACAGCGTCACTATTTACTTAATTTTGATTTAAAAATACAGTACAACTGTTTCAAACGCTTTTCAAATTACAGTACTGTACAAATTAAAACAGTAAACTGAGTATAATTCAAATACGCTATAATACAGTACAGTACTGTACATAAAATATAGCTTATTGTAGTTTATCATAAGCTTTGATGAACACTGTACGCTGACATCTTGATTACTATAAGTGAATTATTTTAACAGTATTTGTACAGGAATGATTCTGTCCCAAGCTTTTTGGTCCATATAAGCAGTTAATCACTATAATCATGATCCATCATCAGCCGTTTATACGGTAACTTTACTTTTCACTTGTAAATTTTCGCCATTGGCTCCATTGAAAAGTACGCCTGAAAAAAAGTGTCTTCCGGATTGCTGTTGTTTTCTGTATTTGCAGCGCGTCTGTGAATGTGCAGCGCATTTGTAAAATGTAGTTAGCATGTGTCATTTTGATGAAAGTGATTTCTGAATTTGTGAAGCGTCTTAATTTTCAGTGTGTTTGCACATGTGTTATGAACTTAAATAATATCCTTTGTTGCTTTGCAGTGCGTTTTTCTATTAGACGTGCATTTATTTTGAATTACATTGGGCTTTCTCATTTATATTTTGAATTGCACTGGGCTTTCTCGGCCACCTTACCCATTTTTCGGATTCAGTACAAAATACCCTGCTTCGTTTTGTGATGTCATTCAGTGCCAGTCCCAGTTTTTACGCAAGTGGAAAAACAACACCTTGAAGGACCAAAAGTGAGCTACCTTCTGTGGTGGAAAAGCGCCCTTTACAGAGAATGCAGAATTATGGGATGTTTGAGACTCTCTGAGGAAAAGCAGGAGTGCTTGTTTTGATCCAGCTGATATAATACAATGCAGAAGAACCATTGAAATTTAGAAATTAGATCGCATAGAGGTGTGAATCAAGATCGAGGTATTTTTACGATGAATTGTGTAGCCCGAACTTAAAGGCTATTTTTTTTTCAGTTTGGCAGCACATAAAATCAGTTCTGGGTTCTCTCCCTTATTGGGAGTATTAGGACTGTTTCAGTCTTTTTGTTAGCAGACGAAAGTGATACGGAGATGCAAATACAAAGTCGATGGAGAGCGATGAGGCATATGAAGCATATAATATAATTTAAACATAATGTGGGCATTATTTTGTCTTTACTAATATTAACGATTCAAGTCGCAGTCGGGTTGAATAAAAGCATCGGGTGAGTTCTGGTTTCCCGTGAATGAAACTGTGCATCGCTGGTTCCTGCACCACAATGGAGACACAAAAGGCAAAAAGGCTGATTAGGGGGCCGTTCCTGTCAACGTCTGAGCTACCTGGGAAGTGCCCTGAGTTCCTGCAATAGAGTCTTATGGTTACTAGGCAACATCCCTGCACTCATTTGGCCAGATCTGGCTACAGCGGAGTCCTTGCTGTTAAAAAGTCTCTGGCTATGCCTACTGCGAGGGTATTTTACAGGGACAATTGCAAAATGTGGAGAAATTCATAGGTTTAAAATGTAAATGCAATATCTGCAAATTCCACACAATTCTGTGTTTATGAGTAAATACTGTTTTCATGCCTCGATTCCCTAATTCTATCCACGTTTTCTGCATCCTGAAAATTATAGGGCCTTAGTAACCCCCGCTGAAAACCCAAACCCGGTTCCTTTGACTGACAACCTCCGCTGAAACCCAAACCCGGTTCCTTTGACTGACAACCTCCGCTGAAATCCAAACCCGGTTGTTTTGACCAACACCCCCCACAGAAACCCAAACCCGGTTCTTTTGACCGACACCCCCCACAGAAACCCAAACCTGGTTCTTTTGACCGACATCCCCTACAAAAACCCAAACCTGGTTCTTTTGACCGACACCCCCCACAGAAACCCAAACCCGGTTCCTTTGACCGACATCCCCCACAGAAACCCAAACCCAGTTCCTTTGACCGACACCCCCCACAGAAACCCAAACCCGGTTCTTTTGACCAACACCCCCTGCTGACACCCAAACTCGGTTCCATTGACCGACACCCCCCACTGAAACCCAAACCCAGTTCCTTTGACCGACACCCCCCACAGAAACCCAAACCCGGTTCCTTTGACCAACAACCTCCACTGAAATCCAAACCTGGTTCCTTTGACCAACAACCTCCACTGAAACCCAAACCCGGTTCCTTTGACCGACACCCCCCACTGAAACCCAAACCCGGTTCCTTTGACCGACACCCCCCACAGAAACCCAAACCCAGTTCCTTTGACCGACACCCCCCACAGAAACCCAAACCCGGTTCTTTTGACCAACACCCCCTGCTGACACCCAAACCCGGTTCCATTGACCGACACCCCCCACTGAAATCCAAACCCGGTTCCTTTGACCGACACCCCCCACTGAAATCCAAACCCGGTTCCTTTGACCGACACCCCCCAGTGAAACCCAAACTTAGTTCCTTTGACCGGCTGCCCCTGCCGAAATCCTAACCCGGTTCCTTTAATGGCACCCCCACTGAAACCACAATGCTGCCGACTGAGCCACCAGATCTCCAAACCACATGCCTCAATGTCTGAGTCCACAGGACCCCCCCCATCTGCAGCTCTATTAATAAACTCACAATACACACATTCAGTTTGAGAAGCAGCCCCGCCCAACAGCATGCTGGGAAAAAAGCACCCTGCCGGCTGTTCCAAATGTAAATGTTTCTGCTTAGACCTCAGTCTGCCCGTGCTAGTCTCTGGGCTTACAGTTCACGAAACCTGTCAATATTTGGGTATTCTGGTGAATCTTGCCAGATGATCACATACCTCTGGTCGTATCTTGCCTAGAAATGTCATACTAACAGCTATTTTAGGAGAGTTAACGTGCTAATTCCACCAAAAGTTGTCAGTTTGCCTCGTTCATCCACAATGCTTTTTTAATTATACACCATTTCTTCACCGCCTATAACACAAAATCCATTAATAATTAAATTGAAGGATCCCTACGAAAATAAAATCACTTATGATTGTCAGTTATGAGAACGTGAAATTTTTAGTCTTTAAAAAGGGTTTGGAGATAATCTGACTGCATCCTGTTATTCATCTTCAGAAGCCAGCAAACTGCATGGTGACCAAAAACAGTCGACAACACCTGTTAGCAGGACTTGCACCGAACTCCCAGCCTGACCCTCCGACAAGAGAAAGTGGAATCTGTGGCCAGGAGAAGGCCGACCTCAACCCCTGGGGTGTCACACCAAAAAGGAGCCAAAATGCTTATGAGCTCAAAAGCACCCCCTTCTGGTCGTCGCCTTAACACACACGCTGTGCTAAGGCCAGAATAAGTCTGCAGAGAATGAGAGAGAAGGTTCTGATGTGCCATCTAATTTATTTACGGTTTGCCTGTTGTATTAAGTTCATATTTCCCCGTGCTGCTGGAGCTGGAAGCCGCTGAAGCACACAAACCCCGCGAGCTGAGACTCTGCAAACACTGTACAAGGTGTAAATAAACACGCAAATTTAAACACAGATTCTGGGTTACCCCACAGACGAAAGACTGAAGGGCTCTGTCCAGGTGGAAAATATCCACAAATAAACACACAGCTAATTCTGGACAGCAGGGGTCACAGTGGTTAAAATCACAAACCATGAACATTCCCTGGAGGAGTCTTGCAGCATCAAAACATTGTCCTGGATGAAAGGGTCGTAAGTGTCTGGGGATTCGAGCCCCGGCCGAAGTCTGACCACGAGCACGTCTGCAAGGCACGACACACTGTAACAGGCCCCCCCCCGTGACCCACGAGTCCCCAGGGCGGCTGCTGGGCCAAAGATAGCATGAGAATGGCTGGCTGCCCTATTTAAGGTGGTGACCCGATCCCCTCGGCCAGCCCTGGGTATTATATCACCCACCCTGTCCCGCGGCTCGGCCCGTGAGAGCGCGTGTCCTCTGGGAGCCCGGGGGTGCTGGAGCAGCCTGGCTGAGGAAGGCTAACGCTAATGCTAAAGCTAATGCTACATTGTCTGGAACCACAAAGAGGAAGCAAGCAACTGGGGCTGGAATGCCACTCCCAGAATGCCGAGTGTTTAAACTGGACTATGCAACAACAACGCAACAGTAGCCCCCAGTAGCCTGTTACGTGCTCAGTTGCGCACAGTCCAAGGCGTGGATGCTAGGTAAGTAGCCATAGACCCAACTGCATGTGGCTGACCTCCACGGGAAGCCACATGTCCTGAGACAGTGACAATGGCCTTCCTGCTAATGTGAGGACTTCCAGACACCCGAGAGCTCAGCCTTCACCCCGAACGATCACAAGGAATAGCAGGACGCCCCGAACTGCCAAGAAATTCCCATCTTCAGGCACAGATCAGCAGCTGTCCCCTTCCCCACTGTACAGAGCCACTTATTCAGCCTACTGGATGTCCCGTCACTCTGCAGGCTTTCCCAGAAGTCCATGCAGACACACAATAGGGACACACGGGAAGAACGATAGGAGGTGTGCATGTGTGCGACCCAAAATAGACTAGCTGGATTATGTCATGTCTGATACACTTATGAAGGCATGTCTAGGCCTGCCCTCATGGGGGGGGGGTCAGCACATGGAAGGGATGGGGGGGGGGGGGGGGGTAACTGCAATCAGACAGCAGGCCCCAGAGACCGGGGTGGGGGGGGGCGAAGGAGGTGAGGATGTGAATGCTGAGGCTGTACCCAGCAGTGGTGTTTACCACCATTCAAGTCATTCATTTGTGTTGGGCCCCTGAGGTTTGGGGTCCCCCTGTTGGCCACAAACTGTCGCTACAATAAACACTAAATACACAGGTTCTTTATTTAGGAGACGCTGAGGCAGCCTGTTCTGCTAACCAGCCGGCTACAATCTCCTCACTCTACTTGGCAACTATACATTTCAATTTTTATACACTTGGAGAGGGGGGGCAAAAGTTACTTTTAAATGGGGCCTCAGAAAAATGATCCCCTGACAGTAGCACATGGCCCTGTATACTGAGATGGCTGCTTTAAGCATCCCCCCCCCCCACCCCCACCCCCACCCCAGGAGGACTTTCCCCAGGAAGGCATTTAATCATTCCCTTTGTGGAGACAATACTGGGAAACAGAGAAAAACACCCTACATCCTTGCTGCAAGACGGGCCGCCTTCCTCTCGGACCCGTGACGTGGCATGAGCGACGGGGCGTCCAGCACGCAGACGGGAAACAGGGACCGGAACGGATCACAGCTTCAGGCAAGACAGCTCCGCCCCCACCACACCAGCCCACCAATAACAACCAATCACATGTCAGAATACCTGATCTGCTCCTACCAAAAGTGTCTGAGCGCCACAGCAGAGACAGAAGCGACATTATCAGCAATGCTGTCAGACAGGTTTGGACTTCGTGGAAATACCTGCAGGCTCGTCTGCAAAGGGCGCCGCAGGCCAGCTCACCACAGCTAGGAAATAACCTGAGCGCATCTGCTTAGCATTTAGCTTCTCACTGGCCAGGCGGCAGGAAAAGAAAAGCCTTTGTTAACAGCCGTTAAGTACAGCCAGCTTAACGGAGTGTAACTCAGCTAAGAAAAAAACGTGTGTTTATGCTGTGAGTCCAGCCACTGCAGGGAATCCGTGTGATAGCAGGCAGGCCCAGTGTCTGCCCCACCCCCATCCTTCCAGGACTGAATTGGAAAAAAAATCCCGTCAGGGACAAATGGAAAACCAGATCCACAGAAGGCATCAGACTGTTCCAGGAAATAGCCCACGGAGTATTTTCGTTTTTCCATAAAATGAAGCAAGGTTAGGATCACTCTGCGGCGATCCGGTGTGTCCCTGTGGGGGCGTGTCTCTTACCAATAGGGTGTGGTGCCTGTGGGGGCGTGTCTCTTACCAATAGGGTGTGGTGCCTGTGGGGGGGGCTAGGGGTGTATCTCTTACCAATAGGGTGTGTCCCTGTGGGGGCATGTCTGTTACCAATAGGGTGTGGTGCCTGTGGGGGGGCGGGGGGCGTATCTCTTACCAATAGGGTGTGTCCCTGTGGGGGGGCGGGGGGCGTATCTCTTACCAATAGGGTGTGTCCCTGTGGGGGGGCGGGGGGCGTATCTCTTACCAATAGGGTGTGTCCCTGTGGGGGGGCGGGGGGCATATCTCTTACTAATAGGGTGTGTCCCTGTGGGGGGGGCGGGGGGCGTATTTCTTACCAATAGGATGTGGTACCTGTAGAGGCGTGTCACTTGCCAATAAGGTGTATAACTCTGGGGGCGTGTGTCTAACCTATAGGGTATCTCTGTGGGGGTGTTTCTCATGCTATTAGGCCACATCCCCCCCGTCCCCCCCGTGCTACAAGTTTTCCTGGACTGTGTCCTGTGCACCGCCCCTACTTACAAAGCATTCACGCCTTCCCTTTCACAGAGCACAGGGCCCTAAGACAGACCCACTCCGCCAGACTGCCGAGTCCCCGGGCCCATGCCAGCGCTGACGGCATCGGCTGAAATGGGCAGCTGAGGTCACACGGCCAGGGCTCGCTTTAAGCAAGCCGTTACATCACCATGAGCCAGGGGTGGTTTTCAAGAACTAGAGCCTGCCAACAAGCCACCACGTGCACACTGTACCTGCTGCAGTAGCCAACTCATGGGGTCTAAATTGGGCTACCAGGCACTTTAACAGCCAGATCAAAATAACAGCCTGAAAAAGGCCACACAACCTGCTCAGCTTTATTTATGTACGTCATTTTAATTGCTTGTGTCACCTGTACGGAGTGGTCTGTTGGTCTTGTCTTGCCCACGGCGTTAAAAAGTGTATTGCATTTCATGAGATTGCAATAACAGCCCCATCCGAACTTCCATTCATTCATCTTGAAGAAAGATCTTCCTGCCCACGCGCACAAACCAGCTAAACAATGGAGAGGAGCAGTCTGCACCAAACTGCACAAAGATCGCTGTTACTGGCGAACCGCGGCTGCTCGCGTCCCTGCGGTGGCTCCCGGCAGTGAAAAGTGAAGCCTGTACGGGCAGATATCGCTTTAGGCTCGCAGACCGTCTGCTCCGCCACCGATCGTCCGGCTTTTTTTTGACTTTGCACAGCTGCGCAAGAGCATTAAATAGTCTGTAACGGACTTCACTACCTGTCGTTTCTCCAAGTTTCCTTAACCACAGAGCTAAACACAAGTAACTGGGAAGCAACCTGACAGATGATCGTAGAGTTAAAGGGGCAGTAAAATTTTGTCCTGAGATAGAAAGTCAACATACTGCAATATGTGGTTTCAGTCCTGAGCACGACGAAGGTCTTAATATAGATTTAATGTACATGTACCGCTGCGCAAGTGCAGCCCGACGTCGCATCACAGATTTCGTTTTTCATCACAGAAACTTAACCGCACTGTACGGCGCACATGTACAGTCGGGATCCTTCCCCAAATGACATCACCAAGAAGCAATACGTCATCTACGAGTGGTCCCTAACAAACCATAAAAACATAAATGGGAAGAAGCAGCACCGGCAATACACATGGTCAGCCATTCCCGACACGATGTTGCTCATAACGGCTTCACCAACTACCGCTACCTAGAAGCGTAACCCAGCACAGTTCCCAGGAGTGGGCATTTCACACAAGCTCCGTGTGAACGTTGGACACTGATTCCTCTGCCAAATCAATATGTCAGCATTGCAGACAAGCCAAAAGAAAGATTTTAGAATTAAACACAAGACACCAAGCCACCCCCTTCTTTTTTCAGTGTACAAATCTAACAAAAAGGGTTGATAATGACCACTTTATCACGCCACATAACCATATATACATGAAATCTACGCTTCCATTATTAGCTAGATGAATTGTCGATCCGCCGCTTAATTAAGATCATATTGAGATGAAAAGCGGAATCCCCGTGTGAACAGCCGATGAATCATAAAAACACCGCACAGTGTGCAAAGTTCACAGCGCTCATCCTTTATACTTCATATTATTATTATTTTTTTAAAAAACACCGATCATATCAATCGAAATAAAACGCCATACAAACTTACCGCAGTTACAAATTTTTCGCTATTACACTGTCGGCTGTAAACACACGCCGTGTGTAATATCCTGAGATCTTGCTGTTTGTATCACTTCCTTAGAAAGCGCAAAAACAAAAAATAATAATAAGACAGGGTGTGTGTATTATCCACGTCCCGCACTCTCCGAGCCAGAGCCCTAGTTTGGAGCCGCCGGGGTATTGCTGTCCAGGCGAGCGCTGGTCGAGTCCCGCTTTTCGCAGCGCGTCCGGCACATTCCCGCACACGAGTCCGGCCGGTGCCAGGCGAGCGCTCGCTCAGCCTGCTCGGGAGCGCGGAGCGGGGCCCCGCCCACCGCAGGGGGGGGCAAATTTTGAAGAGGGCGGGGGGCGGGGCAAAACCGAGTGGTTGCACTCGAGGTCCTGAGTCATGGATGTGGCACGCGGTTTAAAAATGATTAATCCAGTCGCTATAAGAAAACTGAGGCAGCGAAAGAGAGTGAATTTGGCCTACTTACTATCAGTGAGACATGGCATGCGATAAGCATACTTTTTAACCAAGCACTAATAATAAAATGCGTCGCTTTCGGATGCTGTGCATGGGAAGAGTTACGTTTACTACACATATATACTCATGGCACCCCGTGTCAGGTAGGACTATAATTCTCCGTACCTGAACTCCATTTGACGAGGCAGTAAATTAGAGACCAAAGCCTACAAAAACTACTTAAGACTACGCAGAAATATCAGTCACAAACAAACGCAGGGTTTATTGCTGAATTGTTCCTTAGATTACACTTAAACGCTCACTTTAAGATAAAATCACGGTAGGCCAACAGTAGCCTTAAATTTGGTTAATTCTCTATAAAACTTGGGATATTTTTTTATATTCCCACGTATATACTACATATGTAACTTTATTTTTAAGTATTTTGAAATAAAACATCGTTTTTCGTTATGGAATGCCCTTAAACTTGCAATTTTATGTGGCACGGTTGTTGAACAGCACAATATGACGATAAGAGGGTGTATTTATAATAAATAAGTGAACATGGCGATGCGATGCTAAAATAACAGAGGAGTTTCACAAACACAGGGGCTCTACCAAGGGCAGTAACCCGCTTCCCTTCAGGCGGCTCTGCCGCTGTGACACGTTCAGCCTGACGAGGGACAGTCATTGAGGCGGTCGGCCTGGTCCCTCCGGCTCACAGCTGACCAGAGTTAATGTCCAGCAGGATTCAGACTTCCGCTGAAAAGTCGATCGTTTTACCCGTGTGATCTTGCTGGCGTTTGTATTATCACACCATGCTTTGCCTAATGGCTGTTTCCTGCAGATCATGAAAGCAACTCGCGGCTCTTTATTACTGAAAAAGTCTACCCTCTTTACAATATGACTAATTATGATAAAGACGGACTCTTGATCTGAGATATCCATGACCGACGGGGAAACCTGCGGAACAACTATTCTGCCCATTCATTTGCTCGCTGGCTTTCCTGGCATTGGCGCCCTTTGTCATTTCAGCCTGATCCCTGAAAAAGGAGCTTCCACTGACGAACAGTTAAGATCGAGATTAATGGCCTTTATTCGGCGCACATTATGCGTATCATAGGCTACATTTTGTGCCAGATTTCTTAAACCTCGTAGCCTACTATTTTATGTATTTCTCAAACCACGCGGTTAAGCCACAGTAGTTCAAACCCACTGGAGGTCAAACCCAAAATCTCCCTTGTGTCCTAATTTATTTGCTGATTTTCCGTTGTTATTTTTAGCAATCACCCATATTGCGGATATGCCTCAAACCTCCTGTGTAGTTCATTAACAGTAGCTTAACAGAGTTTGCGGTTTAAGTAACCTCGTAAATTTGTACATCTGGACGCTTTACAGAAGTCATTAAAGTTGACGTCCTGAATTAACGGCACAAAACCTAATGGCTGAACCAGCAACACAAATATATATGCAGAGGCACACAAACCCGTGAATGCTACGCACAGCATATGTACACACTTCCTCTTCCCTCAATAACAGCTTTAAATGTCCCTAATTACCGTGGCCTTGGGCGATGCTTCCTGACCACGCTAACATGGGCTTGCACGACTTCAGTGCTGACACGCAGTAATTTCACACTGCTGATACTGTACAGGCTTCCTTTTCAAACAATAACAGAAAGGAAAGAAAGAAAAAAAAAAGTTGTTTCTCCAGGGGTATGAAACCATTGGGTGATTTGTTTCTGAGGAATGCGGTAATCACAGTTCAGTCCCGACCCAGGGGCCCCCAGCCGATCATTTGGTGTGTCCTGCAGCATCAAAGAGTTTCAGCGGAGACGGCGGGCCAGGTTTCGGTTATTCCTGAGCTGACATCACTCACACGCCCCTGACAAGACCGGCTTTTGAGGGGGTTTCATGGGACTTTTTTGGTCGTGAGATATGAAAGAGGCCGTGACGAATGGCCGAGGGGTCTTAGTCATGCCGCTTGTCAGAACACAGAAACGATGACACCTGCAGCCCAGCCAGAAGGTGGAGAGATCCAGACGGTTGGTGCCCCGGTTGGAGACAGTGGGCCCTGAATTCTCTCCCTGTTTACTGAGCGGCGCACACAGAGTGTCTGGCACCAGCAGATTAATGGCCAGCGATAATGGCTGAAAGCATAAGTCTCTCCCAGAGGCTGTGGGGCCCAAGGCAGCGATCAGGCGAACAGGAGCATCTCATAAGCGGTGTTTTGGGTTGACCTCTGCTTCTAGGTTTTCTGGCACATTTGCTTTATTATAAATAGATCTGGCCGGCCGTGTGCAGGAGCAGCGGCGATGTTTGCTACCGTCCAGACACCAAATTTGTGTTGGCTCGCCAAAGTTTGGGAGCCCCCTGTTGGCCACAAACAGTCACTACACTGGGGGGGGGGGGGTTAAAGTGACTTGTTGAGGGGGGCCATCCTGCCTGGCCATGTGTGGCTGGACACCCCCCCACCACCACCCGCTTCCTCTCCCCCATTTGATCTTGTGTGTAGTCTATAATTCCAAGACGTGCTGTGGTTGGAATGATTCACCATTTACAGGTCTAATATTTCACACATCAGCATGATATGTGGGGCAGATTCGCAGGGGCTTTTCATTAATATTCCATAAAGAAGTATTAATTATTAAAGCTCCCCCCCAAAGACCAGATACAGGGACTGTCACCAGGCCGGTGACAGCTGTGTACGCTGTCTGAGTCCCCTTTCATCCTCTCTGACCTCATTAATAAATGACGCTCATCTCTCTCAGGCCAGGAAATGTTTTGTTTTTTTTCCTGGTGATTACTCACGAGATGATGCTACGATCACGGCCCTGTGTTGTCTGTCGTCTGCCCACCACACACACAAACACACACCCAGTCACCTTCACCGCACCTGGTATCGATATAGATCAAGGGACATCCAAAACATTCCACCTCCGATTCACCGAAGTGAATCGGATTAACTGGTCGAGCCGCATTTCAGAATCGGGTTTCTGCTCTGATACATTCCTGCTGTCACGTTCATTCATGGGATCCGGGGCAAGGAAATCATTTTGGAGAATTCGGGTGAAACTCCAGGCCAGACGCATGACCGCTGTGGGGGCGCCGCGTGCAGCAGCTACACGATAATCACCTACACACTCCCTTCGAGGCTATCAGCCGGGCCCCCTTGGAGACGAGCAGCTGTCCCGGATCGCTGGGAGGGGGCGGCTGTGGTACATGCTGGTGGGTGGAACCAAAGCAGACAGTAGCCATGTCCCCTACGATTAGGAACATGAAAGTCAGCTGACAGCCGTATCAGGTTCAAATTAGCCTGACGCAGCTGGGGGGGGGGCAGGCTGTTCCTTTCTGCACGTCTATTTACTCTTTCTCCATCTTTCATTCCTTGTCATGCTGTTCGCACCTCTGCTTCGCGGCCGTCACAGGAAAGCCCCGGGGGCCCCTCCCACCTCCCGTCTGTGCGTGCGGCGCCAGCGTCGCCATGGTTACCCTCTCACCGGACGGCCCACGTCCCAGGCCATGCCGGGACAGCCCTGAGACTGGCATTCCAGCCGGCCACCCACAGGACCAGGATCACACTTCAAAGCAGCCTTACAAGTGACAGCCAAGCTTCTGTGTGAGCGTGGGGGTGGGGGGTGAATGGCAGCCCATAACAGAAGAGGGACATTCCGATAAATACCTTCTAAGATCCCTTTTCACAGCCACACACATTTCCACCCTAAACTACAAACCTGTACGTCCAATATCCCAAATATATTCGCATTCTGTTTAACCGCTTAGCAGGAATTTTACCGCTGCAAAATGTGATCCTCACCCCCACCCAAATACAGCCGGTCTCGTGTATTTGTCCCAGTCCTAGCCGGCCTGCGGTTACGTGTGGGAGGTCGACCAGATGGCAGGCAGTGTGCCGAACGCCGGCGCAGACCTTCGGGATGCATGACGTTTGTGCCTCATGATGTTCTGTCTGCAGGTCACATGTGACACAGGAGCATGGCTGCAGTTCCTCATACGGGCCTCTTCCGTGTCACCATGAGCCGTAAGTGCGTCACACCTCCTAGCAGCTAGGGGGCCCCAGCGGGCAGGATGTCACGTGGACCCTGTGGAGACTCAGGCTCAATGTCCAGGCTGTTCTGCCCATTCATTTGATCGCTGCCTTTCCTGGCTATAGCCTGATACCTGAACAAGGCGCTTCCACTCAGGAACAACTTACAGGACCAAGTACCAAGGAAATAACCATGAAACAAAGGAACCAAGGAACAGGAACCAGCACCACAGGCCAAGGAACCAGAACCATCAGAATACTTTATTGATACCGGAGGAAATTGCCTATGTGATGACTGCCACAACACACAAAGACACAGAGACACAAGAAGAATATAAAATTAAATAAGTCTAAATAAAATCTAAATAGAAATCTGTAGAAGGAATCAAAGGAACCAATAACCAAGGACCAGAAACCAGCACCAAGGGCCAAGGAACCAGAAACATGGATAAAGGACCAGGGACTGTATACCAATGCCTAATACCCAGTAATGTTTGAAGCCCTTGTAGCGCCCTTGGCAAGATTCTCCGCTGGCACTCCCCCCCCAAACCCCCCCATCCGAGATTAAGTGAAATTGGCTTGCTAAGTCAGCGGCCCCATGTTGACTAGCACTGCTGCACCCCTTAGTTAGCAAATCCTCCACAGCTCAGAGGACAACGCCCATTGGTAGCTGCCCTGAGAATCGTTACCATGTTGAATGGCGTGATGTCACAGGCAGCTAACAAAAGGTGCAGGACAACCAGCATGACATCACAAACACCAGCCCCGCAAACACCAGAGGCAAGAGAGAGCTGGCCATCCCATAATACTGCAAGGTGTCAGTTTCCCCAGCAATGGGCCCCTGTGCGCACCTATTAATGTCATCGTTACACATGAGAGGAGCATTCCCGCTGTCTTCTGTGGCAGGCCTCCAGGGCCCTCGCCATCGCAGGCCCAGTGCATTCTAGGAAAGCCTGGCAGGGGAGCAGAGAGCAGGACGGTCTTTATCTATGCCTTCCAGGGAGAAGGTGATCTTGTTCCTGTAACCTGGTAACAATGAGTTTCTTTGTTTTTGTGAAAGTTAAAATCACACAGACAGAAAAACAAAGAAAAAGCTGGACCGAGGAACACAGCCAGTAGTGTGAAAAAGTGCAATAAACTCACACAGAGGGAGGTAAACACCCACTAGCTGAACCACCCACCACATCTTAACGTGCTAAGCAGGCCGAGGATGGACTGGCCTGAGAGAGAGTGAAAGTACGACAGACCTCCACGTTTCTTACAGCCCAGCATTGTCCTGGCCCACCCCCATTCAAATCAACACACCTATACAGTTTAACGCAGGAAATTCACAATAACTATGCTGAAACAAGGAGGAAGTAAGTACATGTGATTACCAGTGACCAGTTAAAGCAGAATGTCCTTCCAAATGCCAGCGTAAACACCCAGTAAGTGACCATCCCATGTTTGTTTTAATAATTGCCTTGATGGACCTCCTGTGTCCTGCGTCTTTGCAGTAATGGAGTCCGTATGCCAGAAGAGCTCTGTGTCAGCCTCATATTACACCTCAGGGCCCAGCAAAGCAGAGTGTCGACCATCTCCTCCACAGATGTCCCTCAAAACCTTCTCATGGAGCTTCACGTAGCAGGTCAGGGGATGTTTGGGTACTGTAGTGACTCTCCTCACCAAAGCCCCGAGCAAGCAGAGAGTGTGACAGCAAGGTGAATGGAGGCAACATCCCGGCTGACTGATTTCTCCACCTCACCTGATCCTCATTGTTAACCGCGCATAGTCTGCCACCAGCCAGATGTCACCATGAAGCGTGGTGCCTCAGAGTCTGAGACGCGTAGCTGAAAACACAGATGATCAGTGTGATGAGAGTGATATGCTGTCAGCAGAGACACAGAGCAGGTTAAACGCTGGCTGAGAGCCGTTAACACTTAACTGAGCCTAGAAAAAGGTCCAGCTTCCATACTTCACAGCAGAACGATCTTCTGAGGCTAAGAATTTCCCTGAATCTCCCAGTCTGCAGTGCAGGGATGTAAGAGGCGAAGACATCTGTCACGTGGGCCAGCGGCCAAGCGGGGGAGTTATCGGCAACGCCGACAGAACATGTGGAAGCTGTTTGTTTTATGCACTTAATTATAACATTAAGCAATCTGAGTAATAAAACAATCCCACAAGTGCCTCAAAAATGCATCTGCTAACGTCAAAAAGAATCACAGCGATCATTTTTCAAAATTATGTCATTCTATGCCCTGTAGGATCATTGTTAAAATCTTCCCGCGTTACAGATTTTACAATCATGAGCGCTGAGTGGCTCCCCAGCGGAGATAGTTATGCATAACCAAGGGCAGTTTGGGTAATCTGAAGGAGCGAGAGCAAGTCGGGTTGTGAAATATGCTCTAATGAAGCAGTTGTTTTAAGTATCATTATAAATAAAAGAGAGGATCGGGACACTGATGTTTTCACTATCGAATCCCTCGACACATCTGTGTCTACCGCAGCCCCCCCACCTGCCCAACACTAAGCTTTTCCAGCAACGTTCCCCGGAACGCTGCCAGTAACTGACGAGGTCGATAACGGGAAGAAGAGAAAAACAACAGCCTCAGGCATGGAATTACACCTGGAAATATTCGGATCCTGACCTTCTGGTCTCGTCTTCAGACGTTGGACTTCAGGGAATGTGGCGTGGGTCAAATTGTCTCGGCTCATATCTGAGATTTTTAAGTTTTGACGATGACGACTTGTGTTCACGGTTAAGTCAGTCTACACATCACCCACGTTAGACAAAATAAAATGTAATGAATGTGACATTGTGATTTGATTACTAAGTTCTGCTGAAAAAGACTATGCACCTACAAGCCATCCATGGCGTTGCTTGTTCAGTACGTGGTCACAGTTACATTCCAAAGACAGGTGGATCCCAACCTTTTCATGCTGGCAGACTGGTTTACGATGTACAACACTTTCACTGATTGGCAAAACAAATCGGTGGGGGGTGGCGGCAGATAGATTGGTGATTTGTTGAGTTTTACCGTTTCCATCTTTTTTCAGATGCAAACAGAACATGGAGGGCTGTAAAAAAAAAAAATAAAAATATGGTTTAAAACTCCCGGTGTTCTGCAGACTATCGTACTTGGGGTTGAGAGCTCCTACCACAGAACTTAGTGTGAGTTGCACAATGAATTATGTAAAATAAAAAAGAAAATGTAATATTGATACATAGGATACTGTAGCTCCCACCGTACCGAAAAAAAACTTTAGAAAATTAATTACAGACGCCTCTCACTTAACGACTTACCTGTTTAACATGCTTCCGGACTTACAACCACCTCTCAGATCAGTCGGGTATTGTACACTGTGCAGTGCGCAAACCTAAGTAATATTACAGCTGATTTCTTCTATTCTGTTTATTGCAGTATACGATACACTAATTTATAAACATATTAAGATGTTATAAATGGTGCAAAGGTGACATTAAAACAATATCTAAAGATGGCTGACATAAACCCACTTCCAGTACAGTATGCTTGAAATTTCGGCTCCTTGCTTATCGACAATAGCCAATTAGCGACTTAGTTGTAGGAGTGGAACTCATCATTAAGTGATGAATGTCTGTAATTAAACAAAAAAAGTAATTTAATGCACTCCTGTGACTGTATGATAATACTACCCATATAAATGAGACACTACTTTAAATATAATACGTTTTTCTAATTTATTCACTCTGAATAGTGTTCTCACATCTACTAGCATTCAGAGCATTCTGGGAAAACCATGACTAACTACATAATTTGAAAATACTAGATAATTACCTCCCTCAGCCATGGACTGGCATCAGGCCCAGGGTGTTCCACAGGCTTGTGCCCTGTGCTGCCCGGGAACCCTGACCAGAATAAGCTATTTGAAGATGAATGGACAGATAGATAATTATCTTACAAGGCTGCTTGTCAACTAAATCATGTTTTTTAATATCATGGTGTATGAGTTTTTACAGCATAAAGGCCTTATTTTCACAGTGCCCATAGTTTAAGCGCAACTGTCAAAACATTTACACCAAATTTATTTTAAACTATTAACCTAATTTCATAAGCAACAAACAGGATGTTTGTTCACATTGGTACCGTCTCAGGTTGCTGCCACCTTGTGGACAATAATGGATACTAAATGTAAAAATAGTTTTCAATGTGTACAGAATTGAGCATAGATTTGGGTATCGACAGTAGGGACATGTCCCTACCAATGTTGTAGGCGTACCATGTGTTTGGGGGCTGATTTGGTCCCTACCAATGTCAAAACCAAACATACAACCTTGAAACGTATATTAGGAAAACTCGAATTCCTTAAACTAAAGTCAGTGGCGTCTCTTCTGAAAGTTACAAAATGTTCCTTCCATTTGTTGGAGGCAGTTTAGAAATGAATCAGTTTACAGGCCTGTGCTCAAATGATGTTGGTATTTTACATTTCAGGAAATCTGCTTCACACCGATATAGCGTGCGGTCATTACTAACGTTTGCTTAGCTGCTTATTTTCTATTTTGTGAATTATTGCTACAAAAATCATGAACAGGCTGCTTGGTAGACAATTAATGGTATTTATAAGATAGAATCCAAGGTAATAAGGTAATATTTGAGGTAATAAGACTAAAGAGTAAAGAATAATTTATGTTAAACTAATTCTTAGAGCAATCAGGAAGCAGTGAGTTAAGTGTAGGGAGTATTTAGCCCCACTTTCACAAACACTCTGCATGGAGAGTGTGCTGGATCACACCTCTCCTTGGTGTGAACACAGCAACGGTCCTGGGGAAAGATTTTGGTGAAAAATGGAAACGCCCACAAATCTGCCCACCATTTCCCAAAACACACTTTGAAAAGCCGATATTTCCATGGTGATTAGACAGGAAGGGAGGATCTTTCAAAAAACATATCTGGGACTGAAAACAACAACATCGCGAGGGGCCTGTACTACAAAGCGGGGTTACTGGCTTATCTGGGTAACTTGTCAGATTTAAGGTAGTCTGGGCAAAAAGCGAACAAATATGAAGTCCATTTAAACTGTGGTACCTTAAATCCGACAAGTTACCTCAATAAGCCAGTAATCCTGCTTCGTAGTACAGGCCACAGAACACAATCTCAGATAAACACAGAGTACAGTAATAAGCAGGCTGGGCAGGTTCAGTTAGAAACCGGGATACAAGCCATGCGTATGGGCCATCGTAAGCGCTGTCATGTGTCACACACACGAAATGTCAAGGTACAAGAATACAAGGACAGCTGTGCTCTCTGATATGCTGTCAGCCCACTCAGCTCCCCTGGTAAAAGACTCTTCATGTATTTCTCAATAGCAAATCATTGTGAATTTTGTGCTCATAGCCGGACCTTCAAGCAAGGAGCCAGCACTCTCTCTGAAGAGAAAGCAGCCGCCTTCTTGTCGGGGAGGAGAGCAGCTGCTCGCGGGGGCAGGAATTTGTGAACAAACACACCGGTCACAGTGACAAAGAGCACTGACACGCTTTCATAGCTCGTGGTTCCAGGAAGGCCTGGCCTCTCTTCTTACTGGAATGGACATTTGTTTTCTGCTGAGCGTAAAGACACGCTGGCATAGTACAGACTGTAGCTACTGCCACGTTACTTTTCATCCTGCGTTCAGGGTGCACTGATATAAACATGATGCCTAGGATGAGCAGCATCAGTCCAGCAAGGTCTGCCTGTTGATAGCCGGCACCACAGTGGGACCAGGCCATTATTTCGGGGATAATAATCAAGTTTCCGTCAACCACAGAAATGTACCTGATAGCACAAGATCAGATTATCAGCAAACCATTTAATTATGTCTAGCCCATTAAAGTTCATTTCATAAGAATAATAACAAAGTTCCAACTCGTGATATTCATCTTACGCAGCTGCAGTGTAAATGCAAAGGACCCCCTCCCCCACGAAATGGGGAGTTTGACAGGGGTGTGTCCCTCCTCCTGCTATATAGAGACTCGATAACATAGATCATGAAAGCAGGAGGAAATACGAGCTGATAGCCTCTCTCCACAACATCAGAACACACGATCGATCGCCGCACGGTCACCGCGGCAACAGTGTCTGCACCAGAGCGGCGGGGTGGGTGATACGTAGGGCTAGGCGATATGGACCAAAAGCCACATATTGATATTTTTAGGCAGAATAATGATACCCTACATTTGGAAGGCCTGTTGCAGGGACACTACACATATATATATGTATATATATATATTTACAAACACACACATACAGACATACACATATATATATATATATATATATATATATATATATATATATATATATATATATGTGTGTGTAGTGTCCCTGCAACAAGTGTGTGTGTGTGTGTGTATGTTTATATATGTATATATATATATATATATATATATATACACATGTATATGTACATATGTACGTGTGTGTGTGTGTGTGTGTGTGTGTGTGTGTGTGTGTGTGTAAAACCAACAGCATTTTTTATTGAATTTTTAATGACATCAAAATCAACAAGTAAACATTTTTAGCATTAATGAGTCAGACATAGAAGAGAAAAAAGGACCCCCCCCCCCAAAAAAAGAAGAAAAAAAACATTATATGCAGCTAACAGCATTTTTTAAATCAGTTTATAACATTGCTCTTAAAATAGGAGGTGAACAAAAAACTAAAATCTGATTCTAAAAATTATTTGGCAAATTCCTCTAAAAACAGAAGCCTGAAAGTGTGTTTAATGACTGTAAAGACTCTCATTTTAACACACACACACACACACACAGACCTGTATTCATATCTTTGTGGGGACTGTCCATTCATTTCTATGGGCATAACCCTAATCCCAGCCTTAACCTTAACCAAAAATAAACAAAAAAAAAACATTTGACATTAAAAAAAAATTTGATCGCAGTCACAGATTTTTATGATTGTATTTTGCCCTTGTGGGGACCGAAAAAAATGGACCCCACAACATCAAAATGACAGGTTTTTATCACATTGTGGGGACATTTGTTCCCCATAACGTAATATATACCTGGACCACACACAAAAACGCAATTTTGGTTTTTACACATCATTCTAAAGCAAAAACTCCAATTAATGGATAAAATTGATTTGTCTCTCAGCTCGTGTGTGTGCAAGTAAATAAATGATTAGGCAATTAAGTAACACCGCGAACTCCATGTTAATAAGATTAAGTAATGCGCGCAGTCTGGCTGCTCCTGGCACGGGAGAGCAGTCACCTAATACTATATACCTACTAAATTACGTTTTAGGGACGTGCCTGCTAAATTATCAGATTTCTGGCAATCTATGCCGATCTGTTTCAGTGTAATAACACACTATATATAATTTACGACACAGGTTAAACAAGGTCTATTTCTAAGCAGAACAATCTAATGTAACATAACTCTCGGAATAACAATCGGAATATCCCACGGTTTGTTATATCAGGTCTACAATTTGAACCAGTGGCAAAACAAAAAAACGTTTCGCTTGTTGATACCGCCTGGCGTCACGCTTCTCCGCCTCCAGTTCCTTTGCTCCGCACAGCCGCACATCATAATTTGTTTACGGTTTAGGGAGTGTTGTACACTCAATGCTTCGCATGTGTAGAAATTTCAACAGAGCCTTAAAGGCTCTTATTGTTCATGAGTCGGTACCGACGAGTCGGAGTCAAGTCGAGTCGGAAGTCAATTTCAGAGCGACTGTGCGACTCTAGTCCGAGTCGCAAACTCGAGTCCCTATCTCTGTTCCCGATTGATGCACCTTACCTGCATTGTGAGGGGGCATCAGTTATGGCACTACTGTCATGTGGCATGATTCCTCGTGGGTGATCTGGCTAAGGGGACGCCCACCCCCCACCTAACACCTGGCTGCGGATGATAAGTGGGCATTTCTAGAGGGTGGGACTGGACCGAGTGTCAGCCTGGGGGGTCGCCAACCGGGTGCGATGGGTGCTCCCCAGCCTGACCTATAAAAATTCAATATAGGGCCCAGCACAAGGCGAGGGTAAAACTTGTTTATGGGGGGTGGCAAAGCATTGGATAAGCTGATGATTCCAGGCCATGCCATTGGCAGATACGTTTATTTATTTTAGGATGAACGCCTTTATTAAAAACAAACGCCTTTATTGAAATAAAATAAAAGATGGTGTCCTCAGTGGGTGGCGTTGGGGGGGGCAGTTCATGAGAAGTGAGAGCCTTCGTCATTCCTGGGTTTCCCAGTATCGCTGCCCTTTTTAAATCAGTCTCTGTTTTGTCAGCATTTGGTTATAGATAATCCTCTCAGTTTCAACTGACATGGACTAATAAAAGTCTGTGCCGAGCTCCAGGGATTTTGTGTCAGAGTCAATGGGCTTAGTGAGATTCTCGAAGAACAAAGGGCAGTGAAAGTACAAAAACACGCCTAATTAATGGGTATTGAAAGACAGGCGATTGGTGAGTCATACATTGACGCAAAATGACATCCAACCACTTACATAGCTGCTTAATGAGGTGAACAGAATGATAGCCACCCTCACCTTCCTGGTTTTGGTGTTTTCAGTTTAGATAAACCCTCACTGCTCATCCACAGCAGTGTTTAAACATGTAAAATCATAGCTTCTAGGTTCAGCTTCTAGGGGAGGCCGACATGAACGCCACGTGACGCTGATTCGAAAGGATGGCTGGTGGGTGACCCCCTGTTTGGTGTGGCAGAAGGACCTCACCGCACTCCGGACCTGGGATCATGGATTGGCATCACCCACAGATACCAAGGGCTGTGTTGGCATGGTGGGCAACGCTGGCATGCGAGGTGGGGCGCCGTGGCGATAGGAGCCTCCCTAAAGGTTACAGAAAGGTGGTCGCTGTTAAGTACTGAAGGCTCTTGGCAGACCCCCTCCTCCACCCCATCCTCTAATTCATATCCCATCGGCATGTTTCTCATTAACGGCTGCGGTAACGCCTCTCACTGACTCAGAATGCTGGCCCTCACCAGGCCAGTGGCAATGGATCCCTTGTCTGTGACCCCAGAGAGCACATTTTAGATCAGGGAGTGGTTTTTGTGTGTTAAGCAAGATATGAACTTGGAACGACGTTTGGGTCATTGTTTGCAGATTTGAAGGGTCTTATTATGAAAAACAGAACTCTGGTAAACTTCAGCAAAACATTATTTCCTCAAAATCTATCTGCACTACGTAAGGTCAAACCCGCAAAGGAAAGGGGTGAGACTTTTAACATCGTTAGTGCGCAGGATAAGAGGAAATAATGGTTAGCGTGGAAGTAATAATCTGTTCGCTTAGTTTTCTCATTCAAAAGTGAAAAAATGCCTATGGTATGTCACTGTGACGTACTTAAACTCTTCCTACTTGTATTTACTCGCTGTTCATTATTATTATTGTTATGAACAGAAAAGCCTGTGGCCTGTACTGTATACTACGAAGTGGGGTTACTGGCTTATGGGGGTAACTTGTCGATTTAAGGTAGTCTGGGCAAAATGTAAGTGAATGAATATGAAGTCCATTTAAACAGTGGTACCTTAAAGTCAACAAATTACCCCGATAAGCCAGTAACCCCGCTTCGTCATACAGGCCACTGGTTTCTCTGTTGTTAAGCTGTCCCTTTAAGCGCGCACAGTCACGAGATCCCAGAATCCTTTGCGGGATGAAACCCGGAAGCGAAGCATATGCGCTTTTAATGCCGATAAATAGCATAATTAGTGGACTTTCCTTCTGCGGTTTATTATTTACATCAATTATTGATTTTTCCTACTGCAGCGATACTTAATGCTGTCATTTGTCACTGCAGTCGCCATAAAACCTTAATATATGATAACGTTTTACTTTATTTGATGGCGTAATTGTCCTGATAGATGTTAATTACGAAGCCGGCAGATGTGGTGTAATTCCCTTGCATTCTGCCTCCTGTCGTGTCTTTCATATGCACATAGATGTCTGCACGGAAGAGGAAGCATTCTGGCGGCGGTGCAGCGCCCGTGCCGATGCTGCCTGCGCCCCTGGCTCCGGCTCCGGCTGACAGCGCCCCCTTACAGACAGTACTGAGCCCCTACTTCTCAGATGCGCCCAAGCTTGACCTAAGGCTGGGAGAGGATTTTTTCAACCAGCCGTGCGTCGCCTTGGCCAAAGCCTTCCTCGGTAAGGTGAGGACACATACGTCATTTCACGCTTCTACATGAAACATCATTTTCCGAGAAAATATTACTTTGATTAGCAGCATTCAGAAACTGCCTCGATGACAGATTAGCAGACATGCAGTTGTGTTAGAGAGCTAGATATATACGGTTTTAAGACTTTGAAGATCAGTGCAGTATGATGCCGGCTGAAATTATTATTTCTCTGGACAGACACATCACCTTGGCTGTCAGTGTCCTACCCCCTGTACAGTCCCTAGATGTAAAAAATTCATCCCCCTTCATTTTTAACCACTGATCTGTATAACCACATGCAGGGTGTGGCCAAAATGGAAAACCTAAATATATATTGATACGATGGGGCATCATAAGGATTAGGGCTGTTATACAAGTCCTGACCTGCTTTTAGAGTGGACAATTCTTCAAGAAGCCTTCAGTTCTTTCAGAGATGGAGGTAGAACTTTTCTTCACACTCTGGTCTCCAGAACTTCCCATAAAGGTTGGATGATGTTTGATTTCATCCTGGTGTCCATGAAAGCACTCTTGAATTTCTTTATCAATGTGAATGAGGAGATTATTATCTTGGAATATGGGAGTATTGTGAGGGAACAGCATTGGCCCCGTAGACCTGTAAAACAGGATCTCAGGATCCTTGGTCCTTATACAACCATGCAGAACAGTCACTGGGCCCAGTGTCTCCCCTGCGAGGGCATTACGGATCCCCAACATTGTGGCTCGAAGGCATCCTTTGTCTTTCACCAAAACGTAAAATGCATTTTTGTGCTTTCATCTTGGTTTCCCAAAACTGCCTACGATAAATTCCAGTCATGTGAAGCCCATGACATACAGCGTTTTGCTGAGGCTGGGTCAGAGAGCAGCTGATTCAGGTCTATGCTCATTTTTGAGGCTGTATTTTGCCGGATTTCAGCAGCTGTCCCGCTAAGTGTCCCCGTCCTCATGCAGTTTGTCCCAGATGCCGCTGTGATCATCGAGACGGCTCCCCTCGACACATTAAACAATCTTGCAGTTCCTGTGACCAACACACCTGCCATTCACAGACACCGACTCCGTCGCCTCATGTCGATTGAAAAAAAATCTCACATATGAAAGTGCTGAATGTCAGACCTGTTTTATAGCTGATACACATACTGCTGACTGGCATTCAGCCTAATATGAGTGACCTTTGTAGCTGCGTTTGTCACAGCCTACAAGAATTTCCTAGTAGCTTTTAATCTGTATTTAATATGTACAGACACTGTTCTGTTAGCACAATCCTTTTACTCAATTAAAACCCAAATGTAATCCTTAATACCCACTAGTTCCCTCTGCTGGACACCTACCAAACTACAGCCAGCTTGTACTGTGTCTGTCAGGTTTTGGTGCGTCGCCGTGCCGATGGGACAGAGCTGCGGGGGAGGGTAGTGGAGACTGAGGCCTACCTGGGCGGCGAGGACAAGGCGTCGCACTCGGCTGGCGGCAGACGAACAGAGAGGAACACGGCCATGTTCATGAAGCCGGGGACCATCTACGTGTACCAGATCTATGGGATCTACTTGTGCATGAACGTGTCTAGCCAGGGTGAGAACTCCCTCCTCCCCCAGCCTTAGCAGATTAGCACACTGCCCACAAGCGTTTTCCTGAGGGATAATATTCGCACCTTGCTTGACCTACAGGTTAGGCTCTTTTTGCTCACTTCAAATTGGGCCTGCAATGTCAGGTGGTATCTGTCTGACCTCACGCCATTCCCTTTCTATCCAGGAGAGGGCGCTGCAGTGCTGCTCCGTTCCCTGGAGCCCCTAGAGGGCCAGGAGGCCATGCGGGAGCTGCGGTCGGTCCGGCGGCGGGCGGCCGCTCGGCCCCTGCGGGACAAGGAGCTCTGCAATGGGCCCTCCAAGCTGTGCCAGGCGCTGGATGTGCCGCGCAGCTTCGACCGGCATGACCTGGCCACCGACACCCACGTCTGGCTGGAGAGGGACCCACAGGAGAGGCCCGCATGGCCGGGTCAGCTGGTAGTGGCTGCTCGTATAGGCGTGGAGTCCTACGGGGAGTGGGCTCGCAAACCACTGCGCTTCTACCTGCGGGGGCACCCATGTGTGAGCGTGGTGGACCGTGAGGCGGAGAGGCAGGCGGACCAGCCTGGGCTGGAGGCCTAGGAGTGGCAGGGAGGAACATTCCCCCCCATCTGCATACTTCCCTGATGAGGGGAAATTCCATACACATTCTTTGGGGATAGAGGGGGGGGGCAGTAACTGGCTGGGGGAGGATCTTCTCCTGTTAAATCACATCGTGACAGCACTATGAGGGGGTGCTAACCATCATTAGCACCGGTGTCTCCCACAACATTCTACACAGACACTCAGATGGTCACGATCACAGACCAGCCGTGCTTGTAGGAAGAACATCTCCAGCCACCGGCACCCTGAGCACCGGGCCTGATCTGACCCCCTCGATGCTGCTCCTGCCCTGAAATAAGTGTCACCAGCTTGAGGTTCTCTCGGCTTGGTTTCCCCTCGCAGACATTTGGGATGTGGAATTCCGCAGTGTCCTCATCTGTCTTCCCAGCCTAGAGGGGGGTCTGGGCACAGACTGAAAGGGTCCATTGTCAATTTCTGAGGCATGTATTTCTATCAGCAGTGATCCATCACACTGGGGAACAGTGGTACACGCCTGCCACGTCTGAGTCATAGTGTTTAGATACCATAAATATGTCATGTGATGCCTCAAACATGGGAAAAAAAAGAGACTAGAATCAGCCATGATGTAATTTATTTGACATTTACTTATTATCGCTTTACTTAACGACCTGTCAGGGTTGGGTGTCTATCCATAAGGAACAAGCTTTCACTTTATTTAAGTGCTGGCCACCGTGTTCTCCTCACAGCCCAGAGGCTGAGGAACACTCTGAGGTGAAAGAAGATCCAGCTGCTGAAGGTCAGCCAGACCCTCCTTCACCTTGGGGGTGTGACGATAATCAGCCTGAATCTGGGTCTGGCTCTTGCACGCCAAAATATTTGGTATAACCTTGGAGATGTGCAGTGGTCAGTATCAGCCAGATGATCACCTGACATAATGGGTCAAATGGTGAAGGACCAGCAAAGCTCAAGAGAAACCCCTTTTGTTAAGCCCCCATCAATGGATCTTAAGCTGAATTTCTCTGGTGAGATCCCCCCCCCCCCTGTGGTATTGGTAGCATAAATAAAACCATGATGTTTCTGATGTTGGTTCTTCAAAACTGAAATTATTGCTGTCTCTGTGGGATGGGCTCTGACGGGATCTAAGTGTAGAAGGTCATACAGAACACAGACGTCCTCACACTGAAATTAGAGTGACCGCGGTAAATGCACAAACGCAACTTCTCAGGGCCTCGAGTTTGGGTTGTCTGTAGTCAGATCTGAAACCATCTCAAGCGAAACCCGTCAGTTCAACGTGTGAATTTTCTTCCCAAACGTCTGTAGATTAGATCAGTTTAGCAGCATGAGTTTTTGGCGGTACTGCCTTCATTTTGAGGCTTCTGGGCTCCCATAGCGAGAACGAACCAGCCGAACCCACTGCAAAGGCGCCTCGTTCTCCCAGCGTCAGAGGAAACCCCTCGGGTGTCCAATCAGACCCGCGGGTGCAGTCTGCAGAGTTGGAGAGTCCGGACCAGCCAGCGGCTCCTAGTCAAGGGGTGACTGAAAGAGGGAGACAACCGGGTCCTCGTGGTTGGTGACCACCAGGACGCTTCGGAACTTGTCGAAGAGTGTTTTGAGCTGGGAGCGGCGCATGTTCTCGTTGTACATGATCTCCTCCAAGTGGTGGTGGCCCCGGAAGTAGTGGAGCAGCCTGAGAGAGACGGACACAACACAGCAGCTGAGGCGAAAAAGGAGGGAGGATGTGATCGTGGACCAGGCGTCTGCTGTCCACACCCTCTGCCCTCACGCCCCGCGGCTCACAGTGCGGAGAAACATGTCTCGCGGCTGCGCGCCAATCAATCACTTCATCCAATTCTTTCCCTCCCTTTGCCATGATTTATCATCGAATGCAACAGCTGCTGTAAATCTCCTAACAAAGAGCTGGCCAACATCAGAATGACAGACTTACTGATGAGGTCCAGTGGTGCGGAGACAGAGACGCAAGCCAAGCTAATCATCTAGAGCTAGTTGGCTGATGAAACAGTCAAAAGCTACGTCCAACAGCCAGTGGTCCACACGACTAGCCCTGCCCTCAAACTCAAGTTTGGATTTAGCTGGCTGAGCTACATTCATTTATAACGAGGCCCTATGTCATACACCGCAAGTCAAATTTTAGCTCATACCAAGAACTGAGAGGCTGCAGAAACCACAGATCTGGCCTTGAGAAGCTTCTACAGAAGAGTAGCTGAACACCATGGAGATGGGGGGTGGCGGGTGTCCGTGGTCCCGGTGGCATACCTGGCGAACATGCGCAGGTCCTCTGGGTTCTGGGCGGCCGGCACGCTGAGGATGGCCTGGCGCTCATGCTCCGTCAGGCTGGCGAGCAGCGTCTCCGTCACGCGCCGGTTCAGCGGCGAGTCGCTGCCGGGAAGCAGCTCGGCACTTGAGTTGTCCATGCTGGGGCTGGTCAGGGTCATGTCGTCGCTGCTAGCTGCGGGGGGGGGAGGGAGGCACCCTGATCTTTCACCTTCCATCTCCTCATTATGTCTCTCAACATTAGCGCCGTCAGCCCCCGGCCCTCCAGCACTTACTGGGGGAGCCGAAGCTCAAGGCGCTGGGCGTGCTGAGGCTCCGCCCCCCGACGCGAGTCGCCAGCAGCGGCTCCTCATCCCAGGACCCGGGGTCCTCCTCGCTCGGCGGCACCAGCAGACAGACGTAGGTGTGCAGCTGGATGAGGAGGCGCCTCTGCAGGAGCCAGACCACCGTCTGGATCAGCTGGGCCTGCGGCAGGGTCAGGGGTTAGCGTTAGGCCATCTGCTGCTAACTGTAACCCTCTGCAGCCAATGGGAGCAAAGTACCGACCTCCTGCATGGGGGCGTCCAGGGGGTTCCGAAACTCTGACAGCGAGACAGGCAAGGAGAACTTGGCCAGCGTGGAGGGGAGGTCGTGGCCCGGGAACTGCTGGGAGAACTGCTCAGCCAGGGGGGAGTACCTGGGGGCGGAAGCAGGTGCAGGAAAGAGCTTGGCAGGAGCAATGCTTGGTATGGCCTGCAGGGGGTGCTCACACACCAACTACTGCCTTACTCCTTGGGTTTATACCCATATCAGATAAGATATACTTATCTGAGCCCGAGAACTCTAAATGGGTCACTTCGTTCACGGCATGAATCGGACCCCGAGCCCACAAAAGCACACCGACTTAAGTCCACACAGACATGCCCCATTGGTGAAACCCCATCTGCAGAAGCCAGCCTTGGATCTCAGCGGCTTCCTGAGGCTGACGATGCTTCACCAGATGGGTCTATAGAGGCTGGTTTCTCCAGCTGAAGGAAGCAGAACCAGCCCAGAACCAGCACCCTCGCTGGCCAGTGGGACCCCCCACCAAAGCCTTGGCCCACCCGACAGCTAAAGCTGCTGTGTCCATTTCACAGGCGGGGGCCCTACAGCCCCACTCACCCCCCCCCACACAGACACACTCACAGGCAGATGTTGGCGTGTGGAGACAGCATGTAGACGTTGTTCTCACACAGAGGGTAGATGATGATGGCCTTACCCCAGTAAACCAAATGTGCAGAAATCTGAAAGATCTGTGAAAAAAGCAGAGAAAGTTTTGCATCCACAATTATAAGTGATCATTCTCACAAAAGAGGCAACCAATCAAAAACGAAGTGATGCTATGTGGTGATACAGCCACTAGAGGGCAGCATGGACCACAAAACAGTCAGAGCAGCTATCTGCATGGTGAGATAAGGCCCCAGTTTCACCAACTAACCCAATGCTACAGATACGATACTCGCCTGCAGGAGGGCCAGGTCTGCATCCTGCGCCAGCTGCTGCAGGTTCTTCACGGCTGAGCAGGTCTTGATGAGCCGCACTAGCGCAGGAGAGCAGTCCAGGGGCAGCTGGGCCAGCAGGGACTTCTCACTGTCCAACAGGAGCAGCGCATGGTATGGCCTGCAGGGGGTGCCCACACACCCACTGCCTTAATCCCTGGGTTTGTACAGACATTCTTTTTATTGTTTTTTTAAATAAAAAAAACTTTTTATTTTGAACAGGAATCATGTGTCATATAACTTTTTCAGAAACAAGCTCCATGTTTTCCTGGGCCAAATAATTGGTCTATTTCCACTAAAGTTTCTGTACTTTTTCTTGTTGTAGTCTACAAAAGTTTTGCTTTTCATATTAAATATCTCTTTAACAATACTGACCCACTCGAACACTACGTGTGCTTGTTCAGTAAGTCATCTCCTCGCGATTGCTTTCTTACTTGCAGCTTGCAGAACCTTTAACAAGTATTTATATAATTCTTTAGGTTGGTCACAGAGGTACAATCTTACAGCCCATTATGTTACAAAGCAAGTTACAAACTTCATTCCATGACTGATTAACTGGACCAAATAATATGCGCATGGTCTGCAATTACTGACCCACACTGCCTCCAGCAAGGACACAAAGTTTTGCCCATTCTCTCCTATTGTTTAGGTGTAACACAGAAATACACACAACTCTTCCAGCAAAATTCTCCCCCAACCCCTGAACTGGTAGAGCTAATTCGGTTTTTCCATCCATTCTCCCATACTTCCTCAGATATTTGTATCCCCAATTCAATGTCCCATCTCTTTTAATGTTGAACGTTTCTTCAATAATAAAATACCTTGATGCCAACTTTGTAATAATTTTTATTGCCTTCTGATTTGTACGCTTCAATAAATGCCTGGATAAGAGGTGCACGTTCCATAGAACTACTCCGCTGAATTTCTTGTGGAAAATAATGGCAAAATTCCAAAAAAAATCCAATTTGTCCAAATTATACTTATCAGGTCCTGAAAACTTTCAATTTCTCCTCCGTTTAAAGCTGTACACACAGCACTTATTCCTTTTGAAATCCAATCTCTGTATCTAAAGTCTAATATTGCTGGTGCAAACTGTGGATCATATGATGACCATCTTAAACTCAAATCTCTTTATCGAACTGGTAGTGTCTTATACCCTAAAACCAAGTTCTAAGGATAAAATTAATCCTTGGATTTTGTATATTAAACACCTCCTCTGTGGACCGTTGGCTCCCCAAAACTGACTGCAGATCTTCATCAATTACAACTCTGGCTCCTTCCATCTTGATTCCAACCCCATGATCAGCAGACCAGGAGACTCAGCTGAGCAGCGTTAGAATAACGTTTAAGAGGCAGCTGGACCTCACCACCCCTCCTTAGGGGTCTGTAAAGCTGAGAATCTTATTCTAGGTCTCTTTCACCTCCATTCTGCAAATTGTTTTAATGGCACTTCTGTTGGCGGCGACGAACAGATGCAAGTCTAGAAACAACATTCATTTTAATTGTGTCAATCCTGTTAACTAAAATCAAATGGATTTCACAATAAAGTCACAATAATTTTTCTTAGTGAGTGGTATATAAATCATATAGTCTGGAAATATTACAGTGCAGGTTCTCTCTAAGATATGCAATATATTTCAAATGGCAGTTATGCTTGTAAGGACATGAATCACAGGCAGGTGCCTGCTGGGTCAGAGAACTCACCGGATGGCCTTCAGGCTGCGCTCCAGGGCCTCGGGGGGAATGTGGCTGCCCCCCACCCGGTGGATCTTGTGGGGGAGGCAGAAGCTGACCTCCAGCCAGTTGTTAATGTGGAGTCGCACCACGCCGGTCGTGCAGAGGCTGAGAGAGAAATCATAAGCTGCATGCTGAACACAAGGGGGCACCGGACCGAGGACCGGAGCACGCTGTGGGTCAGGCTGCTCTGTGCCACCCACCTGTCGTACGCCTCCTTCAGGTCCTGAGCCAGCTTGCACTTGGGGAGAATCTGCCGGAAAGGCGACTGGGGGCCGCCGTCAGCCGCTGAAAGACGGGGGGAGGCGTGATGTGAAGTGCAGTGTGAGCCCCACGCGGCAGCACCTCCCTGCGCGCGGAGCCCCACGCGGCAGCACCTCCCTGCGCGCGGAGCCCCACGCGGCAGCACCTCCCTGCGCGCGGAGCCCCACGCGGCAGCACCTCCCTGCGCGCGGAGCCCCACGCGGCAGCACCTCCCTGTCTTTGTTGTTT
Organism: Paramormyrops kingsleyae; assembly: GCF_048594095.1. Classification (NCBI taxonomy): domain Eukaryota; kingdom Metazoa; phylum Chordata; class Actinopteri; order Osteoglossiformes; family Mormyridae; genus Paramormyrops; species Paramormyrops kingsleyae. The sequence goes on along the minus strand of NC_132818.1, from coordinate 12,687,425 downwards.
TTGGAGGCCCACTCAAAAAGTCTAAATGTTTATCTCAAAATAAATAGGAAGTGAGTAGCATCTTAAGATTGCAGCTTGCAGGTCAGCAGAACATAAATAAGGAGCATGTTTGTTTGACATTTTGTGTAGTGACTGCTTGGGGCCAACAGGGGGACCCCAAACCTCAGGGTCCACACTCAAATGCATTAAAGCTGTGGTATATTCCCCCCCACTCACTCTCAGTCAGGGTGGTGACCCCCCCCCCCCAGCTTACTCAGGCTAGTGACCCCCCCCCCCACTCACTCTCAGTCAGGGTGGTGACCTCGTCCTGCATGGCCAGCATCAGCTTGGCTTCCCTCGTCAGGTATTGGCACCGGCGCTCCTCGTGCTGTAGGGCCACCGCGATGCGCCGTGACAGCGTGTGCATGCAGCCGATGACCGACGGGTCCGTGTTGGCCTGCAGGGGGCGCCACAGACAGCCCGCTGAGCCACAATCCTCCCCTTTCAGTCATGCCCCCCCCCCCCACCCCATTCTCCTCCCCATTGCCACAGAGGGTGACAAACTCTGCAATGACATATAATGATAATAGTGTTATATGCAAACATGGTTTTATAACTCACAAGCATGAATAAAATGAAACTTTCAATGGGAGGTAAACATGCAACTATGAATGTGCATTACATACACAGTTAATATACCGCTATTGATGCCTGCATTGGTGCAACATTTGCAACTGATCAGTTTAAAAGGACTTAAGGGAACTATTTGAGCAGGAAAAGACTGAAGGCAGCGTCTCACGCTTAATGCTAATGTACAAAGCATAGTAACAGTCAGATAGGTACTTTCCGATGAGCTCCTGTCCACTGAAATGTCGCTGTGGAAATTGCCCAACTTCTGACAGCAAATTACAACGCAGAAAAACTGCTGCCATTACAAACATTCAGCATTAAAACATCCAGGTCAGGAAATGTAGCATCTTTTGAAAAAATATGAAACATCTTAAGCAAACTAACTAAACTGCAAACGTGACAAACGGGTGCATTTCCTTTAAAGTCAACTGAAAATGGGGAATGATAATGACGTTCTAATAATTAACTGTAGTTTCATTCTAGCAAGCTGCCGACCCCCATTGCTTAATGAATTCTGGGTGGAGAAGCTGTTTAGTTTGATATTAAAATCTATGTAAGCTATGTGAATAATAATATTTTATTTTCAAAAGATGTATTTAAAAATGATGTGATGTTTTAAAAAGGACACTGACCACATGTACAAGCACTCATTACAAAGTAAAGGTTCTGTAACCAGATAATTTAACAGAATCATAGAAATATTTTGCATTCGATTTCCAAATAAACACAAGTGTCCAAAGAGATAAAAACGGCCCCCGGGTGTGTCTGGCACCCCACCCTCAGCATGACTCTGCATTCTGCCTCCCACTCGGCCGTGCCGAGTCACGGTTGGGGGAATTGAGTCAGCACATCTCGGTGGCTGAGTCACGCCGCGGGGGAGGGGGGTAGATAGCGACTTCAGGGACTTTATCGTCCCCTCCCCCGAGCCTCCTCCCTTTCTGAGAACCAGCTGCCCCAACCAGCTGCCAAGTCACCTCAGAAGCACGTTTACGCTCGACATCCGACTCGGCCCCAAGAATAAAGCTTTAATGTGTTTGGCAAACTCCACATTTTTCATATCTGCCCATGGCAAACTTGGGATGTGGTGTGAATGTTGATCCCTAACGTGACAAGCCGGTGATGGGACGAGGATCTCGCAAAGCATCATGGGAATGAACCCAGGACGCTGCAGACGTGACGCTGCCATTGGCCATGGCCGCCGCACACCGAGCGCCCATACCCCCCCTCCACCTACCCTGAGTGCAAACACCACGCTGAACAGGATCATCGTGGGCATCTCTCTCTTGGGGGAGGGGTCCGTCTTGGAGACCTGCAGAAACACGGGGGGAGGGGGGCATTGTGCTCAGTGTGACTTCTCCTAGTGGTCAGGTGACCAGGCAACAGATAATGCACCAGCTGTATTGATGATGTGATGCACGTTTGACCACTAGATGGCACAAGAGGCCAATCCTCTGGCAGTAGAGGCTGTTTGCCGTGACACTGCAGGGTCATGAGCCAGTGCCTGAAGCTGCAGGGGTCACAGAGATATAAACACTGCTCGTATGTCAAAGCCGGTGAGCCTCATCTGTAAGGTGTGTGTCTCTCCCATCCCCCACCTGCATGGACTCTCTCTCTCTCTCTCTCTCTCACCTGGATAGTGTGGGGGGGCTGCAGCAGGGTCGGGTGTCCCACAAAGCGCACATTGTCAATCTTCAGCTCGAACTTCTTGCCACACATGTCAGACTTAGTGGCCAGGATGGTGGCCAGGATGATGTCAGAGAAACTTTGGTTTTTGGGAGAAGAAAAAAAAAAAGAATGGATGAGAGAAAGGATGGGAGAAGAGGAGGAGGGGGGGGGGGAGGGAGAGAAGGACGATGTGCAGAAGGACGGACTAGTCAGCTTGTGCATGTGATCCATAATTACCAAGCTCTTTAATTAAAAAGATATCAGTGAGTGGATCTGAATTCAAGTGCAGTCCATCAGAGACACCAACATGGATCTTAAAATCTGTGACTGAAATCCAAGAATCCCACAAGGTGCTGATCAACCGGGGCTTGTGAGGAAACACAGACAGACACACTCACAGAGCGTCACGCAGAGTCGCATGCATACACACTGACATGTAGCGAGGCACGTCTGCAGGAAGCGGCAGCGCGGGCTGGTCTTACCCTGCTACCAAGTACTCCTCACTTTGGGGGGTTTGTTTCCTGAAATGCAAATTGAGCCACAGAAACAGAGGAACGTAACAGAAAAGTATGAACTGCATCACAACTGCAACAGTGACCTGAGCACAGACATTAAGGGGAGGGGGGGTCCACTCAGACCCCGAGCCTGACAGTAAGCGCTAAACCTGACCGTAACCCCCAAGCCTGACCGTAACCCCCAAGCCTGACCGTAACCCCCGAGCCTGACTCCAGCCACCTGAACAAGCACCAGCTCTAAGTGTAGCAGCACCTGCAAAGGTGAACAATCAGACCCTGAGATCCTGGAGGGCTCTCTGAGTGGGACGGGTCCGTTACGACTTGATCGGAACCTCAGTCTGAAGCTGTACAAGCAGTGGACCTGCGCAGACCTGTTTCCATGATGATGTCATGTACTGTTGTGAAACGGCCCAGATCAGACTGATAAGCTTAAGGGGTGAGGATGATGATGATGATGATGATGATGATGATGAAGTCGTACAGTCGTACCCTTTTGGCTTCACGCAGTATCACACTGTACCAAAGAGACGTGTCCAGCATGACCAGCTTGGATCCGAGTTACACATCGTGCAACTCAATTACATCATCAAAACACTGGAGAAGGACAAAAGCTTAAAACAGGCGACCGGTAGGAAGATGCGTTTCACATGAGAAAGAGCCGCACTGCAAAATGTGGGAATGAAACCGTTTTACGTCCATGTGCAAACAAGTCGAATCTCAAGCCGTTTTCACACCTGAACTCCGCACACTGTCCAGAGGATCAGGCCCAGACGTTTTCCAGAGTTGCCCTTTCACACATGTGGCAAATATCCGGAGGCTGATCGTGTCAGACGTGTTCACACCTACTACAAATACTCTGGTTGGTTTAAAAGAGGGGTGGCATGCAGGAGGCAGGACATGATAGATAAAGTACACTGCAGAAATCGCAGTGTTTTGTTAACGGCACATCAAAGGAGGCTGCTGTTCATGTGTGACTTAGTTGAGAGTCTCCTGCAGTTATGTAGCCGGTGTGTAATCTGATCATACACAGCTGAGTCTCTTGCCATTCCTTGAATCTGTCGGATGATTTCAGTGTTGGCCCTTACTGGCAGAATTTTCTGCCTATTTGTATTCTTCTGGTCATATGACAGAAGTGTCATGAATACGCCTGCATGCCCACGGTGAATTCTCCGGAAAATCTCCTGCTCCATTCACACATGGGGGTGAATCAGAAATGACCCGGACTTTGTACTACGGAGGCAGCGGGTTGAAGTCCGTTTAATGTCCAGTAGGACGATTTTAGACATTTGCATTCATACATACATACAAAATTCGGGGTGACCATGCATGCCTGTGACAGGCTTCAGTCGCATGCCATATAATCCTCTTCTGCACACTGTGGTCACCCTATAAGGAATTAAGGTACACGTGTTTGGGTGCGTTAGGATGTTTCCCAAGCCGGTCCTGAAGGACCCACAGAAGGTCCACACTGGTAAGGAGCTGGAGGGGCATTACGTGTTAAGGTGGAGTGACAAGAAGGATCGCTTATCCAATCCACAAACAAAAGGGAAAAGGCCACCCCCCCCCCAAAAAAAATAAAAAATAAAGATCTGTAAAAGTGGTATGATGAATAATAGTAACATTACAGGTTCGCACTGCCAATCCCTAAGCAAAGCCAAGTCTCGTTAAAAAGCACAAATAAACCCCAGAGTACGTGAGCCCCGAGGATGCCCCCACAGCAGTCACAGTACCCCCCACAGCAGTCACAGTACCCCCCACAGCAGTCACAGTACCCCCCACAGCACCCCATCCCCCATCATACATTAGCTTCTCTCGGAAACTAACAGCACTGACTGAATATGGAACGACTCGAAAACGCGGCTAAATAATTAGCAATACGAGCCGGTACCCAAATTCAAATAGGTTCAATAATGCAGGTTCAATAACGCAGAAATTTTAAACAAAGGACCCTTCATCCCGTTCATAATAAGATACCAAGGGACCTTCTGGTACAGGGACAGTTTGTACCAGTGGAGGGCACCACTGTTCATCCACCTTTACTCACCCCAGTAAAGGCTATTATTCTGACAGTGCGTATAAAGCATCACAATATACGCGATTTTTGCACCATCGTCTAGGAGCCAGTCCTGACTCATGGGAGTCTGTGGTGGGTGACTGGGTAAACTGGTGGCTCTTTGGGCAAATTCACAGAACATTCATTTGTTCAACTCACTGTGCAATACTATTTACCACAGTCATTACTATGGTATTCTGAGCAATACTTTCTCTGATATTCCTTTCACTATTACTGTTTATTGTCATTTATTATTTATTGATACTGTCTATTAGGCCCTGCTAACACTCGGTTTTAAAATGCATCTTGGGCGACTGGATCGCAAGGGGACAGCATTAAACAGTGTAAACGACAAGCAAAACACACTGTGACCCAAGCGCTCAAACCACTTGCCGAGGTGGTTTGGGATGCATCTGACCTCATATTTTGAGGTGTGAACACTAATGCATCTACGCAAAGGACGTTACAATAACTGCATCGGGGCAATAATCTGAACACAAGTGGTCAGCTGGACACCCTGAAGATGCATGAAAGACTCAGGTGTAAACAGAGATGTGTCTCTGCTGTCTACTTGTGATCCGATTGCCAAAAACTAGGGATGCACCGATCCCACTATTTCTGTCCCGATACCAATACTGATACCTGCGCTTTGGGTATCGGCCGATACCGAGTACCTATCCGATACCAGTAGGGTGACCAGATAATCCATGTCAGGGAGGACACTTTGAGCTACTTCGGGTTTTACAAACTACTTTCAAATTAAAAGGCTCCTGTGCTCGGCTAAAGAGTTCAGCTCTTCTTGTGCTTTGACTGGTTTGTTTCCTTGACTTAAAGACTCAAGCTGTTTCACATTAGCATTAGTGACACATGCACAATTATAGGAGACTGACCAATCAGCACACAGCAAGAACATCAGTGCTAAAGTGAAATCCAGGTCCTATTAATTGAAATGGTAATTTACAATTCCTGTCCTAGCTCAGAGTGTCCTCCCTGACATGGATTATCTGGTCACCCTAGATACCAGTGTTTAATAAGATGCTGCCTATTGCCTCACTGCGTGGAAGAGACTGATCATTCTTTTACATGTAAAGCAACATCAGGCTTAACGGAAACCTTGTATACATGCATGTGATATCATGTGTGGCTGTAAAGGCTGGTTTATAATTCTGCGTGGAATCGACGCCGTAAGTACGACGTAGCCGTGGACCTACGCCATAGCCTGACGTGCACCTCCCCAGAAACGTAACGTTGAGGTGACGCAGACCGCAAAAACTGTGATTGATAAGCTTGGTAGCGTTTGTTTTGTTTTTAGTAGGAGCGGAGAGCGCACACCCAGGTGTACATGTATTGGCCTTAGTTACATCTTATATTAAATGACTTGACGTGATGTCCCTTCTTCCTCTTCCACAACACAGAGCTTGCAGTCTGCTTTACTTATGTCGTCGTATTTTATCCTTATCTTAAAATATGTCCAAAATACCAGCTTCCGGTTGATAAACCTCTTGCTAGATGCCAAAACCTAATCAGGCAGGAAAAATGCCGCGGCTTTGAGTTTTACTGTAATGCTACAATTAAGTGGTCAGTTCTTGGTATCGGACGATTTTGACGAGTACGAGTATGATCACTTGAACGTGGTATCGGTGCATCCCTAGCCCAAAGCCAAGTGCAAACAGGGCCTTAATATCTAAATGTCTTTTAACTGCTTAAATGTGTATTTTATGCTACTGTAAACCCGCAGTTTCCTTCTACATTAATAAAGCATCTATCTATCCATCTATAATTAGATCAAGTTCACACCCGAACACTCCCCACATAAAATCGTTGGGTGTTTAAAGGATTCCGATTACATTACACTGAAACACGACTCACTTTTGGGATGATGCTCTAATATTAAAAAGCGGAGCGTCTCCTTACCGCGAATCTCCATCTGGGTCCTCGGACGCGTCCCCGCTGGGGTTCAGCGCATACGGGCTCCGCTGCTTCGCTTTGGGTGAAAACCCATAATAAAGCGTCAGTCATAAAGAGTCATATTGCCTGGAAGTAATTTTATTTATGAGTTGTCCTAGTTACACAAGATGAGCGCTGGGAGGAGCACCACTTACCGGCCAGCGATGCCGCGTCCTCGGGGACCCTCTGAAACGGGTACCGGAACAGCAGCTTATTGCCCCGGCTTCCCGAGCTCACCAGTATAACGCTGATGGGGCTCGTTCTTCCGTCGCTTTTGTGGGGAGCGGCCTCGGGATCCTTGGACATGCTGCAGCCTATCCCGTGTTTATCTCCAGCGCCCGCATTTCTTCTGAAATTAAAGTATTTTGTCCGGCTAACAGGGTCCGCGTCCGCTCGGCGCCACTCGCCCCGTTATGTGTCCAGGCGCAAATGACCCCTCTTTAGCGTGATCGCGCTTTATTACTTCTGTAAAAGTTTACTTTGGTCTGTTTACTAGTTACCGGACTCCACGGCGGTACGAATTTATGTGCGTTTCGCTTTTAATGTCCGTAGATTCCGCGGTAGCAGCAGAAAGGTTCCTCTTATAGAAGAAACGGCCCTTTGGTGACTGTCGGTCCTTAGTGGATAACCTTAATGGTTAGAATGGGCCTATACCTTTACTGTACTTCTTTGATTTATTGAGTAACCCGCTGATAGAAGTTTCTGCATTAATTGATGTAGGCCTAGTACATTAATGTCAATCCAATGTATATAGGCTACTATAATTTCAATAGAAACATTTTTACACTCAACACGGTCTCGCTGTATTTTAATTTTATATAGGAAAAATATACTCCGATAATTAGCTATTATTCTATACTCTGAAACTCGGTCTTATTTATATTGAAATAGTAGAAACCGTTGCTTTATAGTGAATTACATAATGCATACGTTTTAATTAAAACACATAATTTTTTGTCCTGTCCGACAGCTTTAGCAAGCAGAATCATGGTCTGAATGCACTGCTGTGCCAAACATGTTTGCTATCTCATGAGAAGCTCTATAAACTCTGCATAGCCCCCTCATGTTGATCAATTTCTTTTTATTATATGTATTTATTTATTTATTAGCACAGGTAAAATATTGCAGTGGCTGAGCTGACCGAAGAGGATGGACAGATGGAGGAAAAAAGAGAAAAAAGAAAAGGAAGAGAAAGTGAGAGAGATACGCGAAGATAGGAGTAAAGTAGGTAGCACATAACAGGCCGCCAATTGCTGCATCTGAGAAAAATAAGGCAAAAGATCAACAGCATCTGAAAGAGACGCAAAAATGGATAAATACATAAACACAAACAAAAATAAAGAATAAAGAAAATAAAACAGCTATACAAACATACAAAATTGTTGTGTGTGCTTGGAGGGGTGCGTGTAAGCGTGTGTTCATGCATGTTCATCTGTGTAGGCGAGGTGTGCGGGTGTTGTATGCGTGTGTTTTCAACAAAAAAGTTAAATTATTAAGCAGGTTTTAACGATATAGCTAAGTATTTATACATTGGAATAATACCAAATTTATGGCATAGCCAGTTTTTGACCTTGTCGCAGAGACACAGTCAGTGTTCTAATTACACAGTGGCTTTCGGGAGAGCCCCATTTTCCTCTGTGCACCACGACTTCCCAAGTCACATACACGCGCATACATATAAGTGCGCAGTTACGTGGTCAGTAACATGGTTACTGCGAAAAACATTCTGCTATTGCTAATACCCTCAGCAACATTTCATATAGGAGCAATAACAACAACAAAAGAATCACGCAAGACGTTTTATAGCCTAATCAGAGGAAACAAAAACAACCACAAGAGGAGCTCGTGCCCATTTCGGGGCGGGGGGGGCGAGCTGAATGAATTTGTCATTCAATTCAAATTACAATTAATGCATGTAATGGGGCACTATCAATAAATTGTGAACAACTCTGGTACCTAACAGTGCCATCCAGGAAGTTGCCTGTTTAGATGTTGTTTTGTGGGTGGACATGAAGCCTTTGGGTCATCTCTGTAATATACATTTAATAGAGAAAAACAGTCTGGCCTGGGTGAAATAATAAGCGACCTTGGTCTGGTGCAGGATGAATTGAAAAGAGGAACAAGCCATGATTTTGCCTTTGGTCACACAGCGCAGTGTCTGGCAGCTCTGCTTCTATGCCACCAGTGGATTCCTGCAGTCTGTCAGTGATGCACATGACCTCAGCAAGGCTGCTGTATCCGAATCTCTGCATGCATTGGTTATATTTTTATTGCACTATGCACACGACTGCATACAATGTCCAGCAGGATTGGATGTCTTAAATGACATTAAAATTTGTTTGAATGCCATTGCAGGCTTATCTGGCACTGTAGGTGCAGTGGATGGACCCTCAACCCTGTTCATGGCACTAGGCCTAAATGTCCGGGTGATATGAAATAATAATAATAATTGATACTTTATTGACACAAATTGTCCACACTTTTTATGCTTCCCTCACCTTGCTCTTTGTAGAGCAAGCTGTCTGCGAAGGGCAGCTACCCGTAGTGGCGCCCAAGGAGCTGGGGATTGAGGGTCTTGCTCAAGGACCTGCAGACGTGCTGAGGCTGGGCTTGAACCGGTGACCTTGTGATTACAGGCACACGGCTTAGCCCACTGAGCCAGCAGCTGCCCCCAAATAATAATACACAACCCTTAACCACACCTTTTCCTATAAACCTACAGGCTGTCCACACCTGGGCTTGAACCCATGATCTTCTGATCACAAGCACAGTCACTTAGCCCAGTAAGCCACGCAAGCCAGTACTTAATATGCAACCATTAAGGTCATTTTACAGACATTGTTGCCAAGTGTCCTGGGAGGACACATGATGCTTATATCTGGTCCAGCTTTGGAGTGTCAGATGGCAAAGGATGTTGCTTTTGCTGGTGGCTGGTGTTTGGGAGACAACAGGTATCTTCTTAGCAAATACCTACTGATTCCAGTGTTGAATCCCCAAAGGGTGGCTGAGGAGACGTATGACATCACACACCAAAGACACCCACTGCTGTACTGGGGGCTTTGGGCATGTGGAGGATGTGATTCTGGTGCCTAGACACGTCCTTGGGAGCTCTGAGGTTTCCCCCTGAATGCTGCTGTGCTGCTCTTATTATGTGCAGTTTGCTGTGCAGCATTGCAGTAATTATTTTATTAAACTCTATTTTTGGCCATCTCAATAACTTGTTTAAAGACTTCTTTTGAGAAGAGTTGCTTAAGGAAGTCATTTTACTAGAGCTAATTGCCATTGTTCTTTCTACAAGGAAGCAACATCACATTTTGAATCCATTTATATATTTTCGATAAATATGTTAATTTATTTTAGTCTTAATTTTTTCTGCTTAATTTTTGAGGCGCTTATATTTTAAAGTTCTTAATTTGTGTGTGGGTGTGTGTGCGTGTTTTTTTTTCTTGCACATCTATACTATATGACAATAACATAACGTATATTTCACCGTTGCAGTTCGTGGGATCGATCTTCCTGTTATCGACACTGCGCTTTTCTCACGCGTAGGTCGAGAATCAGCCGACAAAGTCCTCGTTCTTTGCGTACGTAGTTTATCTTGTTCGTTGCTCTATCGTTCGTTATCGATAAATGCACCCCTTTCCAACAATGCTAACGCAATAGTGCCATCATTTAATTAATATATTAATATCAAGGATATATAGGTGTCATTTCAACTTTAGTAGGAACCAAAGTAGCCCCGAATCCCCCACCCCCCCACGGTACTCCGCGCAATACTGGTAGAGGCACGTATGGTCCATGTGCAAATCTAATATACACAAATATAAATTAACATTTAGAGCCTCGGTAGAATATACTGACACTAACCTCCTCAATAAATAAATTATATCAGTGGGACATACATTGATACAAATGACTGTTTTTAGGTCCTCAAATGTTATATTTTAGATAAGCTTATTAAACACTTAGCTTCTCATATAACCTAGGTTTGCAATAGTCAGAAAGACACATTATAAGACGGATATTTTCTGAAAATGAATTTTCAGGATTATTCATGTACTTTCAAAACACCCACAAGAACTGATCTATACTTCCGCTGTTAATTCCACATAAGCTGAATAGGTCTAATTCCTTCAATTCACTCATTTCAGGGGTTTTTGATGCACAGGTTTACCCAGACTGAAGCCCAAGGGCCTCTGCTAAAAAGGGTCCTCGATTAACCTTGTCAATTTAAATTTCAACCCTAGAGTTGCTGCCCCTCCCCTATTGAAAAAAATAAAATGCTGCGTCTCTTTTTGATCAGTGTTTTTGTTACAGGCCCAAAACAATATGATCGGATGCCCCCAGTATTATTTTAAAAACATTTTTTTTAAGTCTTGTTGCAAACCCCATCCCCCCCCCCCCCCCACATTCCCCCCAGGCCAACAGCTACATCATTATAGAAATTGACAGCTCAAATAGCCCAGGGACCTCAGAACATGTTAATGAGTCTCTGGACGTGACTTCTGCATTTGAGACGTTTCAGTGTCTCGTGCATTACCTCAATGTCTGCCCCAAATGCGCTACCTGCAGCCTCTATACTCAGACAAAACACGCCCCACTTACCAGCTGCATGGGCAGCAGGCTTTCACAAAGTTAGCTTCCACACAGTGGTGGTCTAATGGTTAGGGAAGCACACTTGTAATTGAATAGTTGCTCGTTTGACTCCCCAACCGGCAAGGTACCACCCCAAGCACTGCTTCCCCGGTGCTGAATTAGCTGCCCCCTGCTATGTCGCGATGTCACATTTGGGTTAAAGGCAGTTGTTGAGTGCTGTGGTGTGTCATCACTGATCTCTAAATTCACTACGGAGTTTAAAAACAGACACCAAACGGCTACAAGTGCTTTACCTGTGAATTTTTAATTAATTTGTCTCAGAAATAAAACACATTATCGAATTCAATAGTATTGTCTTGACAAGGCATAGATAACCACCGCAAGAAACTTCTGGAAGGTGTTCTGGACCTCACAGTTGAAAGCGGAGCCAAACTTGAGCGCGAGGACAATGGAGACGCAGTCACCCAGGAGCTAAACGGGACAAAAGACAGAATATGAGCATCGAAATCTTACAATATTTTTTTTCCAGGCCATACTATAATTGACTTATATGCAGTTAACGATGTATTAATTTATTTATGCAGACAGGGCGCCTACTGCAGTCGCCCATCCAGAATGAGTTTGACATTCGCGGTTTTGGTTATTCGCGAATTGGCTGTGGACAGCGATCGGGAATATTTTGGTGCTCGCTGAAAGATTGTAGAAACTCAAAGACCAAAATATATAAGCCAAAATATATAAACAATGCTGAAAATTATTTAGATCACATGAAATCATATAATATATAAATATTAGTGTTAGGCTACTTAATATTTTAGTGTAACAGCATGCAATATTTAAAATATTACTTTTATTCAAGAATTTCCAAATTTGCGAGGATCATCCGCCCTTAATCTTAGCGAATGTGAAGGGGTGATATTAGGCCTTTTTCCTTTTTGTAAGAAATCCTGTATTGCTGTTTTTTTAGAGCAATAGCTTCCACACATGCTGCAGTATTATAACTGCAGTGAGACCTACCCTGAAGTTGTCAGGATCCACATGCAATTTCTCGCTGTGAATCTCGCTCAGTTCAACATAATGGTTCTTGATGCCATCCAAGTTTTTCACGGCTTTATCCAGGGACTTCAGCACAATCTTGCCGTGGGCGGCCACTTTGGGATTTCCTACAATGGCAGCCGGGCTGGACAGGTCTCCGAAGGACCCGAAATACCGCTGAGTCCACGGATAGACGATCAGCAGTCTGTATCACAGATATTACAACACAGATGTTTTTTCCATTTCAGAAATTTCTTATCAAAATTATAGGGTAAATGTAAACTCTCTCTCTCTCTCTTTCTGTGTGTGTGTGTGTGTGTGTATGTATACCTTGCCAAGGCCTGGGGTCCGACTTCATTTATATTGACTTTTTCCCAGACCTTCTTCATTGTAGCACGCTCAGCATCTGTCCATTTAACCATGATGGCTGTGTTGTGTTTCCTTTGGTCTTTGCAAAACAAGAAAAACTTTCCCCAAACCAGTGATTCTCCGGGTTACGCCTAAACGTCGTTAGCGCCTTTTATTCGTGCTTGCTTCTCCACCCAGTCGAGCGCGTCCCCTGTGATTGGCTATTATTTAATGCACAGTTGACAAAGATGATTACAACTGAAAAGTATAACACAATATTACAGCTAAATTCTGTATGCAATAATCGTACGATTAAAAACAAAAGAGAATAAAATTAATTGCATATGAAAATTAACCTAGTTATGTTCCTGATTGTACTACTTGTTACTGCAGTATATATGCAAGATATAGTTTAGCAATTTATATAATTTAAGCCTAAGTTTAGTTTCAAATGTAAGTTTAAGGATTTGTAGCACGACTTGAAACTTCGCAGTGTTTAAGATCACAGGAAATTGGTATAATTTCATTTTTAGTAAATTATAAGTTTCAACCTTATGACCAATGGAAATATTGTAACTGCAACTGGAAGGGCGGTATTTTTTAGAATTATCGAACAATAACCTACATATTATTAGCTTCTTAACTCGTTATTTACTTCAAAGGACGACGTGCGTTTCTTACACATCATTGTATTACGTAGAAGTGCGCAAATTAAGGGTTTTGTGTAATATGGTCGGTTAGTAGAACGTGTCTTGAAAATACGTTTCTGAGAGTAAAGTGTTTGTTGTTATTAACTGCTAAAATTTTAACCAGTGAATACTTCGCAACATGCCAACATTTAATGCGCGTTATCTATGTCCAAAAACACTCTATTTTTTTATCGGTATGTTCAGATACGTTCCACCCCATTTAATGTCCCTAATTCGCAGTAATTTTATTTGATAACCAAGTCCGACCTGTTTTTCTTTCCAAAAGACGTATCAAATTTTGTACTCGGTCAACAAGAGAATATGCCTCCGTCCAGATAGGTTTAAAGTATACATTACACATAAGCTTTGGCTACAAATAAATCCATCCATTCTTCCATCCACCCACTCAGTCGTCTTGTAGTGGTCAGGATCGGCGGGTGTGAAACATTACCAACACGAAAAGTGACATTCCACACACGATCAGCGTTTTATTTGGTATAAGCGAATTGTATAGATATTATAACCATTTGGTCATGAATCACGGCCGTTTTAAATAACTATTTATGTACAATTCTCACTGTATGCTTGCTTCATTCAAGGTTTAACAATCCCAATAGTTGTATATAATATAATGGGTAATCAGTCGTAATATTTGAGCTTCTAATGCGTAATCCCTTTTAAAGTGCATTTTACAGCTGCGAACTGGAAAAGCTTAGCAAATTTAAATATAATTTTCAATTAAATATCATTCAATATTTAACTGAAATAACTTTTTAATTCAGGAAATTAGAAAAAAAATCCAGTGATAAAAGGCAAGTTAGATCCAGAATGAAGGTAACCGATTTACGAATTCTGCAATTCGTAAAATGTATAATATCAATATACAATTTGTCTATTTAAAGACATAAGAACGGGTAATTGATTCCGAAATTGGATTACGTCCAAGGTGGGTAAAAATGTAGGTGGGGTTTTCTGCGATCTGGGTGTGTCTGCTCTCCTTTCTCAATATAAGACGACACCGTTATTTCTGGTTTTCCAGCTCAGTCATAATTAAGGTTATCTATCGGCTGAAAAGACGAACAAAGAAAAACAATGTCTCTGACCGACTCGGACAAGGCCCTTGTGAAGAAAGTATGGGCCAAGATCGCCCCCAAAGCTGATGAAATCGGTGCTGATGCCTTGGGCAGGTGGGATTTCTCAGATTAATGGGCTAATAGTAAATTTTCAAAACCTAGGCAATGTGATCACTGTTAAAACTTGCGTTGTGAACGTTACTCGTGTTGTTTTTTATGTTTCAGGTGTGTAGAAATAATGAGTGACCTAACATAATTTTTTTCTAATGTTTTTTTTCCCCCTGCCAGAATGCTTTACGTCTACCCCCAGACCAGGACATACTTTGCTCACTGGCCCGACATGAGCCCCGGATCCGCCCCTGTTAAAAACCACGGGAAGACTATCATGAAAGCTGTAGGTGACGCTGTCAGCAAAATAGACGACCTTGTCGGTGGACTAAGCGCACTTAGTGACTTGCATGCTTTCAAAATGCGAGTCGATCCTGGTAACTTCAGGGTAAGTCAGAATAATTAAACTGATGACGCATGTTTCCCCAATAGCATGAGGTATGCAATAGATGAACTAACAATAGATGTATGCTTAGGAGCTCCGTATATTCAAACCGTCTGCATTACGTACTACGTAACTCATGCCATCGGGTCGTTTATGCTGACACTTTTCTTATATGTAACCCAGTCAACACCGTTCCTTTTGCAGATCCTGGCCCACAATCTTCTTGTATCCCTCGCTGTGTTTTTCCCGGCTGACTTCACGCCGGAAGTTCACGTCACGATGGACAAGTTCCTGGGCGCAGTGGCTGCAGCCCTCTCGGCTAAATACAGATAAATTCTGCATCCAGGCCTTCCCAGTGCTGACATGCCGCAAGCTTCTTTCAATAAATGAAATTATTCAAACATGTTTTGTCCTTGTTTTAATTTAAAGCGTTTCATTTTCGTTATGGTATACTCAAGTGTGAAAATAAACAATGATATTTCGGTATATATTATTCATACAATATTTAATCTTTTTAAAATCAATTTCACTAAGAAATGACAATACGTGTTAAAGATGAGTAAGATGAGTGTATTTAGTTATTAATATGGAAAAATGGGGGGTTCTGCCGATATTGGGGTGGATGCCTTCCCTCATATTTCTTACGCTCTTGCACACACCTCTCTAAAGGTACCACAGTATATCAAAACTTTAGTTCATGAGGTTGATAAGAGTCGAAGCTGCAGATTCATTTACATCTAAGTCTATGGCTGGCAAAATTGTCTTAGTACGTAATCCTAAATGTAATCTTTACTGGTAAGAATATGAATTCAATATATCTACAATGCAGTTCTTACTAGTAAAATGAATAATCTTTAATAGTAATAACTTTTTACAAGTAAGAATCCATATTATAGCGCTCTATAATTCATTTTTACTAGTCATATATTCCCATTGCCATGGCTTCCTTACAGAAATGTCCTCTAAGGAACACTGTTGTACCATTATGAGTACATTAATGTTGTTTGTACCCAGGGGAATAAAACTGTACCAGGGCTGTACTGTTTTTTTCTGACAGTGTACACTTAAAAGAGGGGAGAATTTTCATATTAGCATATGACACGCATTTATTTATACTCCTCAGAACATATATCAATCACGTAGAACTTTGTTAATCTTGAGGGATGTAAGTCTCAGTCATGTTAAGTATAAAGAAAATAGTTATGTTTAGTCTGGAAATTCCGCCCACTGGCACGTCGGCAGCAGATTAACGGTCCACGCTGTTTCATTTGTGTTGGACAAGAAAATTCGACGGGCTCTAGCTGGACGAATTAATGTGGATCTGGGGGGCCCTATGCCGAACAAAAGTAATTAAATCTCACCAAATGCTGGTCGAAATTAGAGATAGTCACTTTAGACGCATTGTTTTCACAAAGCAGGTGTTATGCCGAAAAAGGCATCCCTGCCGAAAAACGCATCCCTGCCTTAGAATGCATGCCTGTGTTCTGACGAGTTGAGCTTTTAAGGGTTTTTTGGAGGTCAGGGGTTTTTTAGGGGTTAGGGTTTTAGGGGTGTTTTGGGGGTTAGGGTTAGGGTTTTAGGGGGGGGGGGTTTGTGGGTTAGGGTTTTAGAGGTTTTTTGGGGGTTAAGGTTAGAGTTTTACGAGTTTTTTGGGGCTATTGATTAGCACTACGGTAGCCTTACTCGACAAAGTAGCTCAACTCGTTTCAGATCAGCGACCAATCGGTCATTTAGAGACAGGCATGCATTCTACGGCAGGGATAGGTTAATGCACGTGAATACCAGTTATATGTGTGCATATTATAGTGTGAAAAATTATACAGCGCAAGTCCAGTAGTTGATGCTCTCCAGTATTAAGAAATTGATTTTCACAATATACATGGTACCGCATGTTTGAAAGCTGTTAGGTATTATTCTTGAACAGAGGAAAGGAAGAAAGTACTGTAGAAGAAACCCCATGTATCCCGCAGCGCCCTCTCAAAATCCATATACAGTGGTACCTCGGTTCTCGAACTCACTAGAACTCGAATTTCTTGAAAGTCGAACAAACCAGTTTGACCTAGAACTCGATCTGAATATCAGAAGTCGAACCCTGAACTCTGACGTAATATAAATTGTACGCGCCAGGAAATTAGTCAAACTACAATGCAATTCTTACTTGAATGCCTTCTTCACAGACTGGACGATCAACCAAATAAAGCAGCGCAACCCTACAGTAACTAACAATAAATAAACTGCTACAGTGGTAGCTATGATGTAGTTGTGTTAATTTGGCATGTGGAGACAGGGATACAATTACAATTGGAAGGCTGGAGTTAGGATGATTGTAGGGACTCAGAACCACAGATTTATTTACTATTGTTACTTGTTATCAGTGCGTACTTGCAGTCCTCTGTAGTTGTACTTGATCTCAAAAAAACTGGTATTGGTGCATCTCTACCTTTAAGGCAGTAATGTCTGATTTTCTTTTACCTTATTGTGTTTATTCTACAGATAAATGCAGAGTTCCTCTGGATTACGACTGTCCCACTGCAGTCAAGTTTCTTTGCAGGTCTTGACAAAGCAACAGACAAATTGATGACAATTTTTGGGAGCAAGGGAGGAGTTTGTGGAAGAAAAATTAAAAGGGTAATGGAGGGCTTATCTCAGGTTAGTAGCGATTACACCTTGTTGATTCTTCAACTGAAATTATTTTTATAGGATCATAGAAAGTGGTTTACACAAATTCCTAGTTGTATTATTTTTTTCTTTTTGGTTGACTCAAGAGAGTAGTAGTTCACATGTTTTAATATACAGTATATAAAAAGCAATATTGTCTTGATTTACAGAACAACTCAATAGATGTTCAAAGGGAATGTATCCTCAAGGCCTTGTGCGTGTACTTCAGCGAAGACCACCAAGAGCTTGTAAAAGAATACATCGTAAGTTTAATAATTTTACCGAATTTCTATGTGTGACTAATTTGTGTATACATTATATTGTGCATAAATGTTCACGTATGCTTTGAGGTGTTAGATATTTAGATAAAATAAATTGGACACAATGTAGAATATTGTCTTAAAGTACTTTTTGCTGTGTATCAAAAACAAATGAAGTGAGTGTAATGGAATTATGAATTAATCCATAACATTTTAGATGCCTTTTCTTCTTTTGCAAATTCTTCATTTACTTGATTTTAGTATTCAGAATGTAGGCCTGTTCACTGTCAACAACTGCAGCATTTTAATAACATTTAGGGTCTGTTTTTAAATCTTAAATTAATTTGTTTGTGTACTTTTTGCCAGGACTTGGAAGAGGCTGAGAAGAACATGGGGCAGACATTGATGGCAGTGTACACAGTCAGGAGGGAGGGGGCCGAAGCTACTGATGAACCTGCACATGTAGGCATTGTAATTGAAGGGGTGGAAAATGTGGCTCTATGCTGTGCCATGTTCTTTGGACTTAGGCCCTTAACCTCAGCTTTCCAGACAAACTAAAATGCACCTTTGAATTCATACAGAAGGCTGTCATGAATCTGAGTGGACAAAGGCTGTCTCCTAAAGTGTTGGCCCTGAAAAACAAATTAGTTCAGGAATAGATTGTGCACTTGTGCACCTTTTCAATAATTCATATCCTGAATACAATTGTATGTAGATTTTTTTGTGGCTTCAGCCTTAGTGTTTGACTAAGTTATCTTGGAATTTGCAGTTTTGCCATTCCTTACTAAACAGTAATAATTGTAACTTGCACTTCTTTTTGTAAGTTCATGTTTTTGAGGATCGTTCATGTTCAACTTTGTGTTGATTATACATGGTGCACATTTGCAGGCTCCGTTTCATTTCAAATTCACTTCTGCAAAGTTTTTATTTTTTGTTTTTGGAACTGTGATTTTCTATAACTGAATTTTACTGTTTTATAAAATGTACAGTTGGGTAAGTTTTTGGGTTGTGTAAATGTTGAGACTGTTAGTATTTGTCATTTACTTGTAGCTCAGACATTAGCATGCATGGTTCCGTTTGTACTTGACACTGCTGTTTTGTCACTGACATGGAAAAAACTTGTTCAACCTGCAATAACAGGTATTTCTTATTCACAAAGTAATTGATGGCTCAAATAAATAAACGAACAGTAAAAATGTCGTGTTGTAAATGTATTTCATTTTTAAGTAGAAGTTGGGGTCATTAGCCATATCTTTTGCTCTTGTAGAATTTAAGCATTATAAACTAAATTTAAACATATATATTAAGCTAACCTAATTAAAATATTTATTGTTCAGTTTAATTAATAAATATGTATTAAACTTACGTAATAAATGTATGTAAAACGTAGACATTTTTTTATGTTAGAACTCCTTAATTAAATTAGATGGAAATAGGTGTCAATAAAATTAATTAAATCTGACAAATTATTTTTTTGACTATAGATTTAATAGAACAACGCCAAATGTAGTTTAAATAAAATAATCATGTTGCTTTAAGTACTAATCGAATATACTGAGCATGTAATAAGCTTCACATTAATATAAAAAGTCATGTTGGTTTAACATGGGGTAGGCCTACTTAAATCTACATTAAAGACAATCTTTACATTATGGTTAAAAGTCATGTTTGTTTAACGAAAAAAGAATTTGGTGTATTTAACGTAATGAAATATTTTTAAGTAAACATGATTATAATATGTCCAACGGATGTACATATTTTTTCTCATGTATTTCCAACACACTTTTTTCTGTGTACGGCAGGTCGGGATCGAGGCACTGGCAGATCAGCCTATATATAGAATTTTCGGAGTAGCTGAATGTTGCTCTAGAAAAACACAGAATTATAACACATTTCTTACGCTCACTTTAATTATTTTATAGCCTACTATCTCTGTCACATACACATACATTGTACTCTTATTTTAAGTCGAATATCCGTCATGCACGGGATCGCGACGTAAACAATAACGGATCAAGCGGAAAGACTAAAGTACGCCTCTTCCTAGGCGCGCTCAGGAACTGAATACATGCACACTCACAGAGGTGCCGGAGAATGGGTAGTATAGGCCTACTCCCAGGAGTATAAAGACCCACTATCCAGATATATTTAACTTGTAATGCAGTATGAACAAATAAATATTTCGCCGCAGCTTCAGGCGCCCTCTTAATTCTCAGCTCCCGTTTGCTACCGCGCGCATCTTTTAATTTCGCAGTTTGTCATGCTTTTTTTTTCGTGAAATTTAAGTGCCATCTCTTTTCCGTATAAAGTATAGTGAATTTATAGTTTCATTATTATTTGCTGTATATATATTACAGTACTGTACTTAATGTCTTGCCTCTCCCCTATAACTATTGAGATCCGTTCACTTTGACCTAAAACCACAGTCCCAAATTCAATTCGATGGATATTGGTAGCCTATATTTAAATATATTTGCAAATGCGATGCTTTGTTATTTTTAGTTAGTTTAGTGTACATTTGCAATAAAATAGCGCTCTTAATGACTTATAAATTTTTAATTTTCGTAATTATATTTTAGAATTGTGCCGGTTATTTTAATTCCGGGTACAAGAACTATATTAGGCCTACTATATCCGGGCGTTAGACAGTGTTCATGTATAATCACATAAAGACATGTAGCCTATCTACACCATCACCACTGTACATATACACCAAGTATTAAATCGTGACGAAAGTTGCTTTTGATGTAATTTTTATTTTTCAAATCCAGTCACACAGTGATCCATCAGAACATGTGGCCGGCTTTATTCTGCAGTTTCGGTGAGGTGAGCAGTTGCGCTTTTAGTGGTACTGCCTGCCGAGGGCGGAGACGACCACCGCGAGGAACTTCTGGAACGCCTCCTGTGCATCAGCGTTGAACACGGAGGGTCCGAACTTGGCAGCCACACACACAGTGATGCAATCGGCCAGAAGCTGAGGGAAGAAAAAGATACACGTTTTAAAATGTAGTAAAAAAAAATGCAGTGGCTGTTTTAAATGCTTGCGCGTTGTTATTAATAGCAAGATAAACTGGTCAAGCATACACAAGCTTGCGTCGCACTTACCCTGAAGTTATCGGGGTCGACATGAAGTTTTTCGGAGTGCATCACACTCAGATCACTGTAGACAGCCTTGATGTTATCCATGTTCTTAATAGCCTTGTCCAATGCACCCATTACGACCTTTCCGTGCCCGGCTACTTTGGCATTGCCCAAGATGGCAGCGGGACTGGACAGGTTACCGAAGGTACTGAAGTACCGCTGAGTCCAGGGATACACGATCAGGAGCCTGAATGACAGTGAATCGCAGTAAGCACGCATGTACAATTACGGAAGTCAGTCACATGGAGTAATTGGAGCCACAACTATTTGAGAACGTATATTTAAGATCAATCGCGTTGTTTACTGAATACAGTACCTGGATAAGGCCTGGGGTCCGATTTCGTCGACGCTCAATTTTCCCCACAGGCTGCTGATGGCAGCACGCTCAGCTTCAGTCCAGTGGACCATCTTGAATTTTTTAGATTTCTTGAAATTGTTATAAAAAAGCTCTCCAAAGGATGTCTTATTAACTGGGCTCGGAGATGCACTTTATATTTATTCTGGTTACTCCGCCCTACGGAAAATCCAACGAAACGATTGGATGAATTACATGAGGCAGCACGTTTGATCACCTGTCACGAGATCGGCGCCGTGCCAATTGATAGACCATTTGTGAAACACCTAAATATATGAATTTGAAAATATGTTATTTTAAAGTAAATAAAATCATACATTTATTAACAAATATAAAAACAGCATTTCATAAAGTTCATAATTTAAGTGCAGTTGAGGTTACGACAATAAAATAGGAACATTTACAAATAGGCTTATAGTACGCTGGTTACTAAGAAAAACATAACTCTTTCAAAAAAATTTGTTTGGGTACAAGCCAATTAAAATTATTATGCTTAATGAAAACGCTTTATCTATAAATTCAGACAGGTTCCACCCTCTGTATGTTCTACAATTTCTGGCTTTTTAATGATTAACAGTAATGTCAGTTGGCCACTGTTTGTTAATGTTGTCAGAAATTGATAAGCATTTTTAATTTCCCTTTGCAACTCCCTTTAATTTCTACGCCATGCATTTTTATTTATATACATTCTCTCGTATATTTTTGCAGCTCTAATCACATTTAATTCGCCTATTTTATTAATACAGTAAAAAATAAAATATTCGTGAATATTTTCAAAAATAATTTTAACCGCTTTATATAAGCAGTCCTTGTAGGGGCTGCTTAACAATTTTGATTTTACTTTTGTTTTAAATTAACAAATGTCTTCTGGTCACAAAAGATGCAGATGTTATTTTTTTTCTTGTTTCTTGTTTTTTGGACAATCTAAGCACCGAACATTACATTGTAGCAAAAATAAATATTCTCTAATTTAATTCACACTCACTCCGCACACTGAGTTTTGACACTTATAATGTGCATTTATATATTTTAATGTTTATTTATGTATGCATACATTTTTTCATCGGTACACAAATCTATGCTTTCTGCACTGTAACATCACTATCTTATATCTTTATGTATTCCTCATATGCTTGCCTGCTGTTAAATTGTTTTTCTTTTTTGCAGCATCTCACGATGAAATTAATAATTTCACATATGACAAGGAATTGCTTGAATTTTGAGTCTTGTTTTTATCTGCGACTTTTTTTCGTGAGTATTTCATGTTTAGAGTTTATGCATTTGATTTTCGTAATTATTTCATGTTTTACCCATTCCACTGAACTGGACTTGCGTAATTCTGAAAGTTGCCGAATTTCGATATTTCTATGCTTTGTTTCAGGCGTGGACACACGTGGTGAAGCAACATGATACAAAAGTTTAATAACATGTTTTTAAAAGCAAATTGTTACAAACATATGAACTCCAAACAACACAGTTTAAGTACAACAACAAGGATGGTAATTCTTACTAATTCAAAACTTTAAGCATACATTACAATACATATCTAGGCTATACATAATTAAATTTGGCAGTTATTATTGCTAGCAACGGCGCAGGAGATTTAATATTGTCGTGTGTGTGTGTGAGGGGGGGGGGGGGGGCACATAAAATAATAATTTAAATACAAAGGTATATTTATGACGGGGATGAATGAATTGAAATTAAATGTTGCGGGGTACACATATACCAGGTCCTATACCCTACATTGTTACACATTTTTACAATACTTTTTGTTATCTTTGTCACGTTTGATTTTGCAGTCCATGGAATACAGAGAAATATTGATATTGTTTTATCTTTATTTGTACTATTATATTATAAATACTATTACATTATAATAAATACTAAATACTATTACATTATAAATGATATAACATTTTAAAACGATTAGACCCTTTTTTTTGGCAGGCTTTCAAAACATTGTTCTACCGAAACTATTAACATTTAAGGCAGTAGTACTTCAATAAATTATTTCTGAAAGTTGAAAAATTTCATTAGATTTAAGATAAGCAAATTAACGAATAGATGAAGTACCGCCTCGTTCTACTGATATGCAAATTAGGGGCGTGATTTGGACCCAGCATCTGGGTGTGCCTGTTTTCGGTCAGTATAAAGGAAGGGGCTCGGTCTGTCAGACCACCAAAATTTTTAATTCTTCTAATTCTATCCGAGCGCATTTGGAAAAGAAGACAGGACAATGAGTCTCTCAGCCAAGGACAAGGCCACAGTTAAGGCTTTCTGGAGCAAAGCCGGCGGAAAGGCCGATGAAATCGGTGCCGAGGCACTGGGCAGGTGAGCTTAATTGCGTCTGCATTTTACAAAGATTCTCATGCAGGCTTAACAACGTTTTATTATTTGGTATTATTTTTGGTAACCGTCTTAGTCGACGGCTAGGTCACGTGTTCACTAATATATACACCTAATATTAACATATTATAATATGTTCCGCTGAGGCATGCAGGAAATAATCTAAATTAAGAATGATTATTTTTTTAAAACAGCCACTGCAAAGCAAACGGGGGCAATCGCAATAGGAGAAGGGTCTGCTGTTACTAAAAATAACTCGCATTTCTTGTTTTGTCTTCCCCCCAACCAGAATGCTTACCGTGTACCCCCAGACGAAGACTTACTTCGCCCACTGGTCTGATCTGAGCCCCGGATCCGCTCAGGTGAAGAACCATGGAAAGACCATCATGGGAGCCGTCACCGATGCCGTCGGTAAAATAGACGACCTGCAAGGTGCCCTGAGCAGCCTCAGCGAGCTGCACGCTTTCAAACTGCGAATTGATCCGGCCAACTTCAGGGTAAGGGAAAGACAAATTATGTTTTGGGGATGAGAACGTGACCGTCCGCAAACATGGGCAGTCTCATACATTTTGCTGTGTGTACTTTCTTCCAGATCCTGTCCCACAACCTCATCGTATGCTTCGCCTTGTACTTCCCGGCTGACTTCA
Organism: Paramormyrops kingsleyae; assembly: GCF_048594095.1. Lineage (NCBI taxonomy): Eukaryota > Metazoa > Chordata > Actinopteri > Osteoglossiformes > Mormyridae > Paramormyrops > Paramormyrops kingsleyae. The sequence goes on along the minus strand of NC_132818.1, from coordinate 12,662,992 downwards.
CTCCTGAGGTCCACGTGTCAGTTGACAAGTTCTTGGCCAATGTGGCTCTGGGTCTTTCTGAGAGATACCGCTAAATTTCACTGGATGTCAGTCCAGCACCGCAAAGCGCATGAATAAGAATCAATAAAACTCTCTGAGAATCAATGGCAGTATTGTCTTTGTGTCTGTGTAATTCCACATGCTATTATATATTTTATCGTACTTCCAGTTACATGACAGTACAGATTGCAGTTTAACAGTCATATAAATATTAATAAAATATTTTAAAACCACAACAAACTACAAAAAACTGAACACTGCTTGTAAAAAAAGGCAGCAATTGCACTAGACAGCGTTTAGAAACGCTATATGAATCAAATTAGCTTTGTACAATATTTTTCAATGTTACCACGCAGTAGTGAATTAGGGTAATCTGGGACACATGGCCTTTTACATATATATTTCCTGATTAAGTCAATGTAAGACTATTCTAACACTGATACATAATATCTGTGGTGTAATATGAATGAGGTCACATGACTTAATAGCTGCGATATCAATAAAAGAGGTGAACTTCGGGGAAAGAGCATCAACAGGTTAATGAGGTCTTAGTTAGTTTCTTTTTTCAGTTTAATGTCAACTAGAATGTCAACATTTAGCTGTTGTCTGGTTCACGTTCACGAATTACTGTCCTGTATTGGACTATATTTCAGACCAATTTTATTCCAATATATTTTTATTCATTAAATTCTTTCAAATACACCCTGTAGCTTGTGCAAAATCTCTAAATCCAATCCAATCCAATCCAGCTTTATTTATAAAGCACTTTAAACAACCTGTACAGGACCAAAGTGCTGTACAGCAAATAAATTAAGAAAAATAGATAAAACAAAACAGCAACATAAAAAATAAGAACAAAATAAAACACATAATAAATAACAGATATATATTAAAACAATATAAAAGAACATATAACTAACTATAACAATCAAAAATAAAAGAGCTAAAGCAAACGCCTCATAAGGCCTCAAAGGTCAGGGTACAGAGATGGGCTTTCAGAAGTGATTTAAAAACAGACAGAGAAGAGGCCTGTCTGATCTCTAAAGGCAGATCGTTCCACAGTCTGGGAGCTGCTCCAGCAAAAGCACAGTCTCCTGTAAGTTTACGCTTAGTCCTGGGTACATTCAGGAGCAGCTGATCGGCTGACCTGAGAGAGCGGGTGGGTGTATAAGGCAGTATCTCTTAGAGGTAGGATGGGACAAGGCCATGGAGGGCTTTAAAAGCAAACAAAAGAATTTTAAAATCAATCCTAAAAGAAATGGGCAGCCAGTGCAGTGAAGCTAAAATAGGGGAGATGTGCTCAAACTTCCGAGTGCCAGTTAAAAGACGAGCAGCAGCATTTTGCACCATCAGGAGGTGAACGATGGATGAAGCACTGACCCCTATATAAAGTGCATTACAGTAATCCAGAGAGAAAGAACTGGCTTTATTTTAGCCAGCTGCCTCAGCTGGAAGAAGCTTGATTTTACGACTGCCTTAATCTGACTGTCAAACTTGAGCTCAGCGCACGTTAACCCCCAGGTTGGGGACTTGGGGGTCCCAGTAAGGTTACCAAAAACCATCACCTCAGTCTTCTTATCATTAAATTTTAAGAAGTTAAGAGCCATCCAGGCTTTAATGTCATCGAGACACTGAAGTAATGGCTGCACAGAGTATGTGCCTTTTTTCTTTAGAGGGACATAGATCTGACAGTCATCAGCATAAAAATGAAATGCAATGCCTTGTTTTCTCAGTATAGAACCAAGAGGGAGTAGATACAATGAGAAACGGATGGGGCCTAGAACTGAGCCCTGTGGGACCCCAAACAGTAGAGGAGCGGAGTGGGACACATGGTCACCGAGACTGACACAAAAGGTTTGCTCTGCCAAACAGGACTGAACCAGTCCAGTGCTGTGCCTCTGAGGCCCACCCACTGCTCCAAACGAGACAGTAAAATGGCATGATCCACTGTATCAAACGCAAATGTAAGAACAACACAGTCGCCAGAGTCAGTAGCTAAGAATATGTCATTAAAAACTTTTAAAAGGGCTGATTCAGTGCTAAATACAGCAGTCACTATAAGTGGTGGCATGATATCTCGGGAAGTGATAACTGGATATTTGAGGGACATTTCTGTACCACCAATGGTACATTAGTGCTGTCTGTATCTTTGGGATGTTCCTCAGAGTCCATTTCTGTATCTCAAAAGCAGGGGCGTCAGAAGCATTTTGAATGTGGGGGGGACACACTGGCATAAAACTAATATTTTATGTTAATTGTGTGTGTGTGTGTGTGGGGGGGGGGGGGGGGGGGTCCAAACAAATAATTATGAAATGTGACACGTCCCCCTCAGATTTAATGGCCTCAGATTTAATGGCCCATTCTCAAAAGGTCCAATTACATGCAGGCGTACAGCCCCAGTGACAAGCAAAGGTACAACTTTTTACCCCGTTTTTCTGAGAGTGTGTTGGTTCGATGTTGCCATAAATTTCTGAAGTCAAAAGAGCGGAAAGTGTCCCAGGACATCGTAATTCACCCTATTACAAAACGTAATAATTGGCCTAATTAATAAAAACGTAGCGGTCAACACACATATCACTGTTCACTACATAATGAAATAGAATACTTTAAGAAAAATATAGAACAGAAAATCGCGAACCACGACAAGGCAGATCTGTCGTGGCACTTATTAATTAATTCTAATTAATTAATTATTAATTAATTCATAGCGATAAATAAAGTGTCACAAATATGGTTTCTCACATATTTTCTCCAATGAGAGAAATTCAATGACTAAATTTATACATGGCCTTTAGCGGTAACGGAGCAGCACAATATCCGTGGTTTATCCATTGTTACGTATGGGTAACCAGGTTGTAATGACTGTCATGTACCGCCAACGGAGAAGAGTTCTGTAACATCGTCATCTGCCATTGGAATAGCCACTGTCACGTAGAGTAAACCACGTTGCAATGACTGTCATGTACCACTAGGGGCTTTAGCGTGCAGCGGTATTTATGTGCATGACACCGCCATGTAATAAGGTAACAGTACAGTACACTTTAAGCTGTAATCGTAACAATGTACATTACTGTAACAAAATATGCAACATTTTAAAATATACATTTAAGCTGAGTTCCTCATGACCGAGTTTAAGTTAAACGTGCAAATAAGAACAAAATCATTTTGTTGCAGTCTTCCTTATCGAAGGATTGAACGACAGCGCCTGATAAAGCACAACGCCCCCTCCCAAGGTGGGGGGGGGAGGGGGTTGAAGTCTTCACGCATTTAAGGGGATCCAGGGGGTTGTATTGGTTGGCTTTGATTATAGGGCGGGGGGCGGTTACAACCTCCATCTCCCCATAATTTACACCCTTAGATGCACATGCATTTTTTCACCCCAAGTATCAAATTTAGGGACAGAAAATCAGAAACATAAATAATAAGAATTTGCAATATACAGTCATGTGAAAAAATTGGACACCTCATTCCATATTTAGTTCTTTATTGAGAAATATCAGCATATTGGACACCCTCATATCCATTACTATTTAAAACGCCTAGAATTAGATCCTGGTCACCACATCAGGTGAAAATGATTAGAACATCATTACAGAGCTTTTTGGTGGAGTCTGTCTTATCTAAACCACAGACATTTAGTTTGATTTGCTCTTGATTGTTGAAGTGAGTGGTATCACCACGGTGAGGTCCAAAGAGCTCTCTGAGGCCTTCAGAAAGAAGCTTGTAGATGTATATGAGTTGATATGTTGATATTTCTTAGTAAAGTACTAAATATTTAATGGGTGTCCTAATTTTTTCACGACTGTACATTTAGTGAAATGACAGCGAAAATACTTCCCAGCACCCGTCATCTACATAGACAAGTCATTCTACATGCTTTAGAGAAAGGAGATATGAAAAAGTGCATGAAGTAAAACTAGATATAAGTTAAACATTTAAGAACATATATCGAAACTGACAATGCGCCAGTAACATCAATTATGTGAAATCGGTAGGGATTAAAACAGTTTTCATTAGGGACTTAAACGTAGTGACAATTGGCTCGAGAATAACCCCCCGCCCCCTCCCCATGACACAGATCACGTCTTGGTCAGGGCGGGAGGGGCTGGGGCTAGAGCCTATCCCTGGCAGCAAAGGCACGAGACAGGGGAACGTCCGTGTAGTAATATCTAATACAATCACAATTATAGTAAGATCTCTGCCAACATGGTAAAAAACCATGACAGATCGCACAGTCGCAACGAGCAGGATTAGGGAAAAAAAAGTTCATTTGCAAAGGTCCCAGTCACTTCAGTCAATATATGTGAAGAAAAACGACGAATGAGAATGTTAATGCTTTGAAATGAAATGAACAGGTGTTCATCCTTGTATCTTTTCCTTATATGCAGACAATAAAATCCAAGCAACGCTTTGATTGGCGCATCATCAAAACCACCGCCAAACAGAAAAACATCAAAATAACATTACTACCGCCAGGTGGCGCTATTAATTCAGGAACGACCCGCGTCCTTCCTGGGCTTCGGATCTGACTCTATGTTTGAAGAGCTCACGTTTACGTTTACATTACACTCGCTCCATCAAGTCTCAGAAATGATACAAAAATGAATTATGTAAGTTCAATTACAGCCACATTTAAGCCTTATGATTTCGTTCAGGCATCACGACGGGAAGAATGTATTATTTCTTTGCTACGTGAACCTTCAAATTGAAATCTCAGCTCTGTTCTCCATATTATGGAAATATTACGCAGAGGATTACTTCAGAAAAGATGATTTTTATTCTCTGCTTCCTCGTCTTGCTTTTACTCACAGCACCGACAACATGGTTGATTTTTTTTGCATATATATTTTTTATGCATATATACAAGACTCACTCTTTCGCTTACTCAAACGAAAACGTTACTTAAAGAAGAAAAAGCACTGTAGGTAATAAACTCACACACGAAGATCGTGGTCGTAAAATCAAATATATAGGGGCATGTCATTTTGGTACATTATACCTTACAGTTTAACAAAACAATACAATCAGATAATGTAAAATATTATGACAGATGAGGACACATAATTCAACATGTCATTTTACGTTTACAAACATTTATTTATCATACGATTTTGTCCAAAACGACATACAGGGTCCGACATCACAAGCACGCAGCTGCCAGAGAGACGACTTCCGTCCAAGTTCAGATGGGCGGGATTTGATGACGTTATGCCGTACCCACCTCAAAAACAGTATATATAATGTCCGCTAAATCCCAGTAGTGGCTTCAGGCAAAGATTATATGACCAATTGCGGAGAAGGGCATTTTCTGAGGGGGTGTCATGCAAACTGCGGGCGCCAGCCAGCCCCCGCCCCGTTATCGATAAGTTATGCTTTTGTGGACACACCACTTTTGACAGCCATGAGAGATTATTATTATTACTATTGATTAACTACAGACACTGCACTGATCAAAATCTGAGCTGTGCCTGTCATTTGGATGTGCTGTTTCTTAGCAGTTTAATTCAGTTTCTGAGCAGTTTTTTTTTTGCTTACAAATATGCTGCATCTCTGGCCATGAAGTCATGCTCAAGGTGATGGACACCAAAGAAATGACCATTGCAGAGTCCTGATGAGTGTTTGAGTGATCTGCTAACATCAGCAACAGGGTCACTGTCTTTGGCTATAAACAAGTAAATAGTAACACCATATGCTTTCTCTGTCCAGCTCCATCCATGCATTTGAAATTGTGTACAAGCAGAACTTGGCTTTCCTTGGAGACCATGGCAGACAGGTTGCCAGAGGGAATTGCGGTAACTTAACGTCATCAGCTAATCCCTTTTTATCTACTGTATAGACCTCTGCAGACTTCATAGTTACCTTAGAGTCTTTAATATTTTTTAAATCTACCATTTGAGCTTTGTGGACATTGCTTTGGAATTTGTCCTATTTTGGACTTTGGCCAAAAAAGCCATGGACATTTCACTTGACTCATCACATCCCGGTCACTGTCTCTGTCAGCTTTTGCCATCAGGAAGGAGATACAGAGCCATGAAAACCAGGACAAACCGCCTAAAGAACAGTTTTCATCCAAAAGCAATCATGGCCTTAAACTTAAACTCTAAACAGAACTGTTAATTTTTCATATTCACAAGTGCAATTCATATATCTAGTGCAATTTATATATTTTGTAATATATTCTTTTATTACTCATGCTTCACATTGAGTCGCCTGCACTTTCGCAATTTCGTTGTCAAGTGACAATGACAATAAAGATTATCTTATCTTATCTTAAAAACAGAATAGTAAGGATGCAGAATGACAATTTTATCCAGATTCAACTGTTCAATCGGACAAAAATTCATGCACAAGACACCAGCAGCCCAGTGAACCAGCTGTGTATCTCCAACAAATCAGGACCATGAACCTAGGAACGAGAAAAAGTTTAGTAAGATATGGTAATACAGTTAATAAGGTAACAGTGCGGAATTGCCAAGCCACAAATGCAGTATTGCTAGGCAGAGAAGTATTACTGACGATGCAAGTATTACACTGTGAATAATAATGTGCAATAGTGCCCAGAGAGCAAATATTGCACTTGGTTATAATTATTAATTATTACACAGAGAGGAGTATTGCACATCCAGAGAAGAGGTGAGGGGGGAAGAGAGAGAGAGAGTGAGACAGACACAGAGATACAGACAGACAGAAACTCACAGAGAGATGGTGAAGAGCTGCAGCGCCCATGCACACCACCATATAAGGTACAGGGGCATAGCCCCTATAAAGCTGGGCCCCTTGAATCTGCCACAGTATATATGCTCCTCCGACACCCCCCTAACACAGATCTGGAATTTACAGCAAATAGATGCAGCCACCCCCAGAGAACCAACTACAGGACCCATTCCTTTCACTGAAGACAACCGTTCGTAGGTATGACGAAGAGAGAACCAGAAATGCATTGGAAGCTTTGAAAAGAATCTCGGTACCAAAAATGGTTCTTCCATAATGAAAACTCAAAGAGTCTTTCCTGGAATAGAGAGGAATGCCTTCACAACTCGCCTAATAATGTATTCCCTTTTACCCTGCTTAATATTCCCATGTTTTCATGATTACATTACAGCATACAGAAAGTCATGCATCATCATTTTTCACCTGAATGGATCAGTGGACAGCTTTTCTGATGTGTGAAGATGGGCACCCATTTGTGATGATAAACTTACAAAATAAAAGCCAGTAATAATATTATAAACAACTTTCCCCTCAATAGGAGATAAGTCATCTCACCCATTTGGCTTATATTCGAATACTTCGAAATTAAAATATTATTCTAAAACATATGGATACAAGATAAAGACACAAAACTTGCGTTTGATTGTATATTTTATTATTTCTGACGTGTTACATTGTTTCACACGAGAGTAAAAACGCCGGTATCGGCCCAGCGCTTATCGGTATTTCTCAGACAGAGCCAGAGCCAGCCTCGTGAGGAACTTGTCCATGGCCACGTGGACCTCGGGGGTGAAGTCATTGGGGAAGAGCATGGCCATCACCACCAGCAGGTTGTGGGACAGAATCTGTTGAAACGAACGAACGCAGAGATGTCAACATTCAGCAGGTCTTTTGTATGCAGACGGTTTCCTCTATATTCGTATAACGCGTAGTGTTTCAAACGGCACTCCCTTATGCAGATTGTGCGTTTGAAACTTTAAGGTTACTCTTTGAACTTCTCAGAGCCGTTATAATACTCATCTGAATGGCTGAACTAAAATACGCAGCTGTTTAAATAGGAAAAATCCCTTTTACAATAATAATAATAATAATAATAATAATAATAATAAAACACAATTAGATGCAAGACCAGCAAAAATTTACGCTAGCACAAGGTCCCATATATATACCATTTTTTAAATAAAGTTTAATGCAAGCGATATTTGAAAGACCAGGGAGATGTTTAAACTTGTTAAAAACTTGCCTTGAAATTAGCAGGATCAACACGCAGCTGGAAAGCATGCAGCTCACTCAGGTTGATAAGGCCGTTGGTCAGGTCATCGATTTTGCCAACAGCTTCGCTGACACCTGCTAAGATGGTTTTCCCGTGCTTCTTCACCGGAGCAGAGCCGGGGCTCAGGTCTTTCCAGTGGGAGAAGTAAGTCTTAGTCTGAGGGTACACCACCAGCATTCTGAGAAAGAGAACATATTATATTTGTTAACTCACTTTCGACACTCATAACATATAATCATGAATATTCACAAAATAATCACGAATCAATGAAGTCGAACGGAGAACTCAAATTACCTGGAAAGAGCCTCATTGCCGACATCATCTGCCTTGCCAGATACCTTACTCCAGAAGGCCTGGACGGTAGCCTTATCCTTAGCTGTGAGACTCATGTTGCTTGTTGTTTGGATTACGAGGTAAATGCCAATGATCTGGGATAGTCCGGCATGCTTTTATGTACAAAATGATGTGTGGCTCCTCCCACTCGGGAGGTGGACCCTTTCCAAATTCTAAGATACATTATCATGGTATTCTGAAAACTAGCCCTTTAAATAAATAAATACATATAAAAACGCCAAAGGGGAATTACAGGCAATATTTCTTCCAGTAGCGCGACAGGAATTAGGCGCCCATCTGTTACCAGTTCTTTCTGTCCTATTTTGAAAAATCGATGTCTTGATTTTAGACGGATTCATGCATCACATATTTAAAGCAAAGATCACATAAACATTAAGTATTTCTTTTTACTATACAAATCACAAGAAATTCTCCCAAGATTTGAAAGTCTTTTTTTGTGATTAGACAAAGAATACTTTTTTTACGAGACACATACCAAGAAGTTCTTAGTGAAAATGATACCGATTTTATGTAGTTGTCTTAAATAGATGGTCATGAATGCACTTCGATTATTTGGTGGGATCTTAAAAACAACATTTTCGTCATATTCGTCAGTTTAAAATTATGATCCCGGGCAGGGTCGCTGAATAATCGGGAGTTTGTTTTATTCATATATGGGTCACTTGTGACACAGCTGCTATATTGAGTCAATAGTGAATATGTATTCGACTATGTATTTAAAAAAAGCGAAATAACGAAAACGGGTATTTTTTTCCGGAATCTCACTTTTGACTGCCATCAATGTGGTAATTTGACTAATTAACAGAAGAGTGATTAAATTCTAATTAATATATTAAGAAGTGATCTAAAATGCTTCAGCACACCGTGAGCACCAGAGCAAATCAGCTGTAGACCTATATTGTAGCATCTGCCTGACGCAAATATGGGCCTACAATTAAATGTATGGTTCTGGTATTATTATTTTTTTACCACGTCTAGAAAAATGAATTGTTTGAGATTGACGTTTTATGTTGCGGCAAATACGTGAAAAAGACGAAATAAAAAAACGTTGGTCGCTATTAAAGGTGAGACCAAAATTTGAAGATAAAATTTAACTATATTTAAAATTAGATAACCAATCCTTTACAAAATCTATACCGTATCTGCTTTTCATTTAATTATTTATTTTTCGAATCCTCCTTTCTACAAGAAATTATCTTTAAGGATTTAATGATTTTGAATTTCTTTAATTGGTTTGTTTGAGAAACTTATTGTGGATGTTTCGAGGGCGTTTTTGCGTTTTTCCACTGATAAGTGGCATGCAAGCATTATTGCATGATAACAAATATCGTCTCTGCCATTAATAGATAACTCAGTGGGCGGATTTGCTGATTGTAATATAGGTCAGCTCTATGATATTCTCTAGTGTTTCCGTCTGTGTGACGGAGTCATTAAAAGAAATGTTATAGGTAACGCGGGTTATCAGTATTATCAATATCGACTTCGTTTCATACGGGCCTGTTGAGGTTTTACCCCATTTAATGCAGGCTGTAGGTCTGAGACACAGAGGGACTCGTTTACCACAACATGGACGCTAGAGTTAAAATCGTCCGAAAACAGTATCGCCACTGTCAGCATAGCAGATGCCGGGAGGGGGGAGACGTCGGCACACGAACGTAGCCATGGAGTCAGCATTGGGGGGGGGACCAAGACTGTAATTAGGGACATTGTGAACAAACCTGAATTTTTTTTAATTTTTTGTTTTGGGGAGGGGGCGTGTGCCACCCCTAATATATATTATAATGACGATATATATTACAATTTCGGCCTTGCGTCCGCCCCCTTCGTCCCTCCTTTGAGGGGATAAAACTATAGTAAGTAAGCAGCATCCCAAAATAGGGTTGGATATTACAACGTTTTTTACTCATCAAACTGCGTCGACCATAACAAACTACTCAAAGCACGTGGATGCCGCAAGTAGGAGTCCGCTCACACGCGCGTGCATCCCCGTGCTCGCACACGCGCTCCCACCGTCTCACTTTGTCTCCGTTCATAGGTGGACATAGGGCCTATAATAAGTGAACGCATTCCTATTAGCCTACACATAACTTAAAACTTTTCCACTTTCCCGATGACCTACCAGTTTAACGGATACATAACTCAAAAACTGATGTCACCTTCTAAAACACTTTATTCAAAAACATATATCTTTCCTGCTTTTATGGATTTCGTTTGAATTCCGCTGTTGTGGGTTTTGGGTCCTTCAAAATAAAGTTCAGAACTGAGCTGCTTAGGTTGTGTCAGATGCAGTTTAGTAACACCATCCAAAGCAGTACACTGTAAAAAAGAAAAAGTTAAGACAACTGCACTAGATTTTTGAGTTTTGAGGGCAACTCAGAAAACCACCTATTGTTATGCTGAGTAATTATTTTTCGTTCAGATAATTTATGTTTCATATCTAAAAAAACTCCTAACAACAGAAGTCATCCTAACCTATTGTGTTTTCTTAATATTTATCTTTCATATGTGGAAAGACTTTAAAGTTTGGGTTTAGCGTACTAAGGCCTTGCCCAGTGCAGTGCCTGATGTGCTGGACTAGGCTTGAACTGGCAGTTTTTGGGTTAGAAGAACAGAGGTTTAACCCACCGAGCTGCACGCTGCCCCCTCTGAACTTGGACGCTGCCAAAACTCTGAACTGTTATAAAACTGTAAACAGTGTTTTTGTGTTAATTAGCACCTTATTCAGCTTGTGTTCCATACACCTGAGCATGTGGCTGTGTGAGTTAAGCCTCTCTACTCATGGATTGAAGGTCACCAATTCAAGTCCAGTGTCAGCGCATGTGGGGGCCCTGGAGCAGGGCCTGTGACCCCCCCCCCCCCTGCTCCATATAGGCACCACAACAGGCCCTTCGCGGTCAAGTTTGCTGTCATTCCCCACAGGAGTCCTCAAAATGTGTCCGCTGTTATTTATTACTATCATGTTTAAAATAAACATGCTAAATGAACTGCTTTGTTATCTTCATTTATAATAATTAGTTGGCACATATTTTGCGGTTTTGAATTCTTAGCATGTTTGACTCAAATTTGAATGTTTTTATACATATGAAAGATAAATCATCTGAACCAAAGAGAATTTTGTTGTTTGTAATTCCTAGTATGTAAAACAAAAAATCAGAAGTTTTTCTAGATAGGAAAGATAGATTACCTGAATAAAAAGTAATTACTTGTCACAACAATAGGTGGTTGTCTTCAAAACTTAAAAGTTTGAATCCTCAAAACTCAAAAATATTGCCTTGAAAAGTTGCCTTGAAATTTTAGGTTGTCTTAACTTTTTCTTTTTTTTACAGTGTTTTTTTACAGAATTCTTTTGAATAGCAAGAAATGTAAGTAGACGTAAATTCTACATAAGCTATACCTAGTTTATGTTGGATGCAGTGTTTAACAAAATTTTCACCATAACCCAGGATTATTTATGTAAATTCAACAAAGATATCAATTTAATCTAAGTTTGATCTAACTTGAAATTACGTCTGTTAGAATGAAGCAATAAATCTATGATTGTGTACAGGCATAATATATAACATTACAGCATAGTGGTGGTCAGTAATTTAAACTTGCAACAAGCTGTAGAATTGTAGAAAATGCTATCTCATGTTTAAACTATTGTCCAACAGAGCATTTGTGGATGATTAACAACCAGAAAATACCAGAAAATGAAGTAACAGTGTATGTATGTCAGCCAGTGTCAATCAAAATGTTCAGTGTATTAAACCATCATCCCAAATCACACTAAGTGGCTCATCAAACATGACTGGATAAGAGACCTTTACTCACCACCCCCCCCTGTGGTCACCTGGCTGTCGGGCGAAAGATGGAAACATAGTTTTGTCAGCTTGTATTAGTAATTTTAAAGCCCTTTCCAAAATCGGCTTTCACCGTACGTGTGTTGTGGCCTTGTGTCTCACATTTTCACACCCCTGACAAGACGGAGGCTCGCGATTTCGCAGCAATCTTTAGTCGGCTTTTTAAAATATCGGTTCAGTTAAATATTCCCCGGCATTCCACGGTTTCAGTTCGCCAGCATTTTCACCCGGTTCCCACAGAAAAAATACGTTTAAAAACCAACAACACTCAAAAAAGATACCGACTTTTATTTTAATCCAATGATATAAGATAGTACATACACTCTCAGAAAAATTGTTCTTGTTACTGAGGTTGTACCCTCAATGGTCTGCCAATTGTACCATTAGCTGTAGGTAATTCAGATGAACATTTCTGTACCATCGATGGTACATTAGTGATGTTTGTACCTTTGGAATGTTCCACAGAGACCATTTCTGTACCTTAAAAAGTACAAGGGTACAGTTCCAGTGACAAGCAAAGGTACAGAGTGTAAACCAGAGAGTGTAGGCTACTTGTTTAATTCAAATTCTCCCTGACGTGAATTTTGCATTAATGATTCGGTGACAGTTTTATTATGTATTTTAAAAAATATATGTTTGATTTTCAAATTCAAACATTTCTGCCCAGACCAAAATCTCGTTAATACTACTATTTAATACTATTATATAAGATGAATAATGCATGCAATGTCGAAGGAAATGTTGTGAGAAATCGGAAAATCCACATGTACCTGACAGATTACTTTTCCTTATTTAAATTAAAATACAACATAAGATACAGTCAAGGGCGTGAAGCACCTAAGAACCTTTAAGGCCAAATATAAAACTTAATATCACTTACTCTGACTTTTATTTACGCCCTGGAAAGTGATTGTTAAATGAAATCATGGCTCCGCGACAGATCTAGGATGGATGCCAATAAATTGCACTCAGTGTTTTGATTAAACGGCTTACAAACTTTTATTGCAATCCACCCCGCGCCCCGTTTCCACTTATCTCTGTATTACGGTGGGTTGCGTCCCTGATAGTAAGCAAGGAAGCTAACATCGTTAGCGATAATTACAGTAAAATGTTGCTTCCCTATGCACACTTAGGCTGAAACCAGAGAAGTATTAAATGCATAAAAATATTTAAATGAAGTGCCGCATTATTTGGTAGAGGGGGTTACAAAATGCGGCGCCGCGCGGCTCTGGGCGTCCACAGAACGGTGGCTGGTTATCTCCTTTGCCAAATGTGCCCCTTTATCGCTGCATCCTGACGGGTTCCGCCCTCAAGGGGAAAAAAAAATGGTAACTTTTCTTTCTACTACAAAGAAACAAAGGAATATCCAAACGTTACTTTTAAAAACTAATTAAATCAACTTTCTCAACTGAAGATGATACGTGCCATCAATCAATGAGTATATTTGTACAGTTGAACTAAGGTTTTCAAAGGTTTACATCAAATAGTTGAGCCTTAACATTGTTTCTGAAGGACATGGTACAGCTTTTATCATATCAGAACGATACATAAATGAATGCAGTTATTTAATATATGTATTCCGGGCTTCCAGTATTGTTGTGATCCGTGATTCACAATAGTTGTTATTACGAAAGTAATTAAAATATAATTTAATTCGAAAAATATATATATTTTTATATATATAAATATATATATATATATATTTATAAAGTACTTGGCAAAACACAGCACACGCTGAGGCAACGGAAAAAAGAAGAAAAAGGAAAACAAAAAAAACAGAAAAAAAACAGAAAAAAAGATTTATTGTTTTAGCGTTTTTTGTGTAGTGTTTTGGCATTTTTGTGCTTTTGCATTTTCTTCTATGACTTTGAATGTTCCTAACATGGTACTTTTAATCAATTTTAAAAATATAATTAAAAATAGGCCTATTTAAAAATAATTTTCTGAGATTTGCACTTCAGGACCACCGTAATAAAGCAATGCTTTCAAACTTTATTAAGTCAGGGACCCCCCAAATTAAAATAGACCAGAGTGTAGACCCCCTTACCACTAAAGTGTGATCACATAAACAGGGGCGCCGTAAGGGGGAGGAAAGCTAGGACGATTCCAAGGGCCCCTGAGTGACAGGGGCCCTAAAAAATTAGGAAAATAACTGGATTGGTTTGGACTGGGGGGCCTAATATGATATGCTTTCATGGGGCCCAAAATCTCTAGCAACGCCCCTGCACATAAATAGGCCTAACTTACAAATAAAGATTGGTTGGGGGAGGGGTTGCCCTTAATTCTTTTCTGTGCGATTGCGGGATCCTCTCACCGTCACGTGGGCAAACCCTAAGGGTTGAGAACAGGCACCTGTGTTCGGCCCTTAGATACCCCACGCCGTGTTCGGACACGGCGTGTGGTGTTATTGGTTTGCTATGCAGCATACTGAGCGCTCAAACTTGTGCCTCCCATCCAGCCCTGATCCGTCCTGCCTGCTGTGCTCCAGTTTCGTCCCGCTACTAAGCTACAGTTATTGTAATACTGTTTCCATTACACCCTTTCGTACAGTTGTTTACGGTTGAGGTGCTATTAACAACATGCGGAAATGGGTCTGTTAGGGCCTTAATCCCCACTAGCAGCATCGTTTCAGCACCACGGACAGCGACCGTCACCTGTAAAACCTCACACCTGTAACCGCTTTCATCATCACAGCGGATCCGTAAGAGACAACAGCACAGAAAGAAAATGTGATGCCAGGATTTGGGAAAATGACAAGACACTAGGGGCTGAAGGGCCGGTGCAACCGACAAACTCCTTGTAGAAAGTGCGTTGGAAGCTGACACAGACAAGCGCTACCAACATTCCGGTTTTATTAGATTTGGCTGCAGGTACTATACAAATAAAACTCCACAACATTTTCAAAAGAAAGAAATGTTTTATTAAAGCAGAAAACGGGATTTGTTGGTTTGAGACCGCGGGATATGTTTTAGCTTGTGACATAGCGCCACCTGCTGGAATATTTATTTAAACACAATATCTCGGTGAAACTGCAGCCGCTAAAACGTTGGCGCACGTTTCGTTTTGCTAAAACTGCAGTAAGAGTGTTTCTATAGTCGCAATAATATTTATCTTTTTCACATTTAGTGCTCAAAGTATGCCTAAGCACATTTCTCTCTTAAGCAGGAGCATAACAAAATCGCACATAATCTTACGACCCAAAACTGACGTCTTCATATGATGTTTATAATAAGATCTTCCGTCATCGTTGAAAGTGTCATTTCAGGATAAGTCGAGTTTTGTTGTCTCCGAGCAGAAACCTGTAAATGAAACATGGGAAATGTGAGTTGTTTGTACCGATAACTTTCGAAATAACATAGATCGGACTCTAGTCAAATATAGGTGCATGTTGTTTCGCGGATAACTAATTACAGATGAGCTGGGCTGATAGCCTGAAATGGCAACCAGGCAGCCCAAGCATGACAGGAAGCTCACCTCACCAATGCAGCTGCCACCAGGCCTCCTAAAATAGGGCCCACCCAGTACACCCAGTGGTAGGACCAGTAGTTAGTCATGAGAGCAGGACCCAGAGCCCTGGCTGGGTTCAGACATGTCCCAGACACGTTCCCCCTGTGGCAACGGCAAGAGAATGACGGCCAGTCAGCGGGTGACTGAATCCAGCGCTGCGTTCAGTCACAGCACATGCGCTCTCTTGTTGGCGTGTGGTTCTGATACATGCAAGCCACATTTGATGCTTTGAAGGTCTGACATGTGTCTCTGGTTTTAAGTTTCCTGGTTCCAAAATGGGGGAACAGACTGAAAACTCCAGCTGAGACAGTACTGAGTTTCACTGCATTATGCTGGGTGACTCTCATAATAATGATTCCACTAATAATAATCTAATAATAAGTCAGAGTCAGGGATTTTTCTGAAAAGTCAATTATCAGCCTTGAGGTTCCAAGTCCCTGTGTCACAGACGTCTTTGTCCTACAGAGGTCCATGTCCTACAGATGTCTATGACCTACAGAGGTCCAAGTCCTACAGATGTCTATGACCTACAGAGGTCCATGTCCTACAGAGGTCTATGCCCTACAGAGGTCCAAGTCCTACAGATGTCTATGACCTACAGCGGTCCAAGTCCTACAGAGGTCTATGCCCTACAGAGGTCCATATCCTACGGACATCTGTGCCCTACAGAGGTACATATCCTACAGAGGTCTGTGTGTTACAGAGGTCCAAGTGCTACAGAGGTCTGTCCCTTACAGAGGTCTGTGTCTTATAGAGGTCCACATTCTACAGAGGTCCATGTCCTACAGATGTCTGTGCCCTACACAGGCCCATGACCCACGGCCAGTAGGGGGGCACACTCACCCTGCCAGGATGTTGATGACGACAGTGCCCCCAGCCATAAACGGCACCAGGGGGGTGCGGCTCTTGTGGTTCACCGCTCCTAGTAGCACCACCAGGGCAATGAGGCTGGTCATGGCTCCCTCAGCAAACAGGGCCCTGGCCACCTGCTCCTCGGACCTCAGGACGGTGAAGGCAGCGCCAGTGGCTTCCTCGTACTTGGCTTTGGTCGTCATCACCTGAGAGGGTGGAGACCCAGCTTGGACACC
The DNA here is from genome assembly GCF_048594095.1 of Paramormyrops kingsleyae. Classification (NCBI taxonomy): domain Eukaryota; kingdom Metazoa; phylum Chordata; class Actinopteri; order Osteoglossiformes; family Mormyridae; genus Paramormyrops; species Paramormyrops kingsleyae. Next base: position 12,646,178 of record NC_132818.1, on the reverse strand, counting down.
TGGAGCTCAGCAGGGACAGCAGTGTTCCCTCAAGGACTCACCTTAGACATGGCGGCTCCGATAACGCCCCCCACCAGCTGGCTGATGATGTACGGTCCAACCATGACGAGCTCCATACCCCCACACAGGTAGATGGGGATAGTAAACGCTGGGTTGAAATGGGACCCACTAGACAAGAAGGTGCCAGTGAAGTTTACCACAAAGTTCACACACACACACACACACAAACACACACATACATGGTATATATATATCAGACCTGATGATTATATTTTAAGGGATAAACTAATTAAATATACTGTATTTATTATGATTAGTATATAATTTCTTTCACAAGAGTCACTCAAAATCCAAAGATATGCATGATTGAGTCAGAATAACTCGCATCACATTAAGCACGGTGGTAGTATCGTGCTCTTGCAATACACACGACACATGATTGTCTGATAGGCAGCCGAAGTTTCACCTGATCTCTGCCATACACGCCACCAAAACCACGATGGCCAGGCCGTGCACCAGCGCAGGCTGCAGCCTCCCCGCCGACTCCACGTCCTCGATCACCGAGACGCAGCCGATGAACACGAAGAACATGGTCCCCAGAAGCTCGGCCGCGCACGGCTGGATCATCCGCTCCATCCGGCTTGGAGACCCGCCCTCTTTGGCTTTGCGACTGTCTCTTATTAAATTCTTCTCCATGTCTCGGAGCTCCAGCCTGTCTTCGGCCATTATGTCGCTACTGAAGGGGCACTTAGAAATGCAGATCTGCTACGCTCATAGTTATACATGGATTGTTTTACAGCCACGTAGGTGATAACCACGTGAACTCTGGATCTGCCTCAAAAAAAAGGCTCATTCTTAACTCGTAACGAAACGCGTGATTGCGGCTTTGGTCGGATTTATAATCTATCAATCATCCAGCCCACAGAGTCAAATGCTTATCTAAAAAATGTATTTTTTTAGTGGAGAGCACTGACCGGATCACACTGGAAATAAATAAATAAATAAGAAATATCGCTAATTAGTCTGATTAAGACGACTCTCAGATAAAATATCCCTTTGTGAGATCGGAGCGAAGCGAAAAGACACTAGAAATGAAATTCAAAGATCACTGCGATGGCTATATCACTTGACAAGCTGCCGTAAACAAACCAGCACCGTACATATAGGTTATTTTTTGCATGTAGCCTATGAGTATTTTGTCTTGTCTGCGGGTTCCGCAAAACTCGTAAAAAGTTTCCATTTAATTTTCGCGACAAATGGAAATCGCGATTGAGAAGGCTCGACTGTAGTTAAAGACCCGTCTGTTCCGGAAGCCGGTCCGCATAGACTGTCTAGTAACTTATAGGAAGATGCACATGTATCCGTCAAAAGACTGTGGAAGTGGCTTTTTGTAAGGTGGCAGCAGAATGCCGGTGTTCTGTCGAGTTGAGCTACTTTGTCGAGTTAGGCTACCGTAGTGCTAATCGATAGCCCTAACCCTAACTCTTACCCTAACCCTAACCCCCCAGAAACCCCTAAAGCCCCTACCCTAACCCTAACCCTAACCCAAACCCCTAAAACTTAACCCTAATCCCAAAACGGTGGAACTGCACATGCGCAAAAAGGCTCGATAGTACGTCTCGATAGGTAGCTCAACTCGTCAGAACACCTGCACCCTGCGTGTCGTTCGTATGCAGGATGTAATTAAATGCATGACACGTCTATGAAGGACGTTTTCTGTTTCACAACTGAGTTAGACACAAGACTTTAAAGTGATTGGTGGTAATAAAGATTATTTGGAAAACTGAACAAAATTCCCTGACGCTTTGATACTGGAAAATAATGTTTGTATGGAATGCATACGAAAAAGCTAATTTAGCATAAATATGACTACAAAATACCTACAACAAAATACATCCATCTTTCATAGTTGTTTCTCAAATGCTGGTTCTCTGCCACCTTAAACACATTCTCTGGACATTAAGAACATTGTAAAGACAAGAAATGTTAGTAAAGATATATAAAAATTTATTTGATACATTTACAGTTGATGATTTGCCCACATACTTGCTCATGGGTTAAGCGTGTGCCCCCCCCCGTTGGGTGAGGTCTGAACTTGATTCCTGACCCAGTGGCTTGAATCATACACACATGTGCAGCAGTGCTTCCAGTCAATCTCCGCATGGATCATGGGATCAATCACAATGCCAAGAGGTTTTCTGAATTCAATTCAATGCAATTCAATTTAATACGGTCGGGAAGATGGTGTCCCGGCCCTGGTGTGATTGTGGTGTCAGTCAAAGCCAACTCCACCATGTTCAATCACAGCCAATTATATTTTAATTGTTATCAAGTGTCTGCAGTGTTTTGAATCTTAATGGAGAGGAATAAAGCTGCCTTTTAGTTCAGGAAATCAGGTCCATAGGTTTCTGAGGAGCTCCTGTGAGGTGTTTCTGTCACTTCAGAATAAGCCGCAAACTCCGATCTCCCATCAGCAGTCTGAGGAAGAAAACGGCAGTGTGAGCTGAAAGTCAATGGAAAAAGGAAAAAAACAGCCCCCCCATCATGAGCAGGAGGAGCGATGGACTGATCTACCACGTTATCATGGAGTTTTGTTTTTGTACTTCTCCAGTAAGTGAGGCCAGACCATGACTGCCAGCCCATCTCTGACCCAACACCCCGGTGAGTTTCTCCCTATACTCACTGAAACAATTTTTTTCCCTTTGCATCCTGCTCATGGGAGTTTTACTTACAAAAAAAATGTACTGAGGGCAGAATGAAAAATCATTGGTTCAGATAGATAACCAATCAGATTGTAGCGGAAGTGGGTCAAAGCTGTTGGAGGAGGTGGGACCAACCAATCAGATGTCTTGGTCTCACCAGTTCCACAATCTGATTGGTTATCTCTCTGAACCAATTATTTTTTCTTCTGCCCTCAACTTTTTTGTGTAAGTAAAAATCCCATGAGCTTTTTCCCTGTTGTAAAACCCACCTCCACCCCTAACCCAAATAAAACTATAAAATAAACTATACTATACACCAGGAGGACGCTCCAAACACACATAGACAAATGTAGGGAAGCTCACCTAACAACACAGGCCGTGAAAACAGCCCCGCCCAAAGGCCCCACCCAGTAGATCCAGTGGTAGGCCCAGCAGTTCGCCACCAGAGCGGGGCCAAACGCACGCGCTGGATTCATGCATGCACCAGACACAGGCCCCCTGAAACACAACACTGCTTCAGAAATGAGTCGGTGGGAAGTGAACGCAGCTTCTGGCAAAGCGAGACCCCTGGCCTCACCCAGCGAGGATGTCGGCCGCCACCGTCAGGCCGATGCAGAGCGGCGCCAGGCTGCTGCGTGACTTGCCGTTGACTGCACCCATGCACACAGTCATGGTCAGGAACGCGGTCATGACGATCTCAGCCACGGTGGCCTGGCCCACCTGGGAGTCGTTCTGAACCACATTGAAGGCCCCTCCTGAGGAACTGGCATAGGACTGAGGAGTGGTGATGGCCTGGGGGGAGGGGGGTACAGAAAACATGCAAAAACATGCAAACAAACACACAGATGTGCAAACACGCAAACACACACACAAAATGTGCAAACGTACAAACACACAGGCAACCATGCGCATGCACATGCAAACACACATTCAAACATGCACACAGACATGAAAACAAACACACAAATGTGCAAACACACATGCAAACATGCGCATGCACATGCAAACATGCGTATACATATGTAAACACACATGCAAACATGTGCATACACATGCAAACATGCACACACATACACACAGATTAGTACCTTTCAGCAACTACAGGTTTCAGACATAATGAAGTTCACAATTTAGCATGTGCAATAGAATAACTAAATTGCATTATAAACCACATCATATTCTTCAGGGTTTGGGTTTGGCCCAGTCCAAGGACATGCAGTTTGGTGGTCTGGCTTCCCTAAAATGCCTGTGGTGTGTGTCTGCCTTGCAGTGGACTGACATGTCGTCGACACAGTGCACCCCAGCTTCGTGTGGCGGGTTCAGGATAAGGTTTCGGCACAAAGACTTACTGTGATCCCCTTATAACCAATCAGTGTGACTCTTCCTGTTCCAAATCAGGACTCCAAGTCATTTTCCAGGTGACTCCTTCAGAAACTAGACATTCCTGGGTTGTTTTATAGCTACTGATCATGCAGTAAGTGTGGCTTTATCGCTTTATAGCCTCACACCAGGGGGCATGCAGTTCCTGAGGATGAAAGTAATACCTGCCCTTTGTCAGCTTTTAATAAAGAGGGGCGCTACTAAAGACTGTAGATCCCATGGAAACATATCATATTAGGGCCCCAACCCAGATTCAAATTTTTAGGGCCCCTGTCACTCAGGGGCCTTGGAATCACACTATCTTTACAACCTTTTATGGAGTCTCTATGAACAAAAGTGTCAAAGCTCTCAACACAATCACTGAATCTTTATCTCCATGCCAGGGAATCAAGGGCGAAGATTTGGTTTCAACATTGGTAGGGACCAATTCAACACTGAACCCCCCACCCCCCACACACACACACCCCCCTAAACACATGTGGTACTGCCACAATATTGGTTCCTACCGTCCACACACAAATCTCTACACCCTTGCAGGAAATATACACAGACATCAATTGACGACCGGATTCTTACCAGAGCCAAGGCCGCCCCGATCATCCCACCAAGCAGCTGGGAAACAACGTAGGGCAGGAGCAGCACGAGCCGTAGCCCCCCGACGAAGTACACGCACAGGGACACAGCCGGGTTGAAGTGGCCGCCACTGCGCGTGAAGCATCAAACGTCATAAACCACCGTAAACATTAATACCGGTCAGTACGTGCAGCCGATGAATCAGCTGCACGGGGACACTGACCTCCTGTTCACAAAGGCGGTTATCTGGGCACCGTATCAAATCGGGGCTACTTAACTAGCACCACAAAAACACTTATTAGCCTATCAAAGGGGAATTCATCAGCCAGTTATATAAGAAGGATCTTCATTTATTGCCACGGATGGTAATTTTATTGAATCATAAACTTCGGATATTGCAAAACAACACGTGTAATGCTTTCATAACAACCTGCTCTGTTTTCTAGCGCGTTTGTGTATGTTTTTATTTAAAAAAAAAAAAACTAATTTTTATAGTAACCATATAAATATATATTTTTCTGATTAACGGTTTAACTTTTTCCAAGAAAATTAGGGGGAAAAAACGCAGACAAAAACGTCAATTAATTAGGACAGGATCTGAGGATAACGGACAGTCTGTACCTGATTTCCCCCAGGACCGCAATCACGACGACGAGTGCCAGCCCGTGCGCCAAGGCGGGCTGCAGCAGCCCCGTGGTCGCCGAGTTCTGCACCACCGAGCAGCAGCCCACGAAAATGAAGAGGGCTGAGCCCAGCAGCTCTGCCAAGCAGGGCTGCAAGTAGCTCTCGAAGGCGGCGGCGGCCCTCCGAGGCTCGTTTCGCGGCCGCTCCTCGGGATCCGGGGCGTCCCGGCATGGCACGTCGCAGAGCTCCGTTTTAGACATCGCGCGCTGCCAGGCAGATGTGTCCAACGTCCACGTAACCGCTGGCATTTATGCTCTTATCAGCTTCTGCTGAGTGACTCCGATTGACTCTGCAGTCTCACAGATGAGCGATACAAAACAACTATAAGATCCGAGGGAGATGTTTAAAATATAGATTTTACATTATTTAATATTTATTAGGAATGTTTGTCAGACATTTTATTGTGGAAACGTCTTAGTTTTTCAGAGCGTCCGACCGTATAGTTATACGCTGATATGCAATTAGGTATTTAACACGTTTAATTACCTTTTTATGCTGTTATTCGTCACGTAATCCATTAAAAAGGGATTTTAACTGTAAAAGTTTTTCGCTTTTACGTGATGATGACGCAAGTTTATATCGACGTTAAAAAATACCTTCAGCATCTTCTAATTTTCTTATTTTCATTCACATCGTCATTGTAGTTTGTTTTTAAACACCATTATGTCACACCGTTACTTTCGGCATTAAAGCAAAGTGATTAATGACATATAGGCTTAAACTTCTAAAACATCTATCTATCTATCGATGTATGATAGATGCGTGCAGAGGCAAATACATAAATTAATAAAAACAAAATAAATATAAAAACAAAATGACATAATTGAAATTTATGGAATCGTAATATGCGATGTGAACTGACACTGACATAATAAAATCAAGTTCTACATTATCTGGCCGGATCAGGGAAGTTTCTAGCTATTGAAAAGATCAGGGGCTAAGTCGGCTTTAGGCTACCTGGGGCTTGACCTTTTTTCCTGTCATCGGACTAAAATACTCAGTTTAAAATACGCGGGGCTATAGCCATGGGCCGGATTAAATGGTGGTAGCATTAAAAATACAAATATTCTCTTATTGAACGTGCGCAAGCTGTTCCACGAAGCAGGTTGTCCAATAAGAATTTAGGTAAGGAGCATTTCTATTGGACAATCATGACTTCTAGCTAAGTTAAACCCAGCTAACCGAGAAATCCTGTTTCGTGGAACACCCTCCAGCAGGGCCGGCCCAAGCCTTCAGGGGGCCCTAGCAGAATTTTATTTGGGGACCCCTCTGAGCCACCAATATGACTAATTATTGTCAATCCTTTATTATTCGCACACTATAAATCTAACACACCCAATATAAATTTTATTTTTTTGTAGCTGTGTTGCTTATACAGTGCCTGACAAAAGTCTTGTCGCTTAACCAAGTTGTAGGAACAACAAATAATAACTTGACCTGTAGTTAATCAGTTGGAATAAGAAATGGCTTATAAGAAAAGGCAAAGCCCTCTAGATTATGCTTATTATACCAAAATAAAGTTTTGCATCATTCGTTGAGTTTTGTCATGTAATTAGGACAGAAAGGTCAACTTTTGCCTGAACAAAAGTCTTGTCATATGTAAAAATAATGTAGAAATTATACATATATTTCATTTAGAATACACAAACATGCTACAATAACATCAGAACATAAAGTCATGGTGCCTTGGAAAAAAAAATTAATAATGTGCATGACTCCCATGAGCTTGGAGGACCACATCCATACGTCTTGGCAATGACTGAAATAACTTGTTGATGAAGTCATCAGGAATGGCAAAGAAAGCAGTCTTGCAGGACTCCCAGGGTTCATCTAGATTCTTTGGTTTCATCTTCCAAGCCTCCTCCTTCATCTTACCCCAGACATGCTCAATAATGTTCATGTCTGGTGACTGGGCTGGCCAATCCTGGAGCACCTTGATCCTCTTCAGTTTCAGGAACTTCAATGTGGTGGCTGAAGTATGAGAAGGAGCGCCATCCTTCTGCAGAATTTGCCCCCTCTTATGGTTTGGAATGTAATGGGCAGCAAGAATATCTTGATACTTCAGGCTGTTGATGTTGCCATCCACTCTGCAGATCTCTCGAACACCCCCATGGATGTAACCCCAAACTATGATTTTTCCTCCACCAAACTTGACTATTTTCTGGGTGAATTTTGAGTTCATGCGGGTTCCAACAGGTCTCCTGCAGTATTTGCGGCATTTGGTATGTAGTTCAATGGATGATTCGTCAGAAAAATCTACCTTCTGCCACTTTGCCACTGTCCATCTTTGCTGCAAGCTGTGGGCCTTGGCAAATTCAACATGCTTTTTTGTTGTGTTCTTGTTAATGCTGGTTTCTGAGCACTAATTTGGCCATGGAGACCACTGCGTGCGAGAATTCAAGAAACTGTTCTTGTAGACACAGCGGTTTCGGGTGACCAGTTCTGATGTAGATCTGCTGCAATTGAAAAAGGGTTGGCCCTGGACTTTCGAAGCAACAAACGGTCCTTTCAAAGAGCTGTCTTATGGGGTCTGCCTGACCTGGGCTTGTCATGAACATCACCAGTTTCTTCATATCTTTTTTTAATCCTCTCCACTTGACGTGTGGATACATTAACGATGTCTGCCACCACAGCAGCAGACTTGGTCTGGGGTTGAATCTTTGGCATGTTGTCAGAAGTCAGGTTGCGCTTCAAGTGAAGGTCTGGTGTGCTGGGGTTCTTTTTATACACACCTGGGATTATGTTAATTACAGTATTTGTCACAGGTGAACCTCTAATCTGTGATTGGTTGAATAATTAAAAGACATGACAAGACTTTTGTCCTTGCAAAAACAGGTGTTATGGACTTTAACAAGCTGTGAACATCAGGACACTTTTTGACTGTTTCATTTTGTACCCAGTTATTAATGTGAAAGCCCTTGGCATTAAATTGATCCATTCAATGTAACAATTGATTGATTAGAAATAAAGTTATATGCCTTTTTAAGTTACTATGTCCTTACGTGACAAGACTTTTGTCAATGACTGTATCATACCAATGTTTTTACCCTTGCTATGATCTTTAATTGTAACAGTAGCAAACCCACAGGAGTAGTCAGGTGTTAATTTGCACTTTGACATTCAAAGTCTTGCAGTACCAGTTGGCTTACTTAATGTGGTGTACTGAAAAGTGGCAAAATAAACTAGTAGACAATTGTGACGCCCGGCTCGTCCGATCCTCGTGTGTGCCACGCCCCCCTCGTTACCTCGTGTTAATTCCTGATTGCATGTGTGCACCTGTTTCCTGTGAATCCTGGCTTTTCTTGTGTATTTAGTCCGCGTCTGTGTCAGTATCCCTAGATCCGTCATTAACGTTAATCTCCGTGTTGTCCTGTCCGCCCTTAATAAAACCCGTTTCTTGGATCTTCGGCTATCTGCCTTGTCATTCCCCGCGCCCTGCCTGCTTGCCAGACAGCGCGGCATAACAACAATGCTCTTACTGTAAACACTTTAACCACTTTAATTATTTTTTTTTTGCAACATGTAAAAAGTGCAATACAATCAACACAAATAAAATAAATAATAAAATATAAGGCTAATGTTAACCACTTTACTTTTGGTCAGAAAATTTTGCAACATGTAAAAAGTGCAATACAATCAACTACAAATAAAATAAATTATATAATAAATAATAAAATATAAAGCTAAATACCAAAGAACTACAAATTAGTCAAATACAAACAGGATATTTTTTCTGGAGGGCCTCCAGGAGGAAGTCCAGCGTCGCCACTAAGCGTCACCGAGTGTTTGTCACACTGCAAACATTCCCATTATAAAGCGAGGGATTAAGCGCACACTAATCGGAACGCCGGCATTAATATTATTATTGCTGGCTTGTGGCACATGGGCAAGGCCTCTGCTTGGGGATATAAACAGTACCAAAGCGGTACTGCCGTGCTCGAAGCTCCAAGCCATCACCACTACACCCATCTTAAAAATGCTTTTCCCGGTCAGGGTCGTGGCCTCGTTGGGGGCCTGGAGTCCAGTCTGAACTGGCGCCAGTTTTTAGACTGCAGGAGGAAACAACACAAGTAGAACATATCAACTTCACACACAGAGCAGAGGTGAGATGGGAAGCTACAACCCTTCGGGTGTGTGGTGCCGGCCCGCACTCCGTACATCAGGCTGCTCATACTCAGTGTAAGGGCCGTATGTGAGGTGCAGCGCCGCTGTAGGCAGCATGGTTAAATATCTTCAGCCGTCACCGTCAAGCGCAGATGGAAACACGTCATTCAAACAGCAAAGCCAGCCTGGCCAAGGAATAGTGTCGGCATCATTAAAAAAACATCACGGACGATTTGTTAAACATAGATCCCCACTGGGGAACAAAGGAGAGTGTGTACAGCCTATTCTAAGCGTTATACTTTACAGTCTGATTTATTTTCTCTAATTTGTATGGTTTTACATTACTAGCATTACGACGACTGCTTTCCTTTTTCATAGTTTCAAGTTTGTTTATTGTAGCCAAGTCCAAGTGCTTTGACTCCAGGACCTGTACTATTTAGATTCTAGATAATACCACTGTTATTGATCTTAAAAATATCCTAAAATGTCACCAGTTTACGGTATGTTTAAGCCACTTGTGGATGTTTCCAGAATGCATAGTACGACGGAACAATGGAAAGTTAACAGTAAAATATCGGGTGGCATTGATCAGCGCAGCGCATGCGCAGGGCTGCATCACATCATCACATATCCGCTACTCCGACTGCAACAGTTTTGTAACTAAGTTGCTAAAGCAGGCAGACAGTACGTAGAATCTTTAATGGATACCAGTTTTTCCAATGAGAAAAAAATTACGGGAAGTGAGAAGAACTCGTTCGTCAGGGATTCTGGGTCTGCGGGTCGTACGGGGAGGCGAGGTTTCATCTACGCAAAACCGTGAAAGCAGACTTTTTTCTGCTACACAATATCTTATCTTTGACCAAGGCCACGGGCCAGAAACATATGGAATTGACCCCCTATTTAATGACTGCACTTAAAAACACGATAGCACGGTGTTAATTATTAACTAGAAAAACGTTTCAATGGAAAAAATTGAAATCGATGTTGAGGGTTGTTAACTTAGAACGAAAATGTTCTTTGTCCAAAGAGACAGAAGCTGTGATTTATGCAACGCTGCGTTTCCAGGGCAAATAAATAGAAAAGAGAAACGTTATATGGACCCATTTATATTGTGTCGGTATAAAATGATGATAATTAGATTACATTAGATTAGTTTCAACTTTATGGTCATTGAGCAAAGTACGCGTACTCAGACGAGATGCAGTTTAGTATAATATGATGCACGGTTAAGACAAAACATTGCTGAGACTTGCAATGCAATGTTACGTTTGCAAAGCCTTTCTGAATTTCATATTTGGAAGTTTGATTAATTTTTTTGCCAAGAGGGTCTTCTAAGTTGAAGATATAGGTCTAACGCATTTAATATCATTCTTTGCTTTTTACAGCTGATTACGGCTCTTGTACCTGTTCCTGTACGTTGGCACACAGTATGAGAGCGAGAGACAGAGATTATGTTCTTCTCGTTACTCAAAACGGGTTCAAATAAAATCCGACCTAAGTGCTTTTTCCTACCAACATCCTAAGAAATTAAGTAAAATAAAAGAAACAGGCCCAGTGAGAATGTTCGAATATTTTTTAGCGTTACTTAAAGATCTCGATTTCAAGTACAAACGGCAATTAAATGTACTTGATCCACGATGAGCAACGAAAATAACGAATCGAATCGCATGATTCGTGCATGCATGCAACCATCCATCTGTCTTCCAGCCGCTGTCACATGAAACGAAGGAAGGTTGAAGTAAAAGAGACTCAATACTCGGTGTTATACATGCAGTCGCCAGCGAGGGGCAGTAGATCAAGTCCCCAAACACAAGCGAACAAAGTTTTCCTCATAACCTTCCGGTTTGTAAGTTTAAAATGCATAAAAGCACCACATAAATTTGTGTACTGCATCAGGAACCTCTATTTAAAAAATTACTAGGCAAGGCATGTCCAGACATGTAAGGCAAGATAAGACCAATTCAGTTTATTTATTTAATTCACTTGAGGCTTGTTATGCCATTATTTTATTGAAAACGAGAGGTATCCTGTCAAAAGAAAGGTTCAGAAAGCCACACCAAAAATATTAAAACTAATCTTTTCATGGATAAGGAATCCTAACAAGGTAACCAAGAGGTAAGAAACAAATTGGATGATAAACAATTGTTTTGAGTGTATTTTATGGCTGATTTGAGACACGGGTCCGCTCCGACCCGTCTAACATAAAAGATACGAACAGAAATCTAACGTAATCCTTAGGTTAAAAAGAATAATATATAAAATTTACGAGACAACCTGACTGTGGTATCCGCATACACACAACGGCAGCGTAATATCGTTTTCAATAGCCTAATTAAAGCAAATGCAATAGCAATAATTTTCCTGTTCATAAATATGTGACGGCTGTAACTGAAGTAAACATCATGTCCGTGTTTAGGTCGGCTTACAGACGCCCTACATTATCCGACTGAAGCTGAAATAAGAGCAGAATTACTTGTACCGCATTTACATTGTAATCGGAAACAAGGCGAAAAAAAATTGCTTGTATCACTCTGACCGACAGATGGCGCCCTTCGCCTAACATGGGGAAAAAAATGTTAGCCAGGGTTTATAAATATGCATACTTTTTATATTAAAAAAAAAGTGGAGTAAACCTGCGAAACATGTTTAATTTCCAATTTAATTACATGCCCTTCTAGCGAGACCAAAAACTTAAACGCTTCTCTTTGCACTGAAACAACGAAGGTGAAGGTGATCATTTTTTTCTCTAAAAGCCAAATAAACACGATGTTACAGGTTTCATTTCCTTTGTGCTAGATTAACAGCAGAGTCTCATGACTAAATAAAATGTATATGGACGCGTCTCTGCTCGCGGCCAGGCGCTTTTACTCTCCCAGGCTATCACATGTCACTCCCGTGTTAGGCGCTCCTGGGAAGTCGATCGTACTTCCTGCCCCCGGTGGAGCCCACAGTATCCATCCAGCGCAGGGCTTGTCCCAGCTGAGGTATGCGGGGAGCTGGAAGCAGACACAGGGGCCGAGAGTCGGAGCTGCGTGACCGCCCGCTTTAAGAACAAGCAGCGCTCGCCTCGCCCAAGCGCATAAGCTCCGGTCGCTTTGGTAAGGCACCGAGACGTAAAGGGGCGGACATCTTAGACCGATCGCTAACTTTGCCACATAGGTGACCAGATTGGGTGGTAATGAGCACGGGAAGCTCACGGTCCTGCTCGTCCGTGATGCCAGCAGCTCGGGAGCGCGCATTCAGCTCCGGCCGGTGACGGATCTCGCAGCTGTTTTCTTAAACTTTTAAAACAGTGGAGGAGACGACGGGGAGGAAAAAGACGCCAAGATGAAGAAGCAGTTCAACCGGATGAAGCAGCTCGCCAACCAGACGGTGGGAAGGTAAGCGGCCCCAAGCGCAGGTACAGCGGGTAAGGCGGACTGAGACCCGGCGTGCGACTGTCAGGCTCGGCCTGGAGAACCGAAAACCAATTATACATATTTCTGATCAAATGATGGCCAGAGTTGCTCTGTGGTGTGTTTTTCAAACCGAAGTTCTTGACACGTAGACGGCTCCATACTTTGATATTGCTTATTAGTACCAGTTGGATTTTAAAAGTATGACTCATTGTGGGAAAAGTTGCTCGCTGGAAAGCCTGGTGTAGTCAATGATTTGACAGCTGCTTGCCCGAGTTATTGACCGAGTTTACTAACCAACTAACACCGGGACGACCAGAGTGAGGTTTCGGCGTCAGTCACGTGATTCGTCGGAACGAACCGAGCCGAGCGGCACCCGGACGGGGTGTTGGAAGCCCTGGGCTCGTGTGCCTATGATTTCCGAGGGTTAAAATCGGCCCGGTCCGGCTTGTCTCGCCGGTTGGCTGGAGCTACTAATCCTCCGGCATCTGCGGCTCTCTAAGCTCCATCTCTGCGTTGATTGACGCTCCCCCGATAAGAAGGACCCGATAAAAGCTGCGCTTCGGCCTCTAACTGTAATGGGGAGGGGGGTGGTTGACGTTTAGCAGAAATGGCCAAGCAAAGCAGCCGATTTGCCTGGGAAAGGCAGGCCGTGTTCCCCGAAGGGGGTTTCCATGCAAAGCAGCCTTTGCGGCTGAGTTTGTTTGATCTGCCTCAGATGGAGATTGTATCAGATGCAGATTGTATTACATATAGCGATATTTGAAAACTTGTCAGAAGCCCCCAGCATACGTTTTTCACTCTGTCGCACTGGGAGTGTGGAGCGTCCTGTTCATACCCCCAGGCAATCCTCTGAACTTCCCTGAAGTGGGGGGTGAAACGGGAAAATGCCGTTGTGAGATGGAAACGGACCAGCCGTGCAGCTGAGTGACGCTACTGACGTTTCTGTGATCGGCGATCCGGCGCCTCTTTGCTGTCTCAGTCTGAGGCTGTTTTTTTCGTGTTTTTCTCCACCTCTTGTTAAATCTACTCCCTCGTTTCCCCCGATGACCTCCTCCAAGCATGTCTGGAAGCAGTTCAAAGATTCCTTGAATGTCAGAGTTGGGGAAGTTGAGGGATGGAGCAGAGTTTGCTGGAAAGTGCATTAATCAGATTCACCCTGATCACAGACAGACTGTGATAGCGCCTTTGTAATGGAGGCTGTGTGCTTTGGATCAACACTGCAGATGCGTGTTGGGACTAAGGCGGGGAAACATCTCCATTATTTTTCCCATTTATCCTGGGGGATAAGCGCCTATACCAAGCTTCACAGGACTGGGTTACACCCTGGGCAGGGTGCCAGGCTCTTAGACGCACACGCCACAGCCCATTTAAAGATGCTAAATATGCTCACTGCACGTCTTTGGACTGTGTGAGGAGACCCACGCATCATGAGGAAGTGGGATTCGAACCCCCAGCCCTGGAGTTGTGAAGCGATGGTGCCCCCTACTGGGCCATCCCTTACATACCCCAGCAAGTGATAGTAATCACAGCTCTGCGGTTTCCGGGCCGGACTGTGATCCGTGTGGATTGTTAAAAGGCGTCGGGCGTCGACTTGCTCTGGTATTCTGCCCTATCTTGTGTCCTCCTCCAGGCCTGCCCTGTGTAATCCGGGCCTCATAGGTGACATTGGCACTCTTTCGAGAAAGTAGTCAGCCCTGTTTCCTCCACGCCGGCCGGCTTGTCTGCTTTTTGTCAGTCAGCCGCTGATTTGTGTGCGCGGTTCTCTGATCGCCCCTCTCCTGATCCATCCTAGATACATCGCTGGTGCCCGGCTGCGTCTCTCTGCGCAGAGCAGCCGCCTTGCCGATCCCGAGGCGGCCGTATCCAGCAGCTCTTACAGCAGACGCACTGATTCTGCTGGTGGTTAATTAATGAGGAGGAACTTGTTACTTCCCTTTGCTCACTTGTTGGTCATCGTTGTTTCAGACCGCCTTCGTTTGCCTGTGAGAAAGGCGGTGGCTCTGTTCTGAGGAGCAGCTGTGCTGTTGGACCTTAGAGTGGGGTACTTTTCCTCTCGGCTGACCGGCTGGCAGCTGCGTCCCTTTGAACGTCCCTGCAAAGATGGTTACCTCCTTACAACAGTCATATACTCCCCCAGTGTGGCCACAGGGAGTCAGAGACTCTCGGGGGAGGCTGGACGGGGGCCTGCTGACTGTGAGAGAAGCTTCGGGACCCTTGTCGGCCATTACGCTGCTGATACCATGTTAAAGTGTTAGTGCTCCTTGGGCTCCGCCCCCACTGACTCCTTAGCGAGTCCCAGTTAGGAAGTTGATATGCCCTGCTGTTGCCATGGCGACCATGACCACACGCAGCTGGGCGGAGCGAGACGCTGTGTGCTGTTTGGCCGCCCTTTACTGACTTCACACCTGTGTGCTGTTTGGAAAGCAATGTTTATGGCTGAGATTACATTCCTCTCACCGTGACTCAAAGTTCCCGGTAAGAAGCGTCAGAGAAGAATGTGGAGAGAATCTGCCAGCTTCGTGAAAGCTGATAAGCCGCGGTGATGTTAGCAAGCAGCCGGGGGCCCGGAGCAGCCGGCTGTGCTGTCGGGGGGCCGTAACAGGGCGGGGGGCCGTAACAGGGCAGAGGCTGCGTGAGAGAGCGACACCTGCAGGACACAAGGCGTCATAACAGGGCAGGGCTGCATATGGCGAGGTCCTGCTGATTCTCCGGTGCTTTGTACCTATGATGTCCGCATGATGTTCAGTCAGATCCCCCAAGATCTCTGCTTACAGAGAAGTCTGAGTGGGGAAAATGTTCTGGGTCTTGGTCACCATCAAGCCCGCTGTTTTGGGGAGGGTGGGGGGGGTCATCATGGGATGCCTGGTCACCATGCAGCCACTCTGCTCTAGTAGCAGGGAGATCATCATCATCATCATCATCATCATTATCATCGTCGTCGTCATTGGTGCTGCCTAGTGCTTTAGCTGGGGCTAAGCTGCCTGTTTTAATGGGTAACAGAACTGGGGGGTGGGGTGGACTGGGGTCAGCTGACCTCTTGGAGCTTCCTACCCCGTGATCCAACAGTGAGGAAAAAACAGCTGACTTGGTATCACCTGAGGAATGGCTCAGTGACATCCGGGGCGATATTTGGTGGACAAGCAGAATCTGAGACCCTGTGGTAGGAATAAGCTGAGGGACAGTGAGGTAGGGAGATGCCCGCAGCTCTGGCAGTCTGCTGATAGGGGGCGACGTGTGGACAGATCAGTTCTGGTCCAGCTTGCCAAACAGGCTGACTGTGTGTATTTTCTCTGTGTCTTGTGCTAAAGTAGCACGACGTGAATAAAGCTCTCCGCTCAGCGGAGGAGCATGCCGGCGTGGCTGTTTTAGCCATCTGCCACTAATGGCCCGCTAATGGCCTGCCATCGATCCACTGCCTTCCCAGCATGCCCTGCTCCTGCTTGGCCGTGTTCCTGCTTCCCTCCTGCGTTGGGCCTGTTCTTTCCATTCCCTTTATATCTTTACAAAGGTGATTTAATGGATTGTTTTATCATGGGCAGAGCAGCCAAGGGTATCGCCACGGTCTTGGGGGTACGCTGTGTCCCACGGGGCGTAGAAACATGCTTCCTGGGGCTCGAACCCATCACCTATGTGTGATTCTCCGCTTTGATGGAGTCTGTTCTGTTTCGCTTCTGCTACTCTATTGTCAGGGACAGGCGAGTCAGACTGTGGGGGGGGTCATGGGCCCCCCATGATTACTAAATGTGTGTGAAGCTGTTTGCTGTCACTGTGTCCCCCGATGCCCCATGTGTTGCTCTCCCCTGCGACATGCAAACTTTGATAAGTGGAGGCTGCAGACTGTGCAGGGAGGTCTTCTCCTCTCTGCTCCTCCACGTAAATAAACCTGCTTGTTAGCCCCCGAAATCCCCTGCTCGCTCTCCTCCCTGTCGCCACCTTTACCCTGCCTGCATCTACTCTGTCGGGTGTGTCTTTAAAGCCTAATCCCCTCCTGGGCCCTAAGACGGAGGGTGGGGATGCGTCGCTTGTTTGCTACCCTGGTGGCCTGATTGTCTGCGCGCCGTTTCCTGCGGCCGCTTCAGTGGCGTTTCAGGGAACTGAGCATGTATATTTCAGCTGCCCTCTGCGTCACCTTGCATGGGGGTTATCTGCGGCTGCTGCAGGGATACAGGAAGGGAAACGTGTTCATATCCTGCTTTATTGATGTTATAGTTTAATAATGTGATATTGTACAAACTGAAGCTTCGACTGGTGCCTGTGTTTCTTGGTCTGCCATTCTGGGACTGGTTTGCTGCTCCATCTTGCGCTGCCCCCCCCCCCCCAGAGGAGACTCTTACCCCCCACCCCTCTGTTATTTACAGGGGGATGTTTATATGCCTTGCCACGGGCCAGATTGTCCTGAGCTGAGCTCCGACAGCAGCAGACTCTCAGGGTCACGGTCTGTCCGCCTTCCCCTCCCCTGTAACCCCAGATGTTTTCCGTGTCGGATTTGGCGCCTGAAGCGTGCCTGCCTGTTACACACACAGGGGGTGGCTGTTTGAGCCCTGTGCTGTTCACTGCTGCTGCTTTTCCTTCCACCTGTTTGCTGTCCTACAGGCTGCTAGTGTTACCCGCCAGTGTTACCCGCCAGTGTTACCCGCCAGTGTTACCCGCCAGTGTTACCCGCCAGTGTTACCCGCCAGTGTTACCTGCTAATGCTGGGTCTGTTAAAATCTGCCTCTAGGTAACTCCAGGCTGCAGGAGCTGAGAAAACATCTGTCGGGCTTGCATTCTGTTTATGCCACCAGTGCCGGAGAAGGGGTGGGGGGGCGTAATATTCTCTGTGCTATGATAACTCCCTTGCATGTAAACACAAATGGTTACTAACCTTTACATGAAAGTTCCCCCTGTTCCCCGTTAACGTAGAGGTCATGGTTTGTATGGGAGGACTGTCTGCGGTTTAATTACAAGCACGGCCTGCATACATCCCCCACCCGAACCCCCGTGATCCTAACTTCCCCGGGACTGACTCATCTGTTCACGGACGGCACTTTTAATAACTATAACGGTAACTGTAGCGATCCTGTCCTGTCGCTTGGTTGCTACGGGCGATGCTGTTGTGGAAAAGCCTGCTTTGATATTATCTCTGAAGGGATCTCTTATTCTGCTGTTCTGCTTTAATTTCCGTGCCTGGCTCAAAAGGACCTGCAGCTTTCCAGATGTTTCCACGGTGCTTTTTCAGTGCCGCTCTGCCTGGCTGGGCGTGCGTTGTTGTTCCCGTGACCTATGGCGGTTCCCGTAACGGACTTCCTGTCACGACCACGAGAAAAAGAACCCTGAGTAACCCGAAGCTGGTGTTCCGGGTCTTTCCAGCCCTTTGCCGCCGAGTTAAGCAGCTTCTCGCAGGACCCTGTTCTCGATGCCTCGCTATTCCTGCGCTCAGGAGGGTGGGAGGTCCTGATGTCACCTTCCCGGTCTGGCAGGAATGCTGACATGCTGACAGCCAAGTTCCCCCCCCCCCCCCCTCAGCCAGGCTTCGGCGGTACCTGGGGCGATGGGGCGGGGCTGCGGTGCTGAGCTGTCCGCAGGAATCCGTGGGGTGTAGCCGAAAGTACTCGCCCAACCTCCCCCTGGCTATGTTGCCACAACAAACAGAGTGTCAGGCAGGTAGCAGGAAGGAGTGTTCCCTGGCACCAGGGGGGAGGAGTAAGGGACACCCCCAGGTCCCCAGGAGACTCGGGTTTGAGGGGGTCGCACAGCTGTGAGCTCCTTACCCCCTCCTCCATGAAGCTGAAGATGCTGCAGATCCATGCATACCAGGGGAGCGTCTCCCTGATCTGGGAACGGGAATCCTGCCAGAACGGGGCCATTTCCCCATGCCCGCTTCCTCCAGTTCCCTGACTCGCTCCAGCCAATAGACACGCTTACACAATTGTGGGTGTTTCCTCCCCGTGATGTCACAGGGTCGAGAGGGAGCATGTAGCGTAGGAATTCTGTTTTTATTCCAGGGAAAAACTAAATGACCATAGAATGCCTCCTTTTCCTAAGGTGTCACTTTCCCTAGCAACCTTGGCTTGTTATCTGGATCAGCAGCCTCGCTGTGGGAAGCTGTTCTCCCTGTCTGACCTTTGAACCTTTTAGCCTTTCAGCAGACTGCCCCCCCGGCAGTCATTCTGCGAAGATCCTGTCACATGAGCTGCTCGTACTTTGTCTCCCTGGGCGATAAGGTTGCCAGGGTAGAGCCTGTCGAACGGTAGCGCGTGAATTAGGCCAGAGGTTTAAGCTTCCATCATGGTGGCCATTTTTAAAGCAGCGATGTCATTGATGATCTTCTCAGAAGCTCTCCTGCACTCACGGCTCTTATTAACTTGCTAATGGTTCCTCAAACCTTTCGAGTAAAGTGGTGAAACAGTTCCGAATTCAGAGTTTCATAGGGGCATGTGTGGCTCAGTGCATAACAGATCTGTGTTTGTGTCCAGAAGGTCGTGGGCTTGAATCCTGCAGTCGTCAGAGTAATAGTGCCACTCTACCCCAGCCACTCGAGGAATGCTGACTCGCCCTGGTCAAGTTTTCCTCACTTGTATGCTGCTTTGGATAAAAGTATCTGCAAAAAATAAATAAATGGGTCCGGTGGTCAGGGGACCGCGCTTCTACTAGCTGGCCGGATCTGGGGATGTAGAGAATTCTGCTGCCATTTTGATCAGCCATGTGTCCCGGAAGGGCACACTGACAGCTGCTCCTGTATTTTTACCTCGATTGGCCTGAAGCTCTCCAGTCCGTCTGCCAGGTTCATTAGCATCTTCCTGTGGGAACGTCGTCTCATCGGGCTTGATCTTCTCGGGCTGGGCTGCTGCCTTCCTATGGATGTGAACCTGGTCTTCAGCAGAATCTAATTTCGCTGCTTTTCTTTCTTCACAGAGCCGAGAAAACAGAAGTCCTCAGCGATGACCTCCTCCAGGTACACAATTGGCGTGTGCCCCCCCCCCCCCGCCTTCCAGGGCCCTCTGCTCCTCCCACGTTTATAGCGTCTTTACAGCCCGTCCCTTTCACAGGCTCTGCTGGAGCTTTCTCGACGTGTGCTGTGGGTCTCGATTTGATGGCGAACGCTGAACATTGCGTCACATGACCTGCGCTGCGTCTTAGTGGTAAACAATGAGCAGATGTGCTGTTTCCCGTGGCTGATGTAACTCGGCCAGCATTAGAATGATTGTATATGTGGCAGCAGCGAGCGATACGTTTGAGCAGGACCACCTAGGGTTTGACCACGACAGTCTGTCATCTGTGGATGGTGAAATGTGTTTTCTGTGGCAGTCGGTTTCATGTCAGAATTGACACGGATGCACATTCATTCATGGCATTTTTAAGTGGAGCTTTTTTTTTTTTTCCTCATTTCGGAAATTCAAACTTCATTTTCCAGCAAACAAATCTGTCTTTCCAACAAATGCATAAAACACACGGTCCTGCGCACCTGAAAGGCTACGCGGGCTGGCATCGTGCCGTGGCGGGGGGGCGGGGGCGGTGTTTGGTTCTCTATCCGGCGCATTGTGGGATCGTGTGCAGCATGACAGGAATGCAGGCCTTTGCGAGCAGGCCTTGGTATTTTGTGCTGGGCTTTGAGCAGGCCTGTCTGTATCCTCCCCACGGCGGCTATGGCAAAACATGTATTTTATGGTACAGAACAGAAAACAAATGACGACGGGGTAGAAGGCATGCAGAACAGAGGGCGTGAGGGAACCTTCCAGAAGGTATCTCCCCGTGCATTACCCTGGACCTCCGTGGTAACAGTTTGGCCGCCGGTGATGGCAGTATCTCGCCCGTAATCCACATTCCCTTGTTGCACTGGCATTAAATCTGGGTGTACGGACGCTGCAGTAAGGCGGGCAGAGGGACCCGGCGAGTTTGGTTACGCCCTACAGTGGGCTGAGTCACCACACCCAGCCTGGCTGTCTCCTGACACAGTGCAAACACCATCCCGACTGGAGAGGATGTCCGGCCTGTCCTGTCACGTTTCTGATTAAAGGTCACCCTGGCTGTGTTTCTGTTTTGGGTCGTGCTCTCGTCTCTTGTTTATGGCGGCGAGGATTTGCGGCCTTGGGAGAACGCCCTTGTGTTTTTGGCATCGCTCTAACCAGGGTGGCCTGTGCATCAGAAACCTTCTGGAACATTCCGCATGTCCTTTCACTTAGTGGCAGCCTCCCCCCGTGGCCAGGAGATCAGCAGCTTTGCGTCGAAATTCAGGCCTGGGGCTCAGGACATCAGAACGCCAGGTTGAGGTCACGGTGGAAGACGGTGAACAGAGGCGAGGTGCCTCCACCCAGCCACTGTTCACAAAACCATGCTGAGCTCATCTCCTCCCTGCCTCGGAATGACAGGCACTCATGGCCCTCGGGGTATTGCCCAGCATGCACCTGGGTATTCCTGGGACCTGCCCGAGCTGTGTGGTGACATCAGAAAGGCATCTTCATCGGCCTGCCGTCCTCCATGTGTCAGTCACGGTTAGGCATCTGAATTGCACAGACGTCAGTGTGCCGTGTGTGTCGTCGCTGTGCAGATTGAGCGGCGCATGGACATCGTGCGGCTGGTGTCCCACAACACGCACAAGCGCATGGTCACGTGCCTCCAGGGCCACATCGGGACGGATGCAGAGAAGCGGCAGGTACGTCACCCCCTCCCCCAGCAAATCCTTACCTAAAGAAATGTTCCAGAGTTCTTTACATTCTAAGACATGTAAAGGCATGATATTTATATACATGTAGGTTTCTGAAGCATATGTGTGCTGAAAGACGTTTCAAAGCCCTTTTTTTAAAGCACTCGTGTAGTGCATTATAGATGCCGTCATAACGCAGTATAATGCATTCATAAGGTATTATAAACACGCCTATAACTATTTATAGAAAGGCATAACACATTATAATGGTCAGAATAAGAATTAAGGATGTACTGCATTATGCAGGTGTCTATAGTGCTCTATAAATGAGCTTCATAAAGCATTCATGATGCATAATGTATAATTCATAATGTATTATGCCTTTTTATAAATAGTTATAGCCATGTTTATAATTCTTTATGAATGCATTACAATGCATTATGAAGGTTACTTTAAGTGAATGGTTACCCAAAACTGTGAAGATATAAGCTTTAAAAAGCTGAGAGTTAAGTTAGTTTAAATTTAACAGCTGATGCATGCAGTAATACATTTATACGTATTGTTTAGTAAATATGTTGGATCACGGTCAGTTTGTCACTGTGGCTCCACTGCCAGTCCCATAATGCACTGCACTGTCACCCCCCCCCCCCCCCTGCAGAAAAAGCTCCCACAGACAGCACTCTCTCAGGCCATGCTGGACGGGGCCGGGCAGTTGGGCGACGAGTCTCTCATTGGGTGAGCCTCCCGTTGGCGCCCCCCCCCACTGGGCAAGATGGTGCGGTCGGCTCATGGCGGCATTGCGCACCAGCCGCTGGCGCTTTTGCTAACACGCTCTGCCGTCACGCTTCCCTGGCAGCAAAACGATGGAGCTCTGCGGGGACGTGGAGAACAGGCTGGCGTCAGAGCTGATGCAGCACGAGGTGCAGATAGAGAGGGAGGTGATGGACCCCCTGAACCAGCTGGCTGAGGTGAGCGGGAGTCGCAGGGAGCTGTGGAACGCCTCATAAGGGTGTCACTGACTCCCACAGGCTGGGGGGGCTGTCAGCCTTGTGCTTCTGTCCTGGTGGGAGTGGAATCTTTGGGCTGCTGCGGTCACCGGCTCTGGACGTGGTGCATGGTGGGGCACCGGCAGATACAGGCACGCCCTCCCCCAGGACACCTGCAGGGGCTAGAAGCCCTACTGAAATACTTTGAAGTCTGGTTGCCTGTTAACTTATGTTTCATCTGGGGAAAAAAAAGTGTTTCTTTCACTTAAAGAGCTTTTGAAGAATTAATTACAGTCTAGATTAACCTCAAAATTCTAGCCCTGAGATTATAGGTATCTGGATAAGCAGTAGAGGGATGAGGGATTTTCATCTGCAGTCCTGAGTTAGACTAGGCTGCAGTGGTCATGTGACCATCCATGCCATTCCAGGTGGAGATCCCCAACATCTTAAAGCAGAGGAAACAGCTGGCCAAACTGGTGCTGGATTACGACTCTGCAAGAGCCAGGTGATGAGGAGGGACCGCATTTCCCAGAATGCCCCGGCATGGGCAAGTGTGATCGGTGAGTCTGCAGGGGGCCCGAGGGTCTCAGCTCTCTGCTGGGCATTTTCCAGGTGGCTGCAGCAGAACAAGTCGATGGTGTCCACCACAAACAGCTCGGGCCTGACCGCTAAGGTGGAGGCCATCAAGGAGGAGGTAGACGAGGCTATGAACAAAGTGGAGATCTGCAAGGTACAGCGTCTGCTTCAGTGTGAGGGGGGTCTGCGTTACTCAGGGGGAGAGATCCCCAGTGGTCCTGGAAAGCCTAACAGCATGTGATTCCCCTTCCCCCACAGGACCAGTTGGCTGCTGATATGTATACCTTCTCCTACAAGGAGGGAGACTACGCCCGCTATTACGTCACGGTGCGTGCTCCTGCCACCTCTGGCTCCGCCTCCCCTCATGCTGCCCCCGCCCCACTATCCACTGTGCGGCTCCCACTTCCTGATTCTGTTCAGCAAACTCATTAGCCCTGCCCCCAGCTGTGGACCACCGTCGTCATGTGACACCTGGGTGGGGGGGGGGGGGTGTTTGCATGCTCCCCCCTGCCCGGAAAGCAGACC
Organism: Paramormyrops kingsleyae; assembly: GCF_048594095.1. Classification (NCBI taxonomy): domain Eukaryota; kingdom Metazoa; phylum Chordata; class Actinopteri; order Osteoglossiformes; family Mormyridae; genus Paramormyrops; species Paramormyrops kingsleyae. The sequence goes on along the minus strand of NC_132818.1, from coordinate 12,622,627 downwards.
ATGTGATTACGCTCCGTGTTTATCCACTTAAGAGGCTCTCGTGTGACCGGCTGCCGTGCCCCCCACCTTGCCGAGGGGGTGGGGCTCTGGGAGTCGTGCCCGTCCGCGTTCCCTTTCCTGTCATTGGCTGAGACTCTGCCCCGTGTGTCATTTCATAGTTGCTGGAGGCGCAGGCTGATTTCCACCGGAGGGCCCTGTCTCTGCTGGACCAGGTGCTGCCAAACATACGGGCACAGCAAGGTAGGCTGCCCGCTTTGCCCCCGCCCCTTGCCCCACTCTACTCCACCTGCCTTTCCGTGCCCCCTGTTCTGTTCCTCTGAAGAATACTGGAAGTTTCCAATGGCTTCTGCTTATCTGTGTAAAAACCTGTCTGTAGAGTGAATTTGGGACACAGGGCGGGATGGGGCGGAGTTGGGGGGGGTTTAAACACTGAGAGATTAATTCTGTTGTTCAGGCTTTTGTTTTCAAGTTTGCTAAATGGCTGCTCTGTTCTGCCTGGATTATTAAACAAAGCCAACACTTCATAAAGGTCTTTGAGATGCCTGCTTTCTGTGTTTGAAAGAAAGGCCTTGACATCACTCTGCTGGCAGCAGGATTTGAACCAGTGACCTTCCGTTCAGTGTCTTGCCATGGAGAACCACACAGCCCCCCCCCCCCCATATGTCAATCTAATGGCACATGTCCTGTCACGTGATAACATTAGTGCCCCGTGACCTTTGACCTGCAGACTCATGGACAGAGAAGCCGGCCTTTGGGACATCGTTGAGCGAGCACTTGAAGCGCAGTGGAAGGGAGATCGCTCTGCCCATAGAGGCGTGCGTCATGATGCTGCTGGAGACGGGCATGAAGGAGGAGGTGGGTGGGGCCTCAAGAAGTGATGGGTGGGGGCAGGGCTTCCCATTAAATCCAGAGCCATTTATTCTGAAGCCTTTAGTTCCTCACCTGAAAAGCTGTGGATTACAGGGGATTTCATGAGGGAGTATCGCCCAGGTGTAAACGCCCTTGTGGTATCTTCAGGATACCGGAGAGGGCGGCTGATTTCTATTCGTGCTCAGGGTTCCGGTTCTGTTCCGCGGACCACTCGCATTACAAACACACGGCCTGCTAGCCAGCTGTCACCTGCGACTGACACTGAAAGTGGGGGCCGGCCCCAAACAAAAGGGCCCATGTCTGCCTCAAACATTCATCAGTGTAAGTTGATCCATGGGGAGAGGGGAGCAAGCATCCAGCCCTAACCGGTGTCCCTGTGCCCCAGGGCCTGTTCCGCATCGCGGCTGGAGCTTCCAAGCTGAAGAAGCTGAAGGCGGCTCTGGACTGTTCCACCTCACAGTTGGAGGAGTTCTACTCCGACCCCCACGCTGTCGCTGGTATGGCCCGTCGACGCAGTTCCCCCTGACAACCCCTCTGTAGCATCCCTGTGGTTGTGGCTGTCTGCGGCATGTTCCGGACTGGCTAGCACGGTTGCGATGATGAGTTAGTGATGCACATCCAGCCATGACGATCCTGGAGTGGGTTTAGTGTCAGTTCGAGGACCTGAGGAGGAAATGACCCCGACCTGAGTGATGACAGCAGAATATAACTCCACGAGTGATTTGGGCTCATTACACCCTCAGACGCTGGCATGAGGTCCAGCTCTGTTGGCTAACAAGATGTGGTGGGCAGGGCAAGCTGTGCTGGAACCAGTGTCTGTGAAATTCGGAGTGGGTCCCTCACACCCTGCTTGGGGGAGCGAGGTGAAGAGTCTGCTTGTTCTACATCCTGTGTCCTCGTGTTTCAGGTGCTCTTAAGTCCTACCTGAGGGAGCTACCAGAACCTCTCATGACTTTCGAGTTGTATGAGGAGTGGATACAAGCTTCCAAGTAAGACGCCCCCACCCCACCAGATATTAGGACTACCAGTCCAGTCAACTGATGGTTCTGACCAAACAGGTTTGTCGGGTCCCGTGTGTCCGCAGCATGTCCGACCCAGACAAGAGACTCCAGGCACTGTGGGTAACATGTGACAGCTTGCCGAAGCACAACAAAGCCAACTTCAGGTGGGGGGGTTTGTCTTTGTGGCCCTACCCGTGCCGCCCAGCGTCTCCGGTGTCTCTTGTAGCTCGGAATCGGCGACACTCATGGTCCGGATGCTCTGTCGCAGGTATCTGGTGAAGTTCTTAGCCAGGCTGGCACAGGAAAGCGAGGTCAACAAGATGACGCCAAGCAACATCGCCATCGTGCTGGGACCCAACCTTCTGTGGGCCAAAACTGAGGGGTGAGAAGGAAGCTTTCAGCATTTGTAACCGTTTAGGCACGACCCATTACAGGGATTTGCAAGCAGGAGTATCCCAGAAAGTTTCTCCATGTTGTGTTAGATGTGCACAGAACTTCAAGCCAAAGATGTTTGCAGCCCATTACAGCCACATTAGCTAGATCTAAAAATTACTAAGTAATTTACTAATGATGCTTTTAGCTTCATTAGCGTGTCTGAGCACCACCTTTGATTTAAAGTTCATGGAAGAATCGACTCCATGGCTGACTGTGCAAAGACAGCAGTGATGTAGCTGTCTGTCTACTGCTCTTCTGGCTAAGACTCCTGGGCTATTTGCAACTGTCCCCCTCCCACTTATTACTCATCGTGGTGTTAACGTGCCACATCATCGCCGTTTCGTCCCCCCCCCCCCCCTGCAGGAGCCTGGCGGAGATGGCCGCTGCCACCTCGGTGCACGTGATGACCATCATTGAGCCCATCATCCAGCATGCTGATTGGTTCTTCCCAGACGGTAGCCCCTGCCCCACGCTTGCCATGTTACTAGGGCTCCGTGTCAGCATGACGGCTTCCAGATCAGAGCTCAGAGCCCGGTTTGGATTTTGCTTCTGGTTCTGAGTAGCACAGACCAGAGGGAACCTAGGAAAAATGCTGAATCTGCCACAAAATTTCTTGACTCTGTTAAACAGCATAAATGTTGTAAGAAGCTGTGTTTCTTTAGCTGTGCTCCTCCTTCTGCTTGTGCAGTTGGCATTAGCCAGCTAGCCTCTGCTTGTTGGTGTCTGTCACCATCCCCCATGCCACTCTCGGTTGGCAGATCACAGAGCTTCTTGTCTCTCCGCAGAGGTGGACTTCAACGTGTCAGGCATGTTCGTCATGCCCAGTTCCACAACCGTCTCGACCAGCTTTCTGACCCCCACGGATATGGATTTCGGGACCACAGACAAGAAGAGGCCCATCAGCATGGCTGTCCTGGACTCTGATAGTCCACGCAGAGACAGGTACTCTGCAAGGCTTCTTACTGCTCTGTTGTTGTAGCCTTCAGTCCCCCCTATTCAACTCTCCTGGGGGACAATTGACTGTCTGCCTTGCCGTTCCATCATGGCAATGTTGTATGTTCACTGTCTACCCCTTCCACCCTCTTCTGCTCTCCTAGCTTAGTTAACAAACTATTGGACCACACCCCACGTAGAGCCAACACTTATAAAAAGCCCCTTGCCTCGCCTGCCTTTCAACCCCCCCTGCCCCCAACAGAGGGCACTGGGGTGGCACTAACACATGCTCAGGTTCAGCCAATGGGCTCAGGCCAGGAAGTGTTGTCGTCAGAGTCCGCACAAGGGGCGGAGACAGGTGTCGCGTTGCAGGAGCTCCCCACCCAACGCACAGAGGTGGACAGGTGAGGAACGTGGGGACCAAGGCACGGTCCACTGGCCAATCAAGGCCTGGCTAAAACTTCCAATCAGCAGAAGACGACAAATAAATTTGCATGCAATTTCCAGTTCAGGTTAAAGTGAATTTGCATGAAAATCCAGTCAGAAGATTGATGAGGAGCCGGTCACTGTTGCACCCCCCCCCACCCCCCCCATCCCCCGCAGCATGGCATAGTCCTCTGGAATGCTTTCCTGCTTCATGCTCTGGGCTGTCGGACTGGCTTCAGCATTTACACTCCCTCCGGCAGGTGGCCTTTTAGTGGTGTGTGCTAATTTTAGTATAGCTGTGTGAGGGTGCCCTTCTGGGGTCGGCCCAGGCCCCCAGATGCAATAGCCTGATGGCCATTTGTTCCTGCATAGCTCCACATCCCCTGTCCAGAAGAACGGGTTCTCTGGTGGCCTGCCACCAAACCCCTATGGTGCGGGCGGCAGCTCGGGGCCGCTCAGTGTCCCCCAGCCCGGCGCGCGGGCCCCTAGTCCCCTCATGGTGCGCAAAGGTGAGACTCTCCTCTCTGTTAACACCAGCTGGCTGACCTCTATAGTGTTTCTTTATTAACGTGTCGTGAAACTGGAAGCCATCTTTATTCTCTTTGTTTTGTACCTGTAGGTGTGAAAAAGCCTGCCCCTGCCCCACCCAAACCGACCAATCCCCCTCCGGGACAGGCCAGCAGCCAGCCAATAGCATCCTCATCAGCGGCACAGCCGTCTGCCCCATTGGCCAAGCCAATTCCCAGCTCTTCCCCATCGGGACAGAGTCTAACCCCGCCGTCTAGCATGGCTCGCCGCCACTCGACCAATCAGCTCCCCATCCAGGCCCCCAGTCACCCGCCCCCTCAGCCTCCCATGCAGGTCACACCCCCCCTCCAGCCCAAAGCTGCCACCACCACCCCAGGGACGGGCGAATCCAGCGCGGACCCCTCCCCCCCCAGCACGCCGACACCCCCTGACACTCCGCCGCCCGACACTTGGCTCCCCGACATCTCCTGTGCTCCACCCGCTTCACCCAGCTACCAGTCTGGCTCCCTGCCCCGCCCCCGGCCCGTGCCTAAGCCCCGCCATCGGCCTAGCGTGCCCCCTCCCCCACAGCCAGCCACCCATGGCAGCGATGGCACCAACGGCGTGTGCCGCAGCACCTCCAAGATCTCCTCAGGTAAGACCTCCCCTCCTCTGGTCAGCAATAACATCAGCGCCTTATTCTGCATTATATGCAGCAATCCGGTCTGCACACGGTCATATGACCACTGCCCTGAAAGCCAAAGTATGCTCAGGATCATATGGATCTCATGATCTCATGAAGTACCTGGCGGTCAAGTACCTACGGTTCTCCAGAACGTGGATCTTAGACTCTCTCTGCGAGTTCTCCTCGCTACGCCTGTTAGCATACTGGCTAGCTTGAAACTTCTACTGCTCTGGGCCTGCCTTTTGGTTTCACTGCTTTCCAGGCATCTTCACCTTCACCTGTCATTCCCATCTTCACCTTCGGCCAGCAGGTCTCGTGCTTGTGTTCGGCCATTCAGGATGCTTGCATAACCGCTGCGTTTAATCACGCTGCTCACGCGCAGAGGGATCGCTAATGACTGCCAAAGTCCGAATGCCGGTCTGTCCCGGAGCTTGCATCGCGACCGGGAGCTCTAATCGCTGCGGGGAGGGAAGAATCATCTGCAAGCCCTTAATATTCCATATTTCTGGAACGCCGTTTTCTCCCAACACGCTGGGCTAATGACAGAACCTGCCGGTCTTTCTGTAAGCTCTCTGGCTATAGGATGTGCTGGGTTGACATGCAGGCCAGGGCCAGCGCTGCGGCAGGCAGCACACTGACCTCACGTCTGTCTTGTTTGTTTGTTTGTTTAACCCCATTTGCTGACCTCACTGACCTGCATGTCTGGTGCTGCAGAGACACTTCCTGAGGAGTCACCAGGTATCTACCTAAGTGAACTTTTGGGAATGATCTGTACTTTAGAGCAGGGATGGGCAGTCTAATCCTCAGAGGGCCGGTGTGTATGCAGGTTTTTGAGAAAACCTTTTGGTCAGCTGTTCAGACCCAGGTGTGAGGACTCTTCAGCCAATTATCCTCTAATCAGGGAGTTGCAGCAAAAACCTGCCCACACAATGGCCCATTCTGGAAAAGACAGCCTAACCCCTGCTTTAGAGAGCAAATTTATATGTTCGTAAGTATGCATGGGTATGCCAGAGAGGCAGGGCGAATTTGGGCAGATTCAGTCAGGCTAAGGTATGAGCACAATGTCACTTGACATAGATGACAGAGATGCCACTAGCGGGCACTCACCCGTGCTTGTGATCCTCCCTGCAGACGGCACTCAGGTGCTGAAGGGTCTCAGCCGCACGCTGGAATTCACTGTGGAGCCCCCAGCAGTCGGCCCCGAGCTCGAGTCGGAGAGCACCGCCCTCTGAGCTGGAGGCCGTGCCCCTCCCAACACACCCTGCCCACTTTCCACATCTCAGTTGGCCAAAGACCCCTCCCCCCTTATCTCATTTAAAACATCCTCACTCCAGTGCACTCCTTACGCACCCTGCCGGGCACCAACGAACTCTTGCACCTTCAGGTGTGTGCCTGCTGGAACAGTGACTAGGACGTGGAGTAGATGACCAAAGACCCTTAGATAAGCATTTCACTTGGGGACACTTTTCTCTCCGTCTGGAAACAGCTGAACGTGACAGTTCCCCTGAGTGGACGAGTTCACTCATAGGTGATGGGGCTTCTGTATTCGGATGGAGAATCTTTCTCTTCTGGCTTAATATTGTGCAAAAGGTGTTTCTGGTGGTATATGGAATGTGTTTTTTTTCCAAGGAAAATGTGTATTTTTTTGTGTAGCTGTTACTTTACAAGTGCATCTGGGCGGCGGGGGGAATGACGCATACCAAAGTGAAAGCCGCCGGTGTGCCGAGACGGGTCACCGCAGCTGTCTCCGGGAGACCCGTGCCGCCCCCCGGACATAGCCCCCAGAGCACACCCCCCTCTCTATTTATTTACATGCACATTCCAGCCATACCTCTGCATTTCTGCCGTGGAAGCGGACACCAGATCAGGAAGCGACTTACGGACCCTTCCGGCGTAAAAGGAGCGGCGTGGGATGGCCCGGTTCCTCCTGGACGTCTGCGCAGCTTTGGCGGCGCACGGGGCCCATCATAAGGACGATGGAAGACCTCATTTCAGCGTGCCACCTTACTTTCCGGAACGGGCCGCAAGTTTCTTAAGAATAGTGTCTTATCACCAAAGATGCGGTATAATTCTGAATGAGTTAAAAATACACTTTGAGCACTGTGGGTGATTTCGGTTTTCCTCAATGTGATTCTTCGATTTCCCCCCCACCCCACAAGGCAGAGCGTTCTGACTCTCTACCCACTGTGTTTTATAAGCTACCCCCCCCCCACTCTGCATTTAGCCTCCCCTCATTCCCGTAAGATGGCCGTCGCACTGTCAAAAGCACCGACGCGCAGCTGCTGTCCCACACAGGGTTCACGCTGTGAAATGGTACAGCCTCTGCCCCTCCCCTGTCCCCCAAATCTCACCCCCCCCCCCGAAATGAACTTCTCGCGTTTCACTGCGTTGCCTTAGTCACACCAGAAAATTCGTTTTTTTATTTTTAATAAAAGCCTCTGAAACTCAAACACTCACGTTCACATGTATAATTTGTTGATGCCGTAGTAACTGCAGCAGATCTGGCTATTCAGAAATACACAATTGCTTTGATATACCCCGTCTCAGAATAAATACAATTAAAACTGTAACCAGTGTTTTTCTGTCTCTGGTCCAGAGCATTTTATATTACTGCCATATCTATTGCTGAGCAGTTACTTTAACAGAATATCACCTATTTTGCTAACAAACTAATAATTAGTGTAGTTTTGATAGAGTTCACATGTTGACTTTCAATCCACTCAATATTGCGTTGCTCCCCCTGGTGGTTAATAGTAGCGACACCAACCACAGTATATCATGAGAGAATAAGACCAACTGGAAATAATATAAAACTTCTTATCTAATCTTTGCTCTCTGACACCTGCATCAACATGCACAATTATTATCAGATCTGGACACTGCACACACGCTGAGATGCAATTCTGCACTGATCCTTGTATTCTACCATACAGCAGTGATTCTAAAGAGGTCGTTTACAGATGCTGGCTGAAAATAGCGCCCCCTGCCTGCATATCAGCGTGGTGCGTGTATGACAGACACACAGTCCCCAGATGGGAAATGCAGATACGGGGTGTTTACATGAGTTTCTCCCAGCAGCCCCTGGTCGCCCACTCCTGTCAGGCCCAGTAGCCAATCAGGAAGACTGCCACGGCCATACACACAACCAGGTTGGCGTCAATGAAGCGGCTCATTAAGGGGTTCTCCTCCAGGGAGCAGGTGGGCATCTCCACGGGCACCTGCCGGGCACCGCTGCTCTTCTTAGGTCTATCCATCCCACACAGCCACAAGATGGCGGTGGTGAGTTTGGAATGGCTTCCGGCATGCCCCTTAGAGCTGGAATCTGCTGCCGTAACGTCAAGGTGTGACTCACTGCGTGACACTGAGGGAAAGCCAGAAAAACGAGTTTAAAATAACCTAAAAACACCACACCCACTGCACCCAAACGCAGGGAAAACACCTCCCTGCCTCAATGGAAATCACATCAATATCGCATCATCGGCGGGGGTTCCCAGCGTAAGCACGTCACTGGCGCGATACTCGCACTTCCTGTCACGATGACAGCAGCTCTGAGCTGGGACTCTTGGCATTTCCTGTCACGGGACTCTCGGCCTACCTGAGGCGTCTCGTTCTGGCTCTTTCTCGCCAGTTTTGCCGACGGGCGTCTCCATGTCCGAGGCGTCTTCCGCCGCCGGACTCCTGCTACTTTCCCCCATCCTCTGGATTCTCGTGAACCAGGTAAGACCATCAATCTGTCGAGAGACCCCCACGTCAGCAGACAACTCCCACCAGCCTGACTTGGCACCACATGTGGCAGCCGCTGGTCCAAAGGAAAACAACTCCCGCAGAAGGTGCCGTTTCAGTCTCATCATGTTCTCTAGTCTTGGTTCTGCCTACCTGCCCGGGAGAGGGCCTGTCTGTTGCCAGGCTTATGACCACGACCACGCCCATGGTGAGCAGAGTCAGGATGATAGAGAAGTACAAGTAGTGCACATATTTGACCACGGAGGGCCTCAGGTCAGCCTCATAGCACGGCGGCACTGGATACACGAAGTCCAGAACCATCCGGATGAAACCAGCCAGCAAGCCCACCACCAGGCCCCAGAAGGCGCCCTGTGCAGGTACACAAAGCGTTTTCATCAAGGCACTGCCCTCCGCCTCACCATACAGGAAGTGACACGCATGCCACGCTCCCCCCCCCCCCCATCCTCTGCTCCGCACCTTCTCATTGGCTCGCTTCCAGAAGCAGCCAGCGAAGAAGACTACGGCAATGGGTGGCTGCAGGTACGAGCTGATGGCCTGAATGTAGATGAAGAGCTGGCCTCCCTGACTGGCCTGAACCACAGGGATCCACAGCACAGAGACAGCCACCAGTACCAGCACAAACACCCTGAGTCCAGCAGAAAGACAGCAGTGGCCGTGGCCAACCCCATACAGCCACAGATGGACAGACAGGCAGGCAGACAGACAGACAGACAGACAGGCAGACAGGCAGACAGGCAGACAGACAGACAAGCAGACAGGCATGAGAGCTTATTTATATCTGATTACATTTTTGATCAGCCTGGATTTTTTTCTCTCAGTAGGAATAAAACAAATACAGAAATACAAACTGATGTAGAGGGGCAATGTATACTCGTCTAAATAAATACAGGTATAGAAAAAGTGATGCAATACACAAATTTGCAGACGTTGGCGTTAGGGCTGTGCGATATGACCAAAATCTAAAATCCTGATATCGATATATATTATGGCTGCACCTTGTATTTACGTATTTTTTCTACAGATCAGCTGCGGTAGGAATTGGAGAAAAATCTGCAAATAGGAGTGAGGTGACAAAGGTAACGTGATCCACAAATATGTAAAGCCCTTTTCACGTGTACAAATCTCTACATATTTTTTGTGAATTTCAATTTTCAAAACATATTAAAATATATTAAATCACATATTTTGAGGATAGTGATGCATTTGTCACTCTTTTCTACAGATCAGCTGTGGTATATGGAGCCCCTAAGACAGGCGTGGCCAATCTTATGCGCAAAGGGCTGCTGTGTATGCGGGTTTTCGCTGCAACTCCCTAATTAGATTACTAATTAAAGGACTGATTGGCTGAAGAGTCCTCACACCTGGGATTGAACAGCTGACCTACAGGTTAAACCTGCATACACACCGGCCCTTTGCGGATAAGATTGGTCTGTGTGGGAAAATATTTTTTTGAAATAGTTTTGAGTTCCCTTGCAATACTTTTCTATTACTAATAATAACTGTACTGTGTCCGTTTAAAATACAAAACATAGATTTAATGGACTAATAAGTATAAATCTAAACGATACAGACATGTCCAGTTAAATGTGCTTTAAGCATTAAACCACGGGGGGTTTCATATGTGTTTTTATATGTATTTATTAATAACTGCATTGTGTCCATTCAACGCTGGTTACTGTAAACAAGGCAGCTGGGATATGAAGGTGAAGTTCACACACAAACACTGAAATATTAATTAAAATTCGCTGTAAAGAAATCTGGAAAATGAAAGGGTGTTGCTTGTTTTGTTGAAAGATATTACAGCCCAAAAACTGAATTTTAAGTTAACTTTTCCATGGTGTCATAGTTAAGGTTTAAACCCGAAACCACTTCACTTATACTGAAATATTCCAGTAAGCGGGATGGAGCTTAAACCTTAACTCCAACACCACAGTAAAGTTAGCTTTATACAGTATGCAGTTTTGCCAGTGTTTCAGTGTTTGTAATACATTTCAGGGTTTGTATGTGTGCACTTCATGTTCAACAGCCCAGCTGTCTTGCTTAAAGTCACTGGCAGTGAAAGGACACAGTGGAATTATTAATAAATACGTATAAAACACACAATATTAAAGTTACATGGTGTACATTGTCCCCCATAGTTTAATGTTTAAAGCACACTTTACAGGACATGTCTGTATTATTTAGGTTTATCCATGCATGATGTTTCAGCAAATAGCAAATGGCCAAGTGTAGTGGAATTGCAAAACTAATACAAAAAATATTTCCCCACCCAGACCGCTTAGAGGCTCCATAACGGTACAAACTGGACAAAAATGCGCAAATCAATCGGAGGGAAGTCAAAAATATAATGCGATCCACAAACAGACAGTACATGATCCACAAATGTGCAAACCACGTTTCACATGTAAAAATCACCCTCTATTTTTGTGGATATGATTTTGCACAACACAAATAAAAAATACACATTTGTGGATAGTTAAATATAAAACCCAACAAAAACTTCCATACAAGAGCCACATCCCATCTGGTGGCTTGTAACCTTGCAAAACTGTCTTCCAAATGATGAAAAAATGTCGCCGTAAAACGGTGTATCTTGTGATACCACGAAATGAACGATAGAGCATAATATGAAACGATACACATTTTAATTTCGTTATCCGATATATATCGTCATATCGCACAGCCCAAGTTGGTGTCTCTCACAGTCCCCAAGATAAAACCGCGGTCACCTGCCCACCACCATCAGCTCCCACTCGGAGGCTCGGACTCGCAGGTGCCTCCACAGGTCCATGGTGAAGATTGTGCTGGAACTATTGAAGATGGAGGTGAGGGAGGACATGAGTGCTGCGATCATCACAGCCATCATGAGGCCGCGGAGACCTGTGGGGGGGGCGCCATGAAATCAGGCTGCGCTCTGCTGGGACCAGCTTAATACCCCCCCTCCCGAAACCCCCCCCCCCCCGCGGGGCTGTGGCTCACCGGAGGGTAGCAGCTCCATCACCAGCTTGGGGTAGGCGATGTCCGAGCACCCCACCGGATTCCCACACACGGCCCGGCAAACGTCGGGATCTCCACAGGCCACCTCATCTGAGACCAAAGGGGAAGACAGTATGTCTGAGGTGGGGGGGTGGGGGGGTGGGTGGAGCATGCTTGAGGCCAGGGGGGACAGAGTGTGAGGTGGGGGGAAGACACCCTGTTCCTGTGTCTGTGGGGAAGGCTAACCCGGGAACAGTATCCTGCTTATCATCCCCGGAAGGACCATCATGAAGAAGGGCGCCACCTTCAGGTAGGCAGCCAGCAGCGATCCGCCTTTGGCATGTAGTGTGTTTTTGGCAGCTAGAGAGCGCTGGACAATCACCTGCAGCCAGGACAGAGCCACTGTGTCACCCCCAATGCCCTTGTCCCCACAACCGACTACGCCCTCCCCCGAGGCGGGCGTCACCTGATCCGTGCACCAGTACCAGAGGGAGGGCACCGACATGCCCAGCAGCATCCCCGGCCAGGGCAGATCCGAGGTCAGCGGGTCCCTGAACAGGTGGAAGGCGTCCGGGCGCGGGAGGCCACAGCTGCTGTTGGGGTAGCGGACGCTGGGAATGGCGTTGCCATAGCCATCGAGAAGAGCATCCCAGCCTCCGACCGCTTCGAAACCTGGCAACAGGCAGCGAGGTCGGCGATGGGGTCAGGAGTCCCTCCCCAGGGGGAGCATCGCCACACTATGGGCGAGGGGGCGGTACACTCACTGAACGCCATGAGGGTGATGGCTCCCATCAACATGACGACGGTCTGCACAGCGTCTGTGTAGATGACGGCTGCCAGGCCCCCTGGAAGAGGAGCACGCCTCATCAGTCACATGAAACATGTTTTTAACCATTTATACATCCATAAGGGGGAGAAATGCAGCTTCACGGGAGCAGTGGCGCCCCCCGATGGACTCGCCGGTGTATGATGTACCTGCCACGGTGTAGATGGATGTAATGAGCAGGAGGAGACCCACTGCCAGGTAGAGATTCCACTGGAGGGCCTGCTGGATGAACACAGCCCCGGCGTACATGTCCACCTGGGGGCAGCAGAGAGTGGCTCACACGCAACAGAGTCGCGGGTTCAAATCATCTGCAAGATGGGGAGTTTAATTCGGACTCACCGATATCTTAGTGAAGATGTAAACGAATAAATACAGAACGGCAATAAACAGCTGTATCCTCTTGCCCCCGAACCTCCTCTGCAGGTATTCAGGCATGGTGGTGACCTGAGGCAGGACAATGAAGAAGCATCGACAGCATAAAGGGAAATCTAGCTTCATCAAAAATATATCCGCCCCCCCCCCCCAGGACAGGTAGCAGGGAAAGCCCCTACCCCCGAGGTGATGTAGATGGGCAGGAACACCCAGCCCAGGAGCAGGACCATGAAGAGACCCTGTGTTAGGAGAGGAGCACTGGTGAGGACATCTCCTGAGGTTCCTCAGAAACACCCACAGAAACACTGCTTGCTTTGCCCAAACTAGGGAGCCCCAGTTAGTGGAGATTCTGAGATGGCTGTCAGCCTTACGTTCCACTCGTAGCTGGTGGGGCTGATGCCGGCCGCAGCCCCTGACCCCGCCAGCCCAATGAAGTGCCCGCTGCCCACATTACTGGCAAAGAGCGACGCGCCCACCTGTAGGGGGAGACACAGAGCAGATGGTGCCCTCACAAAAGAAGAACAGGTGGGTGTTACCGGGTAAAACACAAGCAGGGTCCGTATGTGTCTGGTGAAGCTAAATTCACAGAACTCAGAGTGACTGACTCACCGGCCACCAAACCATGTTTTTCCCAGCAAGAAAATACCCATCGACAGTGCTTCTCTGGGTCCGCCACATGGACTGAAAAGCAGGCAGCGATGCTCAGAGGGTCACCAGGGCAAACCGTGCAATCAGGATTCAACAGGAAGATCATTTACACATTTAAACGGAGCCCCCCCCCCCAGGCTCCCTGAGGTCAGAGCTGGGTTTCCTCGACCTACCCACAGGCCCACCGCCAGCACCAGCAGGAAGTAGACCACCAGCACCACGATGTCTATGGTGGGCAGAGTCTGAACGGAGGCCGAGCCCCCTGCCAGAGTGGTGGATGAAGTGGGGGGCCCCTGGGTGGATGCCATCGGGCTGGAGGATCGGCTGGATCTGGGGAAGGGTTAACCAGAGGCGACCGCTGATGTGTGTCACGTTTACACGTGGTCGTCACGACTGCGGAGCCGTCCTTCAGAACACGCTAGGAGTCCCTGCTAGAGCGTTAACTGTTAATAAGTCACCGTCACCTTCGCTCAGATGAGTGACATTCCTGGCAAGCCCCCCCCCCACCCCCCGTCCAGGGACCACAGGCTTTATATAGCGAAATCTATAGCTGGCTTACACTTTGAAATTATTTTATTCCTAATGGAAGAGAGAGAAAAAAAATCAAAGCTGATTAAAAGTTTTAAAAATGTGACTCAGTTAATTATACTCATGACTAATGAAGCTCTTCATCACGGGTGAAACTCTCGAGATTTCACATAACCTCAAATGAGCATAAAAAGTGACTCAATACTTGTGTTTATTCACACGTGTACATGTGTGAATATCCCACATTTACAAAATTTTTGCCGGTTATGAAATTAAACACATCGGTCTGTGAATCGGTCTATGACGATCTCCTGCAGCTTGCACCTGCATAACAAACTCCGTCGGTCCCCTGGTCATGCGGCCACGTCCCCCAGCTTGTGGCCGGCGAGGCGCAGATGTGACACCCACCTGCCTTACATGACACCTCCGGAGCTCCTGTCCGGTCGGCGTGTCCAGGCGTATCTGTTCAGGAGACGCTTTCACTCTTCTTCATAACACCATCTGTGGACCTTGGAATCAAACGTCAATTAGGGCTGGTAGAAGCTGGTTAAAATTTAATCGGCGTATCAGCACCTTGGCTTGTTGGCCTGCGCTGGACCCTTCTGGAAGGACATCTCGCCGACTGGCGTTTGAGGCTCCACGCCACAGGGACCTTGGTGCCTCTTCCGGAGGGATGCTGTTGATCAGTGTGTGGAGCCATTCCAGGCCGGTGTGTGTGTGTGTGTGTGTGTGAGGTCCATGCTGTCAGAGCTCAGGTCACACACCAATCATTCCTGCTCACCAGACCATGCTGAAAGAAGATGCTGACACTCACATCTGCATTGCACACCAACTTTTATTTTGAGCCCAGCATTTAAACATATATGTACAGTTTTTAAACTAAAGAGAGGAAAATAAACATTTTATTCTAGGCCACATGAGATTAGAGATGGTGTATACGCAGGAATGGGAGGCGGTCATCACCGACACAGATGGATGGAGTGATCAGAGAATCCAAATGCCTTCTTCATATGCAAACAGATAATTATATGAACCATCACGCATTTAGCATTGAGATTAACAGGCCATTCCTCAGACAAATAGTAGCCTAAAAACAATAGCATTATTATAATAAGTAAGCACCCTAAAAAGCCACTTCCTACACATGCATGTACGTCCGCATCCCAAAGGATTTACCACAACCACTAAAACAGGGCGGAATCGGCAAGCAGAAGCGTCATCTTGCTGCCAAGAGAGAGACGGAACATGCTCCGTGTCCAGAAATCGTCCATGGGTCTCGGATCTGCTGATAATGACCGAGCGGGGACTGGTTGCTCTCGGCAGGTTAAGCTAACCGGTTGTGTATAACTGGAGGACAAACTTACTTAAGGTTTAACGTAACAAAGGAAACTAACCCGTTTACAAAGTAGCATATTTATATTATAACCAGGATAGTAAAGATGAACTGTTAGTGTGTAAATCCCAGGCACACGCTGGCTGCAGAGGGGCTTCACGGGGCCCGGGGGTGTAGTACAGGGAAGCAGTACACCCTGACGGCCACACGGTGTCCTCGGTGGTCGGACACTATCAGTGTGACGTGTGACACGGGGGCCCAGAGCAGGCAGCTCTCACACACAGAGCACTGAGCCTGATATTACCCAGACATCAAAACAGCGAGCGGCTGTACTACAGCCATGAGCTTGGTACCCTGCCTGTCCTGGGTGCGAGGGGGCCATGAAATCCAGCCTGTTGATAAATACCTAAACATGCAGATCAGAAAATGACGTATCTTCGCATATGACCCCGAAAGCCCATTCACAGGACGGGCTGCGGTCAGAGTGACTAGCAGGTCTGATTTGTGAAGACGCTGCTTTCCTACCGTCCACATATGAGATCGCGGAATATAAACAGTGTGTATGTGTGGTGGCTGCAGAGGAGAGTGAAGTGCCACTAGGGTGCGCCTACGGGACACTGGTGCACTGTTAAGGACAGGCGGGGACTCTTGCGAGGCAGACCGGGGTCATGCTAATCATGGGGAGCACACTGTCTCACCCAGGGAGGTCCCAAAGCGAGACAACAGGTCTTAGAAACAGTCTGAAGAGACGCCCGTCCCCCTCCCCCATCCCATCTGGTGAGCCCAATCGGGAACAGCGAGAGTGAGAATGTTAGGCATCACCCCAGTGCTGTCCACGGCCACCTTTCTTCAGGAAGATCACCGCTGTGACAGCTCATCGTCCCAGAGCATCGTCGTGACCCGAGGTGCTGTTTGTGCAAGACCGTTTCTGCCGGAGAACCAGCTCACGCTGTCCTAACGGCACCTCGTCATGGCAACTAAAACTGCACGATTATATTAAAATTTACAGGTATTATCTACATTTATATTTACATTTACACTTAACGGTACCAAGTCATCTGCAGCACGGTTTAAAAAAAAAGAAAGAAACGCAGAACGTGTGCTACAGTGATTCAGAACGTTAAATAATATTGAAAACTGGAATCATATTAGAATAAAAAAGCCTTCTGTTACTGTTCAAGGTCCACAGGAAGATTAATCATCCGGTCACTGTTGTATAATGTTCTGATGGCGTTTATAAAATGGTCTTCCCAGTACATACAGAACACTTCATCTGAAGTCATGTGCAGGGTCTGAGGCCAGCAGGGGGAGTCGTGTCCCTCTCCGCTGCACAGAGGGTCTGTCCGTCCGCCTGACGTCACCTCCTGCTGGTGGCCGGGGCCGTCCTCACCAGGCCTGTGGCGAGGCCACACGTGGGCTCCGTGCGTTCTCTAAGCATTGGATGTCGGCGAGGGCCCTCTGAAAAAGCGGGCATGGAGAGGAAGATGTCGAGCACTGAGTCCGTCGGCAAATGGCAGCGTGCCCCCTAGCCGCGAGCGGATCGCCGTGCCAGACTCACCTCGAACTTGGACATGAATTCGGAGAAGATGGCGAAGAAGGCCTCGGTCGTGGTGGCCTTACTGTCCTCCCCGAAGAAGGAGGCCACCTTGCTGAACTCCAGCATGGCTCTCTGCTGCAGCGACTCCAGCGACTGCACCGCCGGGTGACTGTTCTCCAGGAAGCTCTGTGGCAGCGGGGGTCAAGGAGCACAGCACCACGTCGATCTGTGCCTGCCTGTGTGCGTCTGTGCCCATCTGTGTGTCTGTGCCTGTGTATGTGCGTCTGTGCCCATTTGTGTGTCTGTGCCTGTCTATGTGCGTCTGTGCCCATCTGTGTGCGTCTGCACCTGTCTGTGTGTTTGTGCCGGCCTGTGTGCGTCTGTGTTTCTCTGTTTCTGCATGTCTGTGTTTCTGTGTGTGTGCTTTCTGAGTGTGTCTGTTTTTCTGCATGTGTCCGTGTTTTTGTGTGTTTCTGCATGTGCGTGCTCACGCTAGGCCACTCCCCTGCCTTTAAGGAATACACTCATGATGGCTGCAAATCGGTCATCTGCCGTGATGGGCATTTTCTGGCAGGCAGTCCGGATGTCCTGGACGGTGCTGTGAAGATCGTTAAGGTCCGCAGTGATTGTTCTCTGATTAACTGTGCATGAGAGAGCGAGAGAACTGCGGTGAGCCCACGCTGTTAATCATTACACCAGAGAAAACACCGGAATGTGAGAGGGCTGACGGCCAGAGCGTGTTTAGCTGTGCTGCATTTTCACACACTTCCCTTAACACTGATGTGCTTGGTCCCATTGAGCTCATGCCTGATGGGTACAGACCTGGATGTTACCCTATCTCTCTCTCTCTGTCGACCCGTCTCTCTCAGTCAGCCTGTCTGTCTCTCTCAGTCAGCCTGTCTGTCTCTCTCAGTCAGCCTGTCTATTTGTCTCTCTCTGTGAACCTGTCTCTCTCTCTGTCAGCCTGTCTCTCAGTCAGCCTGTCTCTCTCTCTCTCTCAGCCAGCCTGTCTCTCTCTCTCAGTCAGCCTGTCTCTCTCTCTCTCTGGCAGCCTGTCTCTCTCTCTCTCTCAGCCAGCCTGTCTCTCTCTCTCAGTCAGCCTGTCTCTCTCTCTCTCTCTCTCTCAGTCAGCCTGTCTCTCTCTCTCTCTCAGTCAGCCTGTCTCTCTCTCTCTCAGTCAGCCTGTCTCTCTCTCTCTCTCTCAGTCAGCCTGTCTCTCTCTCTCTCAGTCAGCCTGTCTCTCTCTCTCAGGCAGCCTGTCTCTCTCTCTCTCAGGCAGCCTGTCTCTCTCTCTCTGTTAGCCTCTTCTGGCCTCCTGTTTTTCAGAGCATTGTAATTCACCAGCTGCAGCACTAGATTCCCAGGTGAGTCGCAGGGCTCGCTCACCTTTGGCAGCGAGGGACACGGTGGGAAGGTCCTTGGCAAAGCCCAGTAATTCCGGAAAGTGCTGGCTTAACGATTTGGCGAGGACGTGCAGGAAAGTCCACTTGCCGTCCACCGTCTTCGTGGTGCTGAGCTGCAAGGTTGTGACACAGTCATCATGTGGCTTCACCTGGTCCCGCGAGGAGTTGAGAAACTCCACAATGCCTCGGGACCAGCCCAGACTAAGCAGACTTAGAGATGTTCTCAATGACAGTGTAGGTCTGTATTTATATTATTATATCTGTCTGATTATGGACGTGTTTCACTGCAGGCTGACCCACACTGACAGTGTCTCTCCAGGCCGGAAGGCTGTACCTCAGTCAGAAAATTGATCTTAAATCCAGTGGGTTTGCTGGTCTTGGGCTGCCCATTGTTCAGGTAGTTCCCCATAGCCAGGACAAACTACAAAGAAAGAGTCTGGATCACAGCTGAGGTCTGAGCTGGCTTGTGTCAAAAACAGACGTCAGAAATGAAGCATGCAACGGGACACAAGGACCATGCGGCCGCGCGTACCTCCAGGATCTTGGCTAGCTTCTTGCTGCTCCTGAGCTCCAGGGAGGCTTTGTAGATGCACTCATAGCCAACCTTCATCTCCTCGGTTTTCTCCTGGAGCGTGGTCTTAAAGAGGAGACTCCTCAGACGGGTCTTGTAGTCAGGAACGGAAAGCATCTGGGAGCACCACAAGAAACTCAGACCCATGAGAGTATCATATCATTGGATGACACTGTTCTGGTCTGGCGGGGGTGTCGCCGTGGTACAGGCCCCCACACATGCACGCACCTCCAGCACAAACTGGTCGGGCTCGCTGAGCTTGGCCGGCTTGTCCCGGTACCGCTCATACTGCTGGGCCTCGTCGTCGTCCGGCGCGTACAGCAGCAGCTGCTTGATGTGTGCAGGCTCCAGGCGCTCTGTGGCCATGGTCATCAGCACGTGCCGCAGCTCAGCGGGGGACAGCTTCAGGTGGGCGATCAGGATGGCTGGGGATACACGGCAACCACGTGACCGCCAGCTCCCATCTGACAGCCCCCCCCACCGCCCCGGGGTGACCGGCATACTCACAGGCGTTGTAGGCCTTCTTGTGTGACAGGATCTCAATCACGTCCCTCTTCTTGAAGGATTCAGACTGCAGGATCAGTTCTGGAACAGAGACTGACACAATTTACAAGCATGAGGTGCCGTTTTGCTGATAGCCTGAGCAGGTATGGGGAACCGGGCTCTGAGTGTGTATGTGTGTGGGGGGAGGGGGGGGGCAGTGCAGGCAGCAGGCCTTTCTGGCAGGGGGCAGATGATGAGGGGAGATATGAGAGAGAGAGAGAGACAGAGAGAGAGAGACAGATAGACAGACAGAGACAAAGTTAGAGGGCTAGAGAGAGAGATAGAGTGACAAGAATAGAAAGAGACAGACAGGCAGAGTGATGGGGATAGAGAGGGACAGACAGACAGGCAGAGTGATGCAGAGAGAAACGGACAAAGTGACCGGGACAGAGAGAGACACAGACAAAGTTACAGACACAGAAAGAGACAGACAGACAGAGAGACAGACAGACAGACAGAGAGACAGACAGACCAAGTGATGGGGACAGAGAGACATGTATACACAGAGATGAAGGAGAGGAAAAGTGATGGTGGAGCAAGAGACAGGCAGAGGCACACAGGAAGATAAGCAGAGCAAAGGATAAGCAGGGACAGAGGGAGGGAGGGAGGGAGGGAAGGTTGGCGTTTATTTGAATGGCTTTGTAATTGATGAAAAGTGAGCCCATAAAAGTGTAAACAAATCATTAAGGTTGTTAAATAAGGGTGGATCTCTGAGGCACATCATAATGAGAACCTACAGCAGCCCAGTGTAATGATACAGTGAGCAGATGCAGCATTCGCTCTGCAAGTATCGAAAGGTGCTGCAGTTTAATTAAAATGATTCTGAAAGGCAAACGTAAAACTGAACTGTTAAGTTGCATTTACATGACATCACTCAACATCACTCTTATCCTCTGTGAGGCTTACGGCCGTTGATGATGCGGGGAAAGCCCTCTGATACTTACTGGGGCTCTTCTGGGTCCCAAAGTGCAGCTCCAAATCGAGGTATTTCACCATGTCACTCAGCTTGTCAAAATCAGAGTCGGCGCCGAGCTGCAACACAGAGCAGATTTGGCACCCCCTGCTGACTGGACAGACGTAATGCGGACAGGACGTCACGCCATACCCACCTGACCCCAGATGGTGCCCTCCGAGTTCTCCACCTGCTCCCATCGGAGGCGCTTCACGTTCATCTGGCTGGAGTCTGCACGCTGGAGCGTGGACGGGGGCAGAGGGGGAGGCTCACATGGCGGGGGCAGAGGGGGAGGGGGCGGGGGCACTGTGTGTGATTGGCCTGAATGGTGTGATGGGACAGGGCTATGCCGAGGGGGCTGGGCCTGGTGGGCGGGATGCTGCTGTGATTGGTAGGGAGTCTTAGGGGGAGGTGACGGGTAGGTTAGCTGAGAGGACTGGGCCTGGTGGGCGAGATGTTGCTGCGATTGGTAGGGAGGCCTTGGAGGAGGTGATTGGAAGGATAGGGGATGGGGCGGTGCCTGGTGGGCAGAATGCTGATGCGATTGGTACACAGGCTTAGGGGGCGGTGACTGGTACGTCAGATTAGGAGACTGGCGGATGGAATGCTCCACTGATTGGTAGGTAGGTTGCGGGCCGTGCGACTGCGATTGGTAGATGGGCTGAGGGGGTTGGGCCTGGTGGACTAGATGCTGCTGCGGCTGGAAGGAGGACAGGATGGGCTGCGGGGACGAGTGCGGCAGTGAGTGGGGCTGCGACCGGATCTGCACCTGCTGCAGCAGGAGAGTGGTCTCTGGGGACAGGATGAGCGGCAGCGACTGGTGGCTGGGGTGCATGTGCTGGGCCTGCAGCTCCTCCCGTGTGGGCAGCACCTTGTGCAGCGACTGGCGGTTGGGCAGGATGCCGCGTGGCGGGGGAGGCGGAGGGGGCACTGCGTGGCGCCGGAAGGGCGACGGTCCCCGGGGGGCACGCTCCGGGGAGAGCTCGTCCGGCAGGGGCGGGTCGTTGAACTGCACGGGCGGGGGTGGCGGCGGACTCTGGGGAGGGGGTGGGATCTGCTCAGAGCTGGAGGAGTAGGTGAGCGAACTAGCGTCGTCGCTGCTGCTGTGCAGCTCGCTGGGGCTGCTCGCATCCTGCGGCAGGAAGCCACCGTCGTCCTCCTCCTCCTGGAAGCCCAGCTGCATGGATGCCTGCGGGGAAGCACGGCCAGAGCTAACGGGCTGCCATTCACATCACGTGCGCAGACCGAGCGGCACTAAGGAGCTTTAACGGTACAGACGAGAGCCACCACCGGCTGCAGGGATGAGCCAATGAGCTTCTTCCTTTTCCATATCACGTGACTGACGTGCAGCCGGGGTGACCTACCTCCTCGTAGTCGTTGTCTGGAGTGAGGAAGTCGTCCACCGCAGTGACACGGTGGCCGAGCTGCTCGTTCAACGCATCCAGGAACTTGTCAGTGTCCTGTGTGTGGGGTGGGGGCGAGAAGGTGAAGAGGTTCCCGCGGTGGGTCGGGGGCGTGGGGGGGTAGTCGACAGGCGGTGGTGACGGCAGGGGACTGTCCAGGCTCATGTACGGGTTGGATTCGGCGCCGGCCTGGCCGGGCACGCCCGCGGGGTAGCACTGGCATGCGGCACTGGGCAGCTGCTCCCTCCAGGACAGGGAGGGCGCTGATTTCCGACTGCCTGCAGAACACATGCGCAAAAGATCACAGAATATGAAGCTAAATGAGGGACAGAAGAATCACAGAATGCAGAGCTGAAGAGAAATTCATAACTGAGTCTGACTGCTACAAAATACCGTGTTGTACAGTAAATCTATGGCATCTTCCCTTGACCACTGATTCCAAGGATTGCAGGCTCAGTCCCATGACAGAGCTGAACACCTAGACCTGAACGCCAGATAGACATACTGACCTCCTCCATGCATGGAGGGGGAGTGGGTGTGGCCAATGGCGTCGGGCTCCACCACGGGCTCTGGGAGGGGCGAGGAGCGACTCTTCAGGGACCTGGAGGCCTTCCCGCCCGAGTACACGTTCCCCACCTCCAGTTCAGTGTAGACGGTGGACAGCTGCAGATGGACGACACGAATCACCAGAGCTGTCCTAGCTGCCTTGTCAGCACTGTGATTGGATGGAGGCTGTTTATACCCACATTGTTCAGGTTGGGAGTCTCAGGAAGGGACGTCCCGTCTCCAGACTGCCGCTCCCCGGGGGCGAGCCGCATGCCCACCTCCATGGGTTCGTTATGGGTCCCTGGGGACAGAGGGAGACAGAGCGAGGTAAATGCTCCTTCCAGACCCCGCACATGCTCAGTGACGCCTATGAGGTGACGAGAAAAGCAGACATGGAGGCTAACAACCTCAGGGACTTTCCTGGAGACCTGTTTAATCTATCTAAGTAAAAACAAGCAAACTGTAACTGAATAAACCAGTGAGATAAACAAGTGCACTCCAGTTAAGGAGCAAAAACAGCTATCAACCAGTCAAATGCAAGAACCCATTATTAAACAAGCAGGCCAAATGTTGTTTGGTTTAAAGTGTGAAATATTAAATATAAAGGCAAGCAGTGACAATCCTCCCAGGGGGGCATAAAGCTGAACAGTGTAACAGCCGCAAAGTTTATATAAGCTTTAGATAAGCTATTAACTAATGTTTATTTGTGGGTGGAGCTTTGGCTAGGTGTGGGTGGAGTTAAAACATGTTGGGGGCGGGGTTCATGCGTGCCGTGGGCGGAGTCTATAAATACTCAGGCTGGGTTTATACATGCTACGGGCAGAGTTTGGACATACTGGGAGCGGAGTTCAGACATGCTGCAGGCAGACCCATGCCCAGGTTGGTGCCTATGATGAGGTCGTCAGAGCTGCGGCCTCTCACGCTGCTCCGGTACGCCGTGCCCGTCACACGCATGGAGCTGCTACGCCGGTGTGTCTCAGGGGCAGGTTCCGGCTCGGCGGGGGCAGCTGGGGTGGGGAGAGACATGCATACGCAGGAAATCACGGCACGCAGAAGAGCGAATATTAACACGAGACCGGACGACAGATGCAGTAAAGATTACACACATGCGGGTTCGTGCGGACAGGGAAACGCACCTGCAGGTTGCGTGCGGAAGCCCAGGAAACGAGCCATCTTCTGCTGACACTGCTCCTGCTCTTCGTAGGTCAGTAGCTGGTAGATGAACTGCCAGAGGACCTGCTTGGCAGGTGTGTCCAGTACAGGAAAGACGTCCACGATGAGTGTGTCCACGTTTCTGTGCCGTGTGTGGGGAGGCAGGTGAGACAGTGGGCCGTCGGAGCCACACGTCACGGAGGGAAACAGGAACGTTGTACACACCTCTGCTGGAAGAAAAGCTCCAGCGCCTTGCAGATGGTGTAGCGCTCCTGGTGCGTGAGCAGGTGCTCCAGCTGCTGGCCGAAGGTGCGGCCGTGGACACGGATGCTGGGGGGCAGGATCTCTGTGACCCAGTGCAGTGATCGGAGCTCAGGAGATCGAGACCCCGGGGAGCCAGGTACCCCCAGCTCAGGCTCCAGGGGTGCCAGGGGGGGGCCTGATGGCCCATCTTCCACCACCAGGGTGGGCATGGCCCCACTACCCTGTAGCATGGAGACCACCTTCTCATGGGAGCAGCACCTGGCAGATATGGGGGAGGGGCTTATTAGTATTATGAATGAGTAATGGAGTGTGTTAGAGGAAGGGTGGGGAAGGGGCGGGGCCTAGGCAAATATAGCTGAAGGGCGGAAGTGGGGCCCAATCGCCTTCAGCTGAGAGAAAGGGGGGACCTGAACAGGGTGTTCAGCAGGACTGGACGCTATTAAATGCATCTATTTTCATATACACAGCACTGCGTAAAACTAAACACGCTGGGGTGAGTTGCTATTTCTGTCTGACTGCAGTAGATGGAACCTCATTTCAAGATGTGTTGTGAATTTGTGTGTCATGTTTACAAGAGATAATAACCAGAGTACTGTCATCCCCCCCCCCCAGTGCACACACCTCATGTCCAGTCCGTTGAGAAACAGGATACGATCCCCGGGTTTGAGGCCTGCCTTCTCTGCGGGGCTCCCTGCGAGGGTGACAGGATGAGGTGTGGGGGGGGGGCACCGCCTGAGCATGTTGCCATCTCCCCTAGAGTGACCCCCCCTGCCCCACCCACCCAATCATTCTAAACCGGCCTGACCTGCGTGCTCCCTCTGGGGCTCCCCCTGACTAATACGTGGTCCATGTATCAGCTTCCAGCCACGTCATCCCCCCCCCCCCCACCCGCTGCACACCTGTGGCCGCCCTCCCTCACTGGGATGATTCAGCGAGGGTCCTCTGCCACCCACCATCCCTGAAATAGCTTCATGTGGCTTCATTCACACAGAGCCGCAAGGCAGCTCGGTTGTTGATACACAAATATCACAGTGTTGATACATTTAAACAGCGGAACTAATTAAGACCCTCTAACAAGCAAGACGTTTCAATGATGACATTTCGGAATAATATATTTAGTCGACAGTTAAGTACTTAGTACAAAAAGTAACGCTTGCATCAGTGCTCATGCTTTAGCTGACACTCCCATGCACCACAAGCTGCACGCATGCTGGGATTACAGGACTC
Organism: Paramormyrops kingsleyae; assembly: GCF_048594095.1. Taxonomy (NCBI): domain Eukaryota; kingdom Metazoa; phylum Chordata; class Actinopteri; order Osteoglossiformes; family Mormyridae; genus Paramormyrops; species Paramormyrops kingsleyae. The sequence continues at coordinate 12,597,745 of NC_132818.1, read as the reverse complement.
ACTCCAAACAGGTGCTCTGCATATTATGCTGCAGAGGGTGTGTGCAGAAGGTGTGAGGAGTGAACATACCCTGGTCGCAACCTATCAGCAGACCAGCTGCAGACACACGCCATGCAGTCGCGGAGACTTGCAGGGTGGGACACGGTCGTACCTGGGATGACGGAGTCGATCCAGACAGGAGCGTGGCCCCGGAGCGTGAACCCAAAGCTCTTGTTCCCCTTGTAGACACGCACGGTCCTGGGGCGCACGAATGGAGTTAACATCAGGCCTACCCGGCCAAGTTACCCATAATGTCTCAGAAGTCCCGAATTAGCCGGAGGATGTCAGCTTGGAAGGCTAAAGGCCACCCCACCGACTACACATATTCTCAAATACACTGGAGTCTAATAGGTGGAGGGGCCTGATGGGTAGAGGGCCCTCAGGTACACCCCAGGACCCCTGGAAATCGTGTGGCCTAATTTACTCCACCCATATGTGCTTTCTAGGCTTCAGGGCTCAAACAAAGCCCAATCAACGAGGGCAATCAGTAATCAGCCAATGAGGTGGGCAGTAATCCTTGTCTGAGGAGATAGTTGCTGGTGCTGAGGCCCCACCCATCACCTGCCATCCCCCACCCACCAGCATCTGCTTGGTTTCCACAGCAACCCCTGGCCGAAGTTACGTAAGTGCTGAAGGAAGTAAAGTTCACGTGTGGTCCTGATTGGGCAGCTCTGGCACCCGCCTAATGGCAGTTTAAGTGCCGGGCGCTGCCCGAACTGTGGAGACACTCAGGGATCTCGTAACCTGAGCTGTGAGGAACAGACATGGCTGTTAGGTTTGTGTGGAGGGAGCCTGTTTTCTCTGTAAGCCAGCCACGGGCAGATACCGCCTCCTACTGGAGGACATCGGTATAGCTGGGATCCGAAGTGTGGACCACGCACAATCTTAGACTCACGGCGTCTCTGAAAGGGCAAGATGCAGGCGGCGGAGCTGTGAACGCTCCAGTACGTTTCTCACCCTCCAATGCTCGCAGGAGGGCCGGAGAAACAAAGCACTGCATGTCGGCCTCCCACGTGGCGACAGCTCCCCGCAAACACGGAGGCGGCAAACCGCAGGCTGGGGGGCTGTGCGGGAAAAGCCTCGCTGGGACACTCACCCTCCCCAGCAGGTGTCAGCGTGAGCCAGGCTCTAGGCAGCTTTATACAGCTCCTTCACCCTCCCCAGCAACACATGGTGCATTTTCTGAAGCTCCCAGTCCGCAACATAGCACATCCTGTCCCATAGTTATGCCATAGTCTGCTCCATTATTCCATGGCACATAAGTGCTCCTATCAAACCCATGTAGGGTGAGCTTTAACACTCCCGTCCCAAGTTCCAGCTCGACATCCATCTAGATATCCAGACATCACCGACCTTTGACCTTCACAAACATCTGAGGACTGAAGACCCCATTACTCGTTATGGAAATTTGACCAATCCTGCAACCCGTGAAATTTGTCCCCATAATTCCTTGCTTCTACCTTTAATGGTACCCAACCACGTTAGGAGGTAGACGCTCACCTGTAGCCAATGGTGGAGCTGCTGTGACCCACCACCAGGGAGGTGGTCTTCCTGAGGCCGCGGGCGGGCGGCGGGGGGCCGGGGATGTCCTCCGTGGCCACAGAGGAACGGGGAACAGAGCTGGCACGTGTGGACACCAGCAGCCGCTCAGGGTGGTCCTCGCTGCGGCTGCGGCGGAGTCGGTTCTGACCCGGGCTGCTGAGGCTCCGTCCCCGGCGGACCCGCTGCAGGAGGCCCTGGGACACCATCTCATCGAAACGTTCCCGGTGTTTCTTGGGGATGAAGATCCTGGCAAACATGGTAGAGCAAAAGGAAGGAGAAGGGGGTCGCATCAGGTGCCAGCCCTACCCACCGCGGCTGGCCCGACGTCCCGACCAACGGGCACCTAGCCACATGCTGAGCCGGGCAGTGCCAGGCTCCTACAGCGAGAAAAGGAGTAGCCCAAATAGAAGCTGACTGAGCTGAAGTAGGTCAGCACTTCCGAAACCTCACTAAACACCCCCACCAGAGAGAGGAAGTTCAGGCACAGTCAGTCTGCAATGGCACCAGAATCGCAGCCGGCTGGTGCGCTTAAGAAAGCCACCAGAAATGAGAGTGGCACTGACTTATTCTCCCCACAGGCCAGAATAACAGAAAGTATCTCCAAAAGTGAGGAGGGAGTCGGCACTCGCTGCCTCCAGATGCCTAGTGTAATCCCGGGATGCTGCTGGGAGAGCGAGGCTGGACAGGAGCCTGGGTGCCGGCTGTCTCTCCCCATCAGGACCCGTGGAGCCTGCTCCAGCTGCCGCCTGCTCTCCAGGCGGGAGAGCGCTCAGCTTCAGTCTTTCTCCTCCCTCTCTTTTTCTCTCTCTCACTCACTTGCTCACCCGCTCTCCGTGCCTGCAGTGAATTGGCTCTTTGCTAGCGCCCGCTGTACGGAGACATTAATGTGGGCAGCCAGCCTATCGCACAGGCACAGCCAACGCTGGCATCTCCCAGCCAGAAAGAATCCCTCATTCTACTGCTTTCGTAACAAATTGTCATTCTCCCATGTGAGAATTGTTCCGCGGCTCCTTCCACGGGGCTCACACACACTCTCCTGGTGCTTGATCCAGAGTGACTCGGCCTCACGCTAGATTGCAGATCTACCGTTCTGACCGCAAAGGTGGAGCATGCCCAGTTCAGACAGTGGCAGGAGCCAACACACTGCCAGGGCCACTGAAGCAGCCAGGCCGATAAACTCAGACCGCACTCCCACAAACTGTAACAAAGTGCCTTCAATAGAGGCAGCTTGGGCCATTTAAAGACCACAGAGGGAGAGTAGCAAGAGAGAGGAGCAACAAGTAAGTGGGCGTCAGATCCAGAACAGGACAAAGCTCTGAGCTGACAGACTTAATCAACTAACCGATCAGCTTTAAAGTTGTTTGAAACAAGCCTCACTCCATGATGGCTACGTGAAGCCACCTTCTGCAGCACACACCGGAATATTTTGTGACTTTAAATTAAGAGCAGACACTCTGCGTGATCCTAAATGCAGAACGGAAGCTAACAAGGAAGCTTCATCACTGGTGGATCCTGTTCCCCGTCCATCCACCCCTGCCCAAATCTCCAACGCATGCGCCTTTAACGCTGTGCCCATCTCCCCAGTGCCCGTGTGTTCCATATTTACATCTCTAATCATGCCAGTGTGGGCAAAATAATGAATAAACAAACACAGTGATGACAGATGATTCAGTGATACTGGCCAAGCTGGAGAACCCCCCCCCCCCAAAAAAAAATAATTACATCATAACTGGGCAAGCAAAAGATCTCTGGGAACACCAGAAATGATCGCAGAGACCTTTAAACCCCGGGAAAAACTAATTTGGGGTCCCCATGTGACAACAGTGATCTCACAGGAACTGAGATTTAAGTCCTAATCCTGTCTCATATGAAGACCGCCGCCAAGCCACTTCTTGGAGGTACCCTTTGACGCACAACATGAGACCCTGATCTGGCCAGAACTTTCCATTAGCAACAAGGAACATTGGGAAGTGTCACAATGAGAGTTTAAAGGGCAGCCTGGGGGCTGCTTCCCAAGACTTTCATGCCTTGGGGTGTGTCACCCCGGGACGGCTCCCATAAGGGCTGCTAGGGAGGGACCCTGGGGGACCAGTTCCTATGGCATTTTCACTGCAGCATTGTGACCGAGGTTGAAAAAATCTAAGTGATGAAAAAGCGAGAACACCCTTTTTCGGGCAGCCAGAAGCCGACTCTCAGTCTCCCGTCTTCCGCAGGGAGATCCGATCCGCATGGCAGTCACTATGACAACCATGCCCACAATGACATGGCAAAAAGGGCGGGGGAAACGCTGCTCTTACCTGATATAACAAACCCAGATGGTTCCACTGTCAATCATACTGTTTGGGCTAAACAGCTTGTGACAGCAGGTGACATGGCATGTCAGACAGGAAGGCCTTGGCTCAGAAGCCTATAGAGAGTAAGTGGTCCAAATTGGATGCTTGACTTGAGGGAGAAAGGGCTCAAGAACTTCACCCTCTAGTAGTCAGTCTACATCTACGTTTAAATGGAGCTTCGAGCTAGAGAATCAGGAATGGCACAGCTGAAAGGGGCTCCAATTTCTATGGTTTCTATGGAAATAGAATAAAACCCTCTTGTGGGAGTACAGTTGATGGTTTTAACGGGATTCTTGGATACACAGTACGTCACTGTGTCAGGGTCCATCGTTATCTGGACTTCAGAACTCCTAGCTGTATGCTACTGCTACCTATGAGCGGTTATAAGTTTAGCAGGGGGACAGACTGTTTCTGAACACATGCGAACTAATGGGAAGCTTACAGCAAACACAAGGTCTGACAGCTCCTCCCTCTCTGCTCTGTAGATACCCACTCAGATCCTCCCTCTCTGCTCTGTAGATACCTGCAGGCAGGGGCGCCGCCAGGGGGGAAAGGTTAGAACGATTCTAGGGGCCCAGCACTGACATGGGGCCCTGTTAGGGGCTTTACCTTTTCGCAAAAAGGGGGGGGGGGGGGGCAAAATTCTAATCTTTCATGGGGCCCAAGATTTCTGGCGGCGCCTCCTTCCTCTCTGATCTGTAGTTACCCGTGGGGCTCCGCCCCCTCTGGTTTGTAGATACCCACTGGGCTCCGCCCCCTCTGGTTTGTAGATACCCACGGGGCTCCGCCCCCTCTGGTTTGTAGATACCCACGGGGCTCCGCCCCCTCTGGTTTGTAGATACCCACGGGGCTCCGCCCCCTCTGGTTTGTAGATACCCACGGGGCTCCGCCCCCTCTGGTTTGTAGATACCTGCGGGGCTCCTCCCTCTCTGATGTGTAGATACCTGTGGGGCTCCGCCCCCTCTGGTTTGTAGATACCTGTGGGGCTCCTCCTCCTCTGATCTGTAAACACCCACTCAGTTCCTCCCTATCTGGTCTGTAAATACCCACTCAGTTCCTCCCTCTCTGGCTTGTCGATACCCACAGGGTTCCTCCCTCTTTCATCTGTATATACAAACTCAGCTCTTACATCTCTGGTGGTCTGTAGATAGGTACACAGTTCCTCCTACTGGTTTAAGAGTATGTCCTTCTCCCTGTTCTGAAAACCAGGCCAGCAGCCCTAATACTTCTTGAGACTCAGTGTAGATCTTCAAGGTCAACCTGCATGAAACTGGAACAGTACCGTGGCCCTCTGTATAGGAGCAGCCTTTTCTGGGACAGTGTTGGCCCTAAAGAGTCACACGGTGTAGGAGAGAATGATAATCCACCAGTAAGCAAAACCACAAATGGGACGCATAGCGGCACCCAACTTCACCCCGAGAAGGAGACCGAGCAGCTGAGGCCAGCACCAGGTGACCAGGCAGGAAAAGCCTATCCTCTGTAATGCCACTATTCACAGGCAGAAACTCACATGTAAGGTTGGGGATACGGACTACAGTACGATCTGTGAGGAAACGAGTCAGAACAGAACTGACAGATATTATTCCTTTAAATACTCAAATCAGTTCCACCAAGTGCACTGACATCGCTGACGGGAAGTGGCGTACTTCTTAATTAAAACTTTTCAAATGGGTTTAAAAGCTTTTAGACCATGACTTAGCTGTCAGACTAGTCACTTTATGCAACGGTGGCTGATTTGATGCTACAGGGCAGCTTTCTGTGGTGCTAATTATCTCCAGTACATCAGATCTTCCAAACAGGTTCACCATCTTTCTTTGTTCATTGGAGTCATGCTGTCAGACATGAGGCCTGTAAACGTGACTCAGGCACAGCACAGGCAGCTATATTCAGTATCAACTCTTTCTACTCTAAACGTGCTAAATATTACTCATTGCTCTCTATGTGGATGTCTGAAAAAGCCACTGGTATGCATTTTAAACAGTGATCATTTTCATATGCTTGTTAAAGTGTCCCCATGCAGTCATATTCATTCACATTATTTTACCTTCATGGCTGGAAGATGACTACATACACGCCTGAAATAAACAATGTCCACATCCCACTAACCCTAAGATTGACGTTACCATAGAGCCAGGCTCCCAAAAGAGCGCTTGTTATACGTCAGCTGTAGGAGAAACTGACCCCCGCACCAGTGAATCCAAAGCATTTTAGGCGTCAAAACCATCCTCTCTCAAACAGGATAGCAATCCTGACCTAAACTGTAGTTCACTCTAAATGAATCGAGAGACTCTTCAGATGCATCATGGCTACATTTTAAACATTAATGAAAGAATTCCTCTACATCGATTTTTCACCTCTGCACCATGGCCATGAATTTAATGATTCTTAGTGACAGAAAGCTTCTGCTATGTTCGGTAATTCAGTGAGAATCAGCAAAAGAAGACAATATAAACAAAAAGTGAGACTTTTTTTCATGCGGGGAAACACAAAACTTAACAGATCCATGTGTTTAAAACTTATTAAGGTTCTCTAATGCCCTCAATTAGAAGGAGGTCGAGGCTGTTCTATATTTAAACGTGCAGCGGGGACAGCGTATCGAGGACGCACCGCTTAAAGGGAAGCCTTGATACAACAGGGCCAAACACAGAACTCATACGTTTCAGACCCAGTTTGCAAATTCCTGATTTTTGGGACAAACACACCTCTCAGGAAGTCTGAGCTGACCACAGCAAACAAGGAAGATTAGGCAATTGTACTGGAAGCGCCTACATTTCGTGACTCTGTATTGGGAGCCTCAGACTGGGACTATGTCCCGGTCCCTCATCACGACACGGGTCTCTAATGCCTTGCTGAGACGTCATTAGGACCTGCTTAGCCAGCCTATAACTTTTTGTCCACCATCCTAACAGCCCTGGGGGCTGCTCACAGAAACTGGGTCAAATCAAGAACTTCTGCTATTATGCCTGATGGTTTTTAATTGTCATATTAATAAGCATTCAGAAAACAAAAAGCATTCAAAAAACAACGGCCCCTGCTGTATGTATGAATGAATCACATGGTTATGGTCACATGACTAAGAGAAGCAGGTTAAAGCCAGGGGAAAAGATGACAGCTAATTATTAATTTGCTTACACAATACAGTTAATTAAGCTTTGCCAGATGTTTCCTTTAATTACAGCTACATGGTTTCCCTTTGCAGGGCAGGGAACAGGACAGTTGAGACCTCTGTAAGACACAAAGCGGTGGAGACACAGCAATACCTCGTGTCCACATAATGACCTGATGTTTAAGTGTCATCGATGGTAAACAAGTGATAGCGGAACATGATGGCAAAGTGACTTCATGGAAGCAACTTGGGAATCATGTCCACGTAAATGAAACAGAGGCGTCTCCCGGAAACCCAGCAGACCCTGTCGGTGACACTTCTCAGCCGAATTCCCTAACCCACTTCTGAGGTACCGCAGCTGTTTGATTGGAAGTTAACTCCCAAGTAGGATAGGAATCCTCCAAGAATTGTCGAACAAAAAAAAACTTTTACTTTTTGAGAAGCCATGTTAGGCTTCCAGAACAAGCCATCTTACTGTGTCACATGACAAATATTAGAAGCAGAAAGTTTGTATAAAGTAGGTCACTAAATGGTCATCGTGCATATTCACTGAGCAAGCATTAAATTGTAATTATTTCAGTGCTCTCACATCAACACAAAGAAAATTTGCTTGTATATACTTTAAAATTATAATGAAGTATAAACACGTATATAAGAATCGTAAGTTATTAGTGTTGAGGGACCTAAGCCAAAGTTACTACAGCACAGCAGCTGGAGACATACGTGGAGTTTATCACCTACATCACATACAGAAACAGGCAGCAGATCTGACGGCGGCAAAGACACTGTACCGAAATCGGCGAGAGAATCCTCTCTCCCACCCCATCGTGTCTCAGGACCTGAAAGGGAAGGTGTCGAACTGGCGAGGCAAGCGGCACAGCTGGTTTGCTTCTGATGGTTTTCCCTTACATCGTTTCAACGACAAAGATCCAGAAAGGTCCGGAAAAGGTGGTCCATCTCCATCAGGACAGACAGGCAGAGGACAGCCGGTCGCCTTTTAATCTCATACCACGGCACCTCCGCGCCCTGCTTAGTCAGATAGATCCGTCAGATCGGCTCCTTCCCTCTCCTAAGCTCCTGTCTTGATCTTGTAGCTCTGCTCCTCCATTGCCCCTTCCTCCTCAGCAAGCTCGCGCTCCAGGGCCGCTTGCGGTCGTAGGTGCTGCTGGGAGCCCGTTCCTCCCGGGCTCTCAGGTGTGGTGAGTGCAGGAGAGCAAGAGGAGGGAAAGAAGAGTGAGAGCACCAGCCCCTCCTGGGCATCACAGGCAGGTCGGAACACGTGAGACAGAGTTCCGGCACTGAGACCGAGCCGGGTCTCTCTCTGGTTCCGCCTTCACGACTGAGCCAAGCCCAGAAACACACAGAGGCTCCCCAACCCAACTGCTCGATCACAGTACTTCTTCACGTACGCCCCCGAGGGAATCCGCTCCAAAGGCACGTCAGCGTGGTCTCTGAAAAAACAGCACTCAGGAGAATCGCCTACCGGAGGCGAGTGCTTGCCGCTCATTACTGATAAGAAGGTCATCTACACAGCTTGGGATCGCAGCTCACTGATTGACGATCTTCGCCGATAAACAGAGGAGTGTTCAGAAGTTCTGAAACCCCGTTGAAGAGCAGCCTGTTGGGTAACCGGTCCTGTCCACTTATTGACTCAGTCAGCAAGAGTCAAAGTCGTAAGTTAAGGGGACACAGATTCGATTTGGACCTTCAGCGGTGCGATGCTTCTCATCAGGACCCAACAGCAAAGGAGCAAGCGGACCAGATCCTGGAGTTTTACCGTGAATGTGCTGTGAATGTGTCTGTTCCCGCTGTTTTTGTGCCATCGTCCTGACATGCTTTTTCCCCGACTCATCAAAGTGGGGACACATTTACAGCAATTCACACACCGTGCTGGCTCTGTGATGTCAGACACCTAACAGAGAGCCCTCGTTTGAAGAAGTAGGCTGCTTAAATATAGAGGCCCCAACGGGGAGACGGCAGTCAGGTCCCACCAACATCGGAACTGCAAACCGGTCAAGATCCCAGCGGTGAGGAGCGAGCTAAGCTACAGGACACAGGCAGGTAAAGGCACAGACGATCAAAATCACGGACTTCTCTCCATGACGGCCTTGGGGATTCTCAACTTGAGAAGAATCACTATGGTCTTGGGAAGACGACTAACAAACACACGCTATGTTGTTTCAACAGATCCCGCACTCGTCTCCCAGGGAGCCATCACATCATTCAACAAGGGGTTTTGTACAGCAGCACGACCGATCAGCAGACGCTTCACTTATCCAGACACAGCAGGCTCAGTCTGTATGTGAACCAAATACTTGGGCACTACACACCAGCACTACAAACAGTTACACCTCAAGAAAAAGTCTGAATCACTTTCCTGTGAGCTGAATGTAATGAATATACTCAGGATGTGAAGGACTCCAGGGACCCCTCTGGCCTCCTTCAAGCCACTGGGCTCTAAAGTAGATCATCCTGGATCCAAATGGGACAACCCCAGGCTTAGATCATGGGACACTTAGTGGTAAATTAGCCAATCCTATGCTACGTGCTCCAAATGATACTTCCTGTCTTCATCAATATTACACCCAACCCCCACACGTTTTTTGGCCTATGCACTAAGCCTCAGAGTACAGCACCCAGCAAAGCTTTAGCCCACCGTTAAGCAGGCCTCGTCTCATCCATTTCCAACCATCTTTCTGAATGTTCTTCCTGCGATGCCTGTGGCGGGGAGGCCCAGGGAGCCCGCGATTGCCTTGTGTTTGGTTAAGCGGCTCACTAGACCCGGACTCTCACTCACCTGGCATCATTCTGCCCCCTCCATGAAGTAAATGACACAGTGCTGGAGTAAAATATACATTAATGTTTCAGTCATTGTTTTCAATTTATGGAAAGACCTGCCAGGTTTGCACTGAAACTGAACCAAAGGCAGAAGTCCAGCAGGAACCCTGCTTCTGTGGAGGTTTCCTCGCGTGAGCTGGCAGCTCTAAACTGCCTTTGCTGTGTATGTACACAGTGTTCTGAGATTGCACAGCCCTAATAGAGGTGGGTACTTTTATAGCTATTGATCTACTCAGTGACAGGTGAAAGATTGGGTGGGTGGGTGGATGGAGACACATCTATTAGCTTCATATTTGTCCACAAAACAATATTGATTTCAGACAGAAGATGTCCTTGGAGGCAAGAGCAACTTTCCACCCTGTACATTATAGTCTCACCCAGAATGAAAGAGCTTTACCGCTGATATTTGATTCTACGTTACACTTTTTTCCAGGTACTTTTTTGGCCTCTCAAGCTTAAAAGCATTTTTCAAATATCCCCAACACAACAAGAAGACATATGCCATAATTTCCCCAGGTAACAAAAGGACTATGTTGTGAGCCACAATGAAAGTGTATTAGCCAAAATACCAAAAATACAATCAAATGAAACAGACCAAACTTCATCTGCAAAACGCCGCAGGCAGTGTGAATTGCTTATCGTCATTACTCAAAAAGCTGTTCCAATACATCTACCTCATCACCGAACCATCCTCCTCATCACTGAAACACTCTCCTCATGACATCATTGAAACACCTTCCGTGTGACGTCATTGAAGCAGTAAGACTGGGATAAGAGATGGTAAGAGCAGGAGGGAGAGAAACTGAAGCCATATTCGTATATAATAATATCCTACTGTCACTATGTCGCAATCATGGATTTTTATTAATAAATCTATCCCTCTCTCTATTAATTAATAGGCTCTGAACATGCACACTCCCTCAGAAAAAAATATGACCCTTAAACCTGTCAAGTCTGTTGGTCCTGGTCACAGTCATGTCTTCACACTTACTCTCTCCCTCCTCTGCCCAAAGCTTAGACACAAATAGGCCCCACATGGAAAAAAATATATGCATGCTATTTACACACATACAAATAAAACAACACCTTATATTCACAACCCTTAATATTGCTTGCATATTTATGTGTTTTTAATTTGCAGAAACATCCTTTGAAAACTTTGCAGTGAAAACTTGCTGCGATGTTCCCAAAGTGTGAAGATGAACTTGCATCACAGGTCTGATCATACCATCGCTTTCTCACTGCTTTTATCTGGCAGGAAACTCATTCATTTTAAAAATATTCACAAGTTTCGCTGACTGTGACAGAATCGTCAAGGACCTGTCATTGAATATTTGGTACCATGTTTAATTTCTATTTCTGGAAAAGAAAATTCAAGGTTTATTTCTGATATCTAAAAGTCTTGGGAAGACAACATGGTCTCCAAAAGCCTTCTTTTAGCACCTGATATAAGTGAAGTAAATATTTGTTTCCTTGGAGTCTCTCGCTGTCAATTTTCCTGCTTCTAAGGAGGCCATTTAGAAACACAAATCAGCTGTCACTTCTAAAAATAATGTAGTTTCTTATGTTGTGTAGAATTTAACTTTCATCGTAATAAAGCCGCAACAAAATAAGTGTACGTACTGGGAATATTCTAGACAGGATCCAGTGGTCCCATCCAGGAAATGAATAGCTGGTCTTAATCTGCTTGTGTTACGTGACATGTGGTGACGAGGAACACGGTTCATATCTCCAGCAGCAGAGTGTCTGACATGTTGTGCAAACAAACATTCAGCTTTGCTACCAACTGTGCAATTGTGTGACACCTAGTAGGATAACTCTGTGCTGTCAATTACTGCCTGCTTCCCCCCAATGAGAACCAGTAGGCCAGCCAATCAGATATGTAGGTCACCGACCTCATAATCCCACCCATCCTGGACTTCAAAACCCAACTTGTCCAATCACCAGCTATTCACCCATTTCTCAGTTTTTTTGGTTTCATTGCTCTCTCCCTTTTGTATTTTAAAATGGATCATATCCCTCCCACCCTCTCCAAGAAAGCTGAACGGCAAACAGGCAGGTGGTGGGGGGTTACAGGTGCATTTTGGTCCCCCAGTTGGCTGGAATGCTGGGCGGGGTACCTGACGCTGTCTATCAGTTGCTGATGCTCTGCGCTGATCAGGATGTCGGGCAGGGCTGCCGCCAGGGTCTCCATATTCCTCTCGGCGGCGTAGTCCTTCAGCACAGCAAACAGATGCTCCTTCACATCCGGGTCATCCTTCAGGACCTCCTCAACCTGAACCGGAACACACACACGTGCAGAAGGTGTCACCTACAACTGTACACACAAGGGATGTCATTAATGACAAACAGCAAGAGCAATTAGTTATATGAGTATAAGTAAAAGTAATAGTAGTCATACCAGTATGAGTATTAAACTGGAAAGCATACTGCCTGATGTTTACTTCTGCTGTCCACTAGAGGGCACTGACTGACCTTCATGTTGAATTCCAGAGCCTTGTTCTTTCGGTCCTGACGCACACTGTCGCTGCTCTGCAGGACGCTGGGCTCCTTCAGGCTGCTGGTCATGCGCTTCAAGCGGCGGCCCTGCCGCAGGACGCCCAGGCGCAGCGTGCAGCCCTGCGACGCCTTAATCATGGCCGCCGCCGTTTCGTGTTGCCTCACAGGGATGCCGTTCACCTCCATCACGTAATCACCTGCCCGCAGCCCACTACGCTCCGCGGGGGAGTTGAACAGGCAGTCCTCCACCACCAGGGGGCAGTCCCCCACGATAGTGAACCCAAATCGACCGTCTGGCCCAGGAGGAATATCCATCTGTGGCATTAAAAATTATTTATAAATTCCACATAAAATCTGAATTTGGGTAAATAGGGAACAGAAGGCATAAATTTCACACATTTTATCTTTCTGGTTTCCTAAATGTCTAACGCAGAAATTATCTGTTTGATATACTGACACAGACACTAAACCAGGGTGGAATGGGAGTGTTCTGTTAGGCCACCATGAACGTTCGTGTTAGACCTGCATTTCTGCTAGGTAGGGGCGGTCTATGGGAGGTGTTTCTCCACCTGAGTTACTGCTTGTACACAGAAGTACAGAGATAAAACTAAACTGCCCGGTTTGAGCAAGCTCTTTTCAGGTTGGCCCCGCATGTAAACACAGATACCCTGGTATCCAGCTTGCTCACCTGCTGAATTCGGGACACCACGCCGATGCTGGGGGGGATGTTCTTCTGGGTCTTGGCCAGGGTGACCAGTGCATCCTTCCCCAGCGAGGAGACGTTCTGCCCCTCGATCTCCAGCACTTGGTCGCCGGGCTGCAGCCCGGCATGGTGGGCACTGCTGCCCTCGTCCACCGACAGGATGTAGCTGGGCCCACTGCCCCCCACCCGAAAGCCGAAGTCTTCCGGCCAGCCCTGGTTGGAGGCCGGCATCGTCAGGACTGTGCAGGCGGCAAGAGAGGGAGAGAGAGAGCCGCACAGGCTGAGTGTTAAACACAGCTAACCACAGCTCTGTGATGGCGAAATGCCTCATCCAAGACAGAGCAGCTGTCATTAGCTCCTGGAGAAAGCTGCAGACAGTTTACATTCACAGTTATTCGCACTTGTTTATTTAGCAAACCCTTAAAGCAACATGCAAGTGAGGAAAGCTCAGATCGGCACTCTGTCAGTGACCCTGTAGCGGGTGGCATTAACGGTCTCACTCAAGGGTACAGCAGTAACAGGGTCACTCTGCCAACTATAGCATTCGAGCCTGTAACCACATAACCCTGATTTACATTTTTTTACCTGGTATTCAGTTCACAGTATTAATGGAGTGGACCGTGCAATTAATCCAAAAGTTACCGAAAATGAACAACGACAACAATGTCAACATGTGTTCTTCTATCCACTTTTGGGTGGGTAGCCCATAAACTTCACCAGAAGAACAGATATTTGTCCACTTCACACACTGACTGTTCAGCCTGGTTCCTGCCCCCAGCTGACATCTTAAGACATCGAGCCTGGTTCTGTTAGTCTGACTGTACAGAACTTTGTCTGGCTATTAAAAACCTTAATCAAAGCTTTGATCTGCTCACACTGTGGATAAATGAGCCTGAGGTCTTTAAAAGCACAACGCAACACAGAGCAGCAGGCCGAAGTGCTCACACACAGATGGGGACACGCCCCTCAGCCTCCAGAGCGACCAGTCCGACAGCTCAGCTCCAAGCTGCTCCCACTTCAGGATTGCTGGCCTAATTCTATCCCCGCGGCCTCTTTTAAATCACAGGAGGTTGCTAAGCCAGCCCCAGCAGAAGCCGTGCATTCCAGATGCATCCGATCTCTCTTTCCTTAGCTTCCCAGTGCCACACAGTAAGATTCTGTCTGAGTTTTACCCAAGTGCTTTATAACTTGCTTACTGAGCACTTCAGGAGGTACGCCCACCGTATCGGAGTTATTTATACTGGGTCTGTGCTGGTTGAAGTTTACTGTTGGAATAAAACAGCTCATTTCAAAATGCTCACTATGTATCAGATTTAAGGTCAAAAGTGATCTAAACGCATAATGGAACAAAAGTAATCAGGAGCGATCGTTCTGACTTCGCGAGCAACTCATAGAGACCCCAGCAATAAAAGTGTGTCAGACATACAGTGTTACGCAGATAACAGCAATCCTGGGAGGGAAGGGTTAATACAAGCCAGGAGACTCTCATAAACTATGAAATTCTCTTTTGGAATCGGCGGATCACACTTTACAAGAAAATAAAGTGACTGCAGGAAGTAATTTAATGAACAGTCTGCTGCCTGTCAAACCTAGTGCTAATGAAAAGGTACATTTTTTTTAATAAATGCTCATTGACGTATGCAAATTTAGTGCACTAACGTCAGTCTGGTGATAACACAAAACAATGTGCTGTCCTGTCTAGAGCAGAAATTCTGGGGCAAAGCAAGAGAGAGGCAGCCTTTCAGTCCGAAAGTGAAACGTTAAGTTTCTAATTGGAAATTAAAAGAAAAAGCAAACTTACAGAAATCTTTGGAGGCAGAGCGTGATCCTGAGCGGCTCTGTCGCAGGGAGAATCTCCCCTTCCTGCTCCTCAGAAACTTCTTCATCATCTTGACTGGCTGAAGCCAGGGCCCAGGCGCCCGTCTCCGTATCCAGCGAGAATCCCCCTCCCTCCCCGCCAGCGGCACGGCAGGAGCCGGCAGACCACAGCGTCACATCGCTGAGGACGTGCTCGGAGAAGGATCCCACTCTCGAATCGGAAAAGAGCAGCAGAGAGCGGGGGGCGGCTGAGGCGGAACAGGAACGTAACAGGGCGCGTTCTACATCTCACCAGAGTTTGTCCAGTTATGTCCTTTTGAGTTCTAATCAGAAAAACTGGGACACACTAGCTGGGATCTTTAATAATTCTTTCACTGGAAAAGGTGCTGTGAAGCCCCAATTTTCTATAAATACCTCCCCCTCTCTCTTGTACACTCTGCCACTTGCTCTCTCCCCCCCTCGCTCTCTCTCGCTCTCTCACTCATTTTCAGATCAGTCTCTCTCTGAGGGACAGAGGCTGACCCAGAAACAGTGTGGCGGACCAAGGAAGGGCGATGGCAGAGTGAAGAGCAACTGGCGAGACAAAATGCATACTGTGAGCACTGTAAAAGGGAGATAAAACAGTGCGAACATTCTGGCCTATATTATAAGAGGCATCTGAAGGTCTCCTTCACAGGAAAATGAGAACAGCGCCCTCTGATGTTGGGGCAGAGGCACTACACCTCATGGCACAGCCACAAGCTGCAAAACAACTCCACAGAATAAAAGAAGACTTTCATACCATGTTCCAGGAGCCAACCTCGTAATGGCCTAATACTCCACGCAAACAGAAATAGAAATTAAGTGTCTGATTTAGTCAGATGTCCAGGTGCAAGGGAGGCAGTCAAAACAGGGCCCTATAATTCACTGCTTAACTGACACTTTTTATATTAAGTGACATATAAAACCGTTCATTACTTTGCATATTTTACTCAAGCTGTTCTGGTTAAAGGTCATGGCAGGGAGTCTTCTCCCGGGACTACGGCACATGTACTTGTCCAGGTCACTGCGAGCAGAAGTGGGCCGAAGGCAAAGGGAAGGATGGGGCAGCCAGCAGCTTGATGCAGCAGTAACGGCTGCTTTTAACACTGAACGCGCTCCCAAAGAGCACAGGGGCTTCCGGAAACATGGGGCTGCAATGACAGTGGTCAGATTGTTTGTGTTTGAGTGAATCTAGGTGTAACAGCAGCACTGCTGAATAAAAAAAACGACAGCTCTGACCTTTACCCTCTACATGCTGATCAGAGGTAGGGTGGTGATTTACAATCTTTCTTTTTTTTCCTGACCTGGTTTTCAGATTACAGTGTGTTCATCAGCATCCCGTTTGAAGGCCTTGGCTAGAATACCAGGTCAGGGAACGTAGGATCTGAGGATGTGTGAGTGAGCCATGGATCTGTGAAAGGACCCCCCCTACCACCCCCCCTCGCTGTTGATCAATCGGCAGGTGTTCTATTATGAGTTCCTTCAATGAGCCTGACGTGGAAATCTTCTTTGGTCAGGATTAGAGCGAAAGGTACCCCCATGTTGGTATTTTAAGAATCAGAAGCAGCCAGAATTTGGAGATTAAAGGCAACCATAGAGGTTGTCCAACCTGATTTAGATGTGAATTTCATGCCCTGGTATAAGAAAAAGAATAAAGAACAATTACTATTACACCAGTACTATCTCAAACAATATGTAATCTGATTAAAGGGAGACATGGGAACCAGCACGGACATCCAAGGTTTACATCAATTACATAGAATCTGACACAACATGAAAGGCAAGTCCTGCAAACAAGAACCAAACTGTACATTAAAATTAACTGCAAACTGTTTCTTAGCATGTTTAATTGTTCATATAGTTTACATGGCTGACTGATCAGATTTTAGCAATTATAGTCTTAGGTATTTCCCTTAGTAGTACTTAATAACTCCAGTCATGTGAAAAAAGAAAGTACACCCTGTTTAATTTCTAAGGTTTTAGGTCTACATATCAGGACAAAATAAAAAAATCATCTTTAGCAGGTCTTAAGATTAAAACCTCTAATAAACAACAACACATGACATATTACACTGTGTCATTATTTATCTAACAAAAACTAAGCCAAAATGCAGAAGCAGTGTGTGAAAAATTAAGTACACCCATACTTCTTCAATAGGAATTAAGAGGGTAAGTAGCACCCAGGTGTTGCTAATCAAATGCACTTGATTAACTGATCATCAACAACTGTGACCACCTCTAGAAAACCAGAAGTTCTGCAACGTTAAGAGAAATTGCAAAAAACCCAAGAGCTACATCTCACACTCTACAGGCCTCAGTTAGCAAGTTAAATGTTAAAGTTCATAACCGTACAATTACAAAAAGACTGAACAAGTGTGGTTTGTTTGGAAGGAGAAAGCCTCTTCTCTCTAAAATGAACATGGCAGCATAGCTAAGGTTTGCAAAGTTGCATCTGAACAAATCACAAGACTAATGGAACATTGTCCTTTGAACAGACTAGACCAAGGTGGAGATGTCTGGCCATAATGCACAGTGTCACGTTTGGTAAAAACCAAACACTGCAAAAACACCTCATACCAACTGTCAAGCATGGTGGTGGAGAGGTGATGATTTGGGCTTGTTTTGCAGTCACAGGACCTGGGCAACTTGCAGTCATTGAGTTGACCATGAACTCCTCAGTATAACAAATTATCATAGAGTCAAATCTGAGGCCATCTGTCCAACAACTGAAGCATGGCTGAAATTGGGTTATGCAACAGGACATTGATCCCAAGCACACCAGGAAATATACAACAGAATGGCTAAAAAAAAAAGTTATTTCCCACATGACTGTACATCAATTACATAGAATCATACACAACAGGAAAGGCAAGTCCAGGTCAAATTGCAGACAAGGACCAAACTGTAAATGAAAATTAACTGAAAATTGTGTTTCTTGGCATGTTTAATTGTACAAATAGCTTTACAAGGCTGCCCAATCAGATTTTAGCAGTTCCGGTCTTAGATATTTCCCTCAATATTACTTGACTAGTTTAAAGGACTGTTTTTCAGTCTCTGCCTTGTCTATAACTGGTTCATATTTCTTTTAGTGATGTGAGTCAAACATCCTGATTTATAGATACAAGATATGTTACATGCATACTTGGCAAGGAGGGTGTCAGCTGCCTGACAGTTTTTCCTGTGTTGTGTAATGCGAAAATGGGTCAAATCACTGGACAGATTTTAACTGTTTACTGTGGATTTACTTATTTTCATATGTAAATAGTGGGAATAAAAGCTCAAAAAGAAGAACCATTTTGGATCACTACCGGATGAGTACAGTTACTGGGGCACACGTCAGCTGCATCATTGCAACTTTAGCCTTCAGGATCTCGACACCAACACAGACAGCCTGGAAGCTTTTAAGCAGAAGGCGGGGACAGCTCTGACTGCCAAGAGATGCTTTTAATCACTGGTGTAGGGATGCAGAAGGCACTGAATCCTAACGAATTGAGAGACACCCCCCTCGCAGAGTTGCAGTCACAGCTGTTACACACAAAAGTGGCGGGACATGCCTGGGGAGCAGTTCCATATTTCAATCACCTTCTCATGTCGTTTTCATGGGACCCGGACAGACACTCGCTCATTCTGGATAATCATCAGGTCCTTCGGCCAAGCCCTCAAAGTGCAACGAGGCCATTCCAAAGCATTCCGAGATATAACCTAGGATACGTTTGACACAAAAGCGTGCAGCCACCTGAGAACCAGAACACCCCACGGCAAGGACAGCACATGAACCCGGCCCAAATGTGACACAGCCAATGGATGGATCCATAACTAATCCGTCTGATCTGCTTACAGACAGTGGGTGTTGGCCGCCCTGGTTCCCATACTGTCAGTGTGTAAGTTTGAGCTCCCCGCCACCCCTCAACTTTGCGCTGTGGTCCGGCAATCCTGGTTTGCAGTTAAAGTTGAGTGTGGTATACAGAACCAGATAAAAACTCCAACCAGCTCCTTCAGCCTGTAATGTGAAATGGCCAGTCGGTCAGTCAAGTGTTTCTGTTAGCTTTGCTCATTTTCCCAATTCTGTTGGTCTTGTTCACTTTTCAAATTCATCCGTCTTCTGCACCCGCTTGTTCTATTCAGGGTCGTAAGGGGACCGGAGCCTAATCTGAAAGTTACAGCCACAAGACAGGGAACAACCCAAGATGGGGTACCACTCCATCGCAGAGCACACTCACACACCAGTCACTCACCTATGGGCGTATTAATAACTCCATCCATTTTCCAAACCGCTTATCCTTCATTTCACCTTAAAGTTTGACATCCCCGAATAACTAGAGACTCACTGATTACATACAGTTACAGTACTGATAGGAAAATCTCAGCTAGTTTACTGAAGCATCTGCCATTTCACATCTAAACACTCAGTAAACGCTAACCTGGGGTACATACCACTTATGCTGGTATATTTCTCTCACAAGATCATGTTATGTCCATTAAAAACTATATATAATGTATAATTAGTAAAAAATTCCAATTAGCGTCTATTTGAGGAATGTGGTTTTAGTTCAGTGGTTTTCAGCCATTTTTGCACCACGACCCAATTTTTACCATTGCGCGACCCTATATCAGGTATAGGTTTAAATTCGCGCTATGATGAAATACGCAGGGGACTCTGAAATCTACGCGAATCAATGACTATCGCACAAATCTGATTGGATGTAGCAGTGAATTCAGTGTATGTGGTTTAGCTCATTGGATTGGTTGTGTTCACTAGTTTTGAAGATCCAAGGCCCGTTTATATAGGTTTATTCTAGGATTGGGGCTGGGAAATCTGATCGTGAATCAGCATAGGAGCTTGCTGGTTTTAAAACGCTCACATTTCCAACTCTGCCTTGTGACCCTTTCAGCACTCGCTGCGACCCAAATCTGGGTCGCAACCCACGGGTTCAGAATCGCTGTTTCAGCCAGCCGTTTAGTTAACGAACAAGATGAAGCGGTGCACGTGACTCACCGCCGTCACTAACATTTATTTCCCTTCTTGAACGGGCGCAGCCCACAGATCTGCCGAGTTAGTCGGCAAATGGCTCCTACAGTAAAATATAAATCACCTGGGGGGTTATAAGAGGGGCTCATACCGCTTACCTGAGGCCGCCTTTCTACCTTTGAAGGTACAGACCGCCTCCCTGTCTACCTGTTGGGCCCCGGCGGACGGGGATCCACCTTCACAGGCTCGTCCCCGTTTTCCGGGTCCCCCTTCCCACACATATCCCATATTTTCATTAATTTCGTGTCATTCTAATGGCTATTACTCGTCGGGAGCGCCACCGGCTCGCGGGATGAAGGAGGGGGTGGGTGGGGCGGTGCGAGCCGGGGCCACGTGACCCCCTACGTAATGACCCGCGAGCCGCAGTAGGAAGAAGAGCGAAAGCTGTGACGCGACGGAGTGAGTGGGTTAGTATTTCCAATTATACTGTTCGACATAAAAATGTAAAATGTGCGATAAATGCATCTTTCTGTAATGCTGTGCATTAAAAATAGCATTGCATGCTCATTCCATAATAAGAGTTTCCGAGTTTTCGATGACACCATATATTCGTCGTTTTATGTCATAATCATTTATATTTTTATTACCTCGATCATAACCAAGATAAGGATACTGTTACACTGCACTCCTCTAGTACGCCTGTTAGATGCGATCAGCTGTTCAAATTTCTCTTCTTTCAGTTGTCTAATGTTTATTTGTCCGATTCTGCATTGTGTAGAAATTCTGTAGAAATTCACCGGAATGACAAATGTCTACGAATGATTTATATTTATATGCATGATGCAACGTAATGAAAACCGCTTATAGTGTTATGGCGTAGATCACAGAGGGTCAGCCCGCTAAAACATGAGTTACGGGTCAACAGGGATTTGGGACTAGATTATTATTCAAAGCATAATCTGAATATCAGGTTTTCTGATGAAATACACATATCACCGCGGCTGTCCGAAGATCGATTCGAAACCACCTGATTCGGTTTTAACCACATGGAAGTGGGCACTGAGTGTTTGATTAAATTACTAAGCGGTCACTGCTTCTTTGACGTGCCGGATGCCGATGTTCACCTCTGAAATAAAACGTTTGTGTCTCGGTCCGGTGCCGTTGTTTTGTCCGAGTAAGATTTGTTGTGCCAAATGATTAGTTGACGGGAAGGTGAGACATTGCTGTAATTCCACACCGCGGTTTTATTCCCTTTGTCGTCATTTCAGTGATGATATTTCGCCGACATGCGTCCGAGAATGCAGTTAATTCTGAGACTACTAGTCGTTTGTTTGGTCTGTGGAGCCATCGTGAAGCTTGCATTGCAGCCCAGGTGAGGTCCTTATCTCTGTTTACCTACCTGCTGAATGCCTTGCCTTCTGTCTCCTGCAGATTATTTGAAGGGTGGGTTCATACACAGCATGTCTTTGACTCATTTAGCACATAGGATTAACTTATGTATAAAAACTGGTATGTGACTCAGACAATTTCCATCTAAAAGGAGTAGCCTGTATGCTACATGTGTATAAAGGAAGAAAGTTGGTTTATTTTCCTCTGTCTGAATCTCGTAATAAGCACTGATCTACTGTGTATGGGTGTTTTTCTTATTCTTTTTCCCTAATCACCATAGTCCAAAAACAGCAGCCAAGGAAACACTGATCAGAAATGTCAAGTTTTGGAAGAGTGTCCAAAAGAGTTCAGAGACCTGGAATGGCTCTCCTGTGGACAGGCATTTGCCTACCCCGGAGGCTGCAAAAGGAAGTGGGGTCACCGAGCCGGTCCCAAAACCACAGCCACACCTACAGCAGTCCAGCGGGAGTCCTCTGCGCATAGTGCACTTAGACCTGAAGGGGGCTGCCCCCAAGGTCAAATACCTGGAGCAGGTGAGGGGTCGGGTCATGCATGTCAGACAGATATCAGAGGGAATCCTTCTTACACGTACAGGGATTCATTCTCTGTACTGGCCACATTTTGACAGGCAGTGTCATCTACAAAGCAAAGCCTTAACACTGTAGCACCATTAAAGTATTAAGTGTGATCAGAGAGGGGGTGACGTGGTGGATTCATACAGTACCATGCATTTACATGTGGGACCCCAGAGGTTTGGGGCCCCCTGATGGCCACAGACAGACACTACGTTACGGCTGGGCCCCCAGAAACAACAAGCCCATCCCTGCTAATACCGAGACTTTCAAGTTAAATCGTCACTGAGGCTGTTGTTGATTTTTCTTATTAACCGCAGTAATTTCAATAATCACATTCCAAACCCCAGATTTATTCTTTAAATAAAGCCCTTGAGATCTTTATTTATTTTATGATTATTTGTTATTGTTGACACACCACAGCACACAGTGCACAACAACGAAATGTGTCCTCTGCATTTAACCCATATGTGACTTTCGTGACATAGCAGGGGGCAGCTAATTCAGTGCCCGGGGAGCAGTGCTTGTGGGCGGTACCTTGCTCAGGGTACCTCAGTGGTGTCTTGCTGGTTGGGGATTTGAACCTGCAATCTTCCGATTACGAGTGCGCTTCCCTAACCATTAAGCCACCACTGCCACTTCTGCCACTGCCACTTTAACTAATCTCACACCAACCGCATTTCAGATCTTCCCTCTGCTGTCTGCCCTGGGTGCTGATGGAGTCCTAATGGAGTATGAGGACATGTTCCCTTACGAGGGGGACCTCCATCTGCTCAGGTCTCCGCATGCTTACAGGTAGGCGTGGGGGGATCACCTGGGCTTCTCAGTTCATTCTGGTTTGCACAGAGTAACTGTTCCCTGTTCTTGTCATGGACCAGTTTGGAGGACATCCAAACCATAAGGACCTTGGCCCGTCTGAGCAAGCTAGAGATGATTCCTCTGGTGCAGATCTTTGGACATCTTGAGGTATGAGATGAGAGGGACCTCGTGTAAACTGACCCATCTCAGTGATAAAGCGATACCCCGGTACATAACCTGCGTTCTCCTACCCCCTCCCTCTTTCTGCTCCTGCGAGCAGTTCGTTCTGAAGCATGAGGAGTTCAACCCTCTGAGGGAAGTGGCAGCCTTCCCCAACAGCCTGAATCCGCACGCGCCTGGGGTTCGCACCTTGATCACGGACATGGTGATGCAGGTCCTGAATCAGCACCCAGATTCCCGCTGGTTCCACATCGGCGCTGATGAGGTGAGCCCTACTCTCCGAGCTCGGTATTCACGATCCCGGACGCCCAAGCGACAACATCTCAATGGTTCCCTTCGGTCCCGAGGTGTATGGGCTCGGCGAAAGCCAAGACTCCAAGAACTGGCTCCACGCTAATGAGGGGAACGTCGGAAAGATGTTCCTCAACCATGTGACGGCGGTAGCAGGATCTGTGCTGGAGAAGAGGCCTAACATCAGCCTTCTCATGTGGGATGACATGATGCGGATGATCAGCGTCGCGGATCTGAAAGGTACGGCTGTGAGCAGGTGGCAGGCGAAGAGCGCCGGCTGATTCGGGCTCCGAGCTTCAGGTTTTTCAGGAGCATCTGCTGAAATAAATCTAGCTGCTAACATCCCTGCGAGTCTCAGCAGCTCCACTGTCATCAGTGTCATGTTAAAAATGAAGCGACATAAAGGAAATTACAACCTACATGCACTGTATTGTTGCCACTTTCCCTCTGTCTCTCTCTTTGTCGTAAATCCCTGGTTTTGTAGCGTCGAATCTGCCCAGAATCGCCTCCCCTGTCATATGGAGGTACCGGCCAGATTTCAACACAGGACATGTTGGTAAGTTTCCTCTGTGTAAACAGCCTGGTTTGCAAGTCCAGTAAACTAACAGACATCTGTACTGATCTGTAAACCTCGAAAGAACAGAGATGAGCTATTCTGGTATCTAGAAAAGCACAAACCAGTAAGTCAGTTAGCTGTGCTAATCACTTTTGATGGAAAATATACTTTTTTGAGTCAAATTTTTGTATGTACTTTTTCCAGAAAGTTTAATCTCAAAATACCAGGATTCTGGTTTCGCGAGCGTCTGGTTTGCCAGTGCTTTCAAAGGGGCTTCAGGCGCCGACCAGCGCTGGACTCCTCTCGACCATCATCTGAAGAACCACCTGATTTGGCTGAAGGTCATGGAGGCCATGCCCAAGTACCCATCCATCTCCTTCCAGGGGATCATACTGACCGGCTGGCAGCGGTAAGACGCGGGTCGCCGCCCAAGCAGTCGACTTCTGCCTTGCCGTGTGATGGCCAGCTGATCATGCGTGTTCTTGGCGTGTTCTAGGTATGAGCACTTCTCGGTCTTGTGTGAACTCCTGCCTGTCGGTGTCCCTTCTTTGGCCCTCTGTCTTCAGACATTAAAGCACGGTGAGTAGAAGCAGGAGCTGCACACTGACGGTGAGGAGGTTCCACAAGGTCTTGGGGAGTAGAATTGATTAGAAAGCCTTGGGGCCCATGCTGCATATACAGACTCTGTTGTTCCCTATCATGTCGTTTCTCCTGTGCTAAAACCCAAACACCCGCCTCTCCTTGTCATTCTTCCCTGCTGCTTAATCAAACCCGCTTCTCCACATTCTTCCAAACAGTCAACCGTCCTCCCTTGCACAATATATATCTCAACTGAAATGCATCGTACAGTCACTTCTGGTTTACGGTGTTGCTGTACAGGCTTTACCAGATATATTGCAATAACGGGGGAACCTAGATTTACATCATTCTTTTGTCAAAATATAATAAGTGCATTCGTCCATATTGGGATGAGGGCCAATACAATACAATAGATAATAAAGAGAGAGTTAGACATGCCATTATTCACAAGGTCAGAGAGCAGTAGATATTGCAGTAGCCCAGCTCGCCTATTAGTGATGTCAGAAGCTTGCCGCTGCCAAACTCCACGTGTAAACAGAGCACCAGAATGTTGGGTCACCTTAAAGAAATGTGCGCTGTCTGTTTGGTGATTTACTGTCTGTTTCTGTGATTTCAGGCGATTTCAGTGACCAAGTCAAAAAGGAGGTCGAGCATATCTTGGGCTGCAAGCTTGACGTCAAGAACGGCACCTGGTACGGTGATGATGCTTGTCATCTGTGACAGACGTTCAGACTTGGGTCCATCCTGTCGTTTGTGCCTTTTGCAGGCCTTTGATGTTGCGTGAGACTCACTGTACAGTTCCGGTTTCTCCTACCATTTAACTGTAAGCACTTCATGCTCTCACAGTAAAAGCGGTTCGCCCATACCTGTAGGTACAGAAACGCTCCCATTTCGCTTTGGAGACGTGTAAGGTGGGAAAACTGGGTGTTAGTGTATAAGTAACACTATAGGCAGGCAGGTCTCTCTGATGACGGCACTGTGCTTCCTTTCCAGTGAAGGCAGTGGTGCTTTTTCTGGCTCGGAGCTGTACCACATGGTGCACCACATTCACACCAACCTTCAGAGCGACATGAAGGATCTGTTAGGAAACCGGTGAGTATGTTGGAGGGGGGACGCTGAACTGCAGCAATGAAATATGCGAGAATCTGTCATCAGATGGTTGATTTATCAAATGACTGATAAAAGGGAAACGTGAGAGGAATTTTTCCTGTGTTCTAATAATGGCACAGTAATAACATTAATGAAGTTTTCAGGTGTCTAGGGAAGGTGGATGGACAGAATTCTGAAAAAAATTGTGTAGAGTTTGGACAGTTCGTCCAAGCATCCTGTCCGTTTGTCTTACAGTGAGCTGCAGGGGGTGTTCTCACTGTATCACAGGAAGTACCACATCGGCAACCCTCGAAATCTCGGCATTTATAAAACAAAAATGGAACAGTAAGTGTTCTTCGCTGAATTTGGTCGGCATGCCGCCCAGTGTGTCTGTCGTAGGGGGTGGTCAGATATTTGTTTGCCACGGTGGTGGTAGTGAAATACAGCATCACCTGCCTTCCAGGGGAAACCTTCATAGTAGTTTTATTTGAAAAGCACCCATATATGCGCCTGGTAACACCCACAGCCTGCTCCTTCTGATAACAGGTCATGTGACCACAGCATGCAGGGTCACGGAGGGTCATGTTTGCTTAACCATTAGCATGGGCGGGAGCATGATCTAATGGGTTTCAGAGATGGTGTTATTGTTCATACCGGACACGGTGCATCCTGGGATTTTCACACACTACAGCGTCTCGAGTTTACAGACAATGTGATGATGCGTTCCTGTGTCTGAAAACACTTTGATATAATAAAGGTCATAGGATAATGGCAAGACTGGTTAGTGCAGAAGTAAATGGTCAGTCAGTGCGGCAGAGCAGGTGTCCCTGATCACATGACACCCCAAACTTTGGAGCAGCTTTAAAGGCAGGAAAGGCGTGGTACCCGGTATTCGGTATCTAATATAATGAGTGCTGGGTGTGGATCGCAGTATGTTTGTCTGTGCCCCTGAGCTGAGTTTTTCAGCCGGGGGGGGGGGGGGGGGGAGTAGTCCCCCGTAGTCACATTCCTGGGAGGGGCTTATGTCTGACGGCCTCACGTTGACCCCGCAGGGCTCTGAAGCACTGGGAGAGCTACCTGGAGAACTTCCGCGTCCAAATGGAGGCCATTTACTTTCCCGACACGGTGGAGGAGTGGATGGACGAGAATGTCAACCCGAGCATGGACCAACTCAGGGGCCTGGTGGCAGATCTGGGCCAGATAATTGCCCTCGAGGGCAAGCCGAAATCTGCTCGCCTGTAGCTGTAGGGGTAACTAAGAGGTAATAATGTCCAGCTGCTCAGAGTTCCTCAAATGCGGCCTGGGGCCCGGCCCCATCGGCCCCCGCATCTTTGGGAGGTTTGCGTGGGTCCTGTGTTTTCCTCTTGCCGTTCCTCCCTCTCTCCCTCCTTTTGAGACCAACTGCCATTGCTCAGAGAACTTTGCACTGTGTAGCTGCATTCTGCTCTGATTGGCTGGCCATCCTTGCCGAAGATGGATTATGCTGCTGTGTGCTGATTAGTCACTGGCCAGTGGCGCACATGCGCCTGAGCGCGAGGCAGCGTCTCCTAGCAACAAGTGGTCCACAGGTCTTGGGCCCGCTGAAGGACACCATCAAGACAAAACTACCTTTTAGTTCCTCACTTGATCAAAAACCACTTTTGGGTGTTGTTTGTGAGCCAGATGTTCTGCTTAAGATGTGGTAATCTACCCCTTAATGTAAAATACAGGGAATGTGTATTTTTTTGGTAGAGCTAATTATCGTGTAACTTTTTAATCAGACTGTGCAGTGATACTGTAACACGAAGCACTTTGCTAGTAGCGACCATAGGCGTCGTCGTCAGGCCATTCGCCGAGTTTCTCAGGTTGTTTTTTCATTCTTGTACGAGGTATGTGTGATATAACACAATACACACTTTTGATTTGTGTAAGTCTGTCTGCATGATTTATTTGAAAGCTGAATTTAGTTTGACCCGCTGTAGCTGGTCAGCGGCGGCAGCTAAACAGCAGTAGCTAAGGTGTTTCGGTAGTAAGCCGTCGTCGGATCTTCCCGCACATTTCAGGGATGCAGGGAGGTCATCCTTCAAGTATTATATTTTAATATAATATTTTAACGTTTTTTTTTTTATAGATTCACGTATAATCCATACACGAATTTTAAAGCAGCAACTGTCGCTGTGTCAGCTGTTTTGGGGGATGATTTTTTTCAGTATTTCACACGTCAAAACAAAATCACAATTCAGTGGTTTTATTAAACACAAAGTCTCACCATCCCAGCCCGATATATATATACACATTTAAAAATAAAAATCCCGTTCAGCAGCCCAACCATTACAAACAGCAATTTAATCAACATTTGTAATCATAAAAGCTGACGTCACCTGATCAACGGGCCAATTTACCTTTGTGACAATAACTGGAAATATATTACTGCTATAGAGGAGCATAACATTTAAGTGCCTAACGACGACTGAGACGTCTTACGAAGCCCAACGCAGCATTAGTCACAGGTGGTCACTCTGTGAGGGACGCTGTGTTTTGGGGACGACATGGTGACATGCCCAGAGTGAATCCCCTCCGAGTTATCAACAGTGAGGGACCACTCCCCTAGTACAATGAAAGAAAGATTCGGCTTAACATGTTAGCTTGGCGGCCTCTGCTGGCTCCGTCCTCCCAAAATGACAAAGCTGTTTGAGACTCTACTGAAGTAACTTCATACCTAAGCTCCCCCTCCAAAGAAAATCTATTTGCTGCACACCAGCTCCGTTCTCTGTTCCCCGCTAATGGCGGTCCGTCTCCCCACCACTCTCATCTGCAGATCCTCACGCCCCCCCCCCTTTCAGACCTTCGGTAGCCGGGGGGGGGCACTGAGGAGCCCCCACTGCAGGGCCAGCATGGCCTGCGGAGGCAGCCTCTCCTTGGGCTTCCGGAAGCTGTCCCTCTCCTTGCGCAGCACCCGCAGTACTTCCACGGGGTCAGTCTTCCCCGTGAATTTCTGAACTCCCTCCTCCCTGTAAGGTGGCGAGGGGGACAAGATCACATGGATCCCACCCACTGTCCACGATTGGCTGATATAAATGTGATACCGTGGGGTTGGTCAGCATAACTAATTATGCAGTTACCAGCATGCTTTGCACCGCACCTCACATCAGAAGGCCTTTTATGTTGTCCCCCACAAACGGCTCTTGTTTAAGCTCAAAGCTACAAGGATTTTAGGAACTGTAGCAGCTTGGATAGAAAACTGGTTAACAGACAGGAAGCAGCGGGTAGTTGTTAGAGGCACAATGTTATAGTGGGCCTGTGTTCATAGTGGGGTACCGCAGGGTTCAATTTTAGGACCACTACTGTTCCTAATTTACATTAGTGATATTGACACCAATACCTACAGTAAACTGGTTAAATTTGCAGACGACACCAAGATGGGTGGTGTAGCAGATACTGATCTAGCAGCACAGAGGCTACAATATCTTATCTGCTTCTAGTGTTAAGCCAATGGCAGCTGTTGGTTAATTAGCACAGCAACCTCCATTTTAAAAGAGCTGTCATCTCCTTTATTAAAATTACTTGTGCAACCGCCACAATAGGTTTATTTGCACTCTGTATGTGGGTCTGCTGCATCGGAACACTTTGCGCCCTCTAGGGTTATGGCATGACATAGAATGGACAAGGTGGTGTGTTAAGTATGCGACCGATTGTCGTCACCAGTGTGTTTGATTTCATTTTGACTCAGATGTCGTTTGAAATACACGGCCACGATCACTCATGTCTCCGGTCCTTTCAGTCCATCCCCTTCACCTCACGCCCCCCCCAACCACGTGTGCCCTAGACAGGGATTAACTCACGAGAGCCGCAGGAAGGGGTTGTACTGGAACTCATCCACAAGCGTGGACGGCACAGTGGGCTTGTCGTCGTCGTCCCGTGCCTGAGGGGACACACGCCAGCCAGCAGGTGAACAGACAAAATGTGCCCGACCATATTCTAGAACTTAGTAGAACTTTCTAAGTCAATTGAGACGATGAATTGGACCCCCATCTCCTGCAACATGACCATGGTCCTGGCTGTGGGAAAGGTTTGACCCCGAGGGGGGGGGCTGAGACGTGGGGAAAATGCTACCGAACCCCCCACCCCCCCCCTCCGCCGCTTACCCTTGCCCAGCTCAGCATCTCCTTCACCTTCTCGTTGTCTGGCTCCACCTTCAATGCGAACTTCAGGTTCTTGATGCTATACTCGTGCCCACAGAAGACCTTCTGAAACAGCAGCGTAGAAAGACATGGACGTTCTCTCATGGTAAAAGCGACCAAGCTGGAGGTGCTGCCATGCTGACAGGCTCAACAGTCCTGCATGTAAAAGCTTGTTTTTATAAAAGAATGACTATTAGCAGTTATAATATGAAACGCCTGTGGTTAGTGCCAAGAAAATAACAAGATATAAAATGTGAGAGAACAGGGAAATCACTTTAAAAGTGTAAACCTGAGGCTGACACAGGAAGCTGGAGCCATTCTGCTACATTTACAGCATTTAGCAGACACTCTTTCAGAGCGACTTACAACTGCCGTGACTGTTCTTCGATCTATAAGCTAGACCTAATATCAACAACTGTCGTCATGATCAAGTTAACGCTAAGAACGTTGTCTAATAAAAAACAGTGCACAGGCAAACATTGTTAGTGGATTTTTTTTTTTTTTTTTTTTAATGGAGAGAGTGGATAGTAAGACAGGTATTAGTCTCATAGGTAAGAGTTAAGTGTTGGTGGTTTGAGATAAGCAGCGCTTGCCACATCATGTGACCTCTGATGTCACTCCTATTACTGACTCCATTTCCTCTCAGCTGTCACTCCTTTGTATGACTGTGTTGTTTTGAGTCCCCGCAAGGTGAGAAGAGCTCAGGAAAATAACCAGTATGCTCTAACCCCAGGTAAACTCCCCCCCCCCCCTGCCCCTACAGTCAAGGCCTGGCTGCTTATCTGATTCAACACAAAGTGCATGATTCAGCGGTTTCCATGCAGACATCCCTGAGCCGGGCTCCGCTTTCTGCCTAAGGTCAAGCTGACTGATTCCCGTCCCGGAGCATGACACACGGCTCGACACGCTTTCTCTCGCGGACTTTGAGTCAGCGAGTCCCCATACAGATACACAAATAAGGCAGTTAATAATAAGTGACTCATGAACACACCGGCTTTTTGTTAATACATGAATTGCCTTACGGTGCGTAATCATCCCCTAATAAGAGGCTGCCTGTTGCCGCCAAACCTCGTGCAGCGACACTGGGAATTTTGGGTCTGTTCTGGCACTGAAATGTCTTTGTTTTTGACCAAGTTACAAAGAAGCAATTTGCTATTAAAAAATATTTAACAACTGGTGAAACAGCCTGCCGGGGCTGGAACACGACTCCACCCGGCTACACCGACACCGGGGGGGGCAGTGCGGGGAGGGAGGGGGCTGTTTTTATCTGTGCTCAGGCGTGTTGAGCCTCCTGATAGGGGTTGAACTGAATTTCTATCAAATTTCTACTAACTTAGGCACCCAGATAATGCGACTGGGAGTCGATTTACTCCCTTCATAGGAACAAAAATACTTTATTGATTTTTTATTTTAATGATTATTCTTTTTTAAGATTATCTTGAAATATAGCATACCTTGAAACTATATGTTTAAAAATCAGCTTAAAAGTTTACCATGCATTCATTCTCCAATACAATCATAATCATTTTCATCCATCCATCACCATAACCACTTAATCCCAACCGGGGTCACAGGGAGGACCAGAGCCTATCCCGGGAACAACGGCCGGGCTGGAACCAACCCTGGGCAGGTGCCAACACATCGCAGGGTGCACACACTCACACACTCACGGGGCCAACGTGAGCTGGAAGCGGAGCCCGGCGCCGGCTGCGGGAGACTGACCGTTTCCTGCGGCAGGGAGCCCAGCACCTCGGTCAGGTTGCGGTGCATCTGCTCCGCCGTTCCTTCCAGGAACCTCCCACATCCGGCCAAGAAGAGCGTGTCCCCTGGCGAAGCGGGACGGGAGGTGGCGTGAGGGGGGGGGCACGGGCACCGCGGCAGACAGGGCGCTACGTCAGGGGCACGCACCGGAGAAGACGGCCGGGGGGTCGTCGCATCCGTCCTCCCACACGAAGTAGCACATGTGACCGGAGGTGTGGCAGGGAGTGAAGAGGCAGCGGACGTTGAGGGAGTGAAACTGCGGGGCAGAAGTTGGGGGGGGGGGGGGCACTCAATATTTGTTTATTTAGCTGATACTTTTGTCTAAAGTGATAAAGTAGGGGGCAAATGGGGATTAAGGGCCTCGATGAAGAGCCCAACAATGAAGTCACTCTGCCAACTCTGGGATTCAAACCAATAACCTCACAATCACAGGCACAACATCCTAACCTGATGAGCCACACACCATATGTAATGCACAAATGAAAATGTTTAAAACTGTAAAGGGGTGTCTGTGCACCTTGAGCTCCTGGCGGTCGGTGACCTTATCCGTCAGCGCCTCGATGCGATCGTCCCCTCCGTACACCCTGAGACCCGGCAGCTCCTTCACCAGCGCTGCATTCCCCCGGGCATGGTCCCTGAGGAAAGGGAGAGCCGAGATTCTCCACCTCCCATCAGCGGATACAACCACACCCTAAAATCCTTATTACCCACACTCAGAGCAGGAAGTACTGCTCCAGTTACTCCCACGAAACTAAACACTGACACTGTCACTAATTGATCTTCGGTGTTTACCAGCTGGATGGGGTGGACCGAGCATTAGGGGAACAGGGGCTAGGTTTACCAGTGATGGTGGGTGGTCAGGACGGCCGTGAGAGACAGTCCCTCCCGTTTGACGATCTCCAGCAGCTGTTAAAAGCCAACCCGAGAGAGTCAAAACAATATCACACAGGTTGGTCTCACTTTAAGCTGGGGGCGATTTAAGCAACGTACTGACCGTGTCGGAGAATGATTAGACTTTACATGGGAAATCAAATAGCTTGCATGGGTTACCGTCACCCGAACCGTATTCTGATCACATGCAAACAATACAGAAAACATTACCGCAGATATGTTCTCGCATCTCCAGCTGATTTTACAGTTTAATATGACAGATGTCCGCTATATAGAGCAGCCCCGGCGTGCATCGCTCCCTCACCCGGTGCGGCACGGCTGGGTCCACCGCCACGGCCTCCCGGCTCTGCTCGTCGATCACCAGGTACATGTAGTTATCCTCCAGGATGGAGATCACCTTGACTTTCATGCCGCAGCGCTCCCGGGGGGCATGCAGGGGGCCCGACGCAAGGCGGACGCAGCACCGATACACCGCGGAAACAAACTGCAACTAAGCGTCCTTTAAAAATGCGCTTTCTGGTGCGTGTTAGCCAAGCGGCCGGCCGAAGTGCATGTGCACCGCCCAGATCTGCACGTCGGGCCGGCGGAAAGCCGAAATTACCGAGGGGGAAAAAGTGAATCGCGAACGATCATTAACTAACACAAGGCGGCCATCTGAGCGGGAAGGCGTCCGCTAAACACGACATCATCGCCCGCATCCACCGGGGGTGTTTTTACCTTAATTAACAGCAATGCCGCTCCCCGTGTTTCCGATCGGGGGAATTAGCAGCTCACATCGCGTCTAAACCGCAGTAAAGGAACCGGAGACCGAGCCCATTAAAATGGTGGCCCTTTCCACACCCCCGGCTACTCGCTTTAGCGGCCCCGGTTTCTGTCCGGTACCAGGCTGCAGTACCCGCTGACCCTGTGTTTACACAGCTTCCTGCAACACTCCGATGTCAGATCTATTATCCATTACAGATGCACCAGGATAAAAATAAGAAACTGTTGGGCCGTAATTTGAGTGTTTTATTAATGACAATAGACGGTACATCAGATTGGCGTCTTTCTCATACTATAATTTAAGCGGCTCTTTCATGTGCATACTTGGTTTGGCCAAAGCTTCTAATAATAATAATTTCAGAAAAATCATAAATCTTTCTGGCTAATTGTAAGATTGCGAACAATTACATATGTCACATTATGCAATAAGAAAAGCAGTTTACCAATAACAAATCACAACAAAATCTTAACGTCTAACATCCTATTTCACTAAAAACTGTACACATTCTCTCTAAGTGCATTAACTATTTAAAAAAAAAACGAAGAGAAACCGACTATTTGAAACTATTGGTTAGAACTGAAAAAACAAATGTGATTACTCTTGACAAAATAAATATTTGACATTTCTTAATATTAAGATATCCTTAGAATTATACATAAATATATCTTCTGATTGTTTTATGCAAGGTGCTGATCATGTCTTGAATTATGAAAATATCATTTTTATACATCCATTTACACAGCAGTAATGATCCATCTGCTGAAAAATATGACAACAAAGAAATCCACTTCTACGTATTAAACATTAGTCTTCTGTCGTTATTCAATGGAATAATACTTTTAACAACATCTATCACACAGTATGTCCTATCAATATAAGTATGTATGTTCTGCTGATAATTAGTATTTGAGTAAATGAAGTATTTACAGCAGTGATGAGTGCAGGCGGGTGGCACTTTCACTGACGCCGTGTAGTGCACAGACAAGCCCCCCTCCTCAACCCTAGTCTTTCGGGACACGGAAGTTGTCCTTCTCTCTGCGAATGCTGCCCATGGCCTGGATGGGGTCGTTCTTTCTGGCGTGGTCCTGCACCGATTTCTCCCTGTTCACAAAGTCACAGTCAGAGCAGTTTGGTCCAATCACATTCCACCTACAAATAGCTTCACCCAGGATGGGTCTCTGCTGATAATTTATACATTTTAAATGTAGTTATATTTATTTAGCAGACGTACAATTGAGAAAGCAGGGTCAGCCAGTTTGGGGGTTAGGGGCCTCGCTCAGGAGCCCGATGGTGATGTCACTGACCCGTTGAGCCACGCACAGCCCCCACCATGGTGAACTCCCCTTACCTCACTCTCATGAAGGGGTTGTACGTGAACTCCTCGCCGATGGTTGATGGGATGGTCGGTTCCCCGTTGTCATACGTCATCTGAACAGAAGAAGCCCCCCCCCCCCCCATCAGTCATCCCCGTTTCAGCGTCGCTCCGCACGGCGGCGCCTCACTTTAGCCACACCCACCTTCGCCCAGGCCAGCTTCCTGCGGATGTCCTGGTTGTCTGGCTCCACGTGTCGAGCGAATTTGAGGTTGTTGATGGTGTACTCATGCCCACAGTAAACTCGCTAAAAGGACAAAGGCACAGGCTAAATGCTAACGGGGGACACATTTTACATTCATTTGTTTAGCAGTTGCTTTTATCGAAAGCGGTGGTTCTCAACCTTTTTTGCACCGCGACCCAATTTTTGCCATGCCAGCTTAGTCGTGACCATATATCAAGTATAGGTTTAAATTCACACCATGATCAAGCACACAGTGCACTCTGCAGTTTACACCAATCAATACACAAATCTGATTGGATGTGCCAGTGAATTTTAAATTAGGCATCTGTGGTTTGGCTTTTTGGATTATCTGAATGTTCACTAGTTTTGCAGACCCAAGACCCGTTTATATAGGTTAATTGTAGGATTGGGGCTGGGAAATCGGATTGTGGATCAGCATAGGAGTTTGCCGGTTTTGAAATGCTTACATTTCCAACTTTGCCTCGCGACCCTTTCAGAACTTGCTACAACCCTTGGGTCGCGACCCACGGGTTGGGAATCGCTGATCTAAAGTGACGTGCATTTAAGAACGCAGGAAGGACACCATCTGATTCTTTTCATCTGTCCTGAATAGTACTCAGGCGAAAAATTACACAACATGCTGTTTGTCAGACGGGGTTAGAGGTGAATGAGAACACCTCTGAATCATCATTATCATCATCATCATCATGGTCGTCGTCTCATATCTGGTCCGGGCCCTGCTCAGCCCTTTACCGTCTCGGGTGGCAAGCGTCCAAGGACTTCGATCAGCGCCCGGTACATCTCATCTGGGGTGCCCTCGAAGAACTTCCCGCAGCCCGCAACAAAGAGCGTGTCCCCTGCACACATGTCAGACATGGTCATGTAGCCGCCGCGGCAGTGATGCAAACCCGGTGATGAGCCACTCGTCACCTGTGAAGACCGCCGGCGGCTCGGCGCTCCTGTCCTTGGTGATGTAGTAGCAGATGTGTCCGGAGGTGTGGCAGGGAGTGAAGAGGCACTTCACGTTCAGGGAGCCGACCTGCCGGGACCAGGGAGACGTCAGCGTGCGACAGAAGCGCCCCGAGCTCCCTGCGGACCTAGACGGCGACCGTGCTCACCGCAAATGTGTTATAGTGAGTGACTTTCTGAGTGAGCGCCCCCACTCTGTTGTCGCCCCCGTACACCCGCAGCCCGGGCAGCAACTTCACCAGCTTCTCGTTGCCACCGGCATGGTCCCTGTGGAGAACAGGTCGGCTCAGGTGAGCTTTACTGTTATACAGTACCATCCATACACAGGAATACAGCGGCATGAAAAAATGTTCCCCCAGGACCACGGTGTGACACACAATGGCAGTGACAGGGGGAGGGTTTTCACAGGACTTGCAGTGCGAAACGGGGGCTGGACACAGAGTTTTATATCCACAGTGCAATGTGTAAGTAAACAATACACTACAGGACTCTACAGTACAGTACATACACAGTACTATACAGTACATTACATACATAGTACTGTATGACAGTTCTGTACAGTACAGTGCAAGCAGTACAGTACATACACAGTACTGTACAACACTACAGTACCTACTGAGTACTGTATGACAGTTCTGTACAGTACAGTGCAAGCAGTACAGTACATACACAGTACTGTACAACACTACAGTACCTACTGAGTACTGTACAGTACCTACACATTTCTGTACAACAAAATACAGTACCTACATAGTACTACAGTACATATACAGTACTGTATAATACAGTACATACAGTACTGTACTACAGTACTGAACAATACAGTACAGTGTATACACAGTACCATACAGTACATACACAGTACTGTACAACACTACAGTACCTACTGAGTACTGTATGACAGTTCTGTACAGTACAGTGCAAGCAGTACAGTACATACACAGTACTGTACAACACTACAGTACCTACTGAGTACTGTATGACAGTTCTGTACAGTACAGTGCAAGCAGTACAGTACATACACAGTACTGTACAACACTACAGTACCTA
Source organism: Paramormyrops kingsleyae (assembly GCF_048594095.1). Taxonomy (NCBI): domain Eukaryota; kingdom Metazoa; phylum Chordata; class Actinopteri; order Osteoglossiformes; family Mormyridae; genus Paramormyrops; species Paramormyrops kingsleyae. The sequence continues at coordinate 12,561,273 of NC_132818.1, read as the reverse complement.
CTGAGTACTGTACAGTACCTACACATTTCTGTACAACAATATACAGTACCTACATAGTACTACAGTACATATATATGTATAATACAGTACATACAGTACTGTACTACAGTACTGAACAATACAGTACAGTGTATACACAGTACCATACAGTACATACACAGTACTGTACAACACTACAGTACCTACTGAGTACTGTACAGTACCTACACATTTCTGTACAACAAAATACAGTACCTACATAGTACTACAGTACATATATATGTATAATACAGTACATACAGTACTGTACTACAGTACTGAACAATACAGTACAGTGTATACACAGTACCATACAGTACATACACAGTACTGCACAACACAATACACTACCTACGCAGTATTGTACAATACAGTGCCTGACAAAAGTCTTGTCACTTAACCAAGTTGTAGGAACAACAAATAATAACTTGACCTGTAGTTAATCAGTTGGAATCAGAAATGGCTTATAAGAAAAGGCAAAGCCCTCTAGATTATGCTTATTATACCAAAATAAAGTTTTGCATCATTCATTGAGTTTTGTCATGTAATTAGGACAGAAAGGTCAACTTTTGCCTGGACAAAAGTCTTGTCATATATAAAAATAATGTAGAAATTAAACATATACTTCATTTAGAATACACAAACATGCTACAATATCATCAGAACATAAAGTCATGGTGCCTTGGGAAAAAAAAATTAATAATGTGTATGACTCCCATGAGCTTGGAGGATGTAACCCCAAACCATGATTTTTCCTCCACCAAACTTGACTGATTTCTGGGTGAATTTTGAGTTCATGCGGGTTCCAACAGGTCTCCTGCAGTATTTGCTGCATTTGGTATGTAGTTCAATGGATGATTCGTCAGAAAAATCAACCTTCTGCCACTTTGCCACTGTCCATCCTTGCTGCAAGCTGTGGGCCTTGGAAAATTCAATATGCTTTTTTTTGTTGCGTTCTAGTTAATGCTGGTTTCTGAGCACCAATTTGGCCATGGAGACCACTGCGTGCGAGAATTCGAGAAACTGTTCTTGTAGACACAGCGGTTTCTGGTGACCAGTTCTGATGTAGATCTGCTGCAATTGAACAAGGGTTGGCCCTGGACTTTCGAAGCAACAAACGGTCCTTTCAAAGAGTTGTCTTACGGGGTCTGCCTGACCTGGGCTTGTCATGAACATCACCAGTTTCTTCATATCTTTTTTTAATCCTCTCCACTTGACGTGTGGATACATTAACGATGTCTGACACCTCAGCAGCAGACTTGGTCTGTGGTTGAATCTTTGGCATGTTGTCAGAAGCCAGGCTGCACTTCAAGTGAAGGTCTGGTGTTCTTGGGGTTCTTTTTATACACACTTGGGATTATGTTAATTACAATATTTGTCACAGGTGAACCTCTAATCTGTGATTGGTTGAATCATTAAAAGACATGACAAGACTTTTGTCCTTGCAAAAACAGGTGTTTATGGACTTTAACAAGCTGTGAACATCAGGACACTTTTTGACTGTTTCATTTTGCACCCAGTTATTAATGTGAAAGCCTTTGGCATTAAATTGATCCATTCATTGTAACAATTGATTGATTAGAAATAAAGTTATATGCCTTTTTAAGTTACTATGTCCTTATGTGACAAGACTTTTGTCAATGACTGTACAGTAGCAACGTGTGGAATACGTATAGTGGAACTGAATAAATAAATACTAAGTTAGGAGTTCAGGATATCTTGGTGCACAGCTCCACACTCACCATTAATCAAACATCTCTAACGGACACAAATTCATGCACAATTTCACAGCTAATTTAATGCTTTAGCTCAAAGTAATTTGATGGTATGTAATAAAATTACATAATAGTTCTCTTCTGTCCTCTGGGGTGATCAGTTGCTAAGTCATCATCTGGGAAACTAAAATTTGTCACAAAGTTGCAAGTGACTCAGGTGGTTTAAACGTTAGATCTTAGCGACATGCTACACGTGTCTGTGGTCATACTGGTCATTAATGGGAATTATAAGCTGCCCGTTAACTCACCAGTGATGATGTGTAGTTAGGACAGTGGTCAGTTTTACTCCATGCTTTTTCACTGCATCTACAACCTTTTTAAAAAAATAAAAATAAAAAAAAAACATAGGATTTTCACTCATTTGCTAAGAGTCTTGAACAGTTTGAGGGGTGATGATTACGGAAGAGGATTAGGGCCACCATGAAAATATTATTTGAATTCTAACTTTAATGTCAGAATTCTGAGGAAAAAAAAAGTCAGAAATTCTGAGAAAAAAAAAGTCAGAATTCAAATAATATTTTCATGGTGGCCCTAATCCTCTTCCGTAGATGTTAATATAAGCAACATGGCATAAAGAAAAATGAGTGGGTCACCTTCGCAGGTTCCACTGGGTCCACAATAGCGGCCTCCCTGGTGTCCTCATCAATAAGAAGATACATATAATTATCAGTGAGCGCAGGTAGGATCTCAACCCTCATGTCGGACTGGGTCACTGCGCAGGACTTCCTGTGAGTGTGGAGGGCCGAGCGGATCTGGGCCGGACCTCCGCGGGGAAAAGGGATGCAATCAGCATACATACCATCCATCAGCTCACACGCCATCCACACATCCAATCGTTCATTTTATACACTGTTTTGTTCGCGGTTTCTGGCAATTTCAGCATGGGAAGACATTCTTAAAAGCTTTATTTTCTTATCCAGAGTTACAATGGGCATGTTTCAGCGTGTAACGATAAACCAATCGCCGTCGCCTCGCTACAAAATAACTTAAGTGTCGGTGTTACTTCTCCTTTCTAATGAGTGCAACCCCTTCGCGCATATCAGCGGACAAGATCAAGTACTGTATTTTAGCAACAAAAATGATGGCGGTCATTTAAAGATTAATAATGTACGCACGTCAGAAATAATTACCAAGTATGCAAAAAGTGAGCTGACTAACGGGGCGTTGGTCTTTCGCAAGGCTGCCTAGTGCAACGCAACACCGACTGCTGTCATAGCCAGCATTTGATGCAGTGTACATGCTATTTTGAGCCTTTGTGAGGCTGAAATAAGGTGCCAAATCTCATCGATAAGAGAGGCCGGACCACGGGAATGTGGCTGCGGGGTCTGCGCCACTTTCGGGATCCGTGCGGACCTGTAAACACTGGACCCGACTTAACTTTGCTGTGTAAGACGGTGCTAGCTTAACCTTCACCGCCGTGCACACACAACGGTGGAGGATAGAAATGATTTAAATGTCGGTTTTTGCAGACGCTGCGGCAAACGGAGCGTATTTGGCCATTTATAGCGACGTACCAAATTTATACGCAGCAGCTCCTCCCAGCACACCAAGAGTGCAAGCACTCGCCACCAGCGACCTGAATAACATATCAAACTAATAAATTGGAAGAACGGGGTCCGTTTAAGGCACAGCCGTCCCCCTTAACTTTGACCTACGAGCGATCAACCAATCCAGCCTGGGGGTGTGACACCGGCGTCATTCCTGAAAGACACTAGCCAACCCGGACACCTGTTCGAAATATCGACACGCATGGAGCAAATTAAGCTGAATGGCTATTAATATCTACGATTTAGTACAATGTAGCTTGTAGTACGATTTTCCTATGACAATGAATATTTTTTCATCTGAAAAAATGAAACGCGTTTTGGAAAATGGCACTGTTTGTTGCCTCCCTGATTCCGTACTGGGATGGCCGTTCAAAGGTCATTCCCAGAAGAGGGCGCATACAGGTGTCTCAGGCAAGTCAGTAGTTTTGGAAAATGACAGCCCCAAGAAATATATCACGGTTTTGGGAGTGGGGAAGAAAAATTATCTGCGTGGGGAGGAATTACGCTGACCATGCAAAAGAGCTGAAGAATGCGGTTCCAACCGAGCCAGTCCTCTTCCTGAAGCCCCCCACGGCGTACGTGAAAGAGGGCTCCCTTATCCTGGTGCCGTCTTACTGCCGCGACCTGCACCATGAAGTCGAGCTCGGGGTAGTTATTGGCAAAGGGGGCACGGCCATCTCCCGGTCGGCCGCGATGGACCATGTGGCTGGGTACGCTTTGTGCTTAGACATGACTGCGAGAGACGTCCAGGAGGACTGCAAGTCCAAAGGTCTCCCCTGGACTTTGGCCAAAGCCTTCAACACGTCCTGCCCCGTCAGCGAGTTCATACCCAAAGAGAAGCTCCCAGATCCAGGCAACGTCAAGATATGGCTAAAGGTGAATAACCAGCTGCGACAGGACGGCCACACGTCGCACATGATATTCTCCATTCCGTTTCTTGTCAGCTACATCAGCGACATTATCACCCTGGAGGAAGGGGACCTGATCCTCACGGGAACCCCCCGAGGCGTGGGCAGTGTCCAGGAGCACGATGAGATCGAGGCTGGCATTGAGAACGTGGTGCAGATGACCTTCAGTGTCGGCCGTCCGTGAAAAAACGATAACATTTAGGGTTGAAGTCTCCACTCATGGGGGCGTGCAGGGGGTTGTATTGGCTAGTTTTGAGTACGGGGGGGGGGTTACAACCCCCATCCGCCCATAATTTACGTCTGTGTTATGAACAAAACATTATCAGGGATCCATTAATATAAGCCACTGAACTGTCTCACTTGAAGAAGGTATACGTTAAAACCTCGTGACCCATGTGAAGCCTTTATATAAATGAAGCTGTAAAATTTATTTATGGTATAGTAATGTCCCTGTCTTGATTGTGGATGCGGCAGCGCGCTGTACCTGTGCATGTCAGTGCAACCGGTGAAACCTGTCCTGACCTGACCTATCTTGATAGTTCCCTGTTGGGTGAAAAGTAGTTCTACTTTTTCCCCAGCAGAGGGCAGTAGGGACCCAGTTATTCCAAACCGCGTTTTTCTAGCGTCAGTTGCCGAAGTTTTGGATAGAGGTGACGCTGCTACACATTTATTCATTTACATGGCTGGATATCCACCAGTACAGTGTGGGTTAAGCATGTGCCAGGATTGAAATTCTCTTGTGAACGAGAGCCAGAAACGAGTAACCAGGCCAGCCAAGAACTGTATAACCAATAGACCATTTTAAACTTTAATCTTTGCAGGCTAATGTATGTCAAAAGAGAGCAGCAACCCATTAACAAAAAACATCCATCCATTTCCATAACCACTTATCCAATATCGGGTCATAGGGAGGCTGCAGTTTGACCCAGAAAACGCTGGGTGGAGGACAGGGTACCCTCACACACTCACTGACGGCTACTCATGAATCACATGTCTTTGCACTGTGTTACTTTGTGAATTTACATGTGAGTCACGCCGATGAATGTCTCTGTGATTCTCGATACAGTAAACGATCTGCTCCCTTGTTCTTACCTAAGCGTGATCCTTACGTGGCTGTCCCTGACATGACCGCATTCCTCCCAGTGGTGTGGAACATCTGTTCCAGGTTCAGTTAGCGGTCTCCTCACGGCCCCTTAATCATGTGCCCCCTGGCCATCCCGTGCTCATCTCCTGTAACACGAGGCCCCTGCGACTGAGATTTCCCTGCCTCTCCGAGGCATTCTGTCATTCCGGGCTCTCCGGGGTCGGAGATCACGATGTTTGATTTATCAGCAGCCTGAAATTGACCTTCCCCACGTATGTCATCTGGATGGAGAATCCCAGTGAGCAGTGCCATCTCACCAGAACGGGGCACGGAGACCCGTGTTGGTGTCACACCCTGCTTGATTTTTAAACGTAATTCCTGTGTTAAGGATCCTCTGTCATACAGCCTTTATTACGGCTTTGCTGATTTCTAAAGCTGCTTCCGGAATCTCCAGTTCGGTCCCCTTTTGTAAGGTCTTCTCACATCCCTGTCTCTCTCCTGCCAGTGAGCTGGTGTGACGTCCTGAAATGTTCACACTAACGGAGGATAGTAAAGGTATACGCTGCATTCCCTGTGTCAGTGAAAGTGCTTTACAGTGTCCACTTCCTCTCCCCGCTTACGTCACTCAAACAAAATTTAATGTTTTTAAATTTAAACACATCTCCTCTATTACCGGAAACCCCCTAGTGGTGGCCTTAAGGACCTTTAATTAGAAACATCTCCTGCCTCTTTCAAGTAGATGAGAGCTGGGCCCATGGCCGCACTGCAGGGACACTTGGGGGCGTGTCCGGCCACTCCAGGGCCCTGATCAGAGATGCCGCTCCATAGCGGGTCCGCTTCCTTGGTGAATGGCTCCCTCACTGCGCACTGCTGTTTGTCGCTGCAGGCAAGTCTTTGGACGGCTGTGGCATGTGCCACGTCCTGTGCAGGACCTCCATTCTGTCACCGTGACGATACCCAGGTGGCAATCTTCCAGGTGTTTCCCCCTGCATAGGGACACACAAGATCGTCCCCCCCCCTCTTCAAAGTGCAGTAAAACCATGTGCTTGGTCCCTGTGTGCTAAACATGATAAACCAGGTTACATGGTGTCAGCTTCTGAGGTTTCCCCCTCCATGTTCACAGAGCGCCCCCTTTTGGCATGTATCTGTCACTGTCATGCAGCTTTTTCTTCTCCTTTCAGTTTTTTTCCAAAGTCCCCTCCCCCACCCAGCCCTGGCACAGCATGTATGGCAGACAGACAGCCCGGCATGCCCCCCCAATGCCACTCCAGAGCCTGCCAAAGCATGCGTGGCAGACAGACAGCCCAGCGTGTACCCCGTGCCCCCCCCCCCCCCCCCAGCCCTCGCTTCCATGAATACCGATATGCTCCAGGCGATTCCTCCATGCGTTGCAGACGGCAATTTGGGGGGCGACCTTACGGGGATGGGACCTGGGGGCAGATGGAGCCCCTCCAGGAGCAGGGGAGGGGGGCCAGTCTGGGAGGGGCTTTCAGGGCTGCCCCCCCCACCCCCGGCATGCCCCTCTGCATTCCAATAGGGCCAGGCTGAATGGGGCCCTCTCGCGTAAATGGATGTCCCTACTCAGTTTGCAGGGCTCTTGTCCTCCTGCACAAAGGCAGACCTTGCTGAGAGGCCCTCAAAGACCCACTTCATCTAAAAGGGAATCAACTCGAAGAAAAACAACCGAGGAAAATCCCTATAAAATGAACCCCCCCTGGGCACCCACCCCCTCCCTTTTGCATTTGACTTGTGCATCTGAAGATTCATGCCAATGGAGAGTGGTGACAGAAATGCTTGGGATGGAGAAATTAAACATTCCCAACCAACACCAGTCGGAACCAGGCAAACCTCTCTCTTATCTTAATAGCGCAGTACCCCACATTGGTCAGAAGGGGGTGCAGTGGTCAAGGCAGCAGTCTCCCACCCAGTGAGGGCTTGTAAGTGCAGTGTCATAGAGTGGACAGCCTTTAACCACACACAGCATTTGAATCTATTTATAAAGACATTATAAATGTGGGATCACAGTGTGGTACCAGAACAGAGTACCAGACGAGTCTTACTTACAAATAACTTTGGTTTATTTACAGTTTAGTGGATTTAAACTCTACAGGCACATACCTAACAGTATTCTTTGCAGAAAAATGTCAGAAATGTTATTGTGGATTGATTGTTTTACATTTCACGTCCTCACAAGCACCGTGTGGTGAGGTTATACCCGCGCAGCCCCCTCCCTTAGGCAGCTGTGATTCAGCACCCACCAGCAAAATCGCAGGATGTCAGTGAAGGTGTCTCACTAGCAAAGCTATTGCATTGGATACTGTGAGCTGAAATCTGGCAGGTTGTCTGTGAGCTCCATCACAGAAGCCTGGGCCACACGACGGACTCGTCTCTTAGTCAGACTGAAGGGCAAACTGTGGCCTAACTCGACAGCCAGCATCTGACTCTGTGACGCAGCAATAGTATTATTGTCTGGGACAGTGATAAATGTATTGATGTGTGAAAGCTGGAATCCGCAGCTAAAAATAAACCCTTTACTGCTGGTTGGAGTTATGTCCCACCTGTGTGGCTATGCTGTTGATGGTATTGTGGGCCAAACTCTAAAATAAATTAAATGACACAGACACACAGACATAGGCATACCGACTGGGTCTGCCTGGTCACCAGATCGACATGCCAGTGACCCCAATTCTGAGTGAATCGCAACAGAGTGTCACCGCAGAGTGTCATCGGGAAGAACAGAAAGTAATTCCAGTTTTCTTTGGTGTCTTTGAACTGTGTCAAAAGGCATGTGGCTTGGGAGGACGTGTGACCTCCAGGACGGTGTGTGACTCCCCCCCCCCCCCCCCCCCCGCCCCCACCCCTGCCCTTGCCCTCCATCATGACCATAGCTGTACTCTGTTCTGATGAGCAATTCTAGAGAACTGTCAGTTTGTAGTGAGAATTTCCTGGGCGTGTCTAATGAAGTTCTTTTGAGGAGCTATTATATTCTAGCAGGTTCTCGGGCTACAGCAACATCCTGTGACGCTGAGAACAGGAAGTGGAAGGACGGTCCACAGTTCGATAGCACCTCTGACCGAGCGATATTCCACTGCAGCATATTTCAGTCCCAGCCAAAGTCCTGGCCACTCATCTGGTAAAACTTAAGGTTGAAGGGCCTGTAGAAGTCTCTAAGGCGCTGCAGCGCCCCCTGCGGGATCGCAGGGTGAGGGCGGCCCTTGGATTTGCCCAGGCAGCGCGGCCGACTGCTGCCCTCGGGTTTCTTAAGGCAGGGGAAGCCCTTGGTTTGGTTGAAGTAAAAGTGCTTGCTTCCCACAATGCGACGCAGCCCCAGAAAGTCCTGCACGCGGCCCACCTCACCGGCCGGGTCCAGCACCAGTCGCTCGCCGCTCACAAACAGGAAGCTGGAGGGCGGGAAGAAGCGCAGCCAGTTCTCCAGGTGCTTGGCGTAGATGCCGATGCGTACGGCACTCCAGGACGTGTCCACCGGGCCGCGGCTGCCATTCCGAAAGGCAAGGTCCTGGAACGGGGGCAGAGCCGGATTCTTCGACTTGGTCTGCGTGTAGTCCGAGACGGCGCGGGTGACGGGGTCACGCACCACCACGATGAGTTTGGTCTGGCTTCTCAGGGCAAAGACGCGCTGGGGGGCCTCGCGCGTCACAAAGTAGCTGGGCGTCTTCTCCATGGTGATCTGGCCGTCCAGGGTGCGGGGCATCAGGCTCCTGGGCGGGGCAGAGCACATCAGCTCAGGAAGCAAGAAGGAGGAGATCAAATGACCTACCGGGTCTTGAGCTGAAGCCCAGATGGACTCAGGGTCTAAACGGGCTGTAGACGGTAGATATTAAATAATGACACAGACACACAGGAAATGACATCAACAAAACAGACTGTCAGCTCACACTGTCAAACTCACACTTTTATCTTATTTTACGTCATTTTTTCCAGTGCTCATGTTACTGGGAGCTGAATCTGCCTCCACTCTGTTGACTGGTTTTTCATCCAGCTGAGCTCTTAATTAATTCGATTTGATTGCTGCTGATTAAATCACGACCGTGAATTATGTTGACGTTCTTGATTGTTTTAATTTGAAGGAAAACTTGTGCCAGTGCATTTGTCCTTTAGGCTCTTAAAATAGCTAAATTGTACAGATGACCTAATTCAGTACTTACTTCATTCAAAGTCAAATGGATATTTTTTACTGCTGTTTTATTTTCACGAAAGAGCCAGACCGATTAAAGTAACGCATCTGACTCTATGTCCATTCAGCAGAGCAACTTAGACCATAAAGAGCCCAGTCAGAGTCTTCCTGTAAACCAGGCCAACGGACACAGGGCCTTCCCAGACTAGTGGAGAACAAGCAGTTCACTGTGAATAACAAAGCCTTTTCAAGACTGAGCAAAACCCACAAGGTAAATAACCATTAGAGAGACACACATGATGTGCTTTAACAATCACGCACAAGAAAAACAACAAATAAGCAGCAAGAAATACAGACCGAAGTTCTGTGATGTCACACCTGAGTTTACAGGGGCTGTAATACAGACCCTGATGTTATGCTAGCAAAGCCTGTTCTGCAGGCCTGTGAAACATTTACTCATGTGAGATCATGATGGCATAAGCGTGTGAGGGGGATCAGTGACCGAATGAGAAACAGTATCTGTTCCCGGAAGATTCTACCAAGTTCTGGGGGACTTGCTAGGTGGCAGGAGTGCAAACAGAGAGCTGGTCCATCCAGGGCAGGATTAGCACATACACTACCGTTCAAAAGTCTGGGGTCACTTAGAAATGACCTTGTTTTCCATGAAAACATACATGAACTGAGTTTGAATAGGAAATATATCTAAATAAGTAGGAAATAGTCAATGACAAAGTTAAAAATAATTTTGAAATTAAAGTAATAATTTTTCAAACTTTGCTTTCATCAAAGTGTCTTCCACTTGCAGCAATTACAGCCTTGTAGACCTTGGGCATTCTAGATGTCGGTTTGCTGAGGTAATCTGATGAGATTTCACCACGTGCTTCCTGAAGCATCTCCTGCAAGTTGGATTGGCTTAATGGGCACTTCCTACGCACCATCCGGTCATAACAGCTCAGTAAGCTGAAACCCGGTGATGTTGGCCACTCCATTATACACAGAACACCAGCTGACTGATTCTTCCCTAAATAGATCCTACATAGTTTGGGGCTGTGTTTGGGTTGTTGTCCTGTTGTAGGATGAAACTGGCTCTAATTATGCACCGTCCACGGGGTTTGGCATGGCGTTGCAAAATGGAGTGATAGCATTCCTTCTTCAAGATCCCTTTCACCCTGTCCAAATCTCCCACGTTACCATCACCAAATGAGCCGCAGACCATCACATTGCCTGTGATCGTTTGATCTACATCTCAGAAACATTCTTGCTTGTGATCCGAACACCTGAAACATAGATTAGTCTATCAATAGCACTTTTTCCGAGCTGCCGGTGTCCAGTGTCTGTGTTCATTTGTCCTGTGTCTTTTCTTTTTATTGGTCATTCTCAGATACGGCTTTTTCTTTGCGATTCTGCCTAGAAGGCCAGCATCCTGGAGTTGCCTCCTCACCGTTGACGTTGAGACGGGTGTTTTGCAGGTACTGTTTAATGAAGCTGCCAATTGAAGACCTATGAGGCGTCTGTTTCTCAAACTACCTTCTCTAATATATCTATGCTCTCGCTCAGTTGTGCACCAGGGCCTCCCCCTCCTCTTTCTGTTGTGGTTAGAGCCGGCTTGCGCTGTTCTGTGAAGTGAGTAGTACACAGCATTGTACCAGGTCTTCAGTTTCCTGGCAATTTCTCACATTGAATAGCTTTCATTTCTTAGAACAAGAATAGAGTGTCAGAAGAGTTTCTGACCATTTTGAGTTTGCAATCGAACCCACAATTGCAGAGCTCCAGATACTCAGCTAGTCCAAAGGAGGCCAGTTTTATTGCTTCTTTAATCAACATAACAATTTTCATTTATGCTAACATAATTGCAAAAGGATTTTCTAATGATCAATTTACCATTTAAAATGATAAACTTGCATTAGCAAACACAACATTTCACTGGAACACAGGACTAATTGTTGCTGATAATGGGCCTCTGTACACCCATGTAGATATTCCTTTAAAAAAAAAAAAACGTTTCCAGACAGTATTTCTGATCAATCTGATGTTATTTTAATGGACAGAAACTTTTTCAAAAACATGGAAATTTCTAAGTGACCCCAAACCCCTGTTCTCTTTTTCCCCTGTTCCCCTATTCTCTTGCTCCTATGTTCCCCTATTCTCTTGCTCCTGTGTTCCCCTGTTCCCCTATTCTCTTGCTCCTATGTTCCCCTGTTCCCCTATTCTCTTGCTCCTATGTTCCCCTATTCTCTTGCTCCTATGTTCCCCTGTTCCCCTATTCTCTTGCTCCTGTGTTCCCCTGTTCCCCTATTCTCTTGCTCCTATGTTCCCCCATTCCCCTATTCTCTTGCTCCTATGTTCCCCTGTTCCCCTATTCTCTTGCTCCTGTGTTCCCCTGTTCCCCTATTCTCTTGCTCCTATGTTCCCCTATTCTCTTGCTCCTATGTTCCCTTCCCCTATTCTCTTGCTCCTATGTTCCCCTGTTCCCCTATTCTCTTGCTCCTATGTTCCCCTGTTCCCCTATTCTCTTGCTCCTATGTTCCCCTATTCTCTTGCTCCTGTGTTCCCCTGTTCCCCTATTCTCTTGCTCCTATGTTCCCCTGTTCCCCTATTCTCTTGCTCCTATGTTCCCCTGTTCCCCTATTCTCTTGCTCCTATGTTCCCCTGTTCCCCTATTCTCTTGCTCCTATGTTCCCCTGTTCCCCTATTCTCTTGCTCCTATGTTCCCCTGTTCCCATTCCCTTTTTCCCATTTACTTGATCACATTCCCTTGTTCCTTTGTTCCCTTTTCCCTCATTACCTTGTTCTCCTGTTCCCTTGGTCCCATTCATTTGTATCTGTTCCCCTGTTCCCCATTCCCTTGGTCCCCTATACCTTTGCTCCCTTGTTCCCTTATTCCATCATTCTCTTGTTCCATTGTTCCCCAGCTCTCTGTTCTTATAAAACCCTCTCCCCTCTCCCTTAGGGCCGTGTTTCATCGTAAGCCAGCACTGATGGGCAGCGAGGATCCCATACACCTGTTTGGTCTTTGCCGAGGCCTGATTCTGGTCACGCACGTAGCCCCGGGGGACGGCTCGGCCGGTGAGGCCTCCTGCCGGGATGCAGCACCAGGCCGCTGATTTACATCAAGGTCGGCCTCGTCTGCCACACTATCCCCCCCTTTAGAAGTCGTACGATTGTGACTCAGTGACTGAGGTCCTTTCAATGGGGTCATGTTACCGCCGCTGATGTAGTAACACGGGAAACAACAGCGACTTCAGAGCAAACAGGGGCAGGGAACACAGCACTCTGCAACTAGCTGGGGCCACAGTCTTGTTGATTCACCCCATTTTCTGGGGGGGGGGGGGTTATGAGGTGGATAAAAGACAGAGGGCCCATAGCAGTCAGCAACCTCCATGTTCTCACTGTATCAAATGGCCCTGTCCAGCCGCTCAATGGTGAATGGAGACAAAGGTGTGGCACACTGATCTGTACTCTAGACACTCGGACACACAAAACCAGCTGGTAATCAGACCCCCCCCCCACCGCCCCCGCCATGGCTGTACTTCCAGAAGCTTCACATCAGGAAGCAGCGTCACGCGCTGGTACATTTCTGTCATCACCGAGTGTCGACCTCTGTCGGAGCCCTCGATATTCACCCCTCCTTTTACCGCACTTAATGTGCCCCCCCCCCCCCAGCCCTGGTGGACAAAGCCGTCTCTTCAGAGTCTAAGATAATGAACTGGGACCCACTGACACGTGTTGACACTGCTGTCGCCATTTTGGATTATGCTGGCCTATAATCGCTGAATAGTCCACCCGACACAAAAGCCCGAGAATGGGAGCTGAAAGGCCCGGCCCGGCCCGGCTCGCAGACGGCAGCGGAACCAGGACAGGCTGACAATGAGGCCCCTGTCTCTGGCCCACAAAGCTGTCCAAAGAGAAGCCCGTCAGGCCCCCTCATTACATTGTACTCTCAATGTCCTCTTCTGTGCTTCCCTTCCTCCAGAAGCAGTTTTAATGGTCTGTTTTCATACCCAATATCCAGCTAACAAATATTACACAGTTTGGGTTTTGTACTCAGAAACACCTCATTGGGGGGGATTGTTCTCTCTTTTTGGCACATTTGTAAACTTACTGGGACAGAAAAAGAGCAGAAAAGGATGAGTATCATCGTCAGTGATGTGTACATGGGCTTCTTGGTTTATAATTGCTTTATGATTACTTTATGATTACTTTATGATTACTTTATGAATGGAGTTCAGCCTGCTTTGCTGGGGAAGCTGTTATGAGGTGCTGGAATCACCACAAACCATCAATGGCAACATCAGAGGAACTGTCCTGTTCTGCAATGTGCCCCCCAGGTCGCTCTCACAGCCCGGGGGACAGCAGACCGGTGTGTTGAACAGTCACCACTAAATCCACACCGACACAGCATCGGCAGCAGTTCCCGCGCCTTCAGACCCCTCAGCTCCCCCCCCCCATACCCCACCCCCCCCCACCACCACCACACCCTAAGCTGAGCCCAGTGGGGGGATTTACCAGCAGCGCAGGATGCACCAACATCTGGTATCAATGACAGAGAGGGTTTGGGATGCTTTGGGGCCTCTCAGACCCCGAACTGGATAACCACTAACTCTTTATATTAACCAGCCTGCCGGAGAATGCCGGCCTCCTTGGCACAGTCATCAATGGGAGACAGCTGCAGAGGAAACACTGAGCTGTCAACAAACAGGAGAGGGTCATTGTAGAAGTACAAAAAAGGTCTGACCTTTTTAGAAAATAATACTGACCATCTTGCGTTGCGTGAAAAAGACACTCGCTGTTATTGTTACAAATAGACACCTAATGGCTGTTACTGTGATTAAAGGACTAACAGTCTGGTATACTGACTAAAACGCCGATATACTGATATAAAGACATCCTACTAAATAAGAGACCAAAGTATTTTAGGACCATATGCCTTAGAATAATGTGACGAGTATTGACACACCAGCCGTACAAACCAACAGAAGTACGTTGTGTGTGGCTCAAGGTGGCAGTGGGATCTCGGCCCCATGAATCAGCATGCCACGCAGACTGTGAAGATAAACTTTAACACCATCCACCGTGTACGAAACAGACGAACACAGACTCATGGGGTACAAAAGATCTCCATAACTCTGATCTTCAGAAGTGCTCTAGGACTAATCTTCAATGAAATCTTTTTTAAAGGACATAAGAATAATAGTTTTCAAAGTCGGGGGTGGGGGCAGGTGCTTTCATGCGCGGCGGTTAAAAAGTGCCTCTGAAGTTCAAAGACTGTGACAGAAGTACGACGGGGAAACTCGAAAAGCTTCCAATCACTTGAAGTCCCAGTGAAGCCGCCGTCGCTGTCCCTTTAAGAGCCCCCGACTGCCGTCAGTGTGACACGTGAAGCCAGAGCGCCTGCAGATGTCAGCCTGCAGGATCTGGGGAGCAAGAATCACATGATCACACGGTGTTGGCTCCATCCTCACCTGTGCGTGCCGTGTAATTAAAATGGGGCTCGACAGCAAGTCCCATGCACATCACACCTGGGGGACATTATGCCGTCCGGCTGTCTGATCTTATAAACTGCCATTAGAGCCAGATCTTATCAAGCATTTCCGGGTCATTCCTCGGAGTGAGTACTTTATACTTTTCTTGGAGTAGCACAGGTTAATCCCTGCAGGTGAGAGGACGAGGAAAGCCATACGCTGCACTTCTGATTCTCTCATCTCCACGGCAGGATGGATGGGATTTACGGCCGGGAAAGCCCGGGATGGCCCACAGGCACCGCTGCACTGCCTTTGTGAGGCCTCCCTCCTCCCCAGTGATTAAAACGGGGGAGAGGTCGTTTACACTGCTAGGGGCGGCGGCTCCCCTCTCCGGCCCAGGCTGTCTGGCCCGCATGCCACCTACGCCTCTATCTAATGTTGTTTTTTCTCTCCTGCTTTCTCACTACATTCATTTGTCATCAGTAACCGGGGGGGCTGTCAGGGTGACGCAGAGAGCGCCTGCTCCCAGTGACACGTGTGCACCCCTCAGCCTGCTCTCAAAGCAGGGTCACCTATGGGGCACAGGAGTGACACCTATGGGGACCACTAATGTGCGGCAGGCTGATGACTCGTAAGAGTCACGTTTGTCGGGGAGATGTGTGAGATCAGTGATGATGGATCCTGGCTCCCAGTCGCTTTGTGCAAAACCATTTAGACCGTAGGAATTTCCTTTTCTTAGCCTTTGAAATATATATGATCACACATGTGTCTTACTGGTATAAGAGAGGAGGGATTTTCCTCTGTGTGTCACCGGTATCTACTGGTATCTGGGTGGGGCGGGTGGGGGGGGGGGGGAGCTGGTGTTACTACCCTGGAGTCAACGTAGCCACACACACCCCCGGCAGTGGAACCCATGGGAAACATCATAGCTAACAGATCAGATACACGGGAAAATCCCAGGATTTAGCAAATCACAAGTCCTTGTGCACAGCTCCAACAGATCCAGTAGATCCCAACCACTTTTATGTGATCCACCCCATTGCAGCCAGAGGGATTGGGAGCTGTGGGGAGCACTGCCCCGCATCGTGAGCGAGGACCGAGCCGCTGTCCTGTCACCCTCGGGGCCTTGGCTCTCCCTAGCCGGGTCGTTACAGCTGAACCACCCTTAAAAGCTTGTCAGATTTCACGAGCTCATCAACACGAGCCAGACCATGGCCCGAATGACGTCGAGCCACACACCACTCAGCTCCCCGCACCATCAAAACACAGAAGTGTGACAGGAGTCCCTGGAGATTCCCTTCCTGACCCGACCACTTCTTGTGCTTTGCTCCCGGCCACATTAAAACAACCCATCAGAAATTGGAGGGGGGGGGGGGGCAGGAAAAATCCCAGCTTTGATGTGAAGAGGAGATTCATGGTCACCCAGTTCCTAATGGTGTCTCGTGTCAGGGATACATGCTTTGCCTCTGCTAACCAATGGGATGTATGTCAGTCTGGGGGTCATTGGCCACCTTCTGACAGGCAAATAACAGATTCTGGTCCAATACCAGAATCAAACCCTTTTTACCTTCAACTCACCTTACCTCCAATCACACATCAGACAGAGAATTCAGCCTACAGGAAGACTGCAGCCATTGGCTCCCAAGCCAGCATCCCTATTCAAAGCCAACACAAGCTAACACAGGCTAACACAAGCTAACGCAGGCCAACAAAGGCTAATTCAAGCCAACACAGGCTAATACAGGTCAACACAGGTTAATACAGGCCAATATGCCAACAAGCTAACACAAGCCTTTTCATCATTTTTACCAGCCAATCACATGCATAGTTTCCCCGGGTCGGTCGTGAGAGACTTCTCCGGAAGCCGGCCCTCTTTCCAACACTGGTCTCTGTGAGCGTTGGTGGTTTTCTGCTGAATGTCTTTCATGTGGTCACAGTGGGCCCATATGTTCAGCAGAAGCGTGACTCTAAGCAGGACATCCTCTGCTCGCGCTAAACTCCTGCCGTCCACCCCTACGCAATGAAACAACGAAACGAGCGAAGGCGCTAAAGGATCAGGCGAAATGGAGGGCAGCCCCATCCGAGGGGTCATGTTAGCGAGACCCCCGTGGTTACCTGTCCTGGGCCCCGCTGCTGCCAGCCCTGCCCCGGGTCACCCCCATCACAGCTCTACAAGCTGGGCTCTCCCTGGCTCTGCACTGGCTGACCCCCCAGTTAGCTCCTGGGAGGGGGTGGGGTTATAATGACAAAGTGCCTCCTGCAAGCCTGACCGAGCCACCCCACCCTCTCCCACAGCCCCAGTGAGTGGAATCAGATGTGGATGCTGTGTGTCACTGGGGGGCTACCGGGGACTTTTATAACGCAGCAGCTTAACAAAAGATTTTCTCAGAACCCTGTGCCTGTGTGACCTGAAGCAGCCAGGACTGAGAGTGACACAGTCCCGTGGCAGAGAGTGACACGGGGGTGACGCTGACACACACGCGGTGTGCTGGTCATGTGACATTCCGATCCCACCGCTGACTCTCCAAATCTACAGGGGCGCAGTGGAACTACCTATGTTTGTATAAACCGCCGTCTCTCACCTGAACGAGTCCAGGCAGGTACAAACATCTCCTCCGCAGTCGTGATAGGAAATGTTTTGGGATCTTTGATCAAAAGTGTCTCCCTGGTGCAGAAGCCCTCAAACACAAACATTCACACCTGCTCCGTCCAGCTTCCTGAACTACTCCAAGCTCTGTCTTGAATTCCTTTAATTGTTTTCTCAGGAATACTCAGCGACTAACCTGAGACCCAGCAGGTGTTCCTGTGTGTTTCTTTGATCACTCACTCCTTATAGACCAGCTAGCTAGTGTCAAAAAAGGGTGAAACCCCCTCTCCCAATCCTCCATTTTGGCTCAAATTTAAATGTGCTTTTTAAGGTTTAAGAGCCCCTTTATAAATACAAGCACCCTGCCTGTATGAACAGCTGTTTAGTGATGATCAGGGAGGTGAGACCTGGCCGGAACTGGGGGGGGGGGGATTTGGAGGAGGGGGTGGATTGCTGCCTGCAAGTGGAAGTAATTTATGGAGAATCTGCACCAAGCGTTGAGCCCTGGAAGCCACAGAAATTTCCATACGATAACCTGACAGCAGCCAGAAGCCAAGACACAGAGGGACAGAGAGAGAGACAGAATCAGACAGAAAGACAGAGAGGGAGAGGGACAGAGAGGGAGGGAGACAGAGACGGAGACAGAAGGAGAGAGAGAGGGAGAGAAAAAGATAGAGTTGGAGAGAGACAGATAGACAGATGGAAACAGAGAGAAAGATAGAGGGAGAGAGACGATGTGTTATGTTTTTAAATGCCAAGTCCAAGAAAACACCTGCACTTTCATTAAAATATCCATCAGAATTTGCTGTCTTTCCTGGCTATGGAGAGCGTGCAAAATTATAAAGACAACAACAACAATAATAATAATAATAATAGTAATAATAATAATAATAAAAGAGGGAGAGAGAAATGGAGACAGAGAGAGAGAGATAGACAGACAGACTAAAATTATCAGCAGCAAAAATGCTTCCATGTGTTCTCATCTTTTTAAATTGGATGGAAAAAGAAGATAAAAAGATAAAATTACTGTTGTGAATTCTGATGATGATTGCGGTCTCTCTCTCTCTCTCTCTCTCTCTCTCTCCCCAAGCTGAAGGGCTCCTGTGGATATTCTCGTCATCTGTGCACAATCAAGCCGCCCTCTGAGGGACACGGCAGCTGGCCCGGAGGAGCACAGGCGGTGCTCAGGCTCACCTGGGTCACCTGCCTCCCACAGAGGTGTGTCACCTCTAACACCTGCCACCCATTTCACTCCTTCGTCGGAGGTGTTTTCTGTTTTCTGTGACACCTCTGAGCAGCGGCTCCTGCCAGGCAGGGCGTGATGCTGGCAAGAGCCAAAGGCAGCGTTTCCACAGACAGACAAACAGCCTTCATGCAGATCAAACCCATCCTCAGTATCGCTGCTTGACAGGGGCTGCAGTCTGCCCCTCACTAAAGTCCTGAGTCCGTGTGAGTGTCTCAGCTTTGCAGACTATCAGCACGACTGCTTCCAAAACGGTATCGTTGGGTCCCAGAGATACAACCACGGATGCGTCAGAGCGACACCCCAGGGGCTTCACCTCAAAGGACATTTACACCCCACACCTTTGCCGAAAGCTGGACCATGAGCGTTTCACTTGTTATTTGTTATTAGACCAGTAAATGTCACTGTTACCTATGGGATGGTTTCAGTCTTCTCTTGACTGAAAGAACGCGGTGACTGAGGACTGAAAGGCATCCTATAATGCCACACTGAACCCCAAAGACATTAGGACCCTTTATAACCAGAGTAAGCCCCCCTTTTGTTCCATAAACAGATACCAGTGTGTTTCTGTCAATCAACTGCATGTTGCTGATTGTGTTGCTTGGGAGCAGAGGATTCTGGGTATGAGCAGAGTCGTCACTTACCCTAGTTAAAAGGTATGCGGTATTAGGATGGCCACAACCTTTATGTGAATGTGCTGCATTATAAAACATTAACAAAATGAAAATGAACCAAGTGTGAATTGACTGCAATCGTATGGTGAATGGGAATGAATTGTTGGATTAGCTGAATTTGTCAAATGGGAAATACGTGTAAATGAATTAACTGGAATCAGAGAGATGATCATTTGCTTGCTGAGGCTGATAGGAGTTTAAACCACATTCTGTCTCTCTGTGCTGCGAATTCTGCGTTTGGATGACAGTAATCCTGAGCTTTCTAATCCAACGCTATCATCTTGACGAAATATTCGTCAGGATGACATTTTTATGGTTGCTTTGAGGTGTTTCCCTAATTACAGACTCTCCCTGAATTTCAACCTTGCGGGAATTTTTTTATGAAAGTGTAAACAACACAGAAACTTTAGCAAATAACAGGCTGCTTAGTTACTTTAACTATATGAATAAGATGTAAGGTGCCCTCTGGAAAAGGCCGCACGAATCGCTATGGTGACAGGCTGCGTTTTAACCCTAAATTGTAAATAGACCTACTTTATTATGATGAGGCAACATGACAAAATGTTAACCTGATTTTTATAAATTCATCATTATGACAATTTAGAAAGATTCCAACCAGACTTTTCATGATCAAAGGTGTACCATGATAGAAAATTCCAACAACCAAACTATTAAAAGTAAAGGCATGCACCGTTTTGGAAAAAAAAACGTAAATGGCCATTGGACGGCATAGACTAATTAAGAAACCAGATAGCTGCAAAATAATCTAAACCGAGTTTGGCACGTGCGTAAAGCCCTACCTGTACCACTCCAGTCCCTTATCATAGAAGCGGTCAAAGAAATGTGGCTCCGATCCCACGGCTCTGACATCGGGGTGAATCCGGAGAAACTCGAGCAGGGCTCGGGTACCGCCTTTCTTCACGCCGATTATGATCGCCTGGGGAAACCTCTTTATCCCAGCGTTACTGAGGATGGAGATGTCGCCCCGCGTCTGACTGCCGGGGGACAGTTCGTTGGACCATGGCCCCTGAGTCCTGTTCCGGCGGCTCATCGGATGCGGAGGGAAGCGCACCGGAGTCCCGACCCCGCTCTGGGAGTCGTATTCAACGCCCCTGGTTGCTGATTCGGGGTCATACGCGGGGCTTGACAGGTAGTCGCTGTATCCAGTCAAAGAGTAAAAGAAATAGGTGAAAATGAGCACCATCGTAAAGAAAGCCGGCAGCTTGGACTGAGTTTTCAGCGGTCCAAAGTTGACCTTAGATCTCCATGTGTCGCATCCCATGAGTCGCGATCCTGATCAGTGAGCAACAAGCTGAACGCGGTGATCATACTGCATCGGTCCAATCCCAAGACACGCTGGGTTTCGGTCCTAAGGCGTTAGGAGAGATAAAGCGAGATCCGGAGCGTCGACGCCAGGCTGTGCGCCCTGTGTGCGGAGCGGTGGGAAGCGCGTCCCCGCTGCCTCCAGCGCTCCAGCGCCGCGACACGCATGTTTCTCCTAATTCAATGCCTTAGTCAATGCCGCTCCTTTTCCCAAACTAATTCCCCTTTGCACTTGCCAGCGGTGTTGACAGCCAACGTTTCCCAGTCTCCGGTCCAATATTTGTATGAATATGTATTTGGGGGCCGCTGACAGCGCCGCTTTACGCTTCAGTTCCCCGTCCCGTGGGTCCGGACCCGAGTCTGCGGCGCTCGCCGTATGGGGCTCGTCCTCACGTTGACGGCTTTATGAATGACACACACATAACCCACTTCCGTGCCTCACCGCCTCCGCCCCGCCCCGCCCGGTTAAAACCGTACACCTGCGCCTTACACTTCACCTACACAGTATAAGCCGGGACGTTTTTTCATCCCGATTCGCCTGAGCAACTTTTCTCCGAAATATGTGTTAAATTAAAAATAGAAATAAACATCAATTACTAGTAGTCCTTAGTTTTGATATACACTAATATTATAATACATAACTGTTACAACATAATGTGTTACAATGGTTACTGTATTATTGTGATAGAAATTTCAATCACTGTCTGCAAGGCGAGAAACATACGTCAAACATTCTTGTAGACGTCAGAACAGAGGAAACACTTGCTCATGAAACACCATCGAAGAGCCAAATGGATACATCTTATAACACAGCCCTGGTACCGTTTTGTTCCTCAGAGTACAAACAACATTAATGTACCCTCAATAGTACAAAATGTTCCTCAGAAGCCATTTCCGTACCTTAAATTCGACTGAAAGGCATAGCTAGGATACAACTAGCCCTTGAGGATATAGCCCCAGTGACAAATAATTGTACTCTCAAAGGTACAAATTGGTGTCGTGACCTAGCACGGGGAAGCAGGAGAGGGACGCGTAGGGCTGGGGAATATGAGATTTAATGAAAAAAGGGAGCAGGGACAGGGGACAGGCAAAGACAGGCAGCACTACACGGAGAGACTTCAATGACAGACCGAGGGAAACGGACTCGAACACGGACTAAAATACACTGGACTCAATGGAAAAAACAGGAAACAGCTGATAACAAGCGGGATTCCAAACGAGGTTAACCAGGGGGCGTGGCACACAGGAGGATCGGACGAGCAGGGCATGACAATTGGTACTTTTTTGCCATTGTAGGTGAAAGATAAAAAGCAATCCATAAGAGCTGCGTGAATATTGCGGCAACTCACATTCTGTTTTTTTTAGAGATGCGTGCATGCTGAAGGTCACATGACTTAAACTTAATCTCTATATGAGAAGCTATAGATAAGGAAGGCGGAGCCGCACGAGCACAGAGTGACTTGTGTGACATTCTTCTCTGCAGAGTGAAGAATTTCAACTAAGTTTGCCTATTCTTTTATTGGACCCGATCAAAGAATTGCCATGACAATTATAAAATAATTGTTATCGTTGTTTTTGCAGTTGTGAATT
This sequence comes from Paramormyrops kingsleyae, assembly GCF_048594095.1. Classification (NCBI taxonomy): domain Eukaryota; kingdom Metazoa; phylum Chordata; class Actinopteri; order Osteoglossiformes; family Mormyridae; genus Paramormyrops; species Paramormyrops kingsleyae. The sequence continues at coordinate 12,538,927 of NC_132818.1, read as the reverse complement.
TTTTCGCACTGACGGATTTATTGTGGCATCTACCTCTTCCCAGGTATAAGAAGGAAATGTATTGTCTCTTACATTTTGACCAGGGTTCTCCTTAAAGTGCAGTTACAGCTGATTAGAACAAAACTGTTTGAACTTAAACATGATAATGATTAAACCTAAAATAGTGGGAGTGATTCTAGGCAAAGGGCTGAATGATAGCATGCATTTCTGTCTGATCACTGATGCCGTTCATGTCGGTTTAATTTATTTAAAAATGACTTTAAGATTTTTAATACCATCACATGCGCGTTTAGATTAATATTATAAACTTAGATATTTTGCACTTTCTATTCTTTATTTTTTATAAAATGTTATGTCTAACACTAGAAACATAAAATGTTAATATAAACAATCAAAGTTATAAATTCTACGCTGGCGTAGGTCTGATTTTAACATTGGCAAGAACCAAATCAAACCCGAACCTCTAAACACAAACGGAACTCCCACAATATTGCCCTACCCTAATCTATACGACCTCGGTTCTCTAGAACTCAATCTGTCTATAGAAGCAAAATGTCAAATTTTCAAAATGTCAAACTGGAATTTCAACTAATTAGCAGTCATCGTTAAAGACTAAAGACTTTTCTGATTAAGCAAAATACAAGCTTTTTACGTTAAAATGTCGACTAAAGTAATTGCAAATTTATTAGTCGAATAAATCGAGTGAAATGTACGTGCAACTTCTCTTAAAAATTGCTATAACGGCACACAGAGACAGCCATTAGAGGGCGCCAAACAACAGCGTATATTAATTAACACGCTCAATCATTATGTTGAATCTGTTGTAACTATTATACATATATATGTGAGTAGTATAAAACCACAATTTTAAACTAAGTTTTAATATTAGGTCGAATTTCCACTCACATAGTCTCTCACAATGATCTCCGTCAGGTGACAGGCTTCTCTAGCAAAGTAGGTGCTTTTGCATCAAAGAGTTTTGACGCTACGGTGCCCTCCAAAAGGCAAGGTGGTAATTGTATACTGGAAAAAGGCTGGTCTGTCACTAAACCCGTGTTTCAGAATAAAGTCAAGCTATTTAATCTGTCTCAAGTCTGGTGTGTTTAGTTCATTGTATTGTATAATTGATATACAGAGTATCTTCTATAAGTGTTTCAATGCAAAAGTAGCATTTTTGGATGATCTTTCCCCTGCACTGGGATCACTTTGGAACTCTGTCATTGAAACACCATCGTGTTGTTCAGGGGGTATAAATAGAGATGAATGGACAGGGGGGCTGAGTCTTTACTACGGGGAGCCGATGACAAACAAACAAATAAATAAATAAATACATACATACATACATACACACACACATTTATTGAGGGGCTAACAACATTTTAGGTGAACTAAAAGCCTCCACAAATAGCTTCATAATTTAATAATCTTTACCAGACCGCGTTTGTAGCGCGGATCGCGCCAGTAGACAGCGGGGGCACGCGACGGAATGACAGTTCAGTACAAAACCGCCTATCTGTTTGCATTTATTACGAGAGGCGCCCGCGTGCATTCGAGCGCGAATTTCCCGCGTGTTACCCGAGATGGTGTATCTGCAAGCGCCATGCGTCCGGGTCAGTGTGTCCTTACAGAGCGTAATGCAGATGTCAAAGATCGTGTCAGTGTGCAGAAATAGCCTTTGAAACACTTAGATGATCAGCATTGTACACATACTGAAAAGCTGAAGGCAGCTCATCTCCAGTTTAACCCTCAGGCTTTTCATAAGGGCCAAACCAGAGTAGGTGGGTGCAAAATAACACCAGCCGGCACCCAGCACCTGCGTCTGCCATGGCGGGGGTGTCCACTGTCCCATGGTGGGTGGTATGAGCAGCATCTCAGGTGTGATGAGATGTGACTGGAGGGAAGCTTGAAGCTAAGACAGACAGCTGTGTAGACCGGCTGAATCAAAGCAGATTCAAGAGAAGCAAAATTGTTTTAAATTTCATTTATTCATCTGGCGCCTTTACCCAAAGCGACATACATTTTTATGAAAGTAAACTCACTGTCCCTGGAGTAATTGGGGGTTAAAGGTTCTGTTCAGTGGCTCAAGGTGACATCACTCTGCCAACAGTGGGATTTGAAGCCACATGTGTCCAGAGCTCCTGCTCTGACTCACTCCCTCCAACTCCATGGGCAGGAACTCTGGAAACTCCCAGAATATGTTCCTGGTTCTCCTTGTACAGGAATGGATATTAAACCCCGGAGACCACTGCTGTGACTCTGAGCCTGATGATGACCTGGGGAAAATCTGATTACTATTATGGGAAGTAGGAGGGTTGGTGATAGGATTAGGGTTAGCAGTAGCGTTTAAGGTTGGTGTTATGGTTAGCTTTGGGATCAGGGTTAGCATTGAGGTTAGTGTTAGGGATAGGGGATGGATCTGTTACACCCAGAGCACTCTGCCTGCTTGATTTTTGAATGCTTCTCCGTTCTGTAGAGACGGCGCATGGCTAGGCTAATGGACTCATGCCATCCATCCACCAGCTGAGATGCATGCTAAGTTTAGCAGTTTTTCCTTGGGCACAGCGACACATCCTTCTTCCATGTCCCTGGCTTTGCCGTCTGCTGGCTGCATCCACCGTCTGCTCACAGCTGAAATGTGCAGCCGTGTGTGAGAGGACAGAGGAGGAAGGAGGGGTGAGAACAGCTCGCCCAAGACATGCTCCCAGGGCCAGAAGTGCATTCTGGGATTGGCGGGCAAGTGGCTGCATTGCCATCAGTTTTTGGAAGTTGAGTATGTGTGTGTGTGTGTGTATTAGGTTATATTGCTTTGTGAGGAACAAATATCCCCCGAATGTAGTAAAAACCTATTATTTTGACGATGTGGGGACTGTTTTTCGGGTCCCCACAAAGGTCTGTGAATGCAATCAAAAAAGCAAAAATACCAAAGATCATGTTTTTTTTTGGTTACTTATGGTTAAGGTTTGGGTTGGGTAGGGGTTAAGGTCGTCATGTTGTGATTAGAGTTTTCCCCATAGAAATTGAGTCCCCACAAATATGTAATTCCTTGTGTGTGTGTGTGTACCTTGCAAAAACCCAGCAGCATACCCTCAGTAGAACCAGTAGATGCTCGCTGTCTCTCATTCATTGCCCGACAATGACGTCAAAGAAAACCACATCACTCTCTGAATAAATGACTTTCAAATGCCATTTCCATTTATACATTAAATCCTTTTCTGGTTTCAATCTTTGCAGCTCACTGAAATTTTGTTTAAAATATTCCCGAAAAGGCATGGAAGCATCCAAAAGCCAGAAAATAAATCCTGACAGAGGAATACTTTTTTCGCTAATGAGGATTTTTCCTGAAGTTGCTTCCCAGCAAACCAAATGCAGTACAGCTCTGTGGGCACCTACCACTCACCCTATATAATGTAAATTAATACTACTGTACTACTACTACAACTACAACAACAACAACAACTACTACTACTACTGCTAATAATAATAATAATAATAATAATAATAACAACAATAATAAATCATATCATTAAGAGCTGATTCCCATCTCAGAATCAGACTGTTGCCCTTCTGTGATCCTGTCTTGTTTCCTAGGGGGCAGTGTGTGTGCAGGAAGGGGGCATCTTGACACATTAGATGCCCCTGAAGGCCTGTCTGACCAGCTGGATGCCCCACTGCAGGGTAGATCTGCCCTGGAAACTCACAGTTCACCCTGGCTACCATGGCGACCCCCGGCCCCCATCTGGATCCCGTTCAGGCCCACGCCACCACTAGTTACCAGCAGGGTCTCCGGCTTCCTGTCAGAACGGGCCACATGTGGCACGGATCTGCTGGCTTCCACTAACCAAGAGCATTAGCTTAGCAGGACAGTTCTGAGGAATTATGGATAGAGCACTGCGTCCGGGAAAGCGTGATGTGCAGAGTAATTTCTCCAACTGGATAATTTCCGTCTATGAAAAGGAATATCTGGCGGATTTGCTAAAGGATGTGACTCCCTTGCTCAGCCCATGACTCCCTGATCTGAAACTGGCCAGAAATATGCAACCCGTAAACGCGTGACTCTTTATGATGAATTAGTTGCTATATTTAACATGAAGGGTAAAGCTGCTTCATGCTCCTGCGGTTCTACAATCAGAGGTTCAGACAGCACAAAGATAATTAATGCACTAATCAGCCAAATGGTCCAAGGAGGGCTGAGTTGTGTCGTGAGGAAGATCCGTAGCGTGACAGACTGTGATATTTACAGGAATGAGTACCTGAGTCTGAAGGGAATGAACTGCAGGAACACTGAATCCTCACCATCCCAGAATGACACTCTTCCTGCTACAGGCATGTTTTGTTGAAAGCACTATTCTACCCTGTTCCGTAGTTACATCACATAGTCCAGCATGCTCTGTCATTTCCAAGGGTCCAGTGTTATGCTTGTTTTGTGTGCTAGTATATACACGGTAAATTTCTGAAAGGACAGTTTTGCTTCCATACTGAAAGCTGGGTAGATGACCAGCCCTTTCAGAGGAGCATGACAAACTGGTCAGAATGTTCTGGAAGCAAAGAATATGGAATGACAGGAGCCTTGCTTTTGGCCCAGAGGGTGCGCTTCAGCCGAGGGACAATTTGCACTAATAAGACCACACATTTTACCTCCAGGGGTCCCATATGTTCGGGGAGCCTTTTTTTATGTTAATCTGTCCACATAAACCCAGAAAATGTGGATTTCATAAAAGGGGGACAGAGGTTCTTGTGTTCAGGAACGAAACGGCCACACAGTGCATGTGATGCTGGGCCTTGGCGAAAGCCCAGCTGCGGATAATCCGTCCCAGCTGCTACTGCAGACTACTCATCTGTTCCTCCGCCATTTTCAGCCAACCTTGTGATTGTGCTCAGAGCACTTTAATTTCAGATAAATCACACTGACTGGGAAAATGCTCCCAGGCCAGAAATGCTGAAGAACCAGCAGGGAGCTCTTGTAACCGATGAGGTCCACAAGACCCTCGAACCTGTACCATAGCAGATCATGCAGGCCAACCCGCCTTCGTCTCTCTCGCGCATGCAGCCTCGGTGGGTGATGGCTTACGAACCCACTGATGTGCCTCAATCGGGCCAGAACTGACACCGTTAGCATCCAGCAAAGTGGTTTCTGCTGTGACCAAAACTATAGCATGTAGCCATTAAAAGCTACGCCGTGAGCTTATTGGATTACACTAATTGTGTAATTGCATTCGGTTCCTGATTGGCAGGCTGTGCTCTGTGCCTAATGACATCCTCATGACATCCTGGGGCTGCTGCAGAACACAATGAGGAAGTTACCCCTGGTCCCAGGGGGGGGGGGGGGTCGGGTCACCCCCACTGAGGGGCAGCGTGTGTTTGATGACAGAGGGAAGCCTCCCGCCCCCCCAAAGCGCAGCCAGTACCACACTGCACACAGGACCCACATGAGTCTGACCAGCAGCTGTCAGCACCCCTGATGGGAACGGAGGCGAAGCTCCCTTCCCCCCGAAACACCCCTTCTGGGTTTTTTAACAGCCTCCACACCGCAGACCCAGGGCATCCCGCGAGAGCCACAACAAAGGGGGTCACTGTGACGACACCCAGCTGCATCTCAACGCGCCTCTGGCGAGGAACAGAGTGAAATGCTGTGTTATAAACGTTAGGATGCACCGCATGGCACAGCGCACTAGGGAAGAGGAGTGATGTCACTGTCAAGACCCTCAGCAAGACCCTTAACCCCCGATTACTCTAGTAACTGGCTGATCCTACTCCCTAAAGTATTATGTGGCTGCTAAATAAACACAATTGTAGGGGCATTGAACTGTGATGCCAGATCACCTTTGGGGCAATTTCCCCTTGGTAAATGTCCCACCTGAAGCAAGATCACACTGACATCTCCGTCTCAATTTGTTTGCCCCCGCTGGTTCCCTTTGATGTTCTCGTTGCTGCTCATCAGACCGTGGCCACATCCTAAATCAGACTAACCTGCCTCTTTGATGCACTGCAGTTGGCTTTGATGCGACGGTATGCAGACGGTCAGCGCATGTTTTCGCTCTGGGCCTTTTAGCGAAGTCGCCAGGGTCTTTTTGAAGTCGAGGAACAATGGTGGGAGGCCACATGGTGGCTTTGTAATGGCCCTTTAGGATCAGCCTTGCAGGACCTCACAGCAGGACACCTAACGATTCTTCATACCAGCACTACACTTGTGATGGGTTAGTAGACACCTACCCCAGCACCTTGTTCCAGCTGTTAACATGGTGAAATCATGTAATGGTTTGTGTAAAGTATTTTGTTGATGGCCACGTTTAAAATAAGTAAGACTCTTATTGTTCACGAGTCACTATCAACGAGTCGGAATCAAGTCCGATTAAAAAAATTAGTTGCAAGTCCAGTCTGTGGTCAACTTAAGAGTGTCCCCATCTCTGGTCAATAGGCATAGGCTATACATTACCATGGAAAAGTCTTAAGACGCTAGAGAAAATCATTATGATGTTTAGGTTGATGTAAAACTGTGATATCATATCTCTCCAAGTGTGTGACCTCACTATTCAAAACCTCACCACTGTATTTTCTGCCACACTCCAATATACCCATATATTTATGCTACTGAACTTGACTACTAGCACAACATGTTTGAGTCATCGTTATATTGTGAAGTCAATTAACTGTTTAAGTTAATTAAGTGAGCTGGTAGTGTAATTTAACAAACCTTGTGAGCGTGATCGCGGTGTTTAGTGTCAGTAATGCGGCTAAAATGACAACAGCGACATCTACTGGATACAATACAAATATTTACTGCTGCAGAACTGCAAAGTTCCACCACGTTTCTGCGTATATAAAACAAGGGGTTCTTGATGTTAATAATCACTCCCAGGTAATCAGAGCATGGTTTAAAAGCATGACCCCCACCTCACCACCCACGTTTCAGCACTAAAAGCCCCCAGCTCCAGACTCCCAGTGCAGCCAGTCGTACATCCGTGTGCTGGATGCCCCATTGGGGTTTTCCCCAACACACTTCATAACCTCGGCGGAAGAAACAGCGGATCCCGAAGGCCACGAGAAGCCGGTCGCTTTACTGCCCGTCACGCATTTCTATGGAAAAGAGACAACAGCGGTAAGGAGACGGTTAATGCCATGATATACTAACCGACGGACGTCAACATAAAATTTCACACACACAATGGGGGCTGATGTCTGATCATCTGCAGCCCCTGCCCCCAAAGAAACCCGTGCACTTTCACCGCAGGAGTCCGCACCTTCAGGAACGAACTTAAGCGACCGGCTGAATATTCAGAAGCGGGAGGTCCCTTTCTTGGGCCCGTCGTTCAGGAACTCGTGTCCCAGGCCATTCCGGCACTTTCCGCAGCGCACCTAGAAGCAGAGCCGCGAGCCGTTAGCGGAAAGGCGACCCCGTCTGCGTCAGACCCATAATTAAAGGTTAGCATACCGATCAAAAAATGATAATCTGCTTGAAATAAGCATTTAGAGACTTGATTTAAAACAGCTTTGACAGAGTTCTTAGTCCCTAAAGCAACATATGGAAAATGAATCTCCATTAATGCATCCATCCATTTTCTATAACCGCTTGCTCCATTCAGGGTCTCGGGGGGTCCCGAGGCTACGGGTGCAAGGTAGGGAACAACCCAGGAGGGGCGCCAGTCCATTGCAGGACACACTCACTATTAATACACTACTCAAATTAATCTCCAACATACATTTTACTCATTTCCACAATGAGTAATTTCCACAGTGACTTAACACTCCCCCATTACGAGCTTTCAATCAGAAACAATCCCGCTAGTTATCGGTTCAGAAGCTGGGGTTTCAACCTTGTAGGCTCCGCGACTCTCCAGCTCTTTGGTGACACTGTCCTCCTGGATGGGCTCCGTGAAGGCCGGCCACGGAGTGGAGTGTGCAAACTTGGACACGCTGGAGAAAAGCCGGTGGCCGCACTTCGCGCACACGTAGATGCCTGTGGGGTAGAGCGAGCGGCTTAAAAATAGCACAGACACTCAGCACCCATTCTTAGTAATTACATGCGTTCCAAGTTACCCAGCCTTCACATACTTGTTTAAAATGTTTTAAAGGTTATTAAACGAAAAACAGGTTTACAGTCTGCGACCAGCCAGCCCTCCCAAACCAGCAAGGAAGGAGCGCCCCATGTAGATTCAGGAAAACCAGTGACACAAGTTTCTGGTAGGCTATTTGCTTGCCGGGTCGGTGCTCAGTGGGCTGTACTACGAAGCGGGGTTACTGGCTTATTGGGGTAACTTGTCGGATTTAAGGTACCACAGTTTAAATGGATTTCTTCATATTCGTTCACTTACATTTTGCCCAGAATACCTTAAATCCGACAAGTTACCCCGATAAGCCAGTAACCCCGCTTCGTAGTAGCCTACAGGCCACTGGTGGAGCTCAAAACGGCCGGGTTACCCAAACCAGTTTGGTACCAAACCAGGTTTACAGGCCCCCTAATGAAATAAACACTTTCAGATTCTTTGCGATGAGTGGAATTCGAATAAATTGTACCCACGCCTATTTCTAAAGTAACGCGTGCTTTATTTTTATTTTACAAAATTATGAAATATTTCAAGAGTAATGACTGGAGTAATGAACAAGTAATAAGCGTCTGGTCCGTATACGGTACTTTCGAAGTAAACCGTTTCAAACATGAAAAACACCTTGTGCCTTGTTCACCCTCTACCGAAACTTCCAAAACACCGCTACCGCTGACCCGCAGAACAGCAAATTAACACACTGTTGAGCCACGACGTACCCGATTTGAAGTGGTCTTTAAAGACCTCTCCCCCCTGAAAGGAACAGAAGGACATATTCGTGCGACCGTGAGGCGCTTTCTAGCGCGCCTCTGACGTCATCGTCATTTTGATGGGGCCGCGGCCACGTGACCGACCGGTTCCGATTATCGGTAACTCTGCAGGATCCTCATTATACTTATCAGAACTTAACGCAGTTGATGTACTGCACGTGCCGGGTGCTTTGGAAACTGGGAAACCGAGTGGCATTTAAAATGCATTCACACCAAGTTTCTGCCCTAATTCCCAAGTTATAGGTTCCTTAATTTCTTTTAACATCTGCTAACTACCAAGCCAAATTCAACATGGATTTTAAACTATGTATTAAGTATAAATTTGTAAGTTTAAGATTTTTGCAAGAAAAACATGTTTTTGCTTAAGAATAATTGTTTTCCTTTGCCCTAATACTAATATTATATGTCACAGCCGGTGTTCTGACACAACGTCCTACTTTATCAAAACATCCTACCGTAGTGCTAATCGATAGCCCTAACCCTAACTCTTACCCTAACACTAACCCCCCAAAACCCCCTAAAACTCTTATCTTAACCCTAACCCTAACCCCTAAAACCCAACCCTAATCCCAAAACGGTGGAACTGCACATGCGCAGAAAGGCTCGATAGGTAGGATGTTTTGTCAGAACACCTGGGTGTTAAACTTGTAACCCGGGGGCTGCAGGCTCAAATGGAGCCTTGGCCGCGATGGTTTGTGAAGTTTCACTGTACAAACAAAGGCTGTACAACTGCATTGTGCTCAGAGGTCTGAGCTCTGAATGGGGGTGAATCTGGGACAGGGTGTACGGACCCCCATGTCCACTGCTGCTAGCTGGGCTGGTGATTCCCCCAGTTTGCCCATCGCAATGGGGAACAGTGCTGGAGAAGAGCGTCCCTGCTGGGGCTGTATGTCTGCTAAGGGCCCCCGAGGACCATGTTGGGAAACGCTACCCTGAGACAGCAGGGTGTGGGGTTAGAGTTTAGGGAATCCCTGCAGTGTCCTCAGCAAGGCACTATATACGCCGGGGCTTTGACATTGGTGATGAATCCCTGTCCCGGGTCTGAATCCAGAAAGACATTGTGGGATCCTTGGGGGGGGGGGGGGGAGCTGAGGATGCCTCACCTTTCCTGAAGGAGGGGTTTAGTTGATAGGTGGCACTACTAGTGTGTTTCCTTATGGTGCACTGGTTATCTTGTCACTGGTGAATCTATATCGATGGATGGATGGGGTACCATACCTTCCCCAAAGTTCCCAGTTTTGCCATCGCAGAACCTTCCAGTTGGTGGCACATTCGCAGTGAGAAGAAGAGCTTGACAGATCATAGAAGAAAGACTTATTTGTTGAGACCATTTGTCATGGAATGGATGAGGTGAAACAAGACAGCCTCTAGGGCGTGATAAAGAACTTCGGTGTTTCTGTTACACGTGATAACCCTGAATCATCAGAGCTCAAACCGGCGTGTGGATTATCTTGACCAGCGAGACGCTGCTGTCAATCTAGGACATGATGGGATAGAAGCGTCACTGCTGTTCCACATTGCTGGCAAATTAAAAACCAAAATCACTGCTCTATTTCTGTGACTGGGCAATGCTGATTCCCCCTGACAGGAGGTAGGACTGGTGCTGGGCAATTAGCCCAGGAGTGACAGCCCCCCCATAAAGGCCCAGAGGCCTCCTGCCTGCACATGACAGCACGGCACCATGGCGTCCTGGAATCAAAGAGCCTCTGACAGTTTTTATTTATATTTATTGGTGTCATTAATTCTCCCCAGGTGCCTGTGGCCCCGAGTGTGGCGGTAGAGAAATGGCAGAGATCTCGGGGACCGACTCGCACCCGAGGCCCTTGGGGGCTTCTTATGGGCTGAGGTTTGGAGCTGAGACCAAGGCAAGTGCTGCTGAGCGGAGATGGAGCAGGGCGGAGGATGGCGGGAAGGAAGCCCACCCCTCAGCTCCACGTGACCCCGCCTCCACACACCATAAGCCCCCACCCATACCCATAACCATGCCCCCTTCCCATTCCCATTCAGGTAGGGTGGAGGATGGGGGGGGGACTGGGAAAATGGGGGTTGTGTAGGGCCACCCTCAGCAGCATCAGCACCGAGGACCCAGTCTGGGGCCGGAGTGGGTCCCGCTGGAACACAACACTTACATGCCGCTCTTCATGCCGCAGGATTGGCGCCGGTACTCCGCTCAGCCCCTGCCTCAGGAAACAGGCGACTGCGGAGTGCGTCCGAGCCGCTGGGTAGCTGAGTGGCACTTGGTGACACTGACAAAACCGAAGAGAGAGTGAGGGCTGGTCGGGGTTAAGGTTGTCAGCCACGTCACTGAGTGGATCGAGGGGAAGCTGCAGGACGAGTTCCAGGTCAGCGTCCTCACATGCTCGTATCTCACCGGCTCACAACGCCGCAGCTGCCGGGTCATGGGAGCCTCCCCCCCCCGGGGTAAAAAACACATCCTGCCCCCTGCTGGTAAAGCAGGGTCTTGCAGGTCTTTCTGCTTTATGAGGATTTGTGAGCTTCTCAGTTTGAGGCAGCTGCTTTCTCTCCCAGCTGCAGAAAGTCTTTGTGATGCTAAACACGCACAGCCTCTACCTGCCACTCATGCAGTAAGCGCTATCCCCGCCGACTCCAGGCCCGATGTCACAGCAGTCATCTCCTGACTAGGTCAGGTCTGTTTTGGAACTTCTGTGTTTTATCACATAATTTGTAAGCAGATCCGTCTAGGGACTCACCTCTGGGGGAAAGACTCAACAGAAAAAAACCCGGGTCTTTCTGAATAGCGGCCTTCAATAACTTACTCAGGTTTTTAGCTCTTACTCCAAAAGTTTGAAATTGCAGGGCAGTCCCAGAAGCAATGAGTATATGTGCCAACTTCTCTTTTGCATTTAATACAGATCGGGGAGAATTGCTTATTTATTTTATTATGAACTAAAAAGAATCAGGTTTTTATTACATTGGATCCCCACAATGTAATAGAAAATGACACAGACACACAGACACAAAGACACACACACAGGTGGATTGTGAGGATGCAGCTTTATTCGCCCTTAGCACTGTGCTGTGGGGGCCTTTCAGACGGCACCATCCTGCTTTATGCCTCCTCTGCTTGGGGCTCTGGAAGCTTCTTCAGCAAGTCCTTCTTCTGGGGACCCTGTGTGAGCAGAGAGAAGGGGGGTCCGGCTCTCATTGGGGAGCAGCTGGGGCGTTGGCCCAAACAGGCCCCCGAGTGCGGCTGTCTGACCCGCGCGGGATTTACCGTGGTCAGATCTGCGTGTGCCACCAAACATGGGTGTTACAGTGAAAGCGTGAGGTCTGAATGCCGTCATGTGGTGAGTAGAGTTGGGGGGGGGGGGGGTTTAGCAGGAAGCTCTATGTGGAGAATCGAGGCTTCTCCACCCCCTAGCGCCATTCTCACCATGAAGGTTCTCTTCTCCTGCGCGGTCTGGAAGCGGCCATGGCCGAACTTGGACGTGGTGTCGATGAACTTCAGCTCCACGGTCTCCCTGACCTTGCGTGTCGTCTGCACCAGAAGCGACTGCAGGCAGACAGAAAACAGGTCAGAATCCTCCGGAACATTCTCTGCCCGTGGCGGCCATGGCGGCGCCGGCTTGCCTTTCTGAGCGTCAGGACGCGTTTCTTAGGGCCGACCACGCAGCCCTTCAGGATGAGGAAGTCATTGTTCACTTCGCCGTAGTGAGGGAAGCCACCCTGGGTGATGGGGGAGAGGTCAAAGGTCACACGCACTCAGGCAGTGAGTATGAGCACTCGCGGGGATCAGGGAAGTGTGAGCGGTATGGCGTTAAATTGGTGCCAAAACTTGCGCGCCTGAAAACCACGCACACGTATGTGCTCGCGAGCAGAAAACACATGCTCTCTACGCGCTCGCGTTCACTGGACCCTCTCTACGCGCTCGCGTCTGCACAGCACTCGCTTGCTCGACAGGATGAATTTTGACACTTTGGAGGCGGGAACAGTGGTAATATCTCCGCTCCTTTGATTGGTTTTTTAAAATATTGCCTACGATTGGCTATTTGCTTTGGTAGAAGATGAAGATAACTTGTCACTGACCGCGGTTAAGTTAGCATCATATTTGATATTCAGTTTTATGGCTTTAATAACTTTTAGCGGAAGTAAGGTGGGGCGTTTTTAATGACAGAATCGTGATGTCCAGTACATAGACAACGATGCACACCGATTATTTTTGCACTTCAAACCATTTTGTGATTTGTGCATAACTAGTTTTTATGCGCGCGAGTTTTGGCAATAATTTAACGCCATAGAGCGGCTTCATCGGTACCAGGGGGGTGATGGTCTTCGCCGTCGTGTCGTAGCTGGTCGAGGCGTTGTTGCGAATCACTTTTCCGTCCTGAACATGGATGCCTTTCCCGATGCGATAGATCTACATTCAGAGAAAAGCAGCATCATGAAGCACACCGGGGCCCTGTCTGCCTGAAACCACCGGGTGCAGACTGCCTGCCACAGACCACCTGCTGGAGACCACCCGTCACAGACTGCACAGGCACTTACCTTCTTGTTGAGCTCGGTGCGGTGGTGGTAGCCCTTCTGGCCAGCGCGGGCAATGGTGTAGCCCACCCGGGCCGGGTGCCAGGCGCCGATACATGCCACCTTCCGCAGGCCCTTGTGAGTCTTCCTGGGCAGCTTTTTGGTGCGCCAGCGGCTGGTAACACCTGTGGGGGAGTGGCAGTCAGTGTGTGTGGGGGGGCGGGGGGGATGTTACTGCACACGGGTGTCACATGATCAACGGCACAGGGGCTTTACCATGGCAAGCAGGACCCACAGGTCCTCTGGTGCATTTGCATCTTAGTATCACATGAGCAGTTTTGGCATAAATGAAGCACTCACTGTTATGTGTTTATGGAAACAGCGCCTCATATGGGTCATACAAGTGAAGTGCAGGTTACCCATTTTTTTTCATATCTGCCCGTGGATGGAGGTAGGATGAGGTTGGTAGGGCGACCACCTAATCCATGGAGGAGAGGCTCTCTCCCAGCTCCCACACCTTTAACGCCATGACCTTTGGTGACCCCAATAACGTCGATCATCTCGTCCTGCGTGAAGACGCTGGAGATCGGTACAGGCCGCTCCAGCCGCTCACGGGCCCAGTCCACCTTCTCCGGGATGGTGCCACCGTTCAGCTGCACCTCCATGATGTGGGCCTTCTTCTGCTTCAGGGGCAGAAGCCGCATCTACGGGCAGAGCGGGTCAGGTCAGGTCAGGCTATGAAAAAAAATGTGGTTTTGACAGTAACTCTGTGGTAAAGGGCAGAGTGACGCCTCTTAGACGCGCACAGACACACAGGAAGCTTGCGGTCAGGCCTGTACCTGTGAATGGACAATGACCCGGATCACCTTGCAGTACTTCTTCATCATGGTGAAATCCTTCTCCAGCTGCTTCTTGCCGGCTTCATCCTGCCACTTCTTTGACCACTTGGTGAAAGCCTTCTTTTTGCTCTTGTGCCTGAAACACAGACTCGTTCACGCGGGCGGTTCACAAGAGGTCTGTGTTCATATCCCACTCGATCTCGATAGCAAATGCCATTTCAGGGCCTCCTGTTACATCATTCGTTGAGAGAGAACCTCCCCCCTCCCCCCCATCAAGCTGGCAAGCCTCCTTATACCAGTTCTTGTAGAAGTGCCGTCTGCACTCATCACTGATGTGCTCGGCGAAGATGGTCTTGAAGGTGCGGAGGCCACGGATGGTGTTGATGTATCCCACAATCCCCACAACCACCACGGGAGGTGTCTCGATAATGGTGACGGCCTCCACCTCCTCTCGCTTGGAAATCTCTGAGGGCGGACAGAACAGAATGAGGTTTGATTGGCTTCTGGGTGAAAGCGAATCTCTCCATCCTGCTGAGGCCCTCAACAGACCATATGACATCACTAGGCAGAGTGACATCATCAGACATGTGACATCATCAGACACAGTGTAAACTAGGCATACCAACTGCGTACTTACTGAGCCAACTGCGTACTTACTGAGCCAACTGCGTACTTACTGAGGCCAACACGGTGCACCTCCCTCAGGGTGTGGGTCATGCCAGCCTTGTAGCCCAGGAAGGCGGTGAGATGCACGGGCTTCCTGGGGTCATCCTTGGGCCAGCTGTGCACTTTGCCCCGGTGCCTCCGGCTGCGTTTCCGCGGCAGGAAGCCAAGGTGTCCGTGACGGGGAGCGTGGAACTTCCGGTGAGACTGTGGGAAACATGTCCTGGTGACATCACCCCAGCCCCGAGATGACACAGCTCAACATCATCCATCCATCCATCCATCCATCTACTTATCCTAGTCAGGGTGTTGGGAGGGGGGCTGGCTTTGGATTATTATTAAAAATGATATATATGATTTGCCATGCATACATAGAGTAGTATAGGTACATTACTCGTCAGTTTTTGCATATCCCATATTGCTCTCCTTCTTAAGACACACACACACACAGTGGTGAGGTGAGAGTGAAGCTCAGGGTCAGCTGTCCATCCAGCACCCCTGCAGCATTTTCTGGGGGGGGGTGGTAGAGGACCCTTGCATGAAGGCCCAACGGAGACGTAACTCTCCCGCTGAATACGAGATTCGAACCAGCGCTCGCAGGCACGGAGGCCTAACCCTAACCCTAACCCTAATCCTAACCCTAACCCGCGGAGCCCCGCGCCTGCTAGCTGTTTGATGGGAGATTGGGAGGCCATGCAGGTCATGCGAGCCGCGCATTCCCTGCAGCAGAAGCGGCTTTACTCACACACAGGCTCCACCTGGCACTGTCACTGCTATTATTATTAGCCGATAGTGTTAAGTGAGTAAGTGACACAGTCAAAAGTGACAGGCAGCAGGGACTGGGCTAGTGAACGCCGCCCTACCTGCAGCCCTTATGATGAACCAGCCTGCACAGCCCCCACCCCCACCATTTTAAGTAACTGTCCTTGTGGCACATGCTTAGTGTGCCTGTTAATGTCGGGTTAATGTCTCTCATGCCAGGATTGTGTGCCATGAACGTGCGTGATTGTGCTTCTACTTCCGTTGTAACTTCACAGCAAGGACCGAACGAAAGAATAATGTGCAGAAATAAATCCGTCACAACCTTGTCACGGGGAGAGGAGGAAAGCGGGCGCTGGAAGGAGAGGTGCTGCATTACTGACTGCGCTCCACTCCGTGTTCATGCAGGACGCGGTCTGAACGTGAATTTCCTTGGTCACTGGAAATGGCCCGATTTCACATGGAAGACAAACGTGGAAGTGTGGCGGAGACCAGACTGGCCGAAGCATGCAGCATGCGGGAGAGCCGGCACAAGGGACCACGACACAAGAGACCACGACACAGAGACCATACGCACTGCACTCGAACTCAAGCCACCCAAACCACTGCAGCTCCACCCCGGGATTAGTCCAGCAGCACATCAAAGCTCGAGGAGGTGGGTGAGAAGCTAAGCAATGTCTCAAAACACACAACAAACAATCCAAAGACACGGGGAAACTGACCATAGGAGCGCGTGTCGTGAAAAGCAAGAGCAGAAAGAGGCAGGAACAAGTGCTGAGCTCAGGTCGTTCTTAAGATGAGGATCATTTTGACAACTCTAATTCCGTCCCTGGCTGACATGCAAAATGGGATTAGTTTTCCAGAAAGGTGACGGGTGCCAAGTCGTACCCAGCTGACAGGGTCCACAATTTGTTATCAGAGCCTCTATCAATGACATCAGTCTTTAAAGAGGGTCCTTTGCTCCCATGTGATAAAGCAAACTTCTTAAATCTGACTTCCTTATTGTCTTTATCCAATTACAATGACGTTAAATAGATATTTAATGCCAACATATATTCTTTATTTGTACATTGTCTAGATTCTTTATAGTAATGTATAGTAGCTTTGTACACGATGATCGTTCATACTTAAACCTTCCACATGTGATCATAATCTAGACCAGTCACAAAAATACGACATATGACAAATCATTGCTTGCTTTTCTCATTGCCATGAAACCTGCCCTTATAAAATCGTGGAGAACGACTTATGCGATTCCTTTTGTTTTATGATGAGTTTTGAAACCTCCTGAAAAAGCACACAGTTACACTTTTGAAATAATGTAAATTAGTAACATGGTTATTTTCACATTGAATTATGTCTTTAAAAGAATATTATGTCTTTAACAGAATTTTTAAAAAGAACTTTATTGAACAACCCAATATAGCTTACAGATTTCTCAAATATTACACTGCATCACTGAGCATATACAAAAATCAAAGTACAATATGCTGAACAAAGTACAAATAAATACATAAATGGCATAACGAACAAAAAAGTAATAAAAGAATAAGTAAAATTAAAATAAATCAAAATAAAAAGAGGTTTATTCATACAATAAATTATGCCTGAACTGGAAAACAAACAAGTCTTGTTTATTCAAGAGTTCATTCATGAAAGCTACAAATATCTTTGACATTTAACCAGTTACAATAACACAAGGACATTATAAAAACAAGATATATCTATTATTCCATATTGGAGAATTGTGTGGAGTGAAATTATGGTTGTATATCAATTTCCAGCATGAGAATCTGCTGATGAAATTTGGACAACTTAATGGGCAACTTAGAGACACAGGAATCACAGCTTAATAGAAACATGCCACCACACTTCTAAAAATGTGGGAAGGGAGAAAGAACCAGAGATTTCCAGAGTCTTATTATGTAACCACTTTAACTTTATCATACCAGTCAATGCTTCATAGTCAATCACATTTAGGCCGCCCTCTGTCAATTTTAGCACATCCCATTTTCTTAAATAATGATTTGTTTTTCCAAACAAAATTGAATTTTTTTTTTTTTGAGTAATCGATTTAATCAAATAGTCAGGAATGGCTAAGGAGAAGCCTGGGTACATGACCTGAGAAAGTGTCTCAATTTTAGTAATCAAAATTAGTAAAAAAATTGACAGATCCCTTTGTAACCAGGAATTAAATACAGATTGTACTTTCTTAATATCAGGAGCAAAATACATTTCTTCTCTAACTTTATAATCTCTAGAAATAACCACTCCTAAGTACGTTTAACTGGGATCCCATATAATTCTGTTAGTGGGTGGTTGTGTATAGAAATGAATTCACATTTTTTAAAAATCAGGTATAGCCCAGATGCCCTAGAAAAATCCTCTATCCTCTTAATCACCAGAGGGATCTGATTTGCCACTTTGAGGGAAATAGTTGTATCATCAGCAAGCTGAGTCATGCTAATGTTTTTACCTAACACATTTAAAGGTTCGATGTCTACACTGTTTTTAAATAAAAATAGCCAGTAATTCTGCAACTAAAGTAAAAGTAATGGGGAACAGGGGCAGCGCTGTCTAATCCCGCATTTCCAATAATTAATTTTATTATTAGTTAGTTATATCTGGTTTCAGTGTGTATTCAATCACACAATAATCTGTCAGGGGAGCAGCAGAAATTGAGACATTTGTTACTAGATTCACAATTTCTGGGGATACAAGCCATAGATCAATTCTAGATCTAGACCAGCCTCTGGGCCCAGTTTTTCAAAAAATTTAATCTGGATCAAATTGGTCCGGATTTGGAAATCCCATGTTTTGCTATCCAGGATTAACTGATCTATCTTACTTTTATGACAGTTTTTTAAAGGAACATTGGGTTGGATCACTGTGATCCAAATATCAAATTTCAGGATTACCAAATCCTGTTTACCATAGCCTTAAATGGAACCAACAGTGTAGCCTACTGGCTTAGCAAAAAAACAACAGGTAGGCAAAATACCAGTGGCCACAAATAGCCATTGTTTGTTTTAATTGTAAGAAACAGAAACACTGCAAAAAAAAAATAAAAATTACTTTTCCTATTAAATGACTAAATCTGTTGTGGTCATTGTCATTAATATACTGTGGAAGTATAGAGCTATGAGCAACAGTGACATTTATTTGACATCTGATAGCTTTGATATTAATTTGTTGTTGTTGTTTACCATATCTCAATATCATTATATGTGACATGTTTCATATAGGCTTCAAATATGAAGGAATTTATATATCATGAGTAACCATTAAGTTTGTGATCATTCACGTAAAAAAAATGTATATATATATTTTATTTGGGTAAAAAAAATCACAATTGAATCCACCCTTCTGATGGGATCAGGATAATCCTGTTTTTTTGGATCAAATAGATCCCAATCTGAGTTCAAAGTTTTGAATAACCCAAAGGGCAGGTTTGATCCAAATCAAATGTAAGATTGGATTACGTGGTCTGATCTTAATTCAGGATCCCTCTTTTACTTTTGAAAAACCCATTTCCAAGATTTGATCCAATCCGTGATCCAAAATCCCACTGGATTACTTTTGAAAAACTGGGCCCTGGAATTTGACCAAGTAAACTGCTTTAACAACGGATATTTAACTCTCTATATGTCAATCACAGAATTACCGTCCATAAACTTTTTAAACATCAAATTGTAATAATGTTCATCATATCTAGATCTATCTATCTAACCATTCGTAGGGTATCATGTTCCAATCACCACCTGCTAAAGTGAACTTAATACCAAACCTTTGTTTAAATTCAGAGATAACTTCTATAATAGACTCCAATATCAACCTATTTCTTCCAATACTGTTACGTCCATAAGTATTAATCAGGATACCAAATGACCATTCAACATAAACGACCATCAACATAATTATTAAACGTAACTATCGCCCCTGGGAATCTTTGGAAGCAAATGCCACACCCACGGAACGATTACTATCATGACAAAACAGCATCTTATCTCATCATTGATTCTTCTAGAACAAAACATCCTCTTCACATGAACGAGTCTCTTGCAAAAATATACAGGGCGCCTTAAGACCTAAAAAATCTTAATGTTTCAAAGTTTTGTGAAATACAGCTGGCCCTCACTCAGCTACAATCACCTCAACAGCGCCCTCTGATGGTGAACAAAACACCACATGTCGCGATGCCGTTAACCTTTTACCTTTGACCCCTATGTGTGGTTATTTCATTGATATATCATTTGATTTGCGAAATTTCATTCAAACAAACTGAATTATTATCATTTTCTACGGAGATATAGACCAGCACATTTCAAATAAGTTACGTGTCGCGGAAAACGGTTTGACCTTTACGTATCCTTGCGGTTCGTAGTGCGCAGGCGCGGGATACCCAAGTGCTGCGCTTGAGGTCGAGTGGAACATACCCAGGGCATATATATACTCACATAAATATATTTATATTAGCGTAGCTGTGCAGAGGTTTTCTGCATCAGGGAGCCGCCATGCCAGACGATTATGATAAGGACGTGTATCCCGAGCCACCTCGCCGCACGCCGGTGGTGGACAAGCAGACCAACCTACCGAACCCGGCGCTGATCCTCACCCAGCTTTTCCACTATGCTGTGGACGTCCCCGTCACCACCTTCAGGGGTAAGAAGCGGCATAGCACCATTTCACTTCGTGGTGGTTAATGGATCGCCAGGGGAAAGCCAGACGTATGGGGCTCACCCTCCAGAGCTTACTTGACATCCGATGTGTTGTCGTCTCTCCTGACCGGCCTTACTGGTGCTGATGGATTCGTGGTGTCCACCTCACACTTCGGTCTCGTTACCCTTCTCCCCATTGTCATGGTAATTGCTATTCCTCTGCTTCTGGCAGATTTTATGGACCGGATGCACGACAGGAACAAACTCTACTACTACCACCAGAAGTTCAGACGTGTTCCCGAGCTGACGGAGTGCCAAATGGGAGACTTTCTGTGCTACTATGAGGCGGAGATGCAGTGGAGGAGAGACCAGTACGTGTGGGGGCTGTCTGGGGGGGTCGCTGTCTCCATCAGGCATAGAGATGTGGCTGAGGAGGGCTGTAATCCAGGGCTGCCAACTTAGGTCAGCTGGCTGGCGTGAGATTTTCAATTCGAGACAAGTCTGCACACATATGCACACACATTTACATGTATGTAACAGTTTTATTACCTTGTAAATAGTCTGTAGGGTTTGCAAACTACCACAACTCTTTTGATGTAATTAGCTTTAGGTTTATAATGGAATAATGTACATTTGCCGCAAGATTTCTTGCATGAGTGTCACGCCAGTCGTGTTACAGTTGGCGACCCTGATAATCCTTTGATTTGTTTTGCTTTGGTTGGTAACAGTCTTCACTTATGTACGATGTACGCTGCAACCCAAAGAAGTTGCTTTGGGTGTGAACTGGGGGCTTTCCGTACTTCCTCCTTCCTGCATTGTTTTGTGTGACACCCCCCACACCACCACCTACAGCAAAGTGGACCAGGAGATCGTGAAGGTGGTCCAGGAGAGGCTCCGTGCCTGTCAGCAGCGGGAGGGCAACAGCTACGAGCAGAACTGCGCCAAAGAGCTGCAGCAGTTTGCGCAGGTGGCCAAGGCGTACCAGAGCCGCTGTGAGTTTCCGGGGGCAGGGTTCTGGCCTGGGGAGGGGGGGTGAGTAGTAGACATTGGGACTGGGGTCCAGGGCGTACCTCTCGTGTGTGTGTGGGTGTGTGTGTGTGACACATGTACTTCCCAGCTCACTATAGCCCCCTGCTGGATTGGTAAACATGTCACAGAGGGAGTCCTTCTGAAGGCTTATGCATTGTGCCATTTACAGGTGTCTAGGCTGGATGTTTGTGGATCCATTAGTCTCTATGTGTGAGTTGCAGTATGGATACTCTGATACTCTTGAATGGTACTCTTTGGTTGCTCTATTGCACTGTTTCTCAGACCAGTCCTAGGGGACCACCAGACGGTCCACGTTTTTGCTCTCTTCCAATTCCCTGGCAGTTGATAGGGAGCAAAAATGTGGACTGTCTGGTGGTCCCTGAGGAATGGTCTGAGAAACAGTGGTCTATTGTATCTTACTGGATATTTTGTATATTTTATATTTGTATTGTGTATATTTCATAGTTTGAATCCTGTAAGTGTCATATAGTGATTTTTAAGTTAAGAGCTGTGTTGTCTTCATTATATGTTAAGCACATTCATTAGGACCAATTCACCACAACAAATTCCTCTGACACATTGGGTCCCACTCAGATCAAGTCGGATTCTGAATCTTAGGTGTTTATAGAATAGTAACAGTTTGAAGAAACCTGTGAACACTCAAAGCTGCCTTTAGTGCACAAGTTATGACGTTAAAAGGAATCATTAAATTGATTTGTTCACCGGTGTGTATTCATGTGTATACTTCATACGACGACTGATAGTGTTCAGGTTTTTAAGCTCTTTAGATCAGGCCATGCCAAGTTAGCATGGAGCCACCGGTGTCCATTTTAACGAGCCGCTTGTGTTCCTTGCAGACGGGGATTTGGGTGCCTATGGCAGCGCCCGCAAGTGCCTGATGAAACAGAAGCACCGGATGCTGGAGGAGCAGAATGCAGCGTGAGGCGGCTGCGAGGGCAACAGCGGCATAGCCTGTATGGAACTGTACAATAAACATGGAGATGCTACTATCTGCACAGTGGCTCTTTATTAATGTTTAGTAGATGCTCTTATCCAAAGCAGATACATTTCAGGAAGCAGTCAGTCCCTGGGTAAAGGCCTTGCTCAGGAGCCAAGTGCCCATGCTGGGATGTGAACCTGCAACCTTCTGATCACAGCTACAGCATCCTAACCTACTTTGGGTTATGGGTACAGCACAGTCCAGTGCCACCCTGCTTCAGAAAGCGTTATTCAAATTTAAGGTAGTCTGGGGTAAATGTAAGTGAACAAAGATCAAGTCCATTTAAACTTGGGTACCTTAAATCTCACAAGTTACCCGGCTAAGCAGGATGTATGGCTTTGTGATACAAGCCCCAACCAAAACCAATGGTCAATATTTTCTCATCACACAATTCAAAATAAAATCTGTTTTTTGCACTGCAATGAATATCCAATTGGAATATATCAAGGATTGACAAACTCTGCTTTCCGTACATTTACAGTACATGTGCAAGTGTGATTTTGCTGCTGTACTTGGCCTCAGGAACATTTCTAAGGGTCCAACAGAAGTCAGCAGGCAGACTGGGACTCCACTGGCCTTGATGACCGTTTCCCATTTAACAGAGCAGAAATCTGTCTCACGTCCAAATGTGTTATAGCCTGTAAATTCTGACAAAACAGACTTACAGTACTTTGCACTCTAATTGTAATGTTCACAAGTACATTTTTCCCCATTTAAACTTCTACATTAAGAATTATATATACTATCAATATAGCCCAAACATTCAATTTGGGTGACAGCAAAGTTTAGTGCATGTTTGAAATCAGCATTAAAAAACAAAAAAAAAAAAACGAACTACAGAGACCCGTTAGTTCTATGGTAGTCTGTTGGATTGTCACAGCACAGCAGCACTGTAACCCTCAGCATCAGGGGGGTCTATTTACATGCAGGCATGTGCAGTCTGCCCCCACCCAACTCCCATTACATTAAAAACCAGCACAAAGGCATGTAGTTTCCAGACAGTTTATTCAGCCGAAATACAAAACGCTTCAGGATGGCGGGACAGGAGCCTGGCTCCTCTGCACAGACACCCTGGTGTGGGTCTTGGCCAGATGGTCAGTGAACTCCTGCAAACAAAGGAGAACAGTCAGCGTATTTCCAGGGCATCTCTCTGCCTTGTAGAATACCCAGAATCCACCTCACTGCAGATTATCAGACCTGATATATGGATCAGTGATCACAGCTCACCTGGTATGGAGACTTTGTGAAGATAGTCTCCTTCCAGAGGTCTGGGGTCAGGTAGCTGTAGGTCCTGGAGATGGCATCAAAGGTGGCCTTGGCTGCAAAGGGGGACGGGGAATAAGGTCATCGTGCATTCAGAACACAGGGCCACGGTGCCCCCCTAATCTACACAGAGCTGCACCGCAACACACCAAGCGACACCACCACCTTACCGAAGTTCCCCAGCGTGGCCGTGCATCCTCTGGCAGAGGTGTAGCAGTCGTCGATACCCGCCATCATGAGCAGCTTCTTGGGGACAGGAGCAGACACGATGCCGGTACCGCGAGGAGCCGGGATCAGGCGCACCAGGACGGAGCCACAGCGGCCGGTCACCTGCACAGAGCCACACGCGCCGTTAAGCGGGAACCGCACTCGCGCGAAGAGACTGCGAGCCCACATGCCCCGGTCAGACGGCGCACGCACCTTGCAAGGCACTGTGTGCGGCTTCCCGATCTTGTTCCCCCAGTAGCCCCTCCTCACGGGGATGATTGACAGCTTGGCCAGGATGATGGCCCCGCGGATGGCCGTGGCCACCTCCTTAGAGCACTTCACTCCAAGGCCGACGTGGCCGTTGTAGTCGCCAATGGCAACAAAGGCCTACAAACAGATGAGATCGACAATATAAGTTACCAGCTGCTGGGGGCTCAAACAGACAAATAAAACCACCAGACAGGCTTCATGTCAGACTCACCTTGAACCTGGTTCGCTGACCGGCCCGAGTCTGCTTCTGTACGGGCATTATCTTCAGCACCTCATCCTTCAGCGAGGACCCCAGGAAGAAGTCGATGATCTCAGACTCCTGCGAGAGCATGGTGAGGTGTTACCCAAGCACATGGACTAATGTCGGTAACTCCAGCTCAGGCGGTTATCCGCAGGCTTACCTTGATGGGCAGGGAGTAAAGGTAGATCTCCTCCAAGGATTTGATTTTCATGTCCTTCACAAGGCGACCCAGTTTGGTCACTGGAACCCACTGGAAAGGAGAGCCTCAGATAAGTACTATGCGGAGTACTCAAATCAGCATCAAAAGTACTCAAATCGGCCCAATCTTAGAGAACCATTAACATTAAAATAATGAAATTGTTTCACCACTAATTGAGATTTAACAGTACAAGGCACTGCCGTCTCACCCACTAGCGATGATCTTTATCTTCCCTTCAACGACAACTCCCCCAGCCACGGAGCACAGGCTGATCGAGCGCTTTTAGAAGGGCTCACATGGGGCTTTCCCACCCTCACTGCGCCACCGGACGGCGGCCGAAGACTCCGGGGTTCACACTCACCTCCTTGTCGTCGGCCTTGCCACCTCGGGCACCGCGGCCTCTCCCACGACCCCGGCCGCGGCCACGACCGCGTCCCCGGCCTCCGCCACCGAAGCCACCGCGAAAACCTCCTCTACCACCGGCGTCGTCCGCCATTTGCTGCAAAAGAAAGGTAAACGCGAGTTAAACGCGAAGCCCCTAGTAGTAAGAAATATACTATACAGGCCGCCGCATATTAGCGGATTACCAACGACACAAGGTACCAGGCTTAACATTTTAGCCCTTTAATGAGCCAAAAAAAAAGAATCAAATACACGCCATATGCGCTCTCGTACATCAATAAAAAGCCGCCATATTTGATCGATGCAGTTGTAGATTTCAGCGAAACGAAGTTAATGTATAAATCACTAATTCCTTAGCTGCATCTGTCACATACTTTGGTAAAAACACGCGAATGTGTTTATATAATGCACAGGTGTCCCATCAATATCACATGCTAAAAGATGGCAAAGATGTTTATTAGATTTTACACGTTCCCCGCGCCCTCCATAAGCCGCACACACTTACGTGATTGGTTAGATAGGAAGAAGGAAGTGACTGCAGACCCTTAACTATTATATACCGAGTGAAGTCACGCGAGATCTTCGAAGTTCGACCTGCGACGCATGCAAACTTCCGGCACAAAGCAGTAATCAAGGCACATTTCTTTATTAACCAGTTTAATGTCATAATGTGTAAACAGTAGCAAGCATTAAGGAGTAGAAATTTTTAGACAATATTATGCCATTATTATAAAATATTGTCAGAAATTCCCATTTAGGATTAATAAGGTATATCTATCCAAATTGTTAAAATAAACTTGTCAAACCCAAACTTCCAAATTTATAAATCGCTCCATCCATTATCCAGCAGGGTTACGGTAAAAGTCTCCGATTTGTTCATTTGTTTGTCTTTAAACCGCTTAACTTTTCAGAAGCTGCTGCTCTCTGTGGCGCCCTCTGCTGCCCCCTCCTGGTTGTCCTTGACGCCCAGGCTCTTGCGCAGCAGGCCGACCTGACTTCGCATGCGGGTCATGGTGCTTTCTATCTTCCTGATCTGCCGCTGCAGGCCGGTGACGGCGACACGTTGCGCCTCTTGCCGGGCTTCCAGCTCCTGCTGCAGCTGCCGGTAGCAGTTGTGTCGCTCATGGTCCTGCTGTGACAGTACGCTGCCACAGCCCATAGGGCAGGGCCGGCACTGGTGTTCACAGAGCTCTGCATGCGCCTGCAGTTCCCCACGCCGCACCTGGGCCCCGCAGCCCTGCTGGGGGCAGGGCACCACCTCAAACAGGCACTGGGTGCTGTGAGAGTACTGCTGAGCGAGGGGGAAGGTGGCTGGGCAGCCAAGGGCTGCATTTCTGCACTGGGGGGCAGAGAAGGAGAATCAGAAACGT
This sequence comes from Paramormyrops kingsleyae, assembly GCF_048594095.1. NCBI lineage: Eukaryota > Metazoa > Chordata > Actinopteri > Osteoglossiformes > Mormyridae > Paramormyrops > Paramormyrops kingsleyae. Next base: position 12,512,736 of record NC_132818.1, on the reverse strand, counting down.
GTCACAAATGTCTCGCCTGACAAAAGGTCACTGCTCATGTTACATGGAAACCCATAGAGGTAAAGCAGACTTTTTATGGTCTGAGTAAGGAGGTGTAGAAGACTGGGGGGGGCAATTTAATAATTTAAATGCAAAGGTCCATTTATTGGGGGAGATGAATGAATCCAAATTAAATATTAGAAGGTACACTCCTCCAGTTCCTAGGCCTCTTTATGTATGTTTGGTTTAAAATGATGTAAAAATGTAAAACAATCTGTGTAGCAGTAATCACACATAAAGATGGACTGTCTGTGACACGTTCTCACCTGCCACTGTGCTGCCTACCTTAACCTTCAAGCGTCCAATGGATTTACTCAGTTTGAACATCAGAAATATCAGGTTGCGTCTGATTGGCTTCCGGCAGCACGGACACGACTCCTTCCTGCACGGGAAGGGCGAAGGTGATCTGTCAAACCTGGACTGGTCTATATCTCAAATGGCAGCAGAGTTTAGGAGATGTGCTGAGCCAATGGCAGGTCATCGCTTGACACATACTGTCACAACAACCATACACTTTGGACGATTCAGACACCAGGTCACCCAAAGCAGTCCAAGGAGGGTATAATGCAGGGACTTGTGGAGACACTGAGCAAGACCAGGCCACAAGCTGTCCCTTGCCAGAAGCACCTTCTACGCTAGATAATTACCCCATTATAGAAACTCTGAGTTGATGTCAGCTAAGAATGATTCTATCAAGAGTCTGTAAAACTTTAAGGGCATTTTATGTCACAAAATATTTCCTGAAGAGGATCTACCCAGAGGAGAGTTCAGTGTTATGTCCCTCCATCCAGGACAGCACCCTTCCCCATACCCCCACAAATCACACACACTCCTCAGCGTACCTCCTCAGCCACTGCAAAATGCACTTTTTGCAAAAGATGTGGTGGCACCCCACTCGGACTGGGCACCGTAGAACCCCTTGGCATATCGGACAGATCAGATCGTGGCCTGGACTGTCCACGAAGTACTCCACGTCGTAACCTCCGCTCTGTAGTGACAAAGGAACACAGCAGCTGAGGTCAGATGATAATAAGGAAACGCGTGCAACAGCAGCAATGTGACACTTTCATGTTGCTTCTGGCATCAGCAGTTCGTGATTCACTACGAACACAAGTAATCCTGAGCCGCAGGGCTATTTTGAGCCAATTCACAAACTCATATTTGTCTCCCCTCAAAATAAATAAACACGCGCTTAAGTGTACAATTGAGTTAATATTAGGTAGCATTAAGTAATGCTAACATTAGGTTAACCTTAACCCTTTAACCGTATTAATACGTACGGTACCTATACGATTTCCATAAAAGTAAACAAAAGGCGTGTTCCTACTTTGGAAAGCAGTTACCAAAATAAATAAGCGATTTTGCCTACTTGAACGGGCAGGTAGTCTTTATAAACTGAGCGAAAAGCAGTATGTCGAATACATTTGTTGGAAAATACGAGCTCTAATGCAGTACTCACCATAGTTAGCGCTTGTTAAGTCGTATATACCCGTATCGTATCTTTCCGTGGTTCACTGCCCATTGAACTGAACGACCGCAATAGACTAAACACTGTGACTGCAATACTTCTTTACGGTCAATAAAAATCTGTTCCCCATCATTCTAACACACGTCTGGTAGCATCCAGGAACAAATGCCGTATTTTCACTGTTTACATTAGACCCAGACTCTGGATCTTTCTGTCTGGTCACAGCATGTTTTAGAGAGATGACATAGTTCATTGTTTGTTTGTTTTTATTCTGTGAAAGATCATTTAAATTGAAAATACTGATTTCTAGAATTACACCTGGCAAAAAATCAAAAAAATTTTTTTTGTTTCTTCATGTGTTTATTTCTCATTACTGTTCCCAATACACTGTTCACACAAATGAAAATAAAAAAATCTTAAAAGTTTTTTTCTCCAAAATCACTTTTATTGATAAAGATAAATGAGGTACAAGGAACATAGTCCATATATTACATGCAAAATTTAGAACCTTGCCAGGGGGACATACATAAATAATACATATACATCAAAAGATGAGCAAGAAAAAAATACAGAATTTAAAATCTCTAATAACCTTACATGTCTTCTGTGCTTTCTTGTTTTTGGACATTTGTAACATGTAATTAAACTAAATTTGTAACATGTAATTTTAAATAAAACTGTGGTGTCACTTTATGTCAGGACCTTATGAACATTGTAGCAAATGAACAAGAGATTACATCATACATTGGGGCAGGCCAAAGGGGCAGGCAGCTGGCCGACTCCACCCACCGCCGGCCCCTGTCACGTTTTGATGACGCACAATATGAGGGACGGCGCCGCGTTCGCTGTATGGTTTGAACACATGTTTGGGTCTTCATGGGTGCGATTCGTTGATTTTTTTTTGCAGAAGCTGTTCGAAAAATTGTTCTGAGTTGATCAGCACTACATCCACATCGTGCGCGGAATAACATTATAGCGGCGATGGCGAACAGCACCCTACAGTCCGCGACAAAGTAAGGATCGGCTCATACGCGTTCACGTGGTTTCTGAGTAGTCAGTGTCTTGATGCCTTCATAATATCAACTCTGCCTTGTTTTTGCGTAGTTATGCCGTGTCTAGCAAAATCGAGCCATTCTACCGGGGAGGGAAAGTGCAGGTAAATACATCTACTTTGTTTACTACTGTTAAATTACACTAATTGTATATTTGGGATGTAATTAAACGATTACCTGCTGTGACTGAATTTTTACTATTCACTTTGTGTGTGTTTACGTTTTTAAGATAAGCAAAGATGAAAAATATATCTTCTGTATATGTGGCACACGGGTAAATGTACTGGAGATTGGAACTGGGAAAATCTTTACCAGCGTTGAACAGGTATGGTCCTGCGCTTCCAGCGGGTATATTTAAATCCATTCAATCAACCATGTTGTTTTTGAGCGCCATTTCAATGACGTGTGTGCTTATAGGAAGATCAGGAGGACATAACATCCTTCGTTGTCAGCCCTGACGATGAGGTAAAGGCTCCGTCTTAATGCTTGCTATATTCAGTGTGAAGGTTAGCAGTCTGACCCATGCTTAGCTTTTAACTGACTGGCTCTTTCTCGCAGATGTTGGTGACGGCCAGCCGGGCGCTGCTGCTGACGCAGTGGGACTGGAGGAGCCAGGCTCGCATGCGTAGCTGGAGGGCTGTTCACACTGCGCCTGTGGCCAGCATGAGCTTTGACCCCACATCCACACTGTTGGCGACAGGTATCTTGTCACTTTGATGGTGAAAGCGGGCGGCTTGGTGCGCTCCTGGCCTGATCACGCCTCTCTGTGTTTTCAGGCGGGTGTGACAGCACTATTAAGATCTGGGACGTGCTGAAGCAGTACTGCACACACAACCTGAAAGGCTCCTCTGGGGTGGTGCAGTGAGTAACCAGTCCCCCCTCCCCAACCACGCAGGGAGTTAATAAGAATGATAGCAGGTGCCACCGGTATCTGACTCCCCCCCCCCTGCCTCCCCCCCCCAGCCTGGTGCAGTTCCATCCAGACACATCCCGCCTACAGCTGTTCTCCAGTGCGGCCGACTACGTCGTGCGCATCTGGGACCTGCGCAGTAGCCGCTGCGTCTGCGTACTGGAGGCCCACTACAGTGCTGTGACCTCGCTGGCCTTCTCCCACCACAGCGACACGCTCGTCAGGTGGGTGCCCTGTCAGGCACGGTGGCACACTTTAGGAATCGGGCAATGTACAGGACGCCCGCAGCCTCAATCCCGGGAGGCCCCCACCTTTGTGCCCATCGCCATGACACTCTCTGTGTTCTGATCTGGACCCGCAGCTCAGGACGGGACAAGGTATGCGTGGTGTGGGACCTGAAGAGCTGTGCAGCGATCCGGACCGTACCTGTGTATGAGGTGAGCCCCCCCCGTGCCCCCCCCCGCCCTTGCCCCGCCTTCCCCGCCCTGCTGACGCTAATGGTCCTGCTGGGGGCGCTGCTGTTCATAGGCAGTGGAGGCAGCGGTGGTGCTGCCAGAAGGGGAGGTTTTCCCACAGATCGGGGTGAAGTCCGAGGGCCTGCACTTTATGACAGCTGGAAGCAAAGGTAGGGGGCGCTGTTTGGCAGTCCTTCCATGTCACTTCAGGGACGGGCTGTTCTCACCCTGCCACCCCATACTGGAGGGGGGTTTCTCACCCGTCTTCCTGTCCCATACTAGGTGTGCTGCGTGTGTGGGAGGCCAGCTCTGCCCGGTGCGTGTTTGCACAGACCCCATCGGTAGCCCCGCCCTCCAGTCGGAAGGAGGAGGGCGGAGACGAGGCGAACCAGCTGAGCCTCACCTACCTGCTGGATCTGCCTGCCTCTGGGCGCCTGGCCACCGTGACAGCCGAGCACAACATCCTGCTGTACGACATGCCCTCGCTCTCCGTGCGGCAGCAGGTAGGCGGGGGCCCATAGGGCTGGGAGGGGGGGGGGGGGCGTATGGCGTCCTGTTAGACCCCTCAGACCTCTCACGCACCTTCTCATCCATCCCGTCTAGTTTGTGGGCTACAACGACGAAGTCCTGGACGTCAGGTTCCTGGGGAAAAGGGGCAGCCACATCGTTGTGGCAACCAACAGCCCGCAGATAAAGGTGTTTGAGCTGGAGACCAGCAGCTGCCAGATCCTGTACGGACACACAGGTGCGGCGGCGGCCACTAGGGGGAGTCACAGCCTCAGGTGGAGAGTGGCAGGGGGATAAACACTCACACTGATGTGTCTGTTTCTGCTCTGTGTCAGACACCGTCTTGGCGCTGGATGTCTTCCATAAGGGGATGATGTTTGTCAGCTGTGCGAAGGTAGTTGGGGGGCACCGGGGAAAGGGGGGGCGTGTGTGTATGACCTCTGCGATGTGGGGGGGCACACGGTGACACGTTTCCGGCATGTTCTCTCTGCCTCCAGGACAGGACGGTCAGGGTGTGGCTGATGCACTCCGAGACGGGGAGGGTGAGCTGTATGGGTCAGGGCAGCAGTCACGTCGACGCGGTCGGGAGCGTCACCTGCTCAAGGTGACCGGGTCAAGCTGACGACGGGGGGGTGGGTTACCGGGTGGCATGTGCCCTCCGCCCCCATGTGTTGTAGCCCCCGGTTCACTCTCTGCCCCCACCCCACCCAGGCTGAAGGAAGCCTTCCTGGTGTCCGGCAGCCAGGACTGCACGCTGAAGGTCTGGGACCTGCCCGCTGGCTTGGCCTCGAACCCGGACGACAGCTCACCGAAGCAGCTGCTCCCCCGGGCAACAGAGAAGGGCCACGACAAGGTGCACGGATGAAGGGGGGGGGGTGGTGACCCAAATGGGCAGGAGGGTGACGTGCTTACATCGCTAGACCAGTTTTCTTTTTTCTTTTTAAACTGGTTTCTCTTTTACTGTTTGTTTGGAATCTTGCTCAGACCCCCTGCCTGCCCCCCGCAGGACATAAACAGCGTCACCGTGTCCCCCAACGACAAGCTGGTGGCGTCGGGCTCGCAGGATCGCACCGCCAAGCTGTGGGCGCTGGCCGACCTCTCGCTGCTGGGCGTCTTCCGGGGTCACCGCCGGGGGGTCTGGTGCGTCCAGTTCTCCCCCATGGACCAGGTGCTGGCTTCCTCCTCCGCCGATGGCTCAGTGCGGCTCTGGGGCCTGCAGGACTTCAGCTGCCTGAAGGTAAACGGCTTTCGCCCCTGTGGCCCCGCTGAGGCGCCTGGGTCTGGGTGAGCCTCTGCATGAACTGGCTTTGTGTCTCGCAGACTTTCGAAGGGCACGACGCCTCGGTGCTGAAGGTCATTTTTGTCAGCCGTGGGACGCAGCTGCTGACCAGGTAAGTCTCCGCGCTGTGCGAGTGGGATCACGGGCTTCCGGTGCGCTGGGGGAACACGGGACGCCTCAGCTCTCCGTCCGTCCTTGCAGCGGCTCCGACGGCCTCATTAAACTGTGGACCATCAAGACCAACGAGTGCATCAAGACCCTTGATGCCCACCAGGACAAAGTTTGGGGTCTTCACGCAAATGCCAAGAGCGGCCTGGTCGTGAGCGGATCTGCCGATTCTAACATCATACTGTGGACGGTCAGTGGTCCCCTTGCGGTCGTTCCCTTCCCTTCGGTTCTCCCTGAGTTTGTGGATGACGGTCCTGATGTTGGACTTGAGTGTACAGGACATGACATCAGGGACGCTGTCGCCCGCAGGACGTCACCGAGGCCGAGCTGGCTGAGGAGCAGGCCAAGCAGGACGAGCAGATACTGAAGTGAGAGCCGAGACGGCTGGGGGGTGCCACTGGGGGGCGCTCTTAAGTCATGCCTCAGTTACACGGCAGGTCCTCTGACTGATTTGTGTCCCCCTCCCTGTGTATAATGCCCCTCCCCCATTCTCTGCTCACACTCTAGGCAGCAGGAGCTCTCCAATCTCCTCCACGAGGGCAACTACCTGAAGGCCTTGGGCATCGCCATCTCTCTGGGCCATCCGCAGACCGTTCTGAGGGTCATTAAAGGTTGTTAGTGTGGGGACCCAGACCGCAGTTTTCGTGCTGTAGCTGGTGACTCCTGGAAGGGGGGGTGGGAGCTGAGTTCCTTGTAGTTTCATGTAGCCCCTCCCCCCCCATGGCCGTATCTCATGTATGTATCTGCTGCAGAGGTCCGTCTGGGGGAGGGTGGCACGCAACAGCTGGAGGAGACCGTCCTGAAGCTCCGGCAGGACCAGAAAGGTGAGCCCCCCCCCTTACCGTGACAAGGGTGACAGTGCCCTTGCTGACCCCGAAACCTGCACGCAGCCCGGCCAGTGCCTGCACGCCACTCAGGCTGTCAGCTCATGTCCCGTGTTACTGCCCCCCAGAGGCGCTCCTGAGCTACTGCGTGGTGTGGAACACAAACGGCCGCAGCTGTCTCGACGCCCAGGCTGTCGTGCAGGTCCTGCTCCGCCACGAGAGCCCGGAGCAGCTGCTGCGCTATCAGGGTGTGCGTCCGGCTCTGGAGGGCCTGCTGCCCTACACCGGTGAGCTCCGGGGTCCTGGGCCCCAGGGTGTGTCGCCCTGAGGAGGTCGGAGCTGACAGCGCCCGTTTGCTCTCCCTGCAGAGCGTCACATGCAGCGAGTCGGCCGGCTGCTCCAGGCTTCCATGTTCCTCGACTTCCTGTGGGAGAAGATGAGAGTGGCGGCTGAGAGCAGGTGAGCGGGCTGTGGGCAGGATGCAGCACGGCCTCCTTTTCACTGCAGCCATTGCCTTGCCCCCCCCCCCCCCGGTCCTGGTGTGGCTGCTCCTCCTCGTTCCATCTCCTGTGGGGTCCCATAGCCGCCATGCTAATTACAGCCCCAACTGTCTGTCTGTGATGCAGCGTGGGGATGCATGACGAGGAAATGGAGAACGCCCCCCCTCTGCCGTTCCACATCGACCGGCAACCCGACCTGAAGGCAGGACCGGGCAGCTGTGGTGAGGAAGAAGAGGAGGGACACAGTGAGGAAGAGTCGGCAGCATCCGAGGACGATGAGGCGAAGGACTGCAGGCCGGCTGGCAAGGGGTGCCCTGTAGGGGGCTCCACTGGCAGCGAGGAGAGCGCCAGCGAGGAGGAGGACCTGGTTGAGAGCAGGGACATGGGAGCACAGAAGAAGAGCAGGACAGATCCACAGTTAAGGCACCCGCTGGCCAGGTGACTCCACTGTGCTGCTTCAATATTGACTGGCCTGCAGAGGGGGGCAGGTCCAGACAGCGGCGGAGGGGGGAGTGGAGTCCAAGATAAGAGTCACCGCTCAAGCCGGTTCTCCTCACAGATGAAAGATGGGAGTCTCTCCCCTGAGGGACAGCTCCGACCTGTTTGGCTGCATTCATATTGCGGCCGATGTGGACGTGTCTGTTTTATGCATCACTGCGCCAAATAAACATGCTGGTCCAGACTGTGGTGTGTTTTTCCTGGGTGAAATCAGATGAGTTTCCTGAACCACTGGAGCGTTGAGATGCAGGTCTTGCTTTAAAAGCAGCTGCTGTCTTCGTCCCGTGTGGGGCAGGGTGGAGGAATTTGGCGAGGAGTGCAGACAGAAAACCAACAAAACAGGACAGAGAAGTGTTCACGATGGCCTGAAAGCATGTGGGTTTGGGTCTATACTGAACCCGGGTATTCTGCTGAATAAGCGGCTTTTAATAACATGGTATGGAGAGAGTGAGCATCTGATCCCAGCCATGAACCCTGTTTGACCTTTAAGAACAGCCTTTAATGTCGTCCCTGCAGGTACAGCGAAAGGCAGCCAGAAGGTGTAGTGTGTGACTCCCAGAAAGAGCCGACAGTAAATATGTAAACAGGATATAAAGCTGCTATTGTTTAAATGCTATTTACAATAGCTTAAATGCAAATGTGAAAAGCGCATACAATAGACCTTTATTAGTTTGGGTTTCCCCCACAGTCCAAAAATTTGAAGTTTGAAGTTGGCAAATTGCCTGTAGGTGTGTGTGAGTGAATTATGTGTGTGTGTGTGTGAATGATGTGTGTGTGTGTGTGAGTGAATGATGTGTGTGTGTGAGTGAATGTGTGTGTGTGTGAGTGAATGATGTGTGTGTGTGAGTGAATGTGTGTGTGTGTGAGAGTGAATGGTGTGTGTGTGTGAGTGAATGATATGTGAGTGAATGATGTGTGTGTGTGTGAGTGAATGATGTGTGTGTGTGTGTGTGAGTGAATGATATGTGAGTGAATGATGTGTGTGTGTGAGTGAATGATGTGTGTGTGTGTGAGTGAATGATGTGTGTGTGTGTGTGAGTGAATGATGTGTGTGTGAGTGAATGATGTGTGTGTGTGTGAGTGAATGATGTGTGTGTGTGTGAGTGAATGATGTGTGTGTGTGTGTGAGTGAATGATGTGTGTGTGAATGAATGATGTGTGTGTGTGTGTGAGTGAATGATGTGTGTGTGAGTGAATGATGTGTGTGTGTGTGTGAGTGAATGATGTGTGTGTGTGTGTGTGCCCTGTGATGGATCCAGCCCCATCCTGGGTTGTTCCGTGCTTTGTGCCCGTAGCCTCCTGCAAAGGCTCTGGACCCCCCGCAGCCCTGAATGGGATGAGCAGTTTCAGAAGATGGATGGATGGATGGAACTTTATTGTTCAGCGTGTTCAACATTTTTTTGACCATTATCACAGAAGTGAGAAATGCATAAGAATGTTTTTACAAACGAGAGGAGGCCATTCTAGGCCAACTACATGCTGTGTAAAGAAGTGCTTCCTCAAATTCATTTTAAAATGTTCTCCCGTTAATTTCCACTTATGGCCACGAGTTCTTGTATTTGAACTAATATTGAAGTAACTATTTGGTTGACCAGCATCCAGACCTGTTAGAATCTTATACACTTGGATCATGTCCCCCCTTAGTCTCATTTGCACGAGGCTGAACAGATTCAGCTCAGCTAACCTCTCCTAAGACATTCCTCTGCAGTCAAGAATACATATGTAAAAATCAGCAAATGTCTATTAAAAAAAAGATTAGATTTAAAAAGAAAAAACTACAAACAAAGTAGCGTTCTGGTTAATATGGTGCAAATTCTACACACACATGATATTTATGTGTGTGTATATATATATAAATATATAATATGAAGATTTAAAGGTATAAAGTGACAGACCTTACTGACACGGAAACACTTTAACAGCAGCTCTCATATGATCCATCACAGAATGGATATTTCAGATCAGAGCACTGGGCAGGCCGACAGGGGACTAGCAAAGACGCCCCTCATGGGCCAGGGGTGTGGGCAGGAACAGCCCCGCAGCACCTTGCTGGCAGCGGCAGGGGTGTGATGGGCTCCTCAGGGCATCAGTGGCACTACAGGCAGCGGGATCTGTATATGTCTCCCTGCTGGGTCCCTATGATCGACCCTGTGATTCATATTCATGGAAAGTAGGCGTGTCCAAGGACATTCTCAAATGAATGTTTACGGTCAGCAGTGGATGGTAAGCAAGGTGAGCAGACAACATGCCCGTGGGCTCTGCCCTGAGCCACAGCCTCCGCCCTTATATGTCCCCAGGGGAGGTGGTGGTGGTGGGGCTATCCAGAATGGCCCGGCGCGTCACCGTGCTGCAGCGTGTCAGGACCTCGTGGGTGAAGGGCCGAGGCGGAACCCTTGGTGGTGTGGTCTGTGCCCAGGCAGGGAGGGTGGAGCCTGCGGGAGGGGGTGGCTTTATGACATCACAGCCACTGCCCAGAGAGACATCATCGGTGCTGCTGCCCAGAGACACATCATTGGTGCTGCCGGCCAGGGAGACATCATCGGTGCTGCCGGCCAGGGTGACATCATCGGTGCTGCCGGCCAGGGAGACATCATCGGTGCTGCCGGCCAGGGAGATGCTGTACGTGTCCTTGGCTTCCCAGATGCAGAGCCTGGGCGAGGGGGGGGCACTCCTGATCTCCAACAAGTTGCCCTGCGAATGGGACGCTTGAGGGCTGGCCCCTGGAGATGAGCCCTGGGGCAGGCGGAGCTGCTCCAGGCTGCGGGCCGCTTTCATGCCGCCCCCAGGCACCGTCAGGAAGGGGATGTCTGAGCACGGCTGCAGGTGCAGGCAGGGCACGTAGCCCGTCCTCCCGCGGTATCTGCGGAAAGAGGAGGCAGAGGAATGCAGCCGCGCCGCATAGCCAAGATGACCCACGCATCTGCTCTGCGTATCGGCCACATACCTGACGAGCCACCAGCCGGTTTTAGGCTTCTGCAGCACCTGCACCAAGGCACCGATGCTGACTGCAAGCTCATCATCGTGTTCCGGCGTGTAGCTCCTGACCACGCGGAACAGCCTGCCTGCTGGCCGGCACGTAGGCAAACGGGGAAATTACGAGGTTAAACTCACACCACCCGCCCCCACAAAACTTCTTTGCTCCAGAGCAAATTCATTTCTGACTGTGAGCTTGCCTACTGTGCATTAAGGGAGCAGAGGCTCTGTGACTGCTATTTTTCAGACAGGCTCCAAATCTACAGTACCTAAAGGTTTTTTTTTAATTCTCAAAAAGCAATACATATGCAAGCAAATTGACATAATTTAATATTTTACTCCTATGTCTTATCCCATGTGTTTGTCATGCCACCTGGCAGGTTAATCTCTCCATCGATTTCAGTTACATTGAGGCAGTATGTTACACTCATTCAATGGCATCTCTGCTTTGTGTTTATTCTGATCTGTACATTTATTTATTCAGCTCTTGCCTTTTCTTTGATCGATCTGCATATCTTTAATTATCCTGTCTCCTGTCTGCCTCATTTATCCTACAGAATCCGTCATTTCCTAGTGACCATTTCATCTCAGCCGGCATCTCTAATTACTGCAGCACAACCTGTTGAACCGCCTGCTTTCTCAAATCTTTACGAACTGACCTGAGAGCAGAATGCATTTGTTCTCTTTTTCTGAGTGCTGCCTTACTCTTATTGGATGAGCTGTCCACTTCCACCTCCTCCTTCTCTTCCTCCTCTTCCTCCCCACACTTCTCCAGGTAAGGGGCAGGGAACCAGGCCACATGCTTCTCATTGTTTTCCACCAGCCACCATCCTATAGTGTGAGATGACGGGTTTTAATCACTATGTGCACTTGACTGCACTTGTGTTCTCATGTGAGTGTCATCTAAGAGGCCACCTTCTACTGCTGAAGACCACTTCCAATAATTGAGAGCAGAAGTACGGAGGACTGTAAAAATCCACGAAAGTCATTCATGCCCTGCCCCAAATATCAAGGACACATCGGCTGTATCCTCACCAACCAGACCAATCCCATGATTCATTGTGCCCCAAGTTTGTCCTTGGGAGGCAAGTTAGCAAGACTATTTCAGTATCAACCCCATATTCCTACTAAGCTGCATTTTGCAATGGAGGCCAGAATGAAAAGAAGAGCGAAAGATGATGTTCAGAAAGCAAGGATTAAGCACGACGTGGCACCGGAGGAGAATATTTTCAGCTCTATTTGGAAAAGGTGAGAAAAGTCATAGCATGTTAACCTTACGGCATTATCTCAGGTCGCCGCTTCAGTAGCATTAGGTGAGAAAAAATAGCCAGCTAGCCAAGACAGCTGTTAATGGGATGTAGCATTATCAATATGCTGCTCCTGAACGAAAAAATTAAAAATGAAAGTGAGATAAGTCCTCATTTCAAAACTGACAATGGCACAGTCATGTCTACAGAGAAAGATTTTCTAATTTAATGTCTTTGGACACCAATGGGGGCTTTAATAAGGCTGCGGAGACCCATGTTTTACTAAGGAGGATACTCTTGTTTTACTAAGGAGGATACTCTTGTTTTAAGTACATATAATCTTTGACTGATATTCCTAAGCTTTCAGACAGCACAGTATCAATACTAATTATCATTCTGCTAAGGAGAGAAATTTTTCAGTTGATTCTGAGATTGTGTCATTGCACATAGTCGCGAGTTGTTGTTGAAAGTGTACTTTAATTAACAGTTGGCTCCAAACAGGAATCTTTGGTCTGATTTACAATTTTGCCATTTTCTGAAATTAGAAAAAATTTTCAGCCTATCTAGGAGTCTCTTTTCCTGGTCTGTATCATGTAACTCCAGGGCTGAAAGATAGTCCAAGTCCGCCCCCCCCCCGCTAGGCGAAGCTTACCCCCTTTGTCTTTGATGAACACCTCAACCATCTCGTCCTCCTCCACCTTGAAGGGCCTGTTTTTGATATCCTTGGTCTCATATGTAGCCACGCAGCGGTATGTCTCAGGCACAAAAGGCTGTGTTATGTTGCCCACGCCGGTCTGTTTACCACTGTCTGCCTCGGTGCTTCCGAATGGCATGATGACGACGCTGCGGTGAAAATGAGACGCATGAGACCGGCTCGTCGGCATCTGAGCAAAAAGAGGGAACCTGCACCGCGCGAGAGGGGGAATCTACCAGTTCTGTGCAAAGTCTGGCTGCAGGTCGTGACTCTTCGGAGAGAAGAAGTCGATTAACTCCGCATTCTGCACAACGTTTGACTCACACGTGAGCAGATCGTCGCAGTAGTTTTGCAAAAACCTCAGACCAAACATCGACTTGAGAGTCTTGTTTGTCAGTTTTTGGTTTAAGCTCCTTACTGAAATGGAAAACAACACAACTTCCTTTAATATATTTAAGACAATCCCTGTTCACTGAATGCACGGCAGATGGCAAATTTACCTCGGAATCTTGGGAGGACTTTCTCTGATCTACGAAACGGATTATCCTGTGAGAACACTTTCTTCAGCCGTTTCTGCAGAAATAAACAGAACACAAATAAAACTCGCCGCGTCCCCCGCCACCGCACCACGCCCCCCCCCCTCTACCCCCAGCCATAAAACGTACATGTAGCGTCTTGAACTGCTTATAGGACCTGTAGACAGTGATGTCACATTTATCGGACCAGAGCACGGATATGATGAACAGCTGAAAAATTAAGCAAAAGTAAAATCAAAGGCATAATAATAATAACAACAACAATAATAATAAAAGAAGAATAAATATTTTAATAGTTAATATGTATATTTATTGTTGTTGTTAACGGCAACCACATAATAATAGGCATAGTGTTGTAGTTGAGTAAATAATAAAGGTAAAATGTTATATCTCACAATTTTTGCTTCCTTGTGCATGGCTCCAGTAACTGTGATACAGACGGGATAGCGCTGGTCTTCCATGACTGGTGTGTGTCGCTTGTTGCTTCAGATACCGCAGCCAAGCAGGTCGCTGCGACTCAGCTGCGCCTCATCCATATAAACGCCTCAACCCAAGGGCGGGTCCAAACGCCACACGCCGGGCCCCTCTTAAAATGCATCACCAACATGCCTCCCTCCAAGGCATATTGATACTGAAATTCAGAGCTCAGCTGGTGTAGAAGGTTATTCCCGTAATTATATGTAGGCCTATTTCTGTCTTTTTAATGCCTTTCTACGAACGTGTTGAGTTAAACAAGACGTCTATACAAACGCATCGTATGCCTTTTCCATATTTGTGTAGGCATATTTCAAGGACGAGTGAAACTATTTAAAGCTCTGGTAATAGATGTTTGCTGGGAAAATGCATAAAATTGTTGTATTGCTTATAAGACTTTACCTATAGTATGCGTGATGGTCGATGGGATAGGCATGTTTTTTTCCTAATTATAACTTAATTTTAGGCAACTTACACAATTCATGAAATAGGGCTGCTGCTGACAACGATGTCTTTGAAACCATTAAAACATTATTCAGTTCTATTAAAACATCGTAATACTTGATTTCCTTTGCTAACACACAGATACAGAAACTACAAAACACCAAATTGGTGATACAAATCTGTTTACGTGGATTTATGTAGCTGAATGACTTTTTCAGCCATCAATCATACATTTGTTCATAGGTATTCATAGATTTAAGGCTAACGTATATGGTTCCCCCTGCTAAAACAGACAGACATTCTGGACCCCTAGTGCCAATACCAGCCACGCGGAACTGGGGAAAACGGGGAAACTGAATTTCCCGTAACCGGCCTGGAAATGTCTATGATTCATTATAACAAATCTGGACCGATCTACGTTTCGTTTTCCAGAGAATAAAAAATCATTTCACTATAATCTGCACCAACAAGTTCGACGAGTTTTATTTGAATAAAAATGTAATATGCGCTTTAGTTTTCCTTTTTGTGCTACACTCTAACTTATAATTATATATTCCAACCTGTCTTGAGTGAATTCAAAAGTAGCCTATAGGTTGCTTTTTGTGACCAACAGCTAGATTTCATCGCGTAGCAATTTTCACCACTTAATAGCTTACTTTAAACGGTTTACTTAAGTAGTGTTTTACTGGATGACTTTTACTTGAATAATGTTTCGTGTGATAGGCCTATCTGTAATTTTACTTAAGTATGAAAATTGAGTAGGCCTAGCCAAAGTTTTCAACCACTGATGACTGTTAACGTTACCTGTCCTTGTGTCGAACAAGTCAGTAATTTTAGACAATTATTCGGCTTTTCTTTCCATTCTTACATTTCATCTCACAAATGCAGAACAAATTAACTATTTAGCAAAACTATATACGGTGCTTTATTTAGGCTTACGTGGATATTACAACAATAGAGTCGGCCATCCATATCCGGGAGAATCAACCAACCGCAAATTAAAAATAGGCTATTACAAAAATCCGAAATTTCCGAAAAGCGTATGCATATGGAGTAATAAAATCTGTGTAGCATAAGTTTCGTCTTATCGCAAATAAACTTTCTGACACGTTTCCATTAAGAACCGCACATTTATCGATAAAATCAAGACTGAAAATATATCTAAATAACAAGGCTGAAAAGACCAACTGGAAAGTTTATACATGGAATTAATCTGCCTTGGCTGTTTTAAAAATTATATTATTAGCTCAATTAGTCGAAAGTATGTTTATTGTCCAAAGAAGACGTCGCCGAAACAAAATACTTGTCTGCTTGACGGAGCGTGAAGAAACTGTCCGTTTAGTTCGCCGTTGTCCGTGTGTATGGGAAAGACAACGTGCACGAACATTTTGGGAGGATGTAGTCGCGAACCACTTTACACCATACCTCTTCACTTCATTTTTTTACTAGAAAGAACCCCTATTGTAGATAGCCTGTATGTAGGCTAACTACGTTTTGACTAGGCTATAGTAAGAATTCCAGGTCCAGATATCCATAGTTGAGTTCTTACTAGTAAAAATGTAATTGCAGATCTCTACAATTACATTATAGGCCTACAGATCTGAAATTACACATATTTATACTGATAATAGACAATTTGGCTTGCCATATGACATGGGTATTGCAGAGATATAATATTATGGGTTTGCCTTGTAGCAATATTGTTTCAGTCGTACCTTTTAGAAAGCAGCGCATTTGCGCTGTCATGTAATTGAACTCCTCCGGCACGATATTTCATGTTATATGTCATATATTGCCAGTTAAGCTTTAAAGTGGTTTTTTGGAACGCATTGGAACTCGAGGGCTAACTTGAAATACTTTCAAAAGGCAACCCTACACTTTCAGAAATTAAGGGTAAAAATTTTACCTTTGCTTGTCCCTGGGGATGTACCCTCAAGGGTCCGCCGATTGTACAATTAGTTGTAGGTAATTGTACCTTTTAAGGTACAGAAACGGACCCTGAGGAACATCTTTTACCATTGATGGCAAATTAATTCTGTTTATACTTTCGGGATGTTCTTCAAAGTCCATTTCTGTACCTTAGAAGGTAAAATTACAGGGGCACAGCCCCAGTGACAAGCATGGGTAGAATGTTATATCCTTTTTTCTGAGAGTGAAGATAATAAGCTTTTATCCTGTACTTTTCAGTTCACTTGCCAAACCCTGCACTACTCACTCATTCTATTCAGGTCATATCTGTACGGTGTAATATTAAGCCTATTTGCATGCGTTATTTCCCACCAAAGTATCGAAGATTAATTTAATGAATTAAATGATCACAGTGAATTAACTTCGGTCCATTTCATTGCCTGCATCTACTCCTGTATGTTATACTGTTGTGCCTTGATTCGATTCGAGTGAGGATTGAGATCACACTGCACTGGAGATACTAAAGTAGCTTGTTCCAAAGATGGTAGTTTTACCATTTTATGGATATAAACCTTTCTTTATTAAACAATGTAACAGGGAACATGGATATCAGATTATTTCAAATCCGTATTTGTTATAATGGCAATATTTATCACATTTTTAAATTACCATCATGTTGAAATCATATGTAGTGTTCGCTGCTATCCAGGGTTTCTGATCTCCGCGGTAGGTCTTGCGTCGCATCCCTTGCGGATACGGGGCACTGCTGTATTTAACATCACGGTTTGCTAACGTTGATATCAGCGCAGGCTTGTCAAATTTGGTCAGCTGGCTGCAGTGAGATTTTCAATTAGAGGCAAGTCTGCACTTAACTACCCTGTCCACCTCGCACCAACGCAGTGCATTTCGTTTCCACCTTTGTTTGCAAAGTCAGCTTGTTTATGGTCTGGTAATAATCTTTTAACGCTTTTTCTCTTTAAGGAGCGTCCTTCCACTATATATGAAGTTCTAAATTTGCCTCTAACATGCCAGTAGATAAGCTTATATGTTTAGGTTACATTTATTTTTGGTTAGCAGACGCTTTAAAAAAAATGTATATTTACTGTTAATATTAATTCCTGAAAGTTGTCGTTAAAATAAACGATGTCGCAATCCTGGAATTTTATAAGCCATTTGAGATACACGCGTGACTAAACGAATTGTTCACTTTGCCTAAGTGACGACTAATGTTATGCTTCATTGTGTTTCCTTATAGACGAAGAAGTGTGTTAAATTGCGCAATGACATATTTTTCTCATACGTTTATCACCTTCTTAAAAGTAGCGAGATTATTGTACCTAGAAACTTAAAGGATTCAAAAGCTTTATTATCACTGGTACACGTGTACAAGTACTGGTACAGTAAAATACATGCTGCCGACCTCCTGACCAGACAGGCTTAAACAATGAACATATAACAATAACAATAGAAAATAATTTAATAGTAATAACGTAATGACGTTCATACAATATAGGCTACATAATACACATGCAATATTCAATATGTATATATGATAACATACAAGTGAGAAAACATAATGCTGAGGTTAAAGTGACAGTGGTTAATAAATGTCAGTGGTGATTAAAATATAATGTCAGAACTGTAACGTCTTCTGGAGGGAAGAAGGAAGAAGGTGGCTGTGCTGGACGGCTGGGCCCCGTCATTTCCTTCCGGAGGCAGCCTATGAGGTGAATTTCTTACCACCGGTGATGGTCTGTGTCGTTTTCACCACCCTCTGCAGTGCTTTGTGGTTCTGTGCAGAACTTTTTCACTGGGATGGCAAAGGGGTGGCCAATGATTTTCATGGGGTGACACAAACACCAAGACATAATCTCAAAACAGACAAACCCTCACATTAACATTTTCCGTCGTGTTGCAGAAATAAACGCACCAACCTATTACGTACTTTAATTAAAAGTATTTTCCTTTATTATTGTTACTCTCAAGAAAACTGTATATTTCGTCCCCTGCTTGTAATGTCAAATCAACTTCCAGCAAAGATCTATGTCCTCAATCTTTTTTTATTGCGTACAGCACCATAAGAAATTAAACAAAATAATTTTTATACGACAAAAGAACAACGATTTAACAAAGGAAAAATTTTAAACCAATTTTGTGATGTACTGCCAATTAAGCCTTAAATTGCATTTTGGAACGCATTGGAACACGAGGGTTACCTTCAAAGAGGCAAATATATATTTCAGAGCAATGTTAACACCAAATTCAAGCACAATGAGACTTAAACGTACCTAACTAGAGCGGTTTGTTCTATTCCAATGTGTTTGACGTGAAACATTGCTGACTAATTAAAAATACAGGTAATAAATTTAAAAAACAACAAGAACAATTAGGATAGACCACATTTAAAAGCAATCAATTAAATGCCTTACAAATCTCTCCAATAAGCAGTGCTGCGGTGCAAAGTGAGGGCGAATGACGACGAAGGAGGGAGGTCCGGAGAATCTGTAGGCTTCCCCTGGAAACTTACGGCACGTAACAGGTCTTACACGGTTAACGGTTCGACGGTGCACCGCACCTTTCCATAGTTCCTCTTGGGGAATAAAATCCCTACAGCAAAATTTAGGCGACCTTGCATATGCTGCACAGCTGCCGTGGCAGGATGATATGCATCCGGCCAGTAAAGAAAATGCACCTGTGTAGTGAGAGGTGCAGGGGACATGTGGGCCATCCTCAGACCTCTGAGGAAATAAAGGCATTAGTGGGTTTTCATTAAAGCAGCTGCTGTTTGTTCAGTCTAGTTGAGATCATAAATGAGAAAGATTCCAAGAAATGCAAAGTTGCTGACCCGGCGACATGTATTTGATTGCACTCTGATATTTGCTTCTTGCAATCCATAGTCAACTCTTACGTTCTGCAGGCCGTCTCATTGTTGTTGCTGATCAGGCCTGTGACGGTGATGACACCAGAAAACTTCACAATCGGATTTTGTAGTTTTTTATGTGATTGTTGCAGCCCAAAATACTTGACTTTGCAGCAGTATTTCTCAAAAATTGTGTAGTTCTATGTGTGTTTTTGTTCTTGCAGAAAATGTGCAGAAATTGCCAAAATTAAGTTCAACAATTTGACTACCAGTGAAAAGAGAAGGTGTTACTTTATAAATTCTATATATTCGCATTTTTCAAAAGCCGTGTGTGTGTGCGTGTTTGAAAATGTATTTTGGTTCCAGTTAAGCTGGTATTCCTTTGGCGTGTATTCTATCGGCTTTCACGCTCTACCACTGGGTGGCGCGTAAATAAATGCGTGCCAGTGATATGTATTTTGTTACGTTTTCAATCACTTCATTCTTTAACTTTCAAAATAAATAAAGGAGGCATTGATGCCCAATGAGTGGTTGAAAACATTATGTGAATTGAGGCGGTACAGTACACCATCATTCGTAATGAAACACTCAATTTAACATCAGAAGCAAAAAACAATCAGTCAGTGTTGTATTACGTTGTTTGCGTGTTCGCGTTGTGAGCGTCGCCCAGTCACTATTTCATCTGAAGCACGGCTCTATTTGCGTTAATAGCAGTACTATATTGACAAAAATTAGGCCGAATTTTTCCAACCTCAGATACAACAAAATATATTGACAGAAAAACACATAGTGTTTACTCATACTGTATATTAAATAATTAATAAAAAAAAAAACACCTAATAATATCAACCAGTCACAAATCTTTACACATTAACCAAAACTACATAACCTTAATTGCAACAACTAATTAAACTTAACGAAAAACTACATAGAGCAAAAAATAACTTATGTCTTATTTTAAACCAGAATAACTAACCATTCAGACAGCTCCTTCTCCCTCCGATTCTTCGCGAGAAGAACGGAACGGTCATCAATGACGGCGAGCAGCTGGATTAACCAGCACTCAGCGCCCGCTTCGCGCTCAGGAGAAGGAGCTCGACTCCTCATCATGGTTAGCGTGACCAAACACTTTAGAAATGCATCTCTCAAGTCAGAAACTATAGAAATGATCCCTGAAAGTATAGTCTTAAAGAATAGCTGCCTCGCGCCGAAGACCTCACCGTAGGCGCTGCCCCGCCCGGTCACGGTGTCCCCAGTATGAGCGCACGCTCACTTAGCTAAGCGTGACCAAATTCTTCGCCCGACCACCATATGAAACCGTAATAAGGCGCTTATAAAATGGTCAGACGCAGCCTCAGGTTAAACCGAAAAAACGACAATTTTTAAAAGAATAATTCAGACTATACGGTGTCATTAATGCGCTATGATCAAGGCGCCATGATAGCAGGATCGGCTCTGCACTATATATAATAATGTACACGATTAACGATCATGTAAAATAATTTTTCTCCATCGTATTCGGGGAAAGTTCACGCAAGTGTACTAAGATTTGACAAAAATAAACATAAAAAATCGTAGTACCCACAATGCTGCACTTCTTATTTGCATAAAACGTGCGTTGTGACATGTGATTGGCTAGCTACTTGGTAGATTTTTCCGAAAGACTTCCCGGAAAATTTAGGTAAACATCAAAGTGACTAACGTGTTTTAGATTATGAAATGCTTTCAAAAGCAGAAAGAACGACTCATAATACAAGACTGCAAACTTGTCGACGATACAAGTATTGAGAATAATCTTAGATGAGGATCTTTTACATTTGTATAATAAGGAAACAGCAGAGCGTTGTGAAGGACTCTCCCCATTGACAGTTAACAAACCTACAGTGAAGCAGTTAATGGTACCAGCTTACCCGCATACAGGGAAGAGACACGCTCTTAATAGTATAATAAAAATATTTAAAATTAACTTGTCACTCTAGAACGAGCAGTACGAGATGAGGCATATTAAAAACACTATTATCAACAGTCTGACTAGGCTTGCAGCATAAATTGTATTTTTTTAACTGGTGGTTACTTTACTTTATTATAAAGTAAATTTATACTACTGTTTACAGGTTACCTGCCGTGTTGACGTACCTTGAGTAAATAGCGTTTTGCAGGTGTCTTGCATTGAATTCTTTTTATTATTATTATTATTTAATGGTTTGTTCTGAAACTTGTATGGTGGTTAAGAACAATCATATCCTAAGGTTTATCGATGTATTTAGAGGTAAGGGAATAAATGCATTGAAATTCAGATTAGCTTAATGTTCTAACATTTTTTTCATTCCTGTTGGTCTCATTAATCCCTTGATAACTAAGGAGCCTTCATAACATCACCATTAACAAACTGAGAAACATGAAAAGCATGTCAAGCAGTTTGTCGGTGCTGTCTCCTCCATGTTGTCCTTGCATGTAGTCGCCACTATGGTTTACTGTGCTGTTTGGGGACGCTTCAGTCGCTCAGAGAAAGGAATACAAATGTAATGACTTTTCAGTGACACAGATCGGGAAAAAATGATCAACTCAAGTCAGCAGGATAAATAAATGAAGACTATATATAAAAAAATCATGCGAGGTAATCATATGCAAACACTCCATTTGCTATTTTTCACAAAGATTATACCATTGGGAAGCTTATTTGGTTTATTAGAAATAAGGAACAGTGGAAGGCTTGTAAAATCCTGGGAGTTGAGACTCATGTTTGGTGAGGGTGAACGGAAGAAATAGTATTAAGGGAACAGAATTGACAGTGAGTAGACTGTTTATGGTTAAACGTTACCTATCGTTGACTTTATCCAGTATCATAGCCTATTAAGTGTTATCTGTTAATGTTCCCTAAGTCTACTGATTTAGTGAAGAATAATCCACTAACATGCTTTAATGCACATGTTATTTTGATACTGATGTGTTGATAATATGCAATCAGATTTTTTAAGCATCTTACCCTTCGAAAGTGCATCAGAAGTTGGCTATTCTGCTGCATCTTTACTGTACTGCTAGTATTTGCTGGTAAATTCCAGGAACTATTGAGAGGCTTCATGATCTGCCCTTGTTATAAAAAATGGCCCATTGAAATGAACAGAGCTGCTGTGACTCTCACTCTACATGGGTCTGGGTAAATCCAACACGTTCACGTTCGTTCCAGAACAATATATAAATTCCAGATTCCAATCACCATCCTTATCAAAATATGGAATCTGTATTTTAAAATGAAACTGGGATTAATCATACATTAATTCATCAATCTTTCTTCCAACTGCTGATCCAGTACTGGGTTATTGTGGGATTTTTTTCAAAAAGGTGATTAGGTGAATTGGTGTCTCTGAATTTCTGATAATGTATGTGTGTATGTATGTTTATATGTGTGGATGTGTGTGTGTGCCAGGTAGTCAGTTGGCATTGTTGGCAAGGGTAGTTGTCAGTCTTGCTCTACCCTCCTGAGACCCAAGGAAAAAAAGTGTCCTTCAATCATAGGTTATTTGTCTTGGAGGAAATAAGACATCTTACAATTTAGATTTTTTCAAATTTATTTTTAATTTCACAGCATGTCCTCTTTAGTGTACAACAGGAATAAATACGTTTCCTTACATCAGTGAAAAGATAGATGCAAAAACAACATGTCCACTACAATGGACATAAATGAATGGGTGGGGTCTCAGGAGGCTATAGATTTCTTTCTCATGATCCCAACATGGTGCTGTGAAAATATGTGACCCTCACAGGTGTACATGCACCATACATAGCAGCATCCATCATGCACCAGCTCAACTGAATCTCCAGGGTTTTGTGTTGTTGCTCACCATCACATGGTCTGCAGTGTGCTGTCAGTAACACCTTCTGACCTTCTGAGACAGATCTGTGTGTATCCTCTCCCCAGTTGGTGCCCCTCCTGCTTGCTTGCTTGCTCGCTCTCTCTCTCTCTCTCTCTTTCTCTCTCTCTCTCTCTCTCGCTCTCTCTCTCTCTGTATACTGGCACCTGTCACCACCCCCCCTCCTCAGTTTGTGTTATGGTTCTAAATATACCTGATCCATCTTCCTCTACCTCTCCAACTCACCGCCTCTGTTATCCTTTGAGAAAGAAACATTTGCTGAGACAAACACTTTATTGAAACTTTGTCCAAAAATAATTTTGCATGGTTTCATTCTGTTCTCCTCTCATCCTTCCTTCATTCTTTACTCCTCTCTTCCTCCTCACATTTTGTTCTCCTTTCATCCTCCTTTCTTTCTGTTCTCCTCCCAGCTTCTTTTCATCCCATTCTCCTCCCATTCTCCTGTCATTCTCTACTCCACCCCGTTTTGATTCCATACTCTTCCCTTTCTCCACACCTCTTTATTTACCTCATCCTGTCACTTCCTTCTTGTTTCCTGCTCCATTGCTGTCTCCTGAGTGGTTCTCTCTCTCTCTCTCTCTCTCTCTCTCTCTCTCTCTCTCTCTCTCTCTCTCTCTCTTTCCCCAGGCTCTGAGGCTTCCCTCATACCTGCTTCTTGTACTTTTCTCTCTGTGTTCAGTATGGGACGGTACAGCAGAGCTCATTTGTTCCTTACTTCTGTCATAAATAATACACCCACATGCTATAGATGATTTTATCGGTACAACTGAGCACCAATAGCAACAAGATGTCATCAGTTCAGTCTTACTATGACGCTATATTATGCTACTACACCAGCTGATCGGGCTATGAAGTTCATCCAAAGCTAAGCAGGTTTGGGCCTGGCCAGTACTTAGATGGGAGACCAGCTAGGAAAGCTGGGTTGCTGCTGGTAGAGGTGCTGGTGTGGCTAACAGGTTAGCCCATCTGGTGGTCTGTGTGGATCCCAGTGCAGTGATGGGGACACCGTGCTGCAAAAATGGTCCCGTCATTCATATGAGATGTAAAACTGAGGTCCTGATTCTCTGATGTCATAGAAGATCCCTGGGCATCTTTTGAAAGAGTAGGGGTGGTACCCGGATCTCCAGGCTAAAATTGTCCACTGTGACCCTTTCAAATCTGGCCTCCTAATCATCCCCTATATCTAACTGGGTAATTCTCTCCTGCCCCTTCACCACCTTAGCTACTGTGTGGACAGTGTACTGGTGCAGAATGGCTGCCGTCGCATCATCCAGGTAGGTGGTTGAAGTGGCTCCCCATTGCTTCTGCAAAGTGCTTTGCTTGTCTTGAAAAGCGTCTATATAAATGTGGACATTCATTCATACAGGCAGCCGCAGTGTCAGAGGAGTTTCCTTTGAATCAGCAGCCTCATGGACCTTCAGAAGAGACTGCTGGAGGGAGGGAGTCACCCCCGCAAAGGGGCCTTGTAAGGCTTATAGCCAAGCCTGCGGTAAAAATAACCAGCAGGGGGAAAACGAGCCCTCAGCCTCTCTAATGAGTGAAATGAGGGGCACAGGGGCCTGGACCACATCCAGAGGGACGCACTGGAGCACTGTGACAGTCACCATGGCCAAGGTACGGAGGGACAAGCATTACTGGGTGTGACAGATTCTGTTAGTGCCTGATCTGCAGTAATGGCTCCACATTGCCAACTATTACACTGGGCGAGCTGCAGGCTGGGGGGCTGCAGTATTAGGGTTCACACATGTTACTTCATTCTGAACACACATCTGTGATGCCTTATCAGTCTTACTTTTGTCTCGAATTTTTCCCATAGCTATGTTTTATATACATATATGTTTTTCTGTGTTTTTTGCATGCTTTCTCAAAGCGTCAGATACTTTATGAAGTTTCTTCATCATTTTTTCACATTCATTCTTTATAAAATTTGAACTTATTTTCGTATTTGGTTAGAATACATCACATTTAATTCTCTGCAGTTACAGTAAGTGATTTATACTGACATCCATCTACCTGAACGGCCACAAAGAAAATGAAAACTGAGCCTGAGCAGCACTGATTCTGTTCATGATTTTGTAATGGGGATTTGTGATTGGTGGATGCAAGAAGGGAAAGAAAATGGAACAGTTAACCAAGTGCTCATTCCCCAAAAAAATCTTCTTTTTAAACCCAACCCAAACCCAGCATTTTATTGACTCACGAAAGGTTTATGCTGTAATACTTTTTTATTTGAATATTTTCACAATTAGACATAGATGGTAGAGATCGAGACAAATAGTGACAGATCAGAAGACTGGAACGAAACAAACAGGAAGGCAAATTAGGCGAGGAAATGAGAAGTTGCAGGAATCTATGACCTGACATATACTCACAGGTCACATGCACAGAAATGCCGACCATTTTATCTGGCTGCTCTTTCTGTCATCCACTCGCACGCACTCACACTGACACACGTCCACGCGAATCTAACACCACCATAAAGCTTAAAAAGCACTGCTTGTGCACCCTGGAGTGAGCCCATATTATACTGTGCCGATCACTAATCCGAAACAGGCCGGGTCTCTCAGCACCGCACTCTGCTAATTGACAGTCCAGACTCAGAGCTCTCTATATTTAACCATTGGTTTCCATACCTCCACCCTGGTGTCACTCTCACTATATCTCTCTTTTCACTATTTCTCTTCCTGTCATCGGCAGATTCTTTCCATGCCGCTCCCTCGGTCTGTCACTCAGCTTTGAGCTCTCCTAATATGGCTGCTGCCTGACGCTGCTGAGGCAGAGCAGGGGTTAAATATACATAGAAACATGAGGAATGCCTTCTTCCCACCTGCACAAATGGTGGCAGCTGGGTTTGGGTTTTTGGCTGTACAGTTTTACCCCCAGCTTTTTGTTATACAGCATGATTGTACTTCTCTATCTGCCTCTCAGTGGATCGCCGCCCTTGTGGCCCTCTACAAAACTACCCTCATCTGCCCTACCATGTTTATTGAAAGCTTTGTAGATTGTAGATCCATTTTAGGGACAATACAGTAGGTTGGTGTGATTTTATACACAGATACAGAGGCCTGATAGAGAGATGGAGGGTGATTTCCTCTGATGCTGCCATGTGCCAGGTATGGCCTGCTGACAGACGTGAATTCCTCTGCATTGTTCACACTGCTTCATTTCTTGATGGGTATTTGATTAACATGC
This sequence comes from Paramormyrops kingsleyae, assembly GCF_048594095.1. Lineage (NCBI taxonomy): Eukaryota > Metazoa > Chordata > Actinopteri > Osteoglossiformes > Mormyridae > Paramormyrops > Paramormyrops kingsleyae. Next base: position 12,486,836 of record NC_132818.1, on the reverse strand, counting down.
ACCAGGTAGCAGGAAAGCACGTGACAGATTCTTAGGAGCCTCAAACCAGTATATCGGATCACCTCAGGTGACCGGCAATCCTTAGGTTCCCAAACCAGTATCTTTACCACTGCACCACCTGCTGGCCACGGAAAAGGTTCCAAAAAATAGGTGGATGTGATTGGTGTGCTGTTGCATAATGAAAGCAGGAACAGGCTGCTTGTTAGACCCTCTTCTATGGAGGCTCCCTTATGCGCCATTAACTTTTGCATGGTTTTCAGTTACTTTAGTCTTGTTGGTCATAACAGATTATGTAGCTTCCCATTGTAATCATTTTACACCTAAAACTATATATGTATGTGATCATTATGTTAGCCACCACATACAAAGCAGTTAACCAAGTTTTCAAAATGATTAAAAAATATATTCCTTAAATTGCAATGATATGTCGTTATGTTTTTGCTTCCCACAATTCATGACCTCGTTGCCATTTTGCTATTTTACTCAAATACAGTTCTGTGTGGCTTTTTTGTTTTGCTGTTGTATTGTGTTTTCAGATCTGAAGAAGTTACATGTGCATGTGAGTGCTTTCTCTTGCCAGTGAACTTTACAAACTGTAATGTAGAGCCTCGCAATGTTGAAACTGGTGTCTTTGACCTGAATAAGTATCAGTTTGCTAATGAAAAACGATCAGTCAGTGACAATGAGAAAATGGCAACCAAATATCTTTCAGAATTCTGGAGCTCAGGAGCACATTTATGATGAAGTACTGACAGTATATCTGAGCATTTTGACTCTCATCGCTAAAACGATGCTTATTGTAATTTTCATTTTGGTGACGCTGACTTATTCATTGGTGAAATCATTTGCTTTTGAGACATGAGTTAATTGTTTTGGGTAAGTTACAAGCTTTTGCAGCTAAACCATAGTGTTGTGGTATACGCATTAACTGTTTTGAGAAATGCTCTTGAGTATGTTTCAAAAAGTGTAGAGCCCTTTGATGTGAGAGACCATTTAATTGGTTGATTGAATAAAGCTTAGGGAGGAGCCGCGCGACCTAAGGTAGTCGATGAATTCACATATTCAATAAGAGATTACTTTAAATTTATTGTGCATTTTGTTGGGTGTGTGAAACATATTTAACAATGCAAAAAAGATGCGAAACACTAGTATTATATAGTAATATTATAATCTATTTGTAAACAAATGATTTTATAGTATGACTGTGTATGCCTGACAGATAATACCAGTATTTAGTGAGAGCGAGGGAGGAAAGCAGAGAGGGAAGGAGGAAGATTAACAGTGTGCTGAAGAGGTACATGATTCAAATGCCTGTATGTGCAACAGAATGTCAGTGTTTAAAATGAAGTGTTAAGGCTGATTCATACTTCTGCGTGGAACTGATGCTGTACACATCCCCACTATGTTACACATCACACTGGCCTTTGGTAGCATTCTTTTTTTTTATGATAGCGAAATATAAAATAACCAATCCTAGGCACCGCAGCAACAGGTCTACAAGGATGACGGTGCCAATTTCACTGAGACCAAAAAGCAAAATGTAACTTAGTGACTATCGTTAGAAGGGAAAATGCATAAAAAGTTATTTTGCCGCAGCTCAACTTTTTTCCAAATTTGTCTCAGTGAATTCAAGCGTGGTACCATGATAGGATGCCACCTGTGCAATAAGTCCATTCATGAAATTTCCTCGCTACTAAATATTCCACGGTCAACTGTTAGTGGTATTATAACACAGTGGAAGCAACTGGGGACAACAGCAACTCAGCCACAAAGTGTTAGGCCATGTAAAATCACAGAGCGGGGACAACGCATGCTGAGGCGCGCAGTGTGCAGAAGTCGCCCACTGTCTGCAGAGTCAACAGCTACAGACCTCCAAACTTCGTGTGGCCTTCAGATTAGCTCAAGAACAGCGCATAGAAAACTTCATGGAATGGGTTTTCCATGGCCGAGCAGCTGCATCCAAGCCTTACATCCTTACATCACCAAGTGCAATGCAAAGCGTCAGATGCAGTGGTGTAACGCACACTGCCACTGAACTCTAGAGCAGTGGTGACGTGTTCTCTGGAGTGAGGAATCACGCTTCTCTGTCCGGCAATCCGCTGGATGAGTCTGGGTTTGGCGGTTGCCAGGAGAACGGTACTTGCCTGACTGCATTAAGCCAAGTGTAAAGTTTGGTGGAGGGGGGATTATGGTGTGGGGTTGTTTTTCAGGGGTTGGGCTTGGCCCCTTATTTCAAGTGAAAGGAACTTTTATAATGCTGAAGCATTCAAAGTCATTTTGGACAATTTCATGCTCCAAATTTTGTGGGAACAGTTTGGGGACGCCTCTTCCTGTACCAACATGACTGCGTACCAGTGAACCAAACAAGGTCCATAAGGACATGGATGAGCGTGTCTGGTGTGGAAGAACTTGACTGGCCTGCACAGAGTCCTGACCTCAACCCAACAAAATTTCTTTGGGATCAATTACAGCAGAGACTGCGAGCCAGGCCTTCTCATCCAACATCAGTACCTGACCTCACAAATGCTCTCCTGAAAGAATGGACAAATGTTTACATAAACACACTCCTAAACCTTGTGGACAGTCTTCCCAGAAGAGTTGAAGCTGTTATAGCTGCAAAGGGTGGGCCAATCCATATTAAATCCTATGTATTAAGAATAGGATGTAATTAAAGTTCATGTGTGTGCAAAGGCTGATGTCCCAATACTCTTGGCAATATAGTAAATATACACCTAGTCTAGGAGGAAATAACCTGCAAGATTTTACAGCGCATTTTAACTGCCACCAGGAACCAAGCCGTACCCAACTCAACCCGTGTTTTCCATTGTAAAATATGCAAGCCGTAAACGTACTGACAAGGTTACTGTATATCGGTGTTACGTGCACAGATTATCTTAAGGGAAAAACGTATATTCTATATATTATTCATTATTAGCAGTATCCCGCGTCGCTATGTATTGATGCATTCCCGATAACACGAAACTTGACAATTTCTAACCTACTTCTTAAGAAGTACCATAGAACAACTGAACAGAATGGATTCGTAATGCAAATTTACACAAGCGTTGCTGACATAACACAGACATGCTGGTGGAATATAGTACATGGTAAAAAAAAACAAAAGGAAAAAATTGCATGTAGTAAATTAGCAGGCCGACCCGTCGGCAGTGGGAAGCCAAAGCGGGCTAAACCACTGCAACTAGTCTTTGGTCGCGGTGCGGCTTGGGTGCTGGCTGGTTTCTGTTTGCCAGTGGAAAAGAGCCATCAGTCTGTACTGGAGGATATCTGTATAAAATAAAGTGTTTGTCCATACAGGAGGATGTCAGTGTGTAAAATAAGGTGTTATTCTGTACAAGAGGATGTCAGTGTGTAAAATAATGTGTTAGTCCGTATAGGAGGATGTCGGTGTGTAAAATAAGGTGTTAGTATGAATAGGAGGATGTCAGTGTAAAATAATGTGTTAGTCTGTACAAGAGGATGTCAGTGTGTAAAATAATGTGTTAGTCCGTATAGGAGGATGTCATCGCGTAAAATAAGGTGTTAGTATGTACAGAAGGATGTCAGTGTGTAAAATAAGGTGTTAGTATGTACAGAAGGATGTCAGTGTGTAAAATAAGGTGTTAGTATGTACAGAAGGATGTCATAGTGTAAAATAAGGTGTTAGTATGAAGGATGTCACAGAATCATGTCCAGAAATACACAGGAGAGTGCCTGTATGTGTTGCGCATGTGTGTGTGTGTCTATGTGTCTGCGGTCATGTAGGGTTATATGTTACATTGTGAGTGTCAAATGTCCCCAAAATATGATAGAAACCGGTCATCTTGACCTGGTGGAGACATTTCTCTGGTCCCCACAAGGGAAAACTCAGTATTATAAAAAATCTGTGATTGCAATGTTAAAGATGTAAAAATGCCAAAAGTGTTGTATTTTGTCTGGTTACTTTTGGTTAATTTTAAAGCTGGGTAAGGGTTATCATGGTTAGGATTAGGGTTATGCCCATAGAAATGAATGACGAGTCCCCACAATGATAGGACTATATGAACCATGTGTGTGTTTGTGTGTATGGGTGGGTGTGTGTGCATATGCGTATGTCACAGCCATAAATACGCACAGAGCATGGTGACCAGGTTGGTCTCCCTGGTACCGCGGTAATCTCTCACATTACTGCTCCCTGCTGACACTGGGACCAGCACCCGCCTCCCAGCTCAGCCCAGTATAGCCATTCCCATCTCTGCCACCCCTGGGGGGGGGAGGATCTGAGCAGGATCGGAGCGCCAGATGCTGGGGGTGCGGAGGGTTAACACAAGTCTGCACACATGCTGTCTGCAGCAGGGGGAGCGAGATTACTGCAGACTCAGAGCAATACATTAACACAACACCCTGCCACATAACATTACAGGCCAGGGTAACCTAATCCCTTTGGGATATTAAATTAAATGTCAGTGAGTCGCTGGGACCTATGCTCCGACAGGCTGACCCTCCATGCCCTGAAAGGTCAGAGGTCGACGGGTGGGTAAACAGCTGGGGGGGGCACTATAAGGCCTAGGTTAAAATAATTAGGGCAAAACCATAATAATAAATGCAAGAGGACACACCAGGGACTATAGGAGCTTCAGGCAGCCATTTTGGGAAGGGCAATACAGGCAGTTCCCAGGTTACGAATGAGGTCTGTTACCTAAATCTGTCTCTAAATGGAATTTATAGGTAAGTCAGAAAAACAATAAAACAGTGCAGAATAATGATAATAATTATACAGTAATATAAGTAATGGTACTGCACTGTACCTTGAGCTGACAAACCATTAAAGCCATTTCTTTGAGTGTCCCAAAGCACTGCATGCTTTCATTATTACAAACCCTTGTATTGAACTCAGATTTTTACTATAATAGGTTTCATGGTAATCTGTTCATAAGCACGAGTTGTTCGTAAGTCGGACACCTTAAGCCGGGCACTGCCTGTGTATAAAAATAAACTCATAAGAAGTAAGGGTATAATAAAATAAATGGAGCAAGATTAGGAGAAAAGCCTTCTATGTGTGACCTAACACGGCCTGGGGTGCGAGTGAAGCAGGCGCTTGGAGGATTTGGGAGCTGGTCAAGTGTTGGCGTCTCATTAGCAGTTTGCGGATCTCTCTGCGTCCTTTGAGGGCGGGGGCTCCCTTACTGGCCCGGCGAGGACATCCCGCACTTGATACCAAGACCGTACTCTGGGGCACACTGCGTATGCAGTGCAGGGAGTGCTGGCTTCCCACCTCACTGCCCACTGTCTTGCCCTCATGACATCCAGAGTGTCCAAAGGGCTTACAGTGAACGCTCTACAGGCATAAAGAAATGCGCGTGGAGAGTGTAACCCTGGAGGGCACCGTTTGCAGGGAAACCCGCTATCGCCACCCCATCCCATAATATACCCTGTCTTACTGAGCCCTGTGTGATTCTCCAACTTTTAAGCACTCCATGTAGAGGATCCAGGACTTTATTCAGGTACCACTTGGTCAAGTGTTTTTAATTTTTTTGCATGCAACCCTACATTAATCTGTTTCTACGGCAGGTTCAGTGTTTGGGATTCTGTTTTCTGCAGAGTGACGGGTTGCCTCAATGCTGACCCCTCACCCCCTTAGCCCTGCCCCTTCTTCCTTTGGCCCGCCTCTTGTGGCCTTAGCCCCTCCCCTAGCAATGATGTTGGGCCGTCCCCGTTAGCCCTGCTCAGTGTCATTAGAAGCTCAGCGTCGTATCCTAAACCACGCTGTATGCTGAATGGCTACTGGTCTTTTGTAGCTTTTGCATCATGTTTCCATGGCGAATGTGGGAAAACATGCAGAGATCAGCAAGCCGAGCTGGTCCGTGAGCTATCTGAGGAGTACATGCCCTACATCGGCAGCCATATTTGTTGCCATCCATGAGCTAAGTGTGCTTCCTGCTTGTTCAGACCATTAGTGTTCTGTGCTGTCTTAACCCCTCTACTTACATGCCCTCTCTCATGAGTCTGTACATTTTAACACGGAGCCACATTCCTCTCGCTCTTCCCACGTCCCCTTCCTCTGCTTGCAGACACATGAGCTGTCTCCCAGTGCCTGTCTCCCCCCCCCCAGTGTACCTCCCATTCTACTGACCATGCATGTTCCAAAAACAGTCTCCATTTTCATTTGATGCAACCACTTCCAAAGTTGTTGCCCAATTCTTACAATTTGCCCTCCCAATGCCCGCCTATTGCCAGGCTCCACCCCATGCCCATGTGTGATGGGCTCAGCCAATGAGAAGGGACAGTGGAGTGTGCTGCCACCAATGGGATATGCTATGGCTGTATAAAACCCAATCAAAGTTAGCGCCAGTTCGCACTTTCTGTCAGCCCAGTGCTCCTGCCAGAGGAGGAAAGAGACAACAGTGAGAGGGGAGAGGAAACATTACCAGGTGGTGGGTACCGTTTGACACTTATAGCTATCAGATGAGACCAGACAAGACACCTTCAAATATGTCTTCGTATAAATCAGTAAGTGTGTTTTATCTCTGCCCTGAAGTCTCCCCCAAACCAAGAGGATGGAGAATTCACATACGAAGACGCCAGCTGACTGCCTGGGTTTCTTTGGAGTGAATGAAATCACTGGCCTCACTCCTGACCAGTTCAAGAAGAACTTGGCCAAGTTTGGCTACAATGGTGAGAACCTGAGTCAGTGTGGCAAGGATGTTGCCAGTCGGTGGGGGGGGGGCGGGGGATGGTAGCGGAGCTGGGGCACAAGATGACTCTTATGAGGTCACTCCCCGAGGAACCGGTGGGGAGTAGCGAGAGGGTGATGGAAAGGTGAGCAGGAAAAGAGGAAAGAGAAGTAGATGTACAGATGTAGACAGATTTTTTGTAGGTATTTAGGGCATGGTGATGTTCTGATCTAAAGGGAAGCACATCTGCTATGTCCTACAGTTGACTTTCATGGCCATATAAAGCTCCTTGGAGTAAGCAGAAGAGTGGCAGGAGGATCTCGGTGTAGAAGGGTTGAAAGAGACAATATATAAGCTGCTGGTTAGCAGGAACAAATCAGATAAATCTCTGAGATGTGAGGACCAGAGGACAGCAGAGCTTTGTAATAATTGAGCAGACATTGAGTGACAGGAACTGTGTGCGATGACCATTATGAACCTTGGCTTTGAAGACTAAGGGATTTGTGTGACTAGCTGTGTTCTTGGAGTTATTCTGAGCAATTTAGTCAATAGCAAATTCTGTTCTTGTACTACATGAGATGTTGGGTTGTGTCCTGCAGCTTCACTGCTTTGATATTCCTTGACCTGCTAGCTCCGTGATATAAAGAGGTTGCGGTAATTTTCTGGGCATCTCTGCTAATCGCCTGTGTTTCTTTTCTCTTGTTTCCAATGGTGGACCCAACCAGAGCTCCCAGCTGAAGAAGGTAGGCGACCTTCCACCTCCTCACCTTGGCTATGCATATGTCACCCCCACACACATCAACACCTCTGCTTGTCACATATCTTATGCTTGTCATGTCCCTTCTTTACACCCGTATGTCCTGTAACAACCCTGCCCCTGACCCTGTCCGTCTCTCCCTATGTTAACACATTGGTCCCCCTCAGTTTGCACTGTTACCAAATTACAAGTGAGTGCAGAGGTCATTTCTATGCTGGAATGGGTTGGTCTTTTCTGCTCCTTACATAATTGACATGTCACATGTAACGTGATAAATGTGGACCATCATGGTCTGGCCAGACGACACACAGGACAATTGCTCAAGGCCCCACACAGACAGAATCAAACATCATGCTCACGCCCAACACCTCAAACTCATATTAATCCCCAGTCCATCCTTTCTCTCTCTCTGTCCCCATCAGGAAAGAGCATTTGGGAGTTGGTGATCGAGCAGTTTGAAGATCTGCTGGTCAGGATTCTGCTTTTGGCTGCCTGCATCTCATTTGTGAGTAACTTTCCCCATGTCACTATGAACCTATGCAGCCCACTCCTGATGAGCAATAACAAGCTAACAATTAGCCAAGAAGTTAATGGGAACCTTCAGTCTTCACGGAGAGCAGGAAGAATCAGAAGAATCAGTTGGTTCTTCCATCCTAAGGCTTATGTGAAAGGATCAAATGATCCAGATTAGATCAACATCCCCCGACCAGCTACTCTATGTGACACAAATGGCACATCTATTGACTTGGGAGCAAACAGCCACTTTTTTACTTCTTCCCCATCTAAGTGTCTCTCTTGGTGGCCCTGTATCCCTTCAGTATGCTTCCTGTGCACCTCTTCGCCAAATACCCTCAGAGCCCTGGTAACAGCACTCACACTGAAATAACATTTGTCTCCCTGAGTGCCAAAAGAGTGGACCAGAGTGACCATGCCCATGCCTGGTCGATTACATCAGTGTTTCCCAACCCGGACCTCTGGGAGCTGTATTTTTCTGGACTGTCTGGCAGGGAGCTGGGAGGGAGCAAAAACATGGACTGTCTGGGGGTCACAGAGGACTTGGTTGGGAAACACTGTGCCACTTGAAAAGAATCACGCATAAAATTGTAGCACCTTGTTCAGGTTGTTAACATTGTGGATGTTTGTGATCCACCTTGTCCAGCCTTACAGCTGGGGATTAGAAGGTGACCCAGCTTTTCTCTGGGTATCACGGTTCCTTCCCATCAATGCAAGTATTGACCTCCTTCTCCCCATTTTCCCCCTCAACCAGTTCCTTTAAAATTTTATTTTGGAGCTCAATTAAAGGGATATTAATTCCCACCCTCCCCTGCACACGCTCCCTGTCCTAAGACAGCTGTCAGTACAGCCTTAGAAGGACAGGATCATTTGGGAGTGGCAGGAACCTGTTTATTTTAGGAACGTCTTGGGCCACAGCAAGAAACCATATCCTTCAGGAAAAGGTCAGCAGGAGAAGGAGCGACAGACTGCTACCAGAGCGGGTGACAGCGGGTGACAGAGGGGGTGACAGAGGGGGTGTCATGGCAGGAGTGGGGAGGGGGGATGCAGGTAGCGGTAATATTACATGGTGTGATTGCAAAACATAACATTGCAAAATAGATCATTATGAAACCAGGACACTTGTAAAACATGAAACGTTTCTTTTTCATTCATTCATTGACTGGCTCTCAGAATCGTCTTGCTTGTGAATATCGTGCTGTATTAAGTAAAAGTTGATGGGGGAAAGAGTTAGGAAGTACAGCAAAGGAAAAAGGACTAACCATTACCATTTCCAACTGTGCTTCACTGGGCCAGATTCCCCGGTCTAAGGAAGGCAAGGTGTCACCGTGGCTCTTTGTGACACTTAATGTGGCCCTTCTGTAAGTGAAGTATATGAAACATGCCGGGCTAAATGTAAACAAACTGCACTATGCTCATAATCATGACATTCAGACAGCTGTGAAACAGAGGAGGGGCTACAGTTTGGGTATGAAAACATGTCCCATTATAAGGAATATATCATTAAAGACACGCCCATTGGACAGGTCCATTTATCCTTGTAATGCTACAGGGCATAACTACCTTGGTTTGGGAGCAATTTTCATGCAGAGCATCCACAGAAGAATCCAGAAACAGCAAAGCTGGACTGAACATCACAGGAAACAGAAATCGTATGTGCCACATGGCCTCTTGTGCCTGACCTTAGCTGTCCATTTTGACCTTGTCCTTCTGGATGTCTGTTTCACACAGGTGCTGGCCTGGTTCGAGGAAGGCGAAGAGACAGTCACCGCCTTCGTGGAGCCTTTTGTCATCCTCCTCATCCTCATCGCAAATGCCGTGGTGGGAGTGTGGCAGGTCAGCATCGCCGTGGTAACCAAGTCTTTAGAGAGCGTATCAAAGAGGATGTAAAGGATGAGGAAAACAACAGCGCTGAACAACAATGCCCAAGTAATATTATTGAAACAGGGAGCCATTATAACTCAAAAGGACAGCCATGTTACATTAACCTTGCTCCAAGGTTGTTTAATAGAAAAAGCAGCATTCAAGTTATAGTTAAGGCCTGGAGAAAGACTCATATTACAGCTGAGATAGATTGTAGGAATGGCATGTAGTAATAGTCATGTTGCATAAGGAGTCTAAATTACATTTAAAAAGAGAGGATCAGAGGCACAGCATTGTTGGATAGCAAACCAAAGACATTTCTGTGCCCAGGAGCGCAATGCAGAGAGCGCCATCGAGGCCCTGAAGGAGTACGAGCCTGAGATGGGCAAGGTGTACCGTGCCGACAGGAAGAGCGTGCAGAGGATCAAGGCCAGGGAGATCGTACCCGGGGACATCGTCGAGGTGTCCGGTAAGGCGTGCCGGCGGCCGCCACGGGGGTCCTCCGTCATCGGGGCTTTACATAAGCCAGCTTTGGTGCAGCAGATGTGAAGATGGCGCGGGGGGGTGTCCTTCAGAAAGACAGAGATGCCGTCTGCCATGTAAGGCACCAGGGGAACACCGAGAGGGCCAGCAAACTTGCTGAGAGAAGGAAAATGAAGGCTGGGGTATAAATACCACCCAGCACCTGTCTTTCTCCCTGCCTCCCGCTCTCCCTCCCCTCCTCCTTGACCCTCTCGCTCTCTCCCTCACTCTGGACCAACATATATTACCACACACCTGTTGCCTTCCATATCAGCCTGTTCCTACACGTCTCCCTTTCAGCGTCCCGTATCAATGTTAATTTACTGCATTGGGGTCAGCTGACTAGCCCGACAGTCCCTCACTGACCTGTCCTCCGCAACCACTTTAATGGGCCGCAAACACAGCAAATGTTGTGAAGCACAAGCACAGTGAATAGGGTCGAACCCCATAATTAACTCCTCACCTTTCTGAGATCCCATGACTGACTTTTAAGTTGCTGATCCAGACTGTCGGATTCTGATACACCCCAAAACGAAGACAAGATATGAAAGTGAAAATGTTTACATGTTCATTCAGTCGCAGGATGTGTGAGGTCTGGACATACTCTGCGAATGCGTAGCCTCTCCTGGATTTTGATTCTCAAACCTCTAAACACCTTTTCAGCTCCTCAGCTTAATGTTCCTTATGTCTCTGTCTCGTTCAGTTGGTGACAAAGTCCCCTCTGATATCAGAATCACCTCCATCCGTTCCACCACCCTGCGTGTTGATCAGTCCATCCTCACTGGTAAGCCTTGTTCTGCCCCTTCTTTTTCATTGCTGGTTTTATTTGATGTCCTTTGTATATATCGTGTTGTCATGCTTCTCCTACTTCCTGTCACCCTCAGGTGAGTCTGTGAGTGTGATCAAGCACACTGACCCTGTCCCTGACCCCAGAGCTGTCAACCAAGACAAAAAGAACATGCTTTTCTCTGTGAGCTTCCTCCACTTCCTCCTTGTAGTGACCTATCACTAGAAATCTAACCCTGAATGAAGAATCTTATATTCCACCAAGATCTTTGCAGTTCTGCCAGCTTGGTTCCAGTCAGGACTCTATCGGTGACTCTTCTCTCCTTTACCATCAGGGCACCAACATTGCTGCCGGCAAAGCCATCGGCGTCGCTGTGGCCACTGGCGTTTCCACTGAGATTGGCAAAATCCGAGACCAGATGGCTGCCACGGAGCAGGAGAAGACCCCCTTGCAGCAGAAGCTGGATGAGTTTGGCGAGCAGCTGTCCAAGGTCATCTCCCTCATCTGCGTTGCCGTGTGGATGATCAACATAGGCCACTTCAACGACCCGGTCCATGGTGGTTCCTGGATCCGTGGCGCCGTCTACTATTTCAAGATCGCCGTGGCTTTGGCTGTGGCCGCCATTCCTGAGGGTACATATGTGGGCTAAATACACCTAATGTATTCAATTACAACTTAAATACACACTCAGTGATTTAATTGCGAAATTATTTGATGTTAGGCCTACGGTCTTGATGCCCCTGTAGGTCTGCCTGCCGTCATCACCACCTGTTTGGCTCTGGGCACGCGTCGTATGGCCAAGAAAAATGCCATCGTGCGTAGCCTGCCCTCTGTGGAGACACTGGGCTGTACCTCAGTCATCTGCTCCGACAAGACGGGCACCCTCACCACCAACCAGATGTGTGTAACCAAGGTGAGAGATTGAGAGCATTACCTCGCACTCCAAGGGCTCAACAGGATCCACAGCAGGTCACCAGGGCCACACCACCTGGTGGTCTGCTGGCCACACAGGAAGTAAATGGTACATCTGTCTGTCTCCCTCTAGATGTTCGTCATTGACAAGGTAGAGGGTGATCATGTCGCCCTGGAGGAGTTCAACATCTCAGGATCCAAGTACACACCCGAGGGAGAAGTGTAAGTTCTATGTCACATTTATTTTCAACCAACACCAGGTCCAATCCTCCATCAAGTTCATAAATATCCAACACTGTCTCTAATCCTATGTTATGTTCATAGATAGGCAAGACAGAATCCAGTACCCCATCAGGCATACCAACAGCGAGCATTGGGTTCAATCATCCATTAAGGATATCAACAGCCCAAACCGGGGTCTAGTTCTTGTAGATGCTTACCAACAGCCAGTCCCGGTTCCATCATCCAATAAGCATACTAGCAGTTCTACCAGGTCTAGTCTCTCATGATGCTTTTCAACAACCAACCCAGGGTTCAGTCCAAGTAGGGCTATTAAAAGCTACAAAGGGCCGCCACTCCATAAAATGTATTCCTCAGATCTAACAGACCATACCTAACAGACTCGAGAGTTGATGACACACACACTGAACAGATACTGACATTAGTATGTCATGAAGTGTGTCATTTCTCTTCTCAGTACCAAGGCTGGTGCCCGGGTGAACTGCAGCATTTATGATGGACTGGTGGAGCTGGCTACAATCTGTGCACTCTGTAATGACTCTTCTCTGGACTTCAATGAGGTCAGTTCATCCCTCCTTTTCCCTGCACTATCACCAAGTCTCTGTCTGTCTCCCTGTGGACCAACCTCCTCCCTATCTGTCTGTCTGTTTCTGTGTACTAACTCCTTGTCTGTCTGTGTCTCTTTCCTCCTTTTCTCTCTGGAGTCTGGTCTCTCATTCTCTGCATCCCCCCCCACCCCCAACACTCCACCCCTTAGGCCAAGGGCATCTATGAGAAGGTGGGCGAAGCTACAGAAACTGCCCTGTGCTGCCTGGTAGAAAAGATGAATGTGTTCAGCACCGACGTGCGTAACCTGTCCAAGGTGGAGAGGGCCAATGCCTGCTGTACAGTGAGTATGCTACACCCACTCAACACAGTCTTAGAGACTACACCCTGTCTACAGAACACAAGACATCATGTATGCCAATTCCATCAAAGTGTTCTATAGAACACAGATAAGACGTCTGATCTTTGACCTCCTATTACAGGTGATCAAGCAACTGATGAAGAAGGAGTTCACCCTGGAGTTCTCTCGTGACAGGAAGTCTATGTCTGTCTACTGCTCCCCTGCCAAGTCTTCTAAGGCTCCTGTTGGCAACAAGATGTTTGTGAAGGTTGGGTTGCACCAGTGTCATTGCATTGTTGTTCCCTGAGAGGCGTTCAGTCCACCCTATGAGTGTGACTGTTCAAATTTTTTCTCTTTGCATGGGATCATTTTACAATTGCTCATGTGCTCCCGTTCCCACCCTCTGTGTGTAGTTTTGCCATAAATATGCCCATCTTATTACCTTCTTTGACAGGGTGCCCCTGAGGGTGTGATTGAGAGGTGTGCATATGTCCGCGTGGGCACCACCCGTGTGCCCCTAACTGGCCCAGTGAAGGACAAGATCATGGCCGTCATCAAGGAGTGGGGCACCGGACGTGATACACTGCGCTGCCTGGCCCTAGCTACCCGCGACACCCCCCTCAAGAAGGAGGAGATGAACCTGGAGGACTCAACCAAGTTTGCTGACTATGAGGTGAGAGGGAGAGAGAGCAGCTACTGGTGTTGGGGTGCAAGGACCAGGGTCTAGCCTAACTTTTTCAGTAGCGTTTTTGACATGCCAATAAGTTCATAAGGTGATTTTCCAGTGGCCACAGGGTGAGACCTAAGTGGACTGTGGGACTGTTTGTGCTCCCGTTCAGGGAGATTCCTTCCTGATTTTCTGGCTGAAAGCTTCATTATGTGTTGACATTTATGTTTTTATTTCGTAAAATGAAAACAGGGGATTTTACTAGGGGTCAGGGGACATATCGTGTGGGGATTCTGGCAAAATCAAGCACGGGTCATAGTGTGAAGGGATGTGGCTCATGCCCATGGGTCTCTCTGCCCCACAGATGGACCTGACCTTTGTAGGCTGCGTGGGCATGTTAGACCCTCCTCGCAAAGAGGTCACTGGATCCATTGAGCTTTGTAGAGAAGCTGGCATCCGTGTCATCATGATCACCGGTCAGTTCTACGCCTGGCTCCTGTTCTGCCCACCTCTTTTCTTCTCCTATGGAGTCCTTCATTCCCAGATCACTAACATCTCGTGTTCTCATCCAGGCGACAACAAGGGTACGGCCGTGGCTATTTGCCGCCGCATCGGCATCTTCGGCGAGGATGAGGATGTGTTAGGCCGTGCCTTCACGGGCCGCGAGTTCGATGACTTGTCGGTGATGGACCAGCGTGAAGCCGTGCGTATAGCCTGCTGCTACGCCCGTGTGGAGCCGTCTCACAAGAGCAAGATTGTGGAGTACCTGCAGAGTTACGATGAGATCACGGCCATGGTGAGCCAGTGGGGACCACACATGTGGATTGGCCAGCAAGGGGAGACAAAAGGCACACTCCCTAAGCTAACCTTACATCTGCTGACTTACTCTATAGACGGGTGATGGTGTGAATGATGCCCCGGCCCTGAAAAAGGCCGAGATTGGCATCGCCATGGGCTCTGGCACGGCCGTTGCCAAGTCCGCATCGGAGATGGTCCTGGCTGACGACAACTTCTCCTCCATCGTGGCTGCCGTTGAGGAGGGCCGTGCCATCTACAACAACATGAAGCAGTTCATCCGCTATCTCATCTCTTCCAACGTGGGAGAGGTTGTTTGGTGAGCACCTGGGATTCTCACCCTGACTGTCCTCTGGCCAGTCAGGAGCAAAGCAGCCCTGTTGTCTCACTGTTGTAAGATTGACTAGGAGCTTTACGGAAATGTACAGCATGCAGGGAGTCATGTCATTAGAGAGCCTCTGTTTTTCAGCATCTTCCTGACAGCGGCTCTGGGTCTGCCCGAGGCCCTGATCCCCGTGCAGCTGCTTTGGGTGAACCTGGTGACGGATGGCCTTCCTGCCACCGCCCTGGGCTTCAACCCCCCTGACCTGGACATCATGGGCAGGCCCCCACGCTCTCCCAAAGAGCCCCTCATCTCCGGCTGGCTCTTCTTCAGATACATGGCCATTGGAGGTACCAGACCCAAGATGCTTGGGGGGGGTGGTCTTGCTCTGAGTGCCTCCCCCCTCACACCCATGTCATACCCCAGGGTATGTGGGCGCTGCCACCGTCGGTGCTGCCGCCTGGTGGTTCCTGTACTGCGATGAAGGTCCCATGATAACCTACTACCAGCTGGTGAGCATCGTTGTGAGGGGTCATCATGATGATGAGGAGGCTATTGCTGTGTGATTATCACAGGAGCATTATCACATGCACGCTAAGATGATGTCTTGTGCCCCCACCACAGTCCCACTTTATGCAGTGCAGCCCTGAGAACGAGGATTTCAACGGCATTGACTGTGAGGTGTTTGAATCACCCGAGCCCATGACCATGGCTTTGTCTGTGCTCGTCACCATTGAGATGTGCAACGCCCTAAACAGGTCAGAAGGCAACATGGGCTGTGCATCTTTGGTTCCTGCCCAGTATAATAATAATAATAATAATAATAATAATAATAATAATCGATACTTTATTGATTCCCGTAGGGAAATTGTCTTTACGCCTCCCTCAACTTGCTCTTTTTTGTAGAGTAAGTTGTCCGCGAAGGGCAGCCTCCCATAGCGGCGCCTTCGTATCCGCCACACGTGACCCACATCCTCTCCACCCTCCAGATGGTCTTCAAGTCATATTTCAGTCACAGGGTGGCTCAATCTGTTCTTCCTTTTGCAATGCATGTGGAAATTGATACACTATCCCCTGCCTCCTACAGCTTATCTGAGAATCAATCCCTGGTGCGTATGCCCCCATGGAGCAATGGCTGGCTGATTGCTGCCATGACTCTCTCCATGTCCCTGCATTTCCTGATCATCTACGTGGACCCCCTGCCCGTGAGTCTCCCCACGTCCTTCTGTATATTCCCCTTTCCCATTGCACCATGCTTATGCCCTCTCCTGCTGTTAGCCTTCGCGGTCTGTGCCATGTCTCTCTGACCTCTGCATCTGCCACACGTGACCCACGTCCTCTCCACCCTCCAGATGGTCTTCAAGCTGACCCACCTGAACGTAGAACAGTGGATGGTGGTGCTAAAGTTGTCGTTCCCCGTCATCCTGATTGACGAGGTGCTGAAGTTCGTCGCCCGCAACTACCTGGAAGGTGAGGGCCGGCCGACATGGTTTTGGGGGGCGACCCGCACACCACTCACCTATTCAGGAGGCGCACGGGAAACACCACATGCACACAAACGCAGTACAATCACTCTCCAGCTCACACCTCGACATATCTTACTTTGTGCTATGGTAGTGATGTAAGGCTGCTGGCAGCCATGTCATATGTTCAATCATGTGACACATTTAATGTGAATTCTGGGCCTGCTCCATCCTCACCCTGTACCTGTGTAACTCTGTCAAAGCTGGTTGTGTGTTTTGTGGACAGTAATATTAATAATCAATCTTAAAGTTAAGTTTGGATCACCACCTAATTTTATAATAGTATCTGCAATGTTGTTGATTTCTGAGTTAGTATTTTTATCCTGCTACATCATGATGTGTACCTTTCCCTCCTCCTTTACCTCCTTCTGCATTCCTCCTTCTCTATCATTCCTTTTTTAATCCCTTCATAATATGAGTTGTTAATCCTGAATTTCTCTTTAATTCCTCCTTGTCTCTCTCACCAATTTCAGCCTAATCCCACTACCCATTTCCCCGTAACAAAACAAGGTATCCCACAACCCTCCCTGACTGACTGCTTGCGCCTTGGTTTACCATGGTAAACGCTATGGCGTTACATGCTGGTTGGGCATTCGGCCTCTCGCCAGCGTGAAAGACATTGCACTACACGCCTCAGCTGTCTGCCTGTCTTGTCCCCTCTGTCCCACATCAAATGCAGCAGAACACCATTGAGACATTGGGGTAGTTCTGTTAGACCATGGGCTTTGGGGTAGTTCTGTTAGACCATGGGCTTTGGGGCGAGTCAGGCCGCTTTGCGGAATGCTGGGATCTGTGTGTGCCAGCTCCGGGGGCTTCTGAACAAGGTCGCAAACTGAAAAAGACTTAGAAGTGCATGTGTTTAGTATTAATGTTGTAATGCTGATACTAAGAACATAGTCACTGTACCAGCAAATTTACTAATGCCAGTACAATTGTATCATTACTCTGGATGTTAATGATGCTAACCATCAGAGTCTGGGTGTAACACTATCGCTGATAATCTAACACAGTAACACTAACTTGAGTGGGCACAAGTAACTTAGTTATCAGTTACTACTGAAGTACATATCATAAACAAATAAAATAACTGCATGAAGTATATGAACTGTTGACTAATGATTGAGTAATGATGAACAAACATGGGATCAATATGTAACTAACATTTAGTTTCGGCTTGTTCAATATGTTAAGAGTGTACACCTCAAGTGTCCCACCTTAAGTAAAATGTTACCCCTAACCCTAACCCTTTCCACCCTGGGGTCTCACGCACTGCCCTCTTCCACTGCCACGCAGGGACAGACAAGACTCTACTGCAGAAGAAGTGAAACTGAGGAGGAGGAGGAAGAGGAAGAGGAGGCATGCGTGAGACACCCAAGGGAGAGGGCCCAGCCAGTCAGTAGAAGAGCAAGGATATGAACACGTGAAGATCATGAAGAGAAGTGTAAAAGACATATAAATAATTCTGTATATGGAATGAGAAGGTGTTAATACATAGGTTACAGTTATAAAATCAGTACGTTCTATTATTTTATTCTATAAAAATAAAAACGTGTTTTAGAGAGACCCGTTCTCTGGTTTTATTCTGATTGCCTGTAAATTTTAAATCAGTCACATGGTTTTTATCTTCCATCCAGCAATTATTTTCCATCTTCACTAGCTAGCTTAAGAGTTGACCTGTTATGTGTTCCAAGTGGTAAATGAGTTTTGTATGTTTGAAGGTCTCCAAAATTCCACCCCCCCCCCCATTGAGGTCGTCTCTCTGCTGCTGTTACACCGCAAACCCAAAAACAAAACACAAGCAAGACATTTAAATGTAGATTTGTTTAATGCAGACATTGATAAGATGCCCAAAGTGGAAGATTTCACGCATTTTTTTGCATTTGAAAATGGTCAAATGGATACAGACAGAGAGATTTGCACTAGGAATCAAATGCACTGAGATTCGGAACTGCGCAAAAGTAAGCTGGCATCAGTCCGACTCCTGTGATCCCTTTTAAAACTCGGTGTTAATCTGACTGGTTTGCTCTCTAGCTGCAGATTTTGCCTCCATGCATGCACATCAATACTTAAACTGCTATGTCTCCTTCCTAAAAGATGACCTGAGCCCAGGAGGAAAGGCCCGCCCCCCAGAATAACAGTACACTACAGTTCAGTAATTCCTGAGGTATTACCCTAACAAACATCACAGACTCACTGCTGTCCCCCAGTCATCACTCAAACACTCAGACCAGGAAGGCCCCCTACTGGCCAAAGGGAAGAACTGGAAACCTCCTGATCACAAGTCCCTAATCAATCAGGGACCTGAAATCTCCATTCTGAGGAATGGGGACAAGGTAGGGCCAACAGCCTGATCTGAAATCTTAAGTTATGCTCCATCATACAGCAGAAGCAACAGAATGTGACACATTTCAAAATCATTAAACCTGTTAAATACATACAGTTTGATCTGCACAAATGTAAAATGAGGAGTATAGAACAGAAAATAATAATGAAAGAAGTGCTTAGCAACAGAAGGACCCCACATTAAAAATAAAAAAACATTCAAGTGAACTTACGGAATAAAAGGAGCAGCAAAGATGGAAAGGTTTCAAAACATTGAGGCTTAATAGTTAAGACACTTCATTGACGCTGTAGTCACAGAGTCCCACCCAGCGCAAGGAACCATGGTAACAAGCACATGACTGACAGCGCTGACTAAGAGGTTGTACTGGATGGACAGTCCCAGGCGACGGTGAGGTGGACGCCAGATGTGTGCAAGAAAGAGACTAACAATTTCCATTCAAGTTAATAACATTAGCTATAAAAATAAGCAGTAGTGTCAGACTCTGTCAGCTTCCATACATCAAATTAGACTATTTAGTAAAAGTGTTTGGTAAAATAACTGCTTGGTGTCCAGTAAACACCCACCTTTCAGTGTGTTCATGACATATTCAGCTCTTTGGCTCATGAAGTGTCAGTGCCCTTTGAACTCTCATCAATTGGCCCCTCCCCCAGGACCTCCCTCACTTGATCCATACAACCCGCCTGGCGGATCAACTCCAGCTTCACCTGAAAAAGGACAATTGGAGGGAGGGGAAGACAGGAAATGTAAAAACAGGCACATGCCTCAGTGAACAGCCTGACACTTTCTGTAACATGCAGAGGACAAATGACCACACGCACCTGCAGAGACTGCGACAGTTGCACGAAGTCCCTCTGCACAGCCTGACTGTTGTCTAGCTGACTGCGCAGGCTGATCACCTGACTGCGCAGTTCAAGACACTGCTGCTCCAGAGCAGACTGACAGAAAGGAAAGATATTGGAAAGATGCACGACCTTAATTGAAACCTCACAAATGCTCAGAGGCGACACAGTTGGAGTGCACCCGGTGTGTCACAATGAACCAACCTTGTTGCTGCTCTGAGCTTTGTTTTCTTTCTGCAGGTGAGACAACGCCACCCGCAGGCCAGAGAGTTCAGTGTGACATAACTGTAACTCACTCTGCAGCTTGAGAAATAGAAGAGAGCTGGATTCAAAATGGGCCTTAACTTCAGGAATAAATAGGTCTTGCATCTGTTAGCCTTAATTTAAAGAAACATCATTTGGACTGCTGAGCCACTGAAATGTTATAAATACCTTGTCTTTTTCACTCTGAATTCTGTCAGTTTCTGTCTTCAGACTTGAGAGTTTAACTGAACACATAGAAGGAATTACTTTGTTAGATTAAATAATTTATTATGGTGGTTTAAATAAAAAAAAAAAGGCTTTCAGTAAAATTTTCTCACCTTCCAGGACCTCTGTGAGTCAGTAAGCAGGAGCAGACATGAAGAGGACAGAAAAAAGGTGTTAAAGTACCGAACAGAAAATGTTACGTGATGCATATTCACACGTGGACTCCAAGAACAGGGTCACATGACAAGTCACATGACAAAGCCTCACACACCGCTCTCCTCAGTTCGCTGCTCCAGCTGCTCCTTCAGGTTGACAATCTCAATACGTAGCCTTTCCTCACAATGCGTCCCCTGCAGGCAACATGTGGTATTACATTCTGACAATCTAAATCATAATGTGTAAGATGTGTAAGAGAGGTTCTCAAAGTTTTTGATCAAAGGTCTACATCAGGTTTTTGTTCAGAGGTCCAGACCAATTTTCAATAACAAAACAGCATTGCATAAATTTAAATAAAATTAACAATAACTTTCAATATTAGACCTTGATATTAAATGTAACTTAATATTAAATATTAAAATGGGAAGTTAAAGACTAGTTTTGTTTTTTTGGGGGGGGGGGGGTTATTATGAATCATGTGTGTGGAAAGTTTGGTGGTTCTTCATTGTATTTTTGTACTTCAAACCACATTAAGCCTTTTCACATTAACCATACTGATTTATACTGTGTATTATTGACTGGATTAACTTGCGGTTTGGTTCACATTTGTACTGTGGTCTAGACTTTTGGTGCTTTTCCACTGCCACCAGGAACCAAGCCGTACCTGACCCGTACTGACGGTTTTCCATTGCAAAATATACAAGCTGTACCAGAACCATACCCGTGCTGACAGAGCTGCTTACTAGCAGGGCCGAAAGCATGACCAAACCGAGCTGGTTGCGTCACCACCATTTGATTGGTTGATAGCAAGAAGATACCAGTGATCTGCGTCAAAAAGCATGGATTATCTGAAGGAAAAAAATGGCATATTCTATATATTATAAATTAACAGTAGTATCGCACATCGCAATGTATTAACGCATTCCCAATAACTCAGATCCTCAAAATTTCCTCCTACTTAAAAAAATAGATGAACGGAATGGATTTGTAATGCAATTTTATATAATATTAAGATAATTCTGCTCGCACTTGATGCTAACATAACACGGCAATTCTCAGACATGCTTGCGAAAATTAGCACACAGCAAAAAAAAAAAAAAAAAAAAGATAAAAAATTTGCACATAGTAAATCGTGATGAATACACCGCGTTTCTTCAGTTTTACTTCAATGACACTCTCCAAACCCGGCACGCCTTTACCGAGCCGACCCGTCTGCAGTGGAAAACCAAAGTGAACTGGAACCATGCTGTAACTAGTCTCTCTTTGCGGTACAGCTCGGGTACGGGTTGGAGCCTGTTTGCCAGTGGAAAAGCGCCATTTGAGAACCCTTGATATAAACCACAAGACTTGTTATATATTTTCACTTTACATGTGTTACACCTTAATCCAAGATAGTGTGCATGTTTGTCCATTGAACTGAGGTGGGGTGTTGGATCATGTCCTAGGGGGTTAGATGGCAGTACCTGTAGGGATGGGCCCACGTCGGCTTGTTGGGCCCTGTCCTGGGAGGCCTCAGGCTCTGTAGCCCTCAGTCTGGACAGCTCAGCACAGACCCTCCGGTGGGACAGAGAGAGCTCCGCCTGTAGGACACATCGAGGTTCAGATGCTCATCTGGGGGCCCCGCGTGGCCCCCGGCTACACACGCTATTGGTTGCCCCCTCACCAGGCGACCCTGAACGGTGCTCTGTGATTGTGCAAAGGACTTCTGCAGGTCCTGGAGGAGGTTCTCTGAGGTCTGTACTTGGGACTGCAGCACAGAAACCTGCACAGATAATTTGGGGTAATTTATATCTCATGAAATGAACAGAAGAGCCCCCTAAAGGAAGTTAACAAAAGCACCACAGAGAAACGTTACACAAGACATTACAAATCAGCTTTACTGCTGTAGTGTCTAAGCCAAATCAAAGCAGAACAGCACTGGGGAGTGACATGGGGAGGGGCCAGCAGGCCGCGATGGCCAGCCACCTGTTGCTGGGTCTCAGAGGTGTGGTGGCTGAGCTCTCTCTCCAGCTCCGCCCGCTCCTCTCGTAGACGTGCGAGATCCCCCTGCAGTTCGGCCACCTTGAGACATGGGGCGCCATCATTAATACTCCCAAGGTAAAGCCGTGTGCTTCAAGACTGACACTGCTGCTCCCCCTGCTGGCTTACCTGAGCATGCAGTGCATCCCAGTCGGCGTGTGCCACCAGCCGGTGCCCTGGCGGGGGCAGGTAGATCGCCTCGGGCACCAGCGTCCCAGTGGACAGCAGGGAAGCTGTGTCGTCCTGGGGCTGAGGCCGCCTGGTCAGCAAGGGGGTGTCCAAGGAGAAGGAGGAGAGGGAGGAGGTGTCACAGTGCTGGGAGAAGTAGCCCTCCGTCAGAGGTAGGGCCCCCTCAACGTCCCCCTCGGGCATCCCGGCCTCCTCCTCGGGCATCTCGCCTGCGTCTCGCTCAGCTGGCTCCGTGCTGTCGCACTCGTCACCAGGGCCCCCTGTCAGGCCGTGAGGCTTCTCTGCATCTGTATCTGCCTGCAGGAAGCCGTCTCCATCCCGCAGCACCTCTCGGCCATTCTGAGGGGTGATGAAGAACAAGCAGAGCATGCCTTAAAAGGTCTCTCTGCATTTAGTAGAGGATCCTGCATTAACAAGGCAAACTGGGGGGGGGGGAGGGGTTGAGGAGTTGGGACAAGTGGGCAGCGATGGAGGACCTTGCGATTGGTGGCCACGAGCATGCCGCTTCTCCACTGAGTGCGCTCAACCTGCAGTGCTGTGATCTTGGTTTCATACTGAGATGCTGTTTCTGGAGGGGGAGACACAGGGTCACACTGAAGGATCGGAACTTCACTGACACACTGCAGGCTGCACACAACCACCTCCAGCCCCACACAGACCTCTCAGCGCCTCCTGGAGAGACTGTATCTCCTGGTCACACTGTTTCTGCAGCTCGGACAGCTCTTCCTGTTTGCTCAGCTCGCAAATCGTCGCTACGCCTTGCCAGTGCTCCAGTTGCGCTCGGCAATCGGCTAGCTCGGCCTGCAGGCTGGCCACCAGCACTGTCAGAGACCAAAAGTAAAAGTGTTCATAAAGTATAAATAAAGATGGGGCGCCTTTATCGCAAGAGCTCAGGTTTCTAAAACAAACATAGTGCACAACAATCCCCCTAAATGTGATCGAAATAAGCCGAGGAATTACAAGGTAGTTTTTTCCATCTTGATTCCCTATCATCCCGCCTTGGTCCCCATATAATCGGCGCCCGATCCCGGCGCGGTTCCTCAGCCCTGGTCCGTCGTCGTATGTTACTTTACCGGGCTCTTCTGGCGCATTTCGGCTCGGCTCCCCCTCCGACTTCTCCATGGCTCACAAATCATCCCCTTCTGAGGAGCTCGGACGGCTCAAAATCCCCAGACTGGCTCGTCGCTGCTTCTCTTGAGCAACAGACAGCCCCAGCCGGCCGGAAAAGGCGCACCTCGCTTCTATAGCGGTCTGCTTTTATTAAGACAAAAGTTCAGGAAACAACTTTTCCCCGGTCCAAGCCTACGGAAATCGCGTAACAACCCTCCCCGGAGGCCAGGGGGTTAGGGGCCGCCTACGCACTTCGGCTTCCAGAATAAAAGGGGCTGACGGCCGCGGTGCGCCGGGCATCAGCATTCCGGGAGTAGGCGAAGGGTAGACGGCTTTTATTTATACCACACCGTACATATTGCCGTACCTAGCACCTGTGTGTTTGCAAACCGAAGTGGTGAAAAATTAAAATGTGAAAGAAAAAGCACTACCCCTTTGCAAACGTTATTCAAGTTTATTTTCGGTATTTTAAACTCTTCGTGAGCTGTTGGGCGTCCCAGCGTGAGTAATACGGGGTCGCCAACTGTCACCTATCTGGCGTGACACTCGTGCATTCAGACTCTCACGCAAGATATCTTACAGCAAATGTGTATAACCCATTATAAACCTAAAAATGGCTTCATCAAAAGCGTTGTGGTAATTTGCAAACCGTATAGACGATTTGCAGGGTAATAAAACTGTTACATACATGTAAATATGTGTGCAGACTCGTCTGGAATTGAACATCTCAAAGTTGGCAACCCCGGTAATATCAGAGGACACCCTAGCCTATGGAATCCCCAGCAGGAAGGAGGTTGAAGGACTGTGCTGAGGGAGCGCTGCACCTCCATACCTGCCAACAATCCTGTTTTTCCCGGATTTTGCCGTCCGTCAAGGCCATTTCCCGGCGCGCTCCCGTTTTCTTGTTTCTCCCGGGAAACTCCAGGAAATTTGCACGGCCCTCAAACTTTATTATGGATAACTTTTGTATGTTTGTCTGATGTTACCCGAGTTGCCAGATCACGTGTGAAACAATCTGGACACATAGTTCATAGAATACATATTGCATTCCCCATTTGGTTACTGCAAACTGGCAATTCCACAGCAAGGGATGTGCAGACTTTATGCGCAGGCCAGTTGAATGCTGAATGAATTAGCAACTCCCACCTCTTGCCCATCGAAAACAAAACAAACAAACAAACAAAAAACGTATTTTGAAACCTAAATGTTGGCAGGCAAGCTTAACACACCTGAAAAAGCTCCTTATTACAGCAAAACAAGCTAACTGGATCACCTATTTAAACACCTCCACATCAGGTCCATAGCTGGGGGTGTTCAACCTGGTAAATTTAGTATATGGCTACGTGCAGGCACAGTTTGGCCTGCAATACATAAAACCACCAATGCATATGTGTGGGAGAACATTAAATATCTGTGCTTTGCACTGTACATTATCTGTCAGCCCATTTCAGTATTATGTACTAATACATTAAACATACTGTTCCCTATAAGTGCCAAAGGCCAACCACGAGTGGTCCCGGTCATACGTGATACGTGTGACATGCATTCACACTGGGTCCATTCCAGAAGAGTCATGTGATCACTTTTTACCAGTTTTAATGGGATGTGACAATTCTGAGCTGGGCAAAAATGTAAGTGAGAAACACACAGTGGTATACAGATACAAAATTCCTCAGAGGAACCATCATTCTGCAATTAAAAAGTTATGCCAAGTAACATTACAATACTTATGAAAATAGTTTTATATAAAGCTTCCTACAAAACTACTCATTCTAACTACGGAAGGTTCCAAAACAGGTAGTGTCAGGGTTTTTTTCCAAAGCCTGCAACTGTCCGCGGTAAACATGTACCAATAAACTCCAATTCCCACACCTGGTAGTGGTCAAGTGTGAGGCGCAGTCTGAAGGCCTGGACTGACTAATACAGGCCGAAATGTGCAGTGCCGTCTAAGGTGCTCAGTAGCACTCCCTGTATTCTTCTTTCTGTATTCCTTAGTCCATATCGTGATCAGAGACACTCTGGCGCAGATAATCTTCGTAAAGCTTCTTCTGCACAGAGAGAGGAAGGAATGAAGGCATGCCAATGCAGCACAGACAGCACAGCGCCCCCTGTAAGCGACCTTGTGTACTGCACCTTCTTATTTTTCACAACGTCCTGGACATACTCCAGCTTCTCCTGCAGCTGCCGCTTCTGCCTGCTTGAGAGTGTTGGTCGAGATCTGGTGGTGGGGGGGGGGGATGTTATATATACACATTATATATCGTTGACAGTATAGGAACTGTAAGGTGCTGGAGAGCGATCCAGAACGGTGATCTCTCCTTACCGGAAGAAAAGGCGAGCCAGGAGTAGCAGAGTGACAGACAGCAGGCCGAGGCCCCCGAGAAGGTACAGCTGCTGCTGGACATCCAACGACCTAAATGCTTGGGATGCAGGAGCCTGAACGAGAGAGAGGCAATATAGTCACACTTACACAGCCCAGCTCCTTATCTACTGCGCCCCCTGCTGCAAGTCAGGCACTCTGCACCCACCAGATAAAGCCAGAGAGCTGCAGTTCCGTTCGGGCCCAGCAATGCCTCCAAAAGCCCCTTGGACATGGGGCCCAGCATCAGGACTGCCAGGAGCAGCAAGGGCACGAGGAGGCCCAGCAGCCCCAGGAGGCAGGCCTGGCAGCGGGCACGCCGGTTACTCATGTTGCTCTGCCTGGACAGGAGGGGTGACAGGAGCAGGTCAGGGGGGGGGAGGGGGGCTGCTTTACCGTGCAATGAGAAGGAAGCCTGGAGCTCCTCTACCTGTCTGTCACCAGCGTTGCAGTGATGGCCCGGCTCACGGCCTCACAATCCTTCTCCAGGGAGTTGAGGGTGTTTTGCACCGTCTGGTTGATGGTCTTCTCGATGGTACGACACACTTCCTCGATCTGGTTCACACAGCGGCTGGTCTGTGGAGGCGTCCAGACAGAGCAGGAGGGGGTGTGAGGACCACACCAGTGTCTCTGGCATTAGAGAAGCTGCAGGACTGCAAAGACGCCCCCCTACCTTGCCAGGATTGGGGACGTAGATAGTAGGCATGTCGAATCCACACTTGTTGAGTCCCGGCCTCTTGCACAGCTCCTGTACTATCTGCATCATCACCCTCTAGGGTGGAATACAGCAAAGCAGGGAAGAGGGCGGGTCCAGCGGCCACATGGTGCCCCGCCCCACAAGGTCCAGCCACTCACCTGCCTGTCTGACTCAGTCCCGGCCTCGTCAGCCTTGCTCAAGTAGAAGCGTAACCGGTCGCCTTGTGACTCATTCAGATTCTCCACAATGTTGAGAGTGCGCTTGCACAGAGCCTGGCCCATTGGGTCGAAGAACACCAGGATGAGGTCACATAGGTTACCTGTAGACAGATAGACCCGGGTGGATGATTACTCCATGGAATCCACCAATTCACTGTATAGCAACACCAGCAACAAATGCAGAGGCCCGCTGTTCTGCAAAGGGACAGTAGAGGGCACTAGAGTAAAAAATATTAGCCAGCCTAGCAGGATGAACACCTTTCGCTGACATCTGAAGCCAGTGCTGATGACAGGAACTGAGATGGTCAGAGCAGGGGCAAAAAGAAGGGGCTTATTGACCCACCCAGCCAGAGTAAAGCCTGGTCCACGTCGAATGGGTACTTCATATCTCCATCAACCAGTCCGGGAGTGTCCACAAAGGTCACCAGGCTAAAACGCTTCTGCCGGGAGGTGCAAATCTCTGTACACAGGTACTCCGACACACCTGTGAGACATGGACGACCATGCTGGACAGGAGGCCTCACACAATTGAGCAGGGCAGGGAAACGAAGGGCGCTCAGATTAATGCCAGTCTGACCTTTGAATTCTTGCAGAGGTTTGAAGTGAGGGTACAGGTGAAGGGTGGCATTTCCCTAAAACACAACAATAACACTGTGAGCGTTAACGCCAATGGCAGCAGACTCTGCGAGGACATCCTCTGCGAGGACATCCTCTGCTATGCCACCACAAGATGAGTCGCTCTACATGAGCGACTTTCTTCACCGTCAGGCTCTCTCTCTTGCGTCCACTGGTGACAAAGCTGAATCCCTGCGTCTCGATGGCAACGCCTGTCCGCTGAACGTGCTCCTCCACGTACCTGCGACAGGGTGGCCGTCAGTGCAAGGCAACAACAAACGCACGGTTGCGGCCGCTGCCCACTGCGTCCAAGACCTAACTCAGGCAGTCCATGGATGATACAGACCCTGAGAATGCTGTCCAGTTACATTCTGTGAGAAAACAAGCAGGCATTATTTAGTCTTGTGGCCAATGGCAAAAAGAAGCCCCAGTCATGATTCTTGACACAAACTGTGTGCAAAACTATCCCAGGATTCATTGCACAGATATTTAGAAGGACATGGCCTGCAGAGGCCACGTTTGATGGATGCATCCTCTGAATTTGGATGCAGCTACAGTGGTAAGCCTGCCCCTGTGGTAGGAATGGTCGCTCCCGGAGGGCAGCACTGACTAATATCCATTACCTAACCCTAACACTTCTTTTTCATCCTACCCCACGCCTCCTTGGGGTTGCTCTGCTGGAACTACTGTTCCAGCTGGTCCCTGAACCAGTTTATCCCTTTGCTAAGCCCTACCTGCACACACTTAATCATTTAGACATAAACACCCTCTGCTTTCTGTCCATAAAGTCCTTCAGACCATTCGTGATGAATGGTTTGTTATTAGACACATTGTTTTTTGGGGACTTTATATAATTATAAGATTTAATGTGAAATAAGGTGGCTGAGTCCCTCAACGTGCACTCGTATATCTCACAGAACAAATCCCAGGCTGTCATCAATAAGCTGCCACTCTAATCTTCCTTGG
The DNA here is from genome assembly GCF_048594095.1 of Paramormyrops kingsleyae. NCBI lineage: Eukaryota > Metazoa > Chordata > Actinopteri > Osteoglossiformes > Mormyridae > Paramormyrops > Paramormyrops kingsleyae. The sequence continues at coordinate 12,458,419 of NC_132818.1, read as the reverse complement.
CCTCCTATGTCCACTACCTCAAAATTGTAGTTTTGTAATCCTCCCCCAACTGGAATAAGGAACCATCGGATAAACAGAAAATACACAAATGTTGTGATCTATAGGATAAAAGATGAATACTAAGGATTACCAGTTGATAAAGGAGCTCTTGCCTGCAGAGTGATTACCCATCAACATGACCGTGATCTTCTTCCTGGGGGGCAGGAGGGTGACCCCCACTGACTCTGCGATCGAGATCAGCCCTGAAACATACAACACCGCAACTAACTCAAACTTGTATTTTTAATTGTATCACGCACCGGAAACTCTTAACATTTGCTGAATACTCGTAGGGCACGTACATTTTAAAAGACAAGGCGTATGGGTATTAATTCATTCATTATAAAACATAAAGCAGCCCCGGCCTAAAACTCACCACTATCGGCATCGGTATAAATTTGATGGCACTCCCGCAGAATCCGCTCGTCGCAGGACACGCTGCCTGCCATCGACTCGGCATTTGCGGCGCTTCGACTCTTTATTTTTCCGGACATAGTCACCGTGTGCAATTCAGTTACAGATACTTTAAAAATCACTAAGTTCAAGTAATACAGAAATTTTTATTCCTTCTTCTGGCGTGTACGGAAAACGTAAATATATTTATTCAGAATGAGGTATTGAACAACTGGTTTAAATCGGCCCGGCTCCATGCAAAACGTCGGCCACGTCAACAGCAGGAATTCGCCGAGCTTTGTGGGTAATGCAGTTTAAATCCCTCCCGCGTGCTCTTGGTGTTCTGCATAGTTGTGTAAACATGGTGATTATGTTAAATGTTACGATATTCATATGTGTTCTGGAGATATACATATATATCTCACATTATTGTGGTTGCAAAACATTCACTTAGATAATATTTTCGGTTTTTCCCTGAAGTTTATGAATGTGATTGTGGTGTAAGGGTTAAGGTTTATATACTTTAACTAAAAAATTAATAAAAACTTAATATATCTGCCAAGGTCTAAAACTAAAGTAAAACAATTTTGCTAAACTGGCCCTGGTTCTTAACATTAGTGTTATTCATATTTAACTCATATTACTATTAAAGCTTTATGGACTAATATAAGTAGTATTGGATTGTTATTGTTTTGGGACATTATGACTGGGTTGAAGCTTGTCGCTCAGTCAATGTGAGATTTGTGCTTTAGACCCTCAACTCGTATTTGAAGCGAGAATGATCTTGTAATCGTTTTATCGCTTAAGCTGCCTACGATAATTTGCATCATGAACAAACTGTAATTTAAATAAAGAGTGTCATTTAATATTTGCATGATAGTTCTCTAACAAATGTATGCCTACTGTTGAAGGTCCATTTAAGATGGCCAACTATTTTTTGCTTTGTCAATAGCCACACCTGTCCTGCGAGCAGGGTACGATCATGTCGCTTTGCATGGCGTGGACATCGCACGTGTACACATACATTGCAACATCATCTCTCAAACACCAAACCACTTATTCATTCGTTCGTGAATTTACACAGACTCCTGACCCCGAACCATTTCATCCTTGACTCACAATGGCTTCAGCACACTATCAAAATGCTTATCGAGGCAACTGAAGGTACATGCAAACCTACTCCAGCATAAATATACTGTGTCTGTTCATAACTATATATGATCAGGTCAACTCTATGTCCTATTCCATCGGAAAATGAGTGGATTTATTGTTTCCACGAAGGAAGCGTCGCGGATCTTTTTTGCACAGCACAATGTAACGTGTTAAAGTCCACCCGCTGCGCGGTGTCTCCCAGCAGTAAAGCCGCCCATCACCAGCAGTCCCATCAGCAAACCCGTTCCCTTCAATGAGCCCCATCTCCGCCGCCCCACTCCTCAGTAAATCCCCTCCCGGTCGCCATCCCCCCATCCCATCCCATCCCATCCCATCCCATCCCAGCAACCCCCCCATCGGTAACCCCCCCTCACTTTCCCTTTCCTCACTGTATCGCGAGACACGGAGGCTGGGGCAGCAGGCACAGAAATATTCATATTTTAACAACAACAATAACAATAAAATAATAACAAAAACAACAGCCTTGCGGTTCGTTCGGCCACCGAGAAGCGGGCGGGATACGTGGCACGACGGGCGCGAAGGGGGGGAACTGCCGGAGCAAACGAATGAAAGGCAACGATCATAAGGCTAAGTTATATTATTAATGGCCAGCTAGCGCTAGCCGCTACCAGGTAACTGGTTAATAACGAGAGGCGAACATGGACGGGCGTTAGTGAGCTACGCGGGAAAAGGCGGATCCCGGCCCCGGGGACGAGGGTGAGCACGCTTCTGCTTCGCTTTATTCGTCGCCGCCGGGCCGGTTTATTGGCTCGTTATTAGCCGCGGTTGCTTAGCAGGGTGCTAGCTAGCTAGCTATCGTGGACTCGCTACTCAAAGGCCGCGCTGTCCGGCTCTCCACCCGGAGTCCGTACTGTACACCCCCATGTTTTCTCTCCCTTCTTCAGGTAGGTTAGGTTTCCCTCCTTACCCCCGGAGCCCCGGCCTTGAGTGTGTGCCCAGGCCGGCTCAGGGACTGCCGTGGCCGCCCAGCCAGCCGCACACGCTCCGTCCTTATGCGCTTCTCACTCTTAATTAAGGAAAATTAAGGCGCCGGGACGCGCATCTCACAGCACACGCTGCATTAAATACATATTTTAGCAGAAGCCAGCAATCTGGTTGTATGGATGAACATGCAGCCGTCAGATGATCCAGCCGTATTTTCTTAATAGAAACCTTTATGTATGAATAGCTTATTGTTTTTCTACATGAAACATCTGAGCCTCGAAATCATATTAATGGCCATTGATTTCATTTCTGTTGTTTTGTTGTCATTTTTAGATGATCAGGATTGCTTATCATGGTTATTGGTTACGAATTAAATATTATTTACTTTGTGCAGGGTCATCTGTGTTGTAGTATTATATACTGAGGTTATGCGTCAGTGGTTTGGGTAGAAATCCGGGTTTTCGATGGCACATGTTCAAATACATACGATTGTCCCGTTATGCTCTTTGAATGACAGCCTTTACGAAGATAGTTGTTTAATTTCCAGTAAAATAAAGCCGTTTTACACAGTATACTTGTCAATGTGTTTGTGAGATGTGTGTTAAATTTTAATAGCCAGCTGGGAGGTTGTATAAGCTGACAGCTGCTTTTATTTACTTGTGTTTCAGCGACTGGTCTGCGGGGCACTCGGTCTGCCTTAGAGGAGGGAGGCAGAGTGCAGCTCTCCCAAACAAGGCCCATTTCCTCTCTCCCTTCCTTGGTGAGCAGGGGGGAGACTTCATGCCTGAACTTTGCATGGCTCCTCAATGACCATTGTGGCTCCTGAGCCGGTTTGGGGGTCGCTCTGTTTGACCTGTCCCTAGTACCCCTACATCAGGTCAGTGTACCGCCAGAAAAGCCAGCGAGCACGTTCGATGAAGCGAGGCTGCAGTGACGTCCCTCCATCACCGGCTTCAGCCTTTAATCCAAGTCACTTGACAGAACCATGAACGGCTCGCTGCTCACACCTCCTAGCCCACGTGCCTCGAACGCCTCTCCTCTTCCCCCATCTCCTTCTCCCTCCCCGCCTTCACCCTCGCTGCTGCCCCCACCGCCGCCCCCTCCGCCAGCGCAGTCGTCCTCGCTGTCGGACACGCCCACGCCGTCGCCGTCACCATCACTCAGCTGGACAGACTTCTGTGAGCTCCATGCTCGCTTGGCGGCTGGCGACTTTGCCCGGCACTTCCGGGCGTTCCTCCTGGAGAACCCGCACTACTCTGCAGACTCGGCCGGTGCCTTCTGCCGCCGCTTCACGGACAGGTTTGTGCGCCACTTCCAGAGCGAGCTGGAGGGCCGAGTGACACCCAAGGAGGCGGGAGGCTGGGTGCCCAATTCCGATGCCACCTCTCTGGAGGAGGAGGAGCTCTCGCCCCCTCTGGTCCCGGAGACCACACCCACCTGCCCAGTAACTCACTTGCGACCAACACCCAAGGCGCTGCCAATCCGGGTGGTGCATGACGTGCGGGTGGTGGACAGATACCCCACCTCGTACCAGGACACCTACGCCCACACCCAGATCCTCCCTCCATCCTCCTCTTCCTCCTGCTCCTCCTCCATGGGTGGGAACAATGGCGGGCGGGCGGACGCGGGCATCTCGTCGAGGCCGGCCCTTGGACACGTTGTGGGGAATGGCGAGGAGGAAGATGAAGGGAGCTGGGTAGGGCCAGTGGGAGATGATGCGGATGCAGAGAGGGAAGTATGCCTGGGTGGAGCCAATGCCTGTCCGTCAACGGTGACCCTGCCCCCCTCGGCATCCTCCAAGGGCAATGGCATGGTTGGCGGGAGCCACTCCAAGAGCAAGCTGAAGAAGCGCTTTTCCCTGCGGAATGTGGGCCGCAGCGTGAGGGGCAGCGTGCGTGGCATCCTGCACTGGCGCAGCTCTTCAGGGGACAGCCTGCAGACCCCCCCCAGCTCCAGCTACAGCTACACCATGGGCACCCAGGATGGCAAGAGGGGCTCCGGCTCCCAGCCGCAGACACCCAGCGCCCTGCCTGTCTCCCTCTCCCTGCCGCTGGCCATGCCGCACTCCTCCTCTTCCTCCCTGCCACCGTCCTCCTCCAGCAGCGCCACCTCCCTGTCCCTCTCGGAGGCCCGGGACCGGCGAAGGAGCAATGGGGAAAGTGGTGTGGGAGAGAGGGAGAAATGGAGCCACCGGCTGGAAAAGCTGCGGCTGTCCCGTTCACCGCCGCCACCACCGCTGCCCACGTCGTCCTCTCTGTCGACAGCTACGCCAGCGCCCGGGGGGCCCAAGAAAGCAGGCCGGCTGGTGCGGGAGGGCGGTGTCAACGTCAGTTCCTCCTCTGATGAGCTGTCCGCCCCCAGCGGCCATGGCTTTGCCGGCTTCTCCTTTGCACTGCACCACCTGCACCACGGGTCCGAGGTGTCCGGCGCCACCCAAGCCGGCACGGGGCTGTCCCTGGGGGCGGGCTGGCGGGCTGGGCGCTGGCAGAAGTGCCGCCTGGTCCTGAGGGAGTGGGAGAAGGACGGAGGCGAGCGAGGGGAGGAGTATTTCCTGGAGTTTTTCATTCCTCCAAAGGCAAGTATGAGGAGACTCTGCGGCATCATTATCACTGTGCTGAACTGTGAATCCATCCTTTTTTGTTCAGCTTTGCTTTCTCCTGTCTCGGCTACACCTAAGAAATTTTACATCCTGCCACACTGAAAAAAGTTTCGTCTCCTCTCTGCTGTCCCCCCCCCCGCCCACCCACCCAAGGCCTCGAAGCCCAGGGTGACTGTTCCCTGCTCCTCCATTCTGGATGTGAGGAGTACCACTGCCCTGGAGGTGCCTGACAAGGAGAACACGTTCCTGCTGCAGGTAGGGACCTCTCTATGAGGGCACCTTGCCTCGGCTCTGGCGCGGCAATGATGTCAGAGACGTGGTGCTAGTGCAGCTCTGCCCCCACAGGTAGAGGATGCCGTACACTACATGGTGGAGACCCGGGACGCAGGCCAGATGAAGGCCTGGCTGACTGACATCAGAAATGGCATTAGCCTGAGGTGAGGGTGCCTCGGTGAGCACGGGCCGCAGCTGGAACGAGTATAGCGCCTCCTCTTGGGGAGGTGCGGGACTGACCAGGACTACTGGTTTGACCGAGATCTCATTCCTCCCCCATCCCCCCCAGTGAGCAGGAGGACATGGAAGGCACGTGTGCACCTGTCCAGACGGAGATCAGCGGGACTCCTGAGTTCAATGACCGCCTCTCGCAAGGTCAGGCACCAAGGCTGAGTAGTAGTGGGCCTCCGCTTACCTTCGTCCTCTTAATTGCATTATTTTGATATTGAGTCCGTTTAAGTACTGACGTTGTGTTTACTGTAATTGCTGTGAGCTGCATGACGCTGACCGCGTGTACATCGTGTCAGTATGTTATAGGGGAGTTGGTGGTTCATCCCCAGTCCTGGAGCCCCTCCCCCCAGAACTGCCCCCACGTGCCCCTCTCGATGAATCGGAGAGCCGGCTTCTGGGTGGGGGAGGGGCCAACCTGGGCACTCCATTTGCTGAGACGCCTGATGCTACAGGTAAAAATAAGCGGCTTCTCTAGCTACTTTACATTGATATCAAATACATAGCTTTCTGGTGCCATAGCTACATTAGAAAAAGGTCTCATCTATTAATACTTCTCATTCAGTTACACATATATGCTGAGATTAGAGAGGGACCCTTTAAACAGGCAATCGTGAGCAGTAAGGACAACTTCCATCCCTAGTAAAGTGATGCTGTCATCTTGTCCGTCCTCAGGCTCCTTCCTTTTCTCGGACGTGGCAGCGCCCACCCCAGAGACCCTGGAGCATCCGCTCAGTGAGTGCCAGTGGTTCCATGGTACCCTGTCCCGGCTGCGGGCGGCCCAGCTAGTCCTGGCGGGTGGCCCCGCCAGCCACGGCGTGTTCCTGGTACGGCAGAGTGAGACCCGCCGTGGAGAGTACGTCCTCACCTTCAACTTCCAGGGCAAAGCCAAGGTGAGCTGGAGGAGCTGAGGCTCATGGGAGCTGTAGTCTTCAAATGCATGACATCACCGTGCATGCGTTTACCCTGTGCTTGATATCCCGCAAAATTCCTGATGACCCTCTCCGCCCCCAGCACCTGCGTCTCTCCCTGAACGAGGACGGCCAGTGTCGGGTCCAGCACCTCTGGTTCCAGTCCATCTTTGACATGCTGGAGCACTTCCGGGTCCACCCCATCCCCTTGGAGTCTGGGGGGGCCTCTGATGTCACACTCATCAGCTTTGTGGGGGCCACCGCTATACGGCAGCCAGGTAAAGAGGTGTTTTATTTAGTGGCCCAAGAGAGAGGACATGGCTCAATCCATTCCATGTCTCAGGGAGCAGCGCACTTATAAAAGGGCGAAAACCCCAGACTCAACAATAGGGCTGTGTGAAGGTAAATTGTGTGAGGCCATCCCATCAGACCTTTGGCAGCTGGATCAGCCCATGTAAATGCCATCGTCTGTCTTACCTATGGCACCGACATGTTTCCTCAGTCCCATCATGCTTTGCAGTTGTGCACTTGGCGAGTCACACTGACACACATTGAGTGGAGGTCACGCCCAGCCTCTATGTCCTGTTCCAGTGTTTCTTTTGATCTCGCTAGTGTGCTGTGTGAATCTTTGTAATCGTTGCTGAGTTGCTAAGCTTCTTCTTTGATGTGTCTATGCTATAGCTGTTGCTGCACCTGTATTAGGCTGCACAAGGTAGCAGGCTGACCTCACTAGAAACGCCCTGTCAGCATGATGGTCCTTCTCATGCTTCCTGTTGGATTTCGTTTGGCTTGCCCTCTCAGTCCTCACCCCTAACAGCTTAGGAGCTGCCATCTTCCCCTTAGCCCCTTACCCTGCCCCCACGCATTTCAGAGCTCTGATTGGCTGTCTCTGTTGTTGTTTGTCGTTGGGTCATCTTCGCAGGCCGGGACAGGGCAGGCAGCAGGCCCACAGTCTGTGATGTCATCACCCCGCGCCACCCCGATTCTCCATCAACCCCCATCTCTGACTGTGTGTAAGTGAGACCAGACACAACAAGAGGAGGGCAAGAGGAGAGGACAATAGAGTGGTACAGGGACAAAAGGGAGCAGGGGCTTATGGGATTGATAGGCTGGAGATGTGGAGAGATTGAGAAATGCAGCCGGAGAGCTGGGGTTCAGCACAGAAGATGAGGCAAGGGGCCCAGGCAGCTTCACTGTCATATGTGGCCCCCTGCTATCGGACCCTTATAACTGACTCTGCATGACTCCAATAAAATATACAGCAACTCTGACCCTGAATTAATAGTGATAGTAATATTCATAATAAAACCAAAAGTGAGAGAGGAAATTAGTGAAGAAAGACAAATGGTGCCAAGAGCAGTAGGCAGGTAAGGTAGAGTGTGAGACAAAGCAGGAGATGATCAAAGTGGCTGACAGAGAGGAAGAAGAGAAGAGGAGGGCTGTGATCATTAAGCATAGTGTGCGAGTGGGGAGACAGACCATCCAATCACCATAGACTGCTGACGGCCTGCACTTCTCCTTCATTTCATACGCATGTTATTCTCGACAGAAGCAGCAGTGGTGTTTTCCCACAGAGCTCCGCTTTCTGCCATAAGACGGTAGCAGTTGCTGCCCTTACCTCATATTCCCATTAAAGCACAGTCACCCATAGCTGACAGAGACAGGAAGTGAGGTAGTGATGACAGGTAGGCCGGGCACCACTCCACGAGCCAGCCAGGTCCTGGAGCGCTGCACCTGAGGGGGCCCCCTGGCACGCGACTCTAGTTGGAAGCCGGTAAATGTGCTTCGTCACACTTGTGCTTTTCACGTTTGCTTATTTCACCGTTGACACGGCCCGCAAAAAAGCTTAGCCACACAGGAGGGTACGGCCTGTGTGTAGCTCTGCCGGCTACTGAAAGCACGGCTCTCTCCCTCCCTCCCGCCTGCCACATTCTATCAGGCCATAGCCTTCATCCTCTTGCTTTCTCAGTCATTTCCTGCTCTGGATTCCCCATTATTTTGGTCCAGTTTCTTTTTTAAATCTCTCCCTACTTTTTCATTACTACGCCAGGTGTTATGTCTTTATTACGGCTTCTCTCTCTCTCTCTCTCTCGCTCGCTTTTTCTTTCTCTGTACAGACTTGACCAGCAGACCCCGTAGCCCCCCACAACCACCACCCCCTCCCCCACCCCCTGGTCGGCCACCACCCCCTACCCCACCTCAGGAGCGGCGAGATGAGGCGGAGACCGCCGGACCGGGGGCTGTGGCGGTGAGCGGAGGGACGGAGGACTGTGAGGAGAGAGAGAGGGATCGGGAGAGGGAGGCCGCCCTGCGGCAGCTGGAGGACAGTGAGGAGAGGGAGGCCGGCAGAGCCAGAGCCATCGACAACCAGTACTCCTTCTTCTGACAGCTAGGCAACAAGCGGGAGGCGACCAACAGCCATCGACAACCAGTATTTTTCTTTGTGTAAAAGACTGAGGGCGTAAAGGAGGTACTAACACTATTAAAATATGTATCCTAAGGGATGCTGTGAGACAGCAGGAGGAGGGGAGAAAGAGAGAGAGACAGAGAGAGAACGTAGAGAATAGCTTTCCAGATAAAACACTAAAGTCGCACTGCTAACCGGGGGCCCATAAGCAGTAATAGCACTAATAATGAAGTTCAGTTGTACTGGCTAGAGAGGAAGATGTTTACACACTAACCCAGATCCAACAGTTTATTAACAACACTGTGTATTTATGCAATTGTCTGTGTGTGTGCAAACGCACACGTCTGTTAGCATTGCAGGACAAGACAAACTTTGGAAGGAGAAACTCTAAGATAAGGGGATCACATACCTGTATACCTCTCTCTGTCTCTTACTGTGCTGGTGAATTGGGGGGAGAACGAGCAGGAAGGAAGAGGAGGAGGGAGAGAATGTTATTCAAGAGACATAGGTTATTAATAATTATGATAATGTCCTCAATAATAGCATTATATTTTGTTCTAAAACGCCTTTGTTATGTTGTTTACTGTTCACGTATCTCTCGTATCCCCTGCTCTTTTCATTTTTTGTGTGCCTTTGTATTATTTACCCTCCTTTCAGCCGTCTGTCCCCGTCCTCGCTGTCGTTTTACTTTGCGCTTCGGAGACGTACTCGTGCCTTTGTGTCCCGGCCCTGCGTGCCCCCCAGCCTGTGCCAATCGCTCTGAGTCCGCAGGCCCGAGTGCCGGACACCTGGCCGCCCGCTCCGTGCCTGCGTTTCATCCTCACGCTGAGATTTCCTTGTGCCTTTTCCCCTCTCCGTCTCTCTCTCTCTTTCTCTGTGTTGGGACCGTGTGTTCAGGGGGACACTGTCGTCCTCTCTGTGTGATTAGAGCTTCAGGTACTACATTGACTTCTAATTATATAAAATATGATATAATATAATTATACTGAAATAGCTGGCCTCCGTGTGCTGTTTATGAGTGTGTGAGTATGTCTTGCTGTGTGATAACGACCCATCAACCCTATTAGCTTATTCTGGGTTAAAGCATTTTTAGTGGCCATAGTGATAATAGTTACTACAGTAATTATTGATGTTATTCAGTGGGGTGGGGGGGGGGGGGGCAGTGATAATATGGCAGGAAGAGGGGGCCTGATTTGACTGAGCGGACACCACACAGCCGCTAACCTTACAGGAAACCAGGCGTTCGGTCCGTTCCGGGTGCAGATGGAGATGAATTTGTTCATTCTGGACGGCATGGTGACTCACACCTCCAGGATTAGTGGTTCCCACTGCTGCACCGTGTGTGAAGTTTGCATATTCTTGCTGTATCCTGCACGTTTCCTCACACAATCCAAAGCTGTAATCAGGCTGATTGGTGTGTGTATGTATGTAAGGTGTTATCGGCCTTATGTTGCCTAGGATAAGCAGTTAGAAGATGAATCGATAGTTAAGTCTGAAGATGCCATATCAGTTTGTGTGTGAACGAAGGTGACTGTCGGGGGTGATTCTAGGATTTGACCCTTAGGGGCAGGGGTGCTGCTAGAGATTTCGGGCCCTATGAAAGCATCTCAAATTGGGTCCTCAACCCAGATCAATCCAATTATGTTTTAGATTTTTTTTGGACTTGTCCTAAGCTAAGTGCTTAGGGGGGTTCAGCCCTTCAAGAAATACAGGATAATTAAATTTGCCGAGTTGGAGGGGGCACGATAATATTTACCGAGCTAGGGGTGAGGTATTTATAATTTTTTTTTCTTTCACAGGGGGGCTGTGACAAAATAAAATAGGTTGGGTTGACCCCCCTCTCCAAATCGGGTGTAGACTCGTCCATAGTAACCATTAAACCGGCGCGTTCCCCTTTTTTTTTTCGTTTGAATACTCAAATCATGGACTGGCGTCGCCGGAGCGGAGCGAGCCTTGGAAATTAGCCCCAGCGGCCGCCTGTGCTCCCTCAGCTTGGCTCAAGCAGGAGGCAGCATCGTCTGTTCTTACCGCTGCCGTGTACGTAATACGGTGGGTAACGAGATTTAAGAAGCAGTAAGAAGAAGAGGAAAAAGCCACTGAAGGCGACAGGTCCATGTCATCACTTGCAAGCTGGAATAAATGAATAACGATAGACACACACACATATATATATATATATAGCTCCTAAGTCTAACGTCCGCTAGTCGTCATTTCACTATTAAAACAGCAACAGGGAAACTTACGACACAGTTGTCCCAATTGTCTACCACTGTGTTTTTAAATTAAGTTTTACTGTACGAATTGAATACGTTGACTGGTGTGTCTTGAGGGGGTTCATTAATCGGCTGGTATTGAAGCTATAGTCAAGCTCTTGTGGGCGAAAAACTTCCAAAGGCCTTACGAAACTGCTTACCGTGGGCTCCAGTAACACCAATAACAGAGACACCTAAAGGTAAGGGAAAGTCGCTGCTAACGTCAGAGTACTCCGGGATTTTGGAAGACTAGCGGTCAAGGCCGGGAAAGCGAGTGGGCGTGTTAAGGGCAGCTGGAGGCATGACTTTCTGTTTTAACTAAGTGTTCGTCTGTCAATAAAACTGTTTGAACCAATCGAAATTGTGAGACAGAATACCGTTGACGAAATTGTGTAGTTGGAGAGTAAACTAAGTTTTGATAGAAAGTTCCGTAAGCCAATAGAAGAAACATGGCTTATGATTGAAGCTTGGGTGGACCATTCATCATTTTACAGGAGGGTTTTAAATAAGCAACTTTCTTTCGAAGTTTGTGTTAGTCGTGTTTGTTTTAAGTCTGAGAATGATGCCGTTTGTGAATGATACAAAATTACAGAATGATAAAGATGTGAATACAAAAAAGAGACTTGTCATATGTGGTAGGCCTATTATGTTTTTTAAGTGTATGTGTATCCACGTTGCTCTTGCTTAACATTTTTTGTTTCTAAGCGAAACTGCATTGTATGCTTTACCGAGGTCGTGATTATCCTACGGGTTTAAGATTTTCTTGCAGTCGAGCAGTCAGACTGATTGTTCGGTCTTAGCCGACATCTAAATACGATAAACTAAGCCGTTTCTATTACTCGGTGGGCTGTAAAACTATGGAGATAGCTAAATAAGTAGAACAATACAATTATTTGTTTATAAACTGATTTCTTGAATCCAAACGAAAATTATGTCTATCAAACTATTCATATCACTGTCACGCCATGTAAGATACTTACCCATGTAGTTAATTAATATAGTATCATTAATGAACTTTAAGTCTTATCAAAAGAAAACAGCAGACCTCATGCGTTTTCGTTCAGCTGAACAGTTGAGCTCTCATGAGACAAGACGTCATGACACGCTGGTCCTAAGTCCTAGTCTTTCGTCACTATAACCTGATGCTGCATATGTGATCTGCATCCCAGAGTCTCATCCCAACGTGACTCACCTACACTGGTGCTTGCACTGAGCTTTTGACCCTGAAAAATAAATTATTTCAGAAGGTGACTAAAGTGACAACCCAACTGGTGGTTAGTGACAACCCAACTGAATATGCAATTATATAATCAGTAGCAAACATAAAACATTGATAATCAAGACCACGGGGTGTGATGCCATAAGCAAGACAACGACATTAAAGTTAAGTTCTTCAGGATAGGTAGTAGGAGGAAAAGACAATCAGCAGCACCAGAAACAATCCAATTCACAACATGTAAGAGCCATTACAATGCATTCCATTCAATGGTGAGAAGATGCAAGAAACGTATCATTGGACCACTGTTAGCATTTCAGGCTCCTTATGTTGCAGAATGTGTCAGAGGACCTAAAAGATTACAGACTGATCCCTTAATCCCAGGGGTCAACTATCAGCATACAATACACAATCAGACAAGGAATATTGGTCATGCGGATGGATGGTTCTCTTGGTATCTGAGCAGGTGATTGAGAGGTCGTGTGCAGCAGACCTGTCATCCATGCAACCCTACAGTAGGGTCTGAGGTCTGGGGAACCTGTGCTGTCAAATGCATTTCATTCAAGGTCCAGATCAGTGCGTGGTGATTCAGGCGGTGAACTGCCTTTCCTGGCCGGGCCATTTGAGAGCCTCTAGTCTGTTGGGTCACACCTAGAGTGTGTGTTGGGGGTTTAAGTTGCTAAAAGGACAGGTGATTATTGATTAGGGCCTCGTGAGTGTTCACCTTTGTTTGTGTGTGATTTCTGCAGGTGTTAAAGGCATGTAAAGCAATGGCAGAATGCTGCACTTCCTTACAGGTGTAGTGAACTCATATCTTCCTTTCTTCCTTCCTCATCTTCTGCCTTGTGCTTAAAAGCAATCTGGCTCATGTGCTCCCCCTAGTGAAGCAAAGTGGTTCTACAACACTAACCTTCAGGTATCACTTTGTACCATAAACCTGAAGGAATATCCATGCTGTCCAGTGTCTTTCACTGTCCCCCCCACCACCATGTCAGTTGGAGGGAGAGGATGCCAACGAAATGTGAAGTTGATGTCAATTCAGCATACAACTCCAGCCTGTTCATGCGCACATGAATCTCCTTTGGGTTCATCTGAGAGCTGCTCTGCTGGTGTCCGGAGGTTCCCGACCCACCCTGAGAGGAATGGTAGGGGAAGCCAGGGCAGTTCACCTGGCCAGTTACATGAAACACAGCCTGCAACACCAATGGCGCTGGAGCTCGACAACGGCAAGACAGGAGAAGAAAAGTGCTGCACTGTGCCGTGGGACTGGGACAGCCCTGGCATGACGGAGAGCAGCAGGTCTGTGCAGGAAGTCACATGTGTGGATGGCTGCTGCCAGGCTGAGCAAGGCGGCCAGACTCCTGCTGCCACTGAAAGCTACTTGACCTGGGCTTCTTGTCAGGGCAGTGCAGTGTTCATGGCTCCAGGCCTGAGAGAGCGAAGGTGCCCGAGCAGCTGACAGCTTCCTTCCTGCATCTCCACAGTGTTTCCCCAAAACTCAGGCTTGCTGTCCCCTCCCCCCCACCCTTCCAGCACCCCCATTTGCAATCTGTTGATCCCGCTCCTCACCTCCAGCCTGTTCCCCGCCAGCTACGTCACACAAGATGAGTAAACAGGCAGCAGTTCAGCTGCTCATCGGTCTAATGTTATATGTGTAAAATAGAATGACTCTTAACTCTTTTTGCCCAGCTTGTCCAGGCCAACTCCCAGCTCCCAGCCCCAACCCTCAGCAGGGGAGCCACCCACACTATACGTATGTTGGACCCCCGCCAGGTGAACCTCCACGCCTCCCCTGAGGACAGAGCAGGACCACAGGCCCCACCCAACACATCCTGCAGCTCCACCCTCTTCATGTTATCAGAGTCAATATTTGTGGCCTGCTGGATTAGCAAGAAGTGTTTTTATACGAATGATGAAGCAAGTCTTTCAATGCCAGAGAGGCATCATATGATGCCTACTGTGTGTGAGCAGGGCTCATCAAGAGAGGAAGACCCCTGTCGCAGCCGTCTTCCTCTCCCTCCTCTCTCTTCTAGTGGAGAACAAAATAAACTGAAAATTAAGAAATAATCTTTTAAACTAAACAACAGCCTTCATCAGGCTTCTGGGCTGGTTAAAGACTTCATGCATCAATATGAGTTTGCTCATATGACTTCAGTTAAGTTCTGTGCTCAACTGTGTAAAATCAGGTTAAACTATAACTGGATCATGACCCGCATGATCCTGATCGGGATAAACTGTTGTTCATCCATCCTTCCTTCCATCCATCCATGGTTAATACCTTGTGAACCTGTCCCACTGTCTGTCTTAGGCTGTTTGTCTGTGGGACCCATCAGCTAGTGGCAGCCTTACAGCAGTATACAGCAGTATGGCTCTATGGTCGCCTCTGTCATGCTGCCTCTGTCATGTGACCTGAGCAAGGAGCTGCATGTCACAGGCTGCAGATGCAAATGATGGGTCTCAGGTGCCGTGCGAGGAACATTTATTAGAGAAAAAACGGTAAGTAAGCCAGACTCCTGCAACCAAGAGTACATGGGGTCTTCAGTGTGGTCCTGAAACCGTCTCTGTTAACCCAACAGATAACAGGATCTAAAACATTGTTTTACAGTTTTAAGGTCTAGTTTACCTTCTGAATTACATACATTTACAACCAAATAAATGGAATCATATATATATAGTGATCCCTCGCTATATCGCGCCCCCGCTATATCATGGATTTTTACATTACATATTATTATTATTATTATTATTTTTATATTACTCATATCCTTAGCCCGACATCCACATATCATATGTGTTTACAAAGTGTGTTTTAATAAGCTTGCATGTGTTTAAAGTATGTGGGAGTGGTATTTTAAGGCTTAAACTATAAAAAAAAATGTTTATTTATATGGTCTATATCGCGGATTTTCACCTATCGCTGATGAGTCTGGAACGTAACTTCCGCGATGGGCGGGGGATCACTGTAAACAAAACCATAGCAATATAAAAAATGAAAAGACAATAAATGTTAAATAAAAATGACTGACTTCATCACTATAAACATTCTCAGGAGTCGTCAGCAAGATAATAGATTAAAATGACATAGAAAGCCACCCGCCGTCCCTGCCCTCTCCCCCTACTACTAACGTGAAACTTCCTGAGTGGTATGGGAGAGGCTCTGCATTTGCTTGCTCAAATCAAGATTGTTAACAAGGTTGCTGTGCCCATATACAGGGAATTGCAGCAACAGGCAGACAGGGGGCGCCCCACTGTCATATGCACTAGACAAGTTCATGCTGGCTGTTGACAGTTTAAAAAAAAAAGCCGACAGGCGCACACACATTCTCCCTCTGCTTCTCTGCCGTCACACCTCCGCCCTCAGATCAGCTCATCAGAATGAAAGTGGAAGTTCTGCAAAGAGAGCAGATGCAAAGATGAAATGGCCAGTCAGGGCAGTGCTGCAGTGATTGTCAGCACGAAAGCTTGGCCAAGTTAACATCACATAAATAATCCAGCTGTGTTCTTAGCAATGGGGAGGCCATAGGAGGCCAGTGCACGTGAGCCCAGCCAGGGTGAGACAGTACCTATTTGGGGGAGGTGTTGACGTAGTCTGTGCTGCCATTCCCATCACTCTCCATGCTCTCTTGGGACTTGCCTGTGAGGAAGCAGAACTCATGGTGAGGGACCCCCCAGGGTGCTGCCCACTGTGGATGCACACTTACTGGAAGAAGCAGCGTTTCTGCAGAAAAGCGGCCACCCACACTCACTGCAGGCAGTGAATACCTCAGCGTGCTGCACATACACATATGGCATTTCACTACCACAAACTGAAACTTCTCACAGAAAGATCTCTGACTGAAACTGCTGCCTGTTTGTTTGTGCCATGTGCTCAGGATCCAAAAAATCATACAAATTTCAGAGATTCCCCACTATTTCCATAGTAACACCCTCCCTCCAAGTAAGAAATGGCCTGACCTGATGTTAGACCCCCTTTCTCATGTTCCGGCATGTTGATATAGTTCTCACTGTCTGGGAATACAAATGGACAGTTAATCACTGTAGCACAAGGGCAGTATTTTACCTGATCAGTACTGTTCCTGTAGGGTTAGGGTTAGTGATAAGCTTGCTATTGTCCCACTATAGATGTCACACCTGATATACTTCAATATACAGTAATAGAATGCAGTAATCAACCTGAATGAACTCCCCATTTATACAAGTGAACGGACTACTGACTGACTGAAAGACACACAGATAATTTGTCTCTTACCAGATTCTTGTTCTACATTCACGTAAATTTCATCATTGCCTTAAAGAAAGGAGACAAATGTTATCGACTGAGCCAGTAGTTAGCAGAGCCCTGAAACAGCACTGGGCCATGGGGTGTTTCTCATAGTACCTGAAGACAGGCTGGGCTGAGACCCGTCCTTTGGCTTGCTGGGTATGTCATCCGGTAGGACCTCTCTGCAAAGAGCAACCACACACAGTGACGAACAACACTCCCACTCCATTATACAGCCAACTACCCGATTCAATCCGACAACCTTCTGAATATCGGTACAGAGACCTAAGCCACAGAGCCACACTCCCCCTATAATATGGAGCATGTGACCTTTAATCTCCATTCTCAGCCTCTGACTCAGTGCTCTCATACTTCAAGGCCTGTCTGACTTCCTGGATGACTAACATGACCACAAAGTCAGTCATCCCAGGACAAGCACAACTTATCACCTCATCAGAAAGATTTCAACTGAGTTCTGTCCTTGTTTTTCACTCATTTTTTAATAATTTCTGTCCATGGACAACGATGTGGATGCAAACTCACATGTAACCTTGTTTGTCGCCGTCAACATCGTGGTCGCCGTCACTGTCTTGGTTGACGTAGCTATCATCTGGTAGCACAGAGAAAAGCAACATTGTTTCCACTTTATATACACCCCAGACAGGACTTCATTTGGATTCAGTTTAGCCTAACATGAGTCCATACGCAGTTCCAGCTCTCAGTTTAAGCACTTACTTTGTCCTGACCTACTAATCTGATTCCCGTAGCTCGCATTGGGACTGAGGAACAACACATGAATTCATTCCCTGGAAGCCAATGTGCAGTAAATGCAGTAACAACAGGAAACAGCATTACACTGGTTAAGAAGAGCTGAAACTGAGTGAAGAAGAAAGGAGTGCAGGGAAGTGAGAATGACACCCCTGTACAAAGATGAAAAACAGCTCACCATCATCTTCAGTTGGAGTGTATGAGGGTCGGCGCTCTGGCTCCTGCCACGGGGATCTGAGGGAGGAGGGAGCTGGGGTCCTAGGGGGGTCAGAGTACAGTTCAGCTTCATGGTGGCTCAGGAGCTGCTGTCCATCCATCCACCTTCCATACTATTTATCTCTCTTTGGTTCCTAACTGAGCCTCAGGGTTGCATTACGCAAACATTTCTGACAGTTTTGACTATGGGGGACTACATCTGTTTGTTGGAGAGATTTCAGTTTACATGCAGGTATGTGATTCTCGCTTCGGTCTGTTCACCTGTTGTGAATATAGTTTAATAAACTAAAGATTTTCTGTTAGTTTGGCTAGAACAGCTTTCTCACACATGGTGTCAGAGCTGGGATTAATCCCTACGGCCACTTCCGTATTCTGTCTGTTTGACATCTTTAAAGAGCAAAGACACAGATTCCAGTTTGGAGCCCTGACAGGGCAGCCCGGCATGGAAGGTAGCTCAGGCTGTGTGCAGTGACGGAGGAGACCCACAAGGAAATCGCAGGGTTGGAAACACCGGGTCTGGGCACATGGGTGTACCTACTGGTGACGACTGTAGCTGTAATAGCAAGAAACTGTATTATTCACAGCAAAAACATTCATTGTCTAACTTACCCTTAGCAGGGTTTACATGCATAGACGATAGTCCACCAGGGGGCATTGTGAGAAAACCTTCTTGGTCGGCTCCTTCGTTTCCGGTGTCACTTGTTTGTATGAGGATGTGGCAGGAAATGTTGTACACTCACCTGCAAATTTTGTAACATGGCTGCACCATTCTCTATATTCTACCCACTGCTCTACATAGTATTGGTACTTTGCTCTGCCACGTATCATTGTACTACAATGCATGTTGCATTGTATATTGTTAGATATGTTGTAGTAGTTAGTATTTTGTAATTAGGCTGCCCGATATTGGAAAAAAACTCAATTCTGCATCAATCGCTGTATTAATTGCAGTACAGTGGTACCTCAGTTCTCAAACTCATTAGAACCAACCAGTTAGAAAAAAAATGACCTAGAAATCGATCTGAATCTCAGAAGTCGAACCGTGATCGCCGACCTAAGATAACTTGTATGCGCGGGCAAATGAGTCAAGCGGCACGTCTCTCAGCGAAAACAAAGGATAACGCTTCAGTCTCAGCCTCGCATTCGCTGTGATAGCATCGTTTGTTGGTGATAGTGCACATCAGGTAATACACTGTACTTTATATCATTTTGGTAGCCATTGCTCACCAAAAAGTTACGCAATAGTTGTACAAATGTTACAACCTAAAAGTTTGCGATATACGAACAAATTAATGAATATAGAGTAATAATAAAAATAAACAATGGACCGCATGGCATAGTCTAGTGTTGGCACAGTGTTGGGGCATGGTTTGGGGTTGTCACGATCTGCTGAGCTGGGACCGGGGAAGCAGGGACAGGACTCAAGCCATGGGGAAACACGGGGTTTAATTGAGAACAGGCAGAACAACACAATGACGTTACAATGAACGGACTGGGAAAAGAAACTGAAATGCGGACTAAATACAGAGGACTAATGAGAACAACCAGAAACAGCTGATCACACGGGGATCCCACACGAGGTTAATGAGGGGGCGTGGCACACGGAAGGAGAGGACGACAGGACAGGGGTAAAGTTGGGGTACATTCTTTATCGTTTTGGAAGCCATTAAGAAAAAAAATGGTCTTCTTGTTTTATCCTGTTCACATTGTGTTTAAATGCTAAAAAAAAAACATATTTAGGTGTAATTTTTTGGGGCCGGGAACCAATTAACTGGTTTTCCATTATTTTTTATGGGGAAAATTTGATCAGAACTCGAACTTTTTAGGATTCTAACCTGAGTTCTGAACGGATTAAGTTCAAGTTCTGATGTACCACTGTATTTATTTTTTAAAAATTAATTCAAAAATCAATTTGTTGTAGTTATACATATACTAGATAATCCTGAAAATTAACGGTCATTAAAATTGCACAGCTTGCTAAGATTTGTTTGACAATATAAATGCTCTAGAGGAACGTAAACCCCACACTCTTGGTGAATTTTATCATCAAGATTTATAAATAAATAAATTTATAAACATTGCTTATGAGAGAAGGCAAGTAAGAATTTCAAGTTAGAGTTTCATTGTACTTTGTAAACACTGTGCTTTTGTGGAAACTTAAACTGCCATTTAATTTTGAAGACGCTGTACACAGATGGACACAATAGTGCTCACAATATTTTCTCTTTTGCCTCTGAAAATATGCAGTTCCCGGCCATTCAATTTTATACTATCTACCATATACACATAGTCCCGGGACAAAAGGTGACCATACTGCCGCCCCAACTTTTGGTGTTAGTGCAACTCGTGCATGTGCCAAGTTAATTCCTCACGTAGATACACAAACAACACATGGGATCAGCACAGAAAATGCGTGGCGGCCATGATGTACACACATACATGATGTAAGGGTTGAGTATAAATGGTCCTAAGGGGGGGGGGGGGGGGGGAGTTAAGATGATTTCAAGGGTCCCTGACTGACAGGAAACCTAAAACTTCTGGAAGATAAGTGCTGGTCTGGGCTGGAGAACCTATATGATAAGATTTCATGGGACTCAAAAATCTCTGGCAGCATCCCTGGCTTAGATAAACTGTTGCATGGGAACACAGCAGATGCATTTTCACAATGAAGCTTCACCCAAACCCAGGCAGTGTGAAGCTCAGCCTGTTTAAAGGAGCCATGTTAACACTTACCCATAGGCCTCACAACTCTGAAGTCTCCAGGATTGTACCTGAAAGAACAGAGAACAAGGCAGATGTGTTATTGAAATACAGTAGAACCTCGGAACGCAAAAGGCTCTTAACTTGACCAACTCAGATGTGTCTTTTTTTTTTTTTTACTTATTTTACTTCTCCCTCAATGGAAATCTTGGAACTCGACTGTTCCTGCTAAAACTGCATGGGTCGAGAAACGTTCAGCTCTACCAATTCGGACCTCAAATGGGTGGGTCAAAAAAAATTAAGCCTCAACTCGACCGAAAACTTGTAAAATGGCAAAACGACACATTTCCCATTCCAAACAATAACCCCTCCATTCCTCCTCCTGTCCACCTGCCACTGCCAGTATCCTATCAGTTCACCTCAATACAGGTGAAGTCCTCATAAATTGTCATTTATTTCATGTTTATTCCTTTGTATGTGTGCTTTTCCGTATGTGTATCATTTTATATTGATTGATAATGCTTTTTATCATTAGTTAGGTAAGTAGATAGGTTTAAAGAGGCAATCATTATATTATTTCTCATGGGGAAATTTGACTTGGACCTCGACCAAATCGCAACTGAACCAGCCTTCTGGAATGAATTAAGTTCATGTTCCATGGTACCACTGAATATCAGCTAAAGGGCCAGCTGATCCCTTCTGGTTCCTCCTAAGTGTCCAGAGGGGGCTGCAGAAGCTCACAACTTACACTTCATTTGGATGATCGTCTTGTATGAACTGGTGAATAGAAGCTGCAAAAAAGGGAAAGATGCAACACAAGAATCAGTCAAGTCATCAGGGCAAAGCCCTTTATATTTTTGGTATTGTCTTATCAATTCTGTTGCCATGACGACAGGGTTTGGATCTCAGAGAGCAGTGTTTTTTTATTAAGATTTTTAACAGGTTTGAAGCTGATTCGGATGCCAGGGCACTTACTCTGCCTCCATGATTGTCCACAGCTGACGCAAAAGCTGAGCAGCAGTCCCAGACACACCAGCAGAAGCGCTCCATTCAGTAAGGAGCTGAGGACCACTGTATCCATGGCTACAGAGGAGAGGTGACAGGTGGCATGGAGGGTCAATACCCCTCAGGCCGAGCACAGGATGAAGGAAACACCAGGCTTTGTGTTGCAGTGACCTTTGTCCCTCCCCCAGAGCAGCACATTCTGACTCCTTTTTTTGTTTTTATAGAATTATTTCCAAGCAGATCAGTCTCATATATTCTTTCTCTTTTTCTCTTAACTTTTTCCGTGGTTGAGTTCACCTCTGAATTGTCAGGAAGCGGATTTCCTGTGTTCTACAGTGAAACTAATCCAGCCGCCATCTCTCCAGTGGCAATGCTAAGGCCCGATTCTCCTGAGAAACCCGTATTCTAAACATTTTGAAAAAACACACTTAGGTTTCGCCCTGAAAGTGGGTCCCGCCGTGAGGTGAAATTCACCAAAGTAAGCAGAAACAAAGGGGTGGAGCTACCATTTGAGGTCGTTCACCCACCCTGCCCTGATGCAGCGATAAAGCCGGATGCTCGGAAATGGCCGTCAGAGACGGGCTTTGAACTCCATTGTCTCAGCTCTCTAGTAGGAACCTGGGCTGATACCATTAATGTTTATGATGAACATTTCGCTTCAGACGCTCCCAACATACAGTCTGTATAAGCAAAGGCAGACAGCAGCAGGCGTGGGGCTCCAGCACAAATGGCGCTCGGCTGCCCTGTGCATAGGTCACCTCACCTTCACAGAACGCCAGGAGGAGCGACTCCTGTCAGCATTCACCCAAAGCCCGAGTGCGCATCACTAACTAGTTAGAAGAAATTACCAGACTTCAACAGGTGAAATAGGAAGCGAGAGCAGAGCATCAGGACAGAGAGGGAATCGACGGACCCACCTGGACACTTCAGATTCACACCAAGGACCAACGTAGCTCTTGCACACAGAGTTATAAGGGCTTCACATACACACATGCTGACAGAGGACCGACCACCAGAGCTGAATGCCTGACCCTGTACCCCCTTACTCAAGGAGATACCAAAGCACTAGCCAGCACTGATGAGACATGCGGGAAAAGTGGCTGAACTTCCAAACTCCGCACTTACCAGATGTGAAGCAGACGGGAGGGAAAGAGAGGCCAGTAGCAGCATGAGAGGGAGCGGAGGAGCCTGTGGATGCAGCAAGAATCCACAACCTGGAGCCCCAGAGCAACCTCACATAGCATATGAACTGAACCTTTGTCTCTGTCAGCACCGGATGGGCGCCATCTTTGATCTGATCTAGAGCCCCGTTGAGAGTTATCTTCACGTTCTGTCGTATGTTCTTCTCTCAAACCTGTGGTCTTCTGTCACATCTGTACATTCGCTCTTCTCTTCTTTCTTCCTCACTCCCAGCCTCTTGTCCTGTCTGCCTTCACCAGCCGCTCTCGTGCTCAGATCACCACCCTCCCCCTCACCTTCTTGAGGACTGACTTTACCCCTCCCTCAGAGAGGCCCATCTCTCCTCCCCTCACCTGCTCCACACTCTATGATGCAACAGGATGGAGCCCAAAGACACACCAACATGAACATGTCCTGCCAGGCTGGAAGCTTTGGCTGTAATCTGTTTATTCATTAGGATGTCAGGGTGTCTTTTTGAGTGGCGGTCCTTTACGTTGGAGTCTCATTTACATCCTGCTTGAGAGATTTTCAGCTCATGCTCTGTTTTGTCCATCTATATTTCCAACCCTGAATGCAATTCCCCTGATTCAGAAGCGTTGTAGGGCCTGGTGTGCGATCAGCCTACATCAGGATGGGTTTGATGGAGACAAACCCAGAGGACCAGCCAAATTCACTCATTAACTCTATCACACATACATACACACCCACTGCAGGTCTGTTTCTCACCATCCCACAAACAGGAAGCCAGAAAACGCTTCAGGAAGTGATCCGTTATACTTCAAAGAGAAGAGACAGGAAGTGTGTGAAGAGAAGAGCGCTGAGCAGGTGGGGGCAGCAGAGGGATGGAGGGTAGCAGACAGAGGCAGGGAAACACGGCGCCCCCCTCCAGCAGGCAGCAGTAACTGAATGCAGATGTTTAATTTCAGTCACCTGTAGCCTTTCTAACAGGCCCTGTCATTTGAACTATTACTGGCTTTAAAATTACTGACACATTGTTAGAGTGCAAAATGACAGCCCCCATAAGAAATCCCCCAGACAATAAATTCATACTCCATAAAAATGCAAACAGTCCGTCGAGAATCAAGAATGTGATGAAAGCCATCAAACAAGCAGGGGACTGGGGTTACGACTGATGACAGGGAGCATTTTTTAAGGTCTGGCGTCCTGGCGGAGCAGCCATGTCATCCTGCTCGAATGGGCCGACAATATCAGGGAGAGAAAACAACCTGGACAGACACGTTAACACTGCTAATTGGTGAAATTATGACAGCTAAAAACTGCACTGGTATAATTTTCAAGAGCTTCAGGAAGCATTTTATGATAAACATGGGTATTAGGCTGTCCAGTACCAATCACAGAAAAGTCTTAATAAGTAAAAAATATAATAAATTATCACGAAGTTCAGAAGAGTATAAAAA
Source organism: Paramormyrops kingsleyae (assembly GCF_048594095.1). Classification (NCBI taxonomy): domain Eukaryota; kingdom Metazoa; phylum Chordata; class Actinopteri; order Osteoglossiformes; family Mormyridae; genus Paramormyrops; species Paramormyrops kingsleyae. The sequence continues at coordinate 12,434,457 of NC_132818.1, read as the reverse complement.
CCTTAACGTGCCACATAAACTGGGAATATAGACGTGAGTATGATGGCAGTTTTAACCTAGAGGCACGTCATTCTGATGAGGACCCTCAGCCCAGTAGGTGGCGTACAGGAGGTGTCTCACCACTGGAGCGAAGCCGCTGCACAGACACCTGCCAAATGCTGTGTAGCAGCCTGAAGCCACACCGATGACATCAGCACCTGTGTACGATTAGTATCTGACCGTAACAGAGTCCTGCAGAAAGTGTCACATCATGATCATCACCGGGCTGCTGACCACCATCACTAGGGGGCGCCCCACCTCAATCTAAAGTCCTTTCAATGTGGGCGTAATAATAAGTTTGTACACCAGTCCGAGATTCAGGCAAATTGAAAGTTCTTCAAACTTCCAACAACATCTGCAAGCCTAGCTTTAAGCCTTCACTTCTCACTTATCCGAGGTAATGGGTGTTTTATGATAAAGTTTTATGGAAAATACGACCATTAAATACATTTTGCCTGTTGCTGCTTTACTTGCTCCTGAAAACAGGTCAATGAATACAAACAAAAATCACAACGATAAGAAATGGCCTGAAACAGTTTGGCTGAACAGAAAAAAGTCCAATTAATTTGTGGTGTGTGTGGTCCCCGTCCTCGCTGTCATTTTACTTTGCGTTTCAGAGACGTACTCGTGCCTTTGTGTCCCGGCCCTGCGTGCCCCCCAGCCTGTGCCAATCGCTCTGAGTCCGCAGGCCCGAGTGCCGGACACCTGGCCGCCCGCTCCGTGCCTGCGTTTCATCCTCACGCTGAGATTTCCTTGTGCCTTTTCCCCTCTCCGTCTCTCTCTCTCTTTCTCTGTGTTGGGACCGTGTGTTCAGGGGGACACTGTCGTCCTCTCTGTGTGATTAGAGCTTCAGGTACTACATTGACTTCTAATTATATAAAATATGATATAATATAATTATACTGAAATAGCTGGCCTCCGTGTGCTGTTTATGAGTGTGTGAGTATGTCTTGCTGTGTGATAACGACCCACCAGCCCCATTAGCTTATTCTGGGTTAAAGCATTTTTAGTGGCCATAGTGATAATAGTTACTACAGTAATTATTGATGTTATTCAGTGGGGTGGGGGGGGGGGCAGTGATAATATGGCAGGAAGAGGGGGCCTGATTTGACTGAGCAGACACCACACAGCCGCTAACCTTACAGGAAACCAGGCGTTCGGTCCGTTCCGGGTGCAGATGGAGATGAATTTGTTCATTCTGGACGGCATGGTGACTCACACCTCCAGGATTAGTGGTTCCCACTGCTGCACCGTGTGTGAAATTTGCATATTCTTGCTGTATCCTGCACGTTTCCTCACACAATCCAAAGCTGTAATCAGGCTGATTGGTGTGTGTATGTATGTAAGGTGTTATCGGCCTTATGTTGCCTAGGATAAGCAGTTAGAAGATGAATCGATAGTTAAGTCTGAAGATGCCATATCAGTTTGTGTGTGAACGAAGGTGACTGTCGGGGGTGATTCTAGGATTTGACCCTTAGGGGCAGGGGTGCTGCTAGAGATTTCGGGCCCCATGAAAGCATCTCAAATTGGGCCCTCAACCCAGATCAATACAATTATGTTTCAGATTTCTTTTGGACTCGTCCTATCTTTACTGCACCCTTGTCAGGGGGGTTCAGCCCTTCAAGAAATACAGGATAATTAAATTTGCCGAGTTGGGAGGGGGGGGGGGTTGATAATACAGTCATGGCAGTGACACAAATTTTGTGCAGCTTTGCTTGCATTTTTAGATCATTTTTATATTGTGAAAAACAATTGCCTACTTTTTGGTCAATTAGTCACATAACATGATTTGATATTGGTTGTTTATGTTATTTTGGGTAATAAAACTCTGTTTCTTTGTTAATGCTTCTGTGTCCTCCTGACTCTTCTGCTTGGTCCCCTAACAGTATAGTTCACTACAGTACTTCATTTTTCAGATGTCAGAAGGGGGCTTCATCAGAGAAAATAACTTTGCACCAGTCTTCTGAAGTACAAGGATTGGACAGCAGAATACCGGTGCAAAGTTATTTTCTCAGATGAAGCCCCCTTCCTACATCTGAAAAATTGACTGTCTGGAGAAGAAAAGGTGACTAATCCCTTAATCCCAGGGGTCATCTATCAGCATACAATACACAATCAGAAAAGGAATGTTGGTTATGCGGATGGATGGTTCTCTTGGTGTCTGAGTGGGTGACTGAGAGGTCATGTGCAGCAGACCTGTCATCCATGGTCTGGTAGAACCTATTCAGACCAACGCCGTGGGCAGTGGTGGCTTAATTGTTAGGGAAGTGCACTTGTAATTAAATGATTGCTGGTTTGAATCCCTGACCAGCAAGGCAACACTGAGGTACCCTAAGCAAGGTACCGCCCCCAAGTGCTGAATTAGCTGCCCCCTGCTATGTCATGATGTCACATATGAGTTAAATGCAGAGGATACGTTTTGTTGTTGAGCACTTTGGGCTGTGGTGTATCAACACTGATCTCTAAAAAAATTAAATGCATTTCATTCAAGGTCTAAATCAGTGTGTGGTGATTCAGATGGTTGAACAACCTTCCCTGGCCAGGCCATTTCAGAGGGTCACGCCTACAGCATGTGTTGGGGATTTCAGTTGCCAAAAAGAGTGGTGATTACTGGTTGGTGCCTGAGCGCTTATGTGTGTGGACCAGGTATGCATTACATTGTGGGGACCAAATGTCTCTACAATGTGATAAAAACCTGTTGTTTTGACTCTGTGGGGACCATTTTTTCAGTCCCCACAATTTTAGAAAAATCTGTTGCTGCAGATTTAACTTAAAAATGCCAAAAGACTTGTAATCTGTTTGGTTACGTATGGTTTAGGATACAGCTGGGTAGGTAAGGTTGTCATTGTAGGGATTAGGGTTTTGCCCGTGGAAATTAATGGATGGTCCCCCACAAAGATATGAGTATAGGACTGTGTGTGAATGCATGTGTGTGTGTGAGAGAGAGACTTTTACAGGTGTTTGAAAGCATGTACAGCAATGGCAGAATATTGCATTTCCTTACAGGTGTGCTGAGCCCATATCTCTTCCTTTCTCTCTTCCACGTCTTCGGTCTTGTGCCCAAGTATAACCTGGCTGATGTGCTCCCCCTAGTGATGCAAAGTGGCTCTACAACACTAACCTTCAGGTGTCACTCTGTACCATAAAACCAAAGTTATATCCATGCTGTCCAATGACCAGAGGCTGCCTTTGAGTTCGATTAGCCTATGATCATCCACATTCACATAGTTGAATAGCGTCATTTGACATGAGGAAGCATTCCCATGGGATGGCAGTGTGTCCAGTTGCTGTGGGAACCAGGCTGTAGCTCACAGTGTTCTCTATAGCCAGTTACATTAACAGGCACTACTTGACTGTGGACACGGTGGTCCAGCTGTGCGAGGGAGAGGGTGCTGTTGGGCAACTAATACCATTACCCACTAATACCATTGTTTTGAGTCTGCTGACCTGGCAACCTTTTAGGATGTGGACCTGAACTACAGTATGGGAGGTACCATGGGGAACATGGATAAATGCACAGGGCAGCCAACAGGGGGCATAGCAGCTGGGACAGGGGGGGGGGTATTCTGGTCTGGGTATGGGGGAGGGGGAGGTATTCTGCTTGTGCTCTGTTTATGTTAACTCCTGTTCTCTCTCCCATTTCAGATGCCTTCACAGATACAGTGATGAGTGGATTCCAGTAGATGGTGAGCACAGAGAGAAGGATCTGGAGTTTTGGGACAATGTGGACATCAGCAGCTTGAGAGAGATGTCAGCTGGAGGCCAATGGACTGAGTGCAGCCACCCTGCCACGTGGTCCGTGTTGACACACGAGAAGACAGAAGAAGAGAAGTACTACAACATGTCAATGAGCAGCAGGTCTGTGCAGGAAGTCACATGTGTAGAGGATCATTTAAAATCTTTTTCTCTCTCTCAGGGATGATAAATATGCTCTTCTCCCTCAGTGGGCCTTGTCCTCTCTGCCCAGCCATGTAGGGGGACCCCACTGCAGCCGACCTGCTGCTTCAAGCTCCCCCAAGACCTTGGGCTGGACAATTCTGGCTAAAATATGAATCATGATTTTTCTCCATGTGAATTTGAGATCACGACTCTCTCAAATGATTCTCCTTCTTTCAGCAAAAACAGTTATTGCACTAAAGTAACAATAAAAAATATACACAGCACTTGAAAGTTTCTTGGAACAAAAAATGGTATTATCCTTATTTTAGACCCTTAAAAGTAAATAAAAATCTGTTGAACATAAATGATAGAACATTAATAAATTAAAATAAATAATAATAATAATAATAAACATATAGCACTTGTGTTTTTGGGCACTCAGTCAACTTTGGCCAAGAACACTAGCTTGTTAACATTTTGAGGCTTTTAGAGAGGAACGCAGGCATGACATAATGTTCCCTCCTGTTCTGAAAACCCTTTCTGAGGGGGAACTTATTGCAGTGATACATGGGTATTTCCTGGCCTTCTAAAAAGCGCATTACCGCCACCAAGTGGGCTGAGTGTGAATTGCCGTAAATTAGAAATGAGATTGTACACATGGGAATCGACTTTCGATTAATCGCGCAGCCCTACCTCCAGCCACCCGCTAGCAGGCTTTGCAGAGTAAGGTGTCCTGCTCAATAGGAGAGCGCTGTCTCCTCAGCAGCCCTGGCCGTCTGACCCCCCTGCTCCTCCCACTGGCAGCCCTGCCCACCGCATCACTAAGTTGGCAAGCCCTGTAAGTGGATGCAAGTGGTTTCACCTACACTGTATCCCTGGTTCATTTCCAGTAAAGTACAGATGAGCGGTTTATTGCAAGATGTGGAGGTGTCGTTTCATCATGTGATTGGCTCTCCTCTCTGAGATCTGTACAGACACGCCAATACCTTGGGACCTGTCTGTGACACTCAGGCACATCCTGCCTTCTGAAAGAATCACAAATGTCAGCTTAGTCTAATACAGCTTCATGTTTGCACTCTTTGTGAGGGTTGATGATCTCCCAGTGAATGAGGACGTGATAGCAGAACTCCAACGAGAGCAGCAGTAAATATTTCGTTGTCTTTCTGCTGATCTTCCTCACCTGTGCATCTGTCTCCCCCTGAACAATGGAACCTGGCTTCTCTATATCCTCCTGAGACCCAAGGAAAAAAGTGTCCTTCAATTGTAGGTTATTTGTCTTTGGAGGAAATAAGACATCTTACAATTTAGATTTTTTCAAATTTATTTTTATTTTTAATTTCACAGCATGTCCTCTTTAGTGTACAACAGGAATAAATATGTTTCTTTACATCAGTGAAAAGATAGATGCAAAAACAAAATGTCCACTACAATGGACATAAATTAATGGGTGGGGCCTCAGGAGGATATATCTCCCACTGCCCCCTCAACACAGCAAAGATCACAAATAGAGGAACTTCGGAAGTTTGGCCGAAATTCACCGCCAGTGACTTTAAGCAAGACACCGCGTACTTTACCGCGGTATTGGAGTTTAAACTCGAACCCGCTTTCTGGAATATTTCAGTATAGATCCGCATATCCCCACGTACATCATCAAGCGAGAATACCAGCGAGGTAAGAAGTGGTTTCTGGTTTAAACCTTAACTATGACACCACGGGAAAGTTAACTTTACATTCACTTTTCTGGCTGTAATATCTTTCAACAAAACAAGCAACACCCTTTCATTTTCCAGATTTCTTTACAGCGAATTTTAATTAATATTTCAGTGTTTGTGTGTGAACTTCACCTTCAATATCCCAGCTGCCTTGTTTACAGTAACTGGCGGTGAATGGACACCATGAAGTAATTATTAATAAATACGTATAAAAACACATATGAAAATTACGTGGTGTGCATTGCCCCCCCGTGGTTAAATGTGGGACCGTCGTTATGCCAAATAAATGTGTACTTGTTAACCTTTTGTATTTAAGTTCCTGATCCTGTTCTCTTCCTCCTGGAGTCATTTATGTTTGTCAGTGCTGTATTTCCTGTAACTCCTGAGGTGTGTTTCCTGTCTTTGAGGTCACCCTGTGTTTTGTTATTTGTTGCCCTGACCTTTTGTAATTAGTCTTTGTTTTTCCTATTTTTAATTTTGACGCCTCGCGGTCCATTTATTTTGTAGTTGTTCTTGGTGTGTCCAATTTTGTGTAATAAACCCCCGTGTTCCTGTGCGCCGCCCGTGGGTCGTCCTCATTCTCTTCCTGCCTGCACTATCCCACGCCCTCGTGCCGGAACCACCCGAGTCCATGACATAGAAGTGTGTGGGATCAGGCCTAGTACTCACTGTGTGTGTCAGTCAGGTAAAGAAGTCGACCTTAAACCCCAACACCAAAGAGTTCAAACTGAACAAGATTCCCCTGGCCATGATGAGTCTACAGCATCTGTGTCCCAGCCGACATGCTCCGTGATATGGGGGGGGGGGGGGGGTATATGCCCCCACGTGCTTCTGCCAGGCTGAGCAAGGCGGCCAGACTCCTGCTGCCACTGAAAGCTACTTGACCTGGGCTTCTTGTCAGGGCAGTGCAGTGTTCATGGCTCCAGGCCTGAGAGAGCGAAGGTGCCCAAGCAGCTGACAGCTTCCTTCCTGCATCTCCACAGTGTTTCCCCAAAACTCAGGCTTGCTGTCCCCACCCCCCACACTTCCAGCACCCCCATTTGCAATCTGTTGATCCCGCTGCTAACTGGATCATGATCCACATGATCCTGATTGGGATAAGCTGTTGTAGTCAGTTCATCCATCCTTCCTGCCATCCATCCATGGTTAATGCCTTGTGAACCCGTCCCACTGTCTGTCTTAAGCTTGTCTGTGAGACCCATTAGCTAGTTGCAGCAGCACTGGCGTGCACAGATAGAGACGAGGTGGTGCTGAAGCACTTGCCCTTTTGCCCTCAGTCCAAAAAAGTGCCCTTTTGAAAGACGTGATTTTTATTTTTTTTTTAAAGCTGCGCGATTTAAAAAGGTGTGAAAATAATGGCTTGATTTGTGCCCCTTCTTCAAAGACACCCGAACCCTGTCGCTTTTTCACTGTCACCGTGTCACGTGAACACGCTTGCAGTTCATTTGTTGTGAGGCGTGTAGCAGCGGCATGACATAGGACTACTTGGAGTAGGCATAGTAGGCTAACTATAGCGACTGGGAGCCACGGCGGACAACACGGCAGCTCTTTCCCTTCCCAACCAGTCAGGTAACCCATGAATCGAGTGAAATTATTCTGTTTGCCCTCTAAGACCAACCTGCAATTGTTTTGTTGTGAAGTAGCCTGTCAGAAACTGCACATGACAAACTTTGCCAGCTTGCCCCCTCCATCCATCCATATGGATAAACAAAAAAACGACACATTTAAAATGTAACCTAAACCATTTAGGCAACCCCACTCTCCATCAATTCCGACCTTTTTGCATACACTATTGAAAATATCACGTTATGCTATAGGCTACATGCCGTTAGGCAGAGGGCTCTTTTGAGCCCATTTTTCGTTACAAATTTTAGGATGATCTCACGGAAATCTGTGAATAAATACAAAGTTTTCAAACTGAAGTCAGTGACGGGAAGACATCACACTTTTTAGAGATGGAACTGCAGAAAAACCTAAAACCTTGACATGATTATGAATAATAGAATTATGGACGTTTCTCCGTTTTTGTGGATTAGCCTTTCCATAACTAACGTCAACTACTGTCCTACTTTGGTAAGATTGAAATTAATGTCTTTGACTGTCTTTAGTAGGTGTCTCCTGTGAGAAAGTTAGAACACCGTCCAACTGTCTAAAGATGCAGTCTTTAGCCTAACTGGTTGTTACTGACTCAGCGATGCTCGCAGACATTTACGCACTGTGTTGTGACCTGATTGTGACAGAACAGTGACGTTGTTATTGGTAGTTTGAAGGGTACGGTGTTGGGGGTGCATGTTAAAAGTTTTGAGAAGCACTGGTTAGACATGTTAATTTTTTTTGGTGTAACATATTGGCAACATTAACACATTAATTTGCTAAAGGAAAAATAGGCAGTTCCCAATTGCCTGTGAAAACGACCATTCTGCCCTGTTCTTGTAATGACCACAGTCAGTCTTATTCGTTCTCATACATTTTGGTCTATTTTTAGAGAATGTTTTGAAATAAAAGTCAAATTGCATTTAACCTGTGCGTTTTTTTTATTATAAAAAGAAAAGGTTTTCCACATATGCAAAAAGTGCCCTTTTTTCCCCCTGGAGCACTTGCCCCCCAAAATGTCTGTGCACACCACTGTGCAGCAGTATGGCTTTATGGTCGCCTCTGTCAAGCTGCCTCTGTCATGTGACCTAAGCAAGGAGTCGGTTCATCCATCCTTCCTTCCATCCCCTCATCCGTCCATCTCAAACTTTTGGTTGGACCCTGTGATGATGTTTGCTGCTGATTTGTGTTCAGTGTGCAATATGGCATTACATGACAGCACAGAGAAAATTATTTTGAATGGTTTGCTGGTCTTTGCTTTAAATTGATTTAATCTTTTTAGCAAATAAGTCTCCTCACCTGCTGGGTTAATGCTGTGTGAACCCGTCCCACTGTCTGTCTTAAGCTGTTTGTCTGTGGGACCCATCAGCTAGTGGCAGCCTTACAGCAGTATACAGCAGTATGGTTTTATGGTTGCTTTGATGCTGCCTCTGTCATGTGACCTGAGAAAGGGGCTGCATGTCACAGGCTGCAGATGCAAATGATGGGTCTCAGGTGCCGTGCGAGGAACATTTATTAGAGAAAAAAATGGTAAGTAAGCCAGACTCCTGCAACCAAGAGTAAATGGGGTCTTCAGTGTGGTCCTGAAACCGTCTCTGTTAACCCAACAGATAACAGGATCTAAAACATTGTTTTACAATTTAAGGTCTAGTTTACCTTTTGAATTACATACATTTACAACCAAATAAATGGAATCAGCTATATAAACAAAACCATAGCAATATGAAAAATGAAAAGATGATAAATGTTAAATAAAAATGACTGACTTCATCACTATAAACATTCTCAGGAGTCGTCAGCAAGGTAATAGATTAAAATGACATAGAAACCCCCCCCCCCATTTTACTAACCTGAAACTTCCTGAGTGGTATGGGAGAGGCTCTGCATTTGCTGCATTTGCTCACTCAAAACAAGATTGCTAACAAGGTTGCTGTGCCCACATACGGGGAATTGCCACAACAGGCAGACAATGGGCGCCGTATTGCTGTACCCACTAACCGAGTTCATATTAACTGTTGACTCTTTATAAAAAACATCAGAGTTGTCAGGCCCACACACATTCTCCCTCTGCTTCTCTGCCACCACAACTCCGCCCGCAAATCAGCTCATCAGAACGAAAGTGGAAGTTCTGCAAAGAGACCAGAAGCAAAGATGAAATGGCCAGTCAGGGTAGAGATGCAGTGGTGTACAACAAGAAAGCTGGGCCAAGTTAACATCACATACAGTCATGTGAAAAAATTAAGACACCCCATTAAATATTTAGTTCTTTATTAAGAAATATCAAAATATCAGTATTGAATATTCTTTCAAATTACATCTGTAGATAGAGCTGATGTAATTGCATCAGCTATGCAAAAACTAGAAACATATTCACTTATTTAACACGTGACAGCCGGGAGTGGCAATCGAGAGCAGCAGCGCTTACACAGACAGCCGCAGTGCATTCAGAACAGACATTGAAACTGAAGTATCGGTCTCATGATGCTGCCATACGCATGCGTGTTTCGATAGACAGGCAGTAGAAGCAGAGTACAAGGCTGCTTTTCACGGACATGTCCTGGAAATTGTAGCTTTTATGGACGCTACGTCGCTACTTGATCAAAACAATAACGTAACTACTGGAAAGTTATTTGATTCAGAAATCAGCGACGCTACAGGCAAGCCACTAGATAATGTAGTTAAACTAATAGCTTCGCTACATGTTGCGGCGCTACCGCCCATCACTGACCCTGTGCGTTAATAGCTAATATTTCCCCCTTTAGCTGACATAACCTAAATGACACGTTTCCTATAACCATCTATCAATCTCTGACATCGACTAGCAGGAAGTTTTCCCCACTCTCCAATGCAGAATTCCTTAAGCTGTGTGATGTTTGAAGGATGTCTTGCATGCACTTCCGCTTCAAATCACCACACAGCATCTCAATAGGATTCAGATCCGGGCTTTGACTTGACCATTCCAGAACTCTCCTTTTATCTTTGTAAGCCATTCCTTGGTAGATTTACTGGAAAGTTTTGGGTCATTGTCATTTGCATGGTCCACCCCCACTTCAGCTTCAACATCTGGACAGATGTTTTCACATTGTCCTCAAGCACCCTATGATGAAGAATTCATAGTGGATTCTATGACGGTGAGCTGGCCAGGATCTGCTGCAGCAAAGCAGCCCCAAACCATGACATTTCCACACCCATGCTTCACAGTTGGTATGAGGTTCTTTTGCTCAAAAGTTGTCTTTGGTTTACGGCAAACATGTCCACTGTTACTGCGCCCAAATAATTCAATTTCAGATTCATCAGTTCAAAAGTCCCAGTCTTTGTCTAGGTGGGTCGTTGGCAAACTTAAGTGTTGCCCAGATGTTTTTTTGACAGCAAGGGTTTCCTCCTTGCATAGCTCCCATGAAAATCAAACTTGTGCAGTCTCTTTCTGATGGTAGATGTATGTACCTTGACATCAACTGTGGCAAGAGCTCCCTGTACGACTCGTGATGACATTTTAGGAATTTTGGAGACTTATTTCAGCATATTGCGGTTCTTTGCCTGAACTTGCTTGGACAGCCTGTCCTGGCCATGCTGGCAGTTGTTTTAAATGTTCTCCACTTGTAAATTATTCTCCAGACAGTGGAATGGCTGATTCCAAACTCTCTTGAAATATTGTTATAACCTTCCCAGACTCATATGCATCTATATGCATCTTCTTTCTGAAGGCCTCAGCAAGCTCTTTGGACCTCACCGTGGTGATCCCTCTCATTTCAACAATCAAGAGCAAACCAAACTAAATGCCTGTGGTTTAAATGAGACTCCACCAAAAAGCTCTGTGATGATGATGATCATTTTCCCCGGATATGGTGCACCTGAATCTAATTCTAAGAATTTTAAATTGTGATGAATGTGATGGTGTCCTAACTTTTTCTTCAGTGCAAACTTGGATCATAGTTAAGTTCTTTTCATAAATAAGTGAATTTGTTTCTTGTTCTTGCATAGATGATGCAATTTCATCACTGTCATCTACAGATATAATTTGAAAGAAGATTTAATACTGATATGTTGCAATTTCTTAATAAAGAACTGTCACGCCCTGCTCCGTCCGCTCCCGATGTGTGCCACGCCCCCTCATTATCCACGTGTGCTTTCCCGATTGTGCCCAGCTGTTCCTTGTTATGTCGGCTTGTCTTCTGTATTTAGTCCGCGTCTGAGTCAGTCTTCCCCAGATCCGTCAGTAATGTTAGTTGGTGTTTTGGTCCTGTCCTCCGTGAATAAACCCCGTTTACCTGCATTCACGGATTGCCTCGCCTGTTTCCTGGCTCGCTCGCTCACCCATCGTAACAAGAACTAAATATTTAATGGGGTGTCCTAATTTTTTCACATGACTGTAAATAATCCAGCTGTGTTCTTAGCAATGGGGAGGCCATAGGAGGCCAGTGCACGTGAGCCCAGCCAGGGTGAGACAGTACCTATTTGGGGGAGGTGTTGACGTAGTCTGTGCTGCCATTCCCATCACTCTCCATGCTCTCTTGGGACTTGCCTGTGAGGAAGCAGAACTCATGGTGAGGGACCCCCCAGGGTGCTGCCCACTGTGGATGCACACTTACTGGAAGAAGCAGTGTTTCTGCAGAAAAGCGGCCACCCACACTCACTGCAGGCAGTGAATACCTCAGCGTGCTGCACATACACATATGGCATTTCACTACCACAAACTGAAACTTCTCACAGAAAGATCTCTGACTGAAACTGCTGCCTGTGTGCCATGTGCTCAGGATCCAAAAAATCATACAAATTTCAGAGATTCCCCACTATTTCCATAGTAACACCCTCCCTCCAAGTAAGAAATGGCCTGACCTGGTGTTAGACCCCCCTTCTCATGTTCCGGCATGTTGATATAGTTCTCACTGTCTGGGAATACAAATGGACAGTTAATCACTGTAGCACAAGGGCAGTAATCAAACTGAATGAACTCCCCATTTATACAAGTGAAAGGACTACTGACTGACTGAAAGACACACAGATAAGACTGCACAACAATTTTTTTTTTTTAAGTTTTGCTTCCTGAAAAGTTTTTGTTGATTGCGACAGGTACCTGGTGGGTATGAACAAATATAATTTTGGTTTTGCTGCATCACGTAGGAACTCTGAGAAATAGATAGTTAACTGTTTATGTATTGAATCGCATTTAGGTTTCTCATACGCTATTAAGTAACATAATCACAAGTGTTTTGCTCTTGATTTTCATTTGTGTTCAATGTCAGGTTGTAGTGTCCAGCAGTAGTCAGCAGAAATATTCATACCTGGTGACAGCAAACACCATCCCTGCAGCCTCGAACCCAGAAATTTGGCTTTTGCTTTTGACAGACCCAAATCTCTGACCAGATCATTTAATTCTGACTGTTATGAGATGTGGATCACCTGATGAGCATGGATCAAAATTCAAATCGTTGCCACTGCCAGTTTCCTGCACCACAGTCTTTTCACCTGGTTCGTCTAAGGTAGGGTCCTCTGGTGGTTTCGGATTTGGAAGACTGTTATCATGTGGCACGGATCTCATTTCTGAAGGCAGATTAGGGAATTCAATTGACTTCTTGTTTTTGGCAGAGAAACCAGACACATTAGTCAAACAGAAGTAACAGTCCATCACATGGTCTTTTGTATCATCAGGACAGCAAACGGCATTGTCTTTCTGAGCCAGGCACTCAGACAGACAGCACATGTCGCACAGCAAACGTGAGGCGCCCATTCCTTGTCTTGATCACTGATTTTACAGCCAAAGTACAGATGATATGCTTTCTTCACAAAAGCAGTCATTGAGTGTCTCTGAGGCGCAAGAGTATATTTGCCACAAATATAGCAGAATGTATCGAGGCTGTTATGACATTGACAAGACATATCGACCGACACCAGTCGTCCTGCAAATGTCCATAGCATCTAGCATACTTGTTACATTGCTACTGGGTCAATGCTATAGTCTGAAACAATACATACACACTATCAGGTCTAACTTAACCCAATGAACGGCACCTGTGTATGCAAGCTGCTTTTATAGCCTGCTGAGGCAGTGTCAAGCTGGCTCTGGCCTGCCCAGGCTGCAAACTTCCACAGAACAGTTTCCAACTTGGCCTGATTTCATGCCTAGACATTCCCAGACTGTGCAAAACACTGTTGATAGGTCTCTTGCAGAAACAAAAAATTTTGGACAGAAATATATATTTTTAAAAAAAAAAAACATGAGAAAACTGAAGATTTCGATGAAACGGTACATGATAGGCAAATTTGGATGTGATTTTCGTGATCAGCAGCCAAAAACCTATGAGGAACACCCAACAGTGTGCAAATACTGCAGAAGCCAAATACTTTGTTGTGCAGTGTAATTTGTCTCTTACCAGGCTTTTGTAAGCAGCCATTCACGTAATCTTCATCGCCTAAAAGAGAGGAGACAGATGTTACAGGCTGAGCCAGTGATTGGTGGGTCCCTGAAGCAGCACTGGGCTGGGAGCATCCCTCACGGTACCTGAAGTTAGACTCTGCTGAGACCCGTTCTTCTGCATGCTGGAGATTGTAGCTGGTAGGACCTCAGGGGTAACACCCGGTAAGACAAATCTGTGCACAGAGCAACCACACACAGTGACGAACAACACTCCCGCTCCATGCTATGAGTCAAAGTCATGTATTGCAAGTAAGTTGTTGATAATAAGGCCAGTTCCACAGGCCAACCAAAGATTGGTGCAACTTATTCCTTATAAACAGTCACTGAAATTATACTTTATTGGCCATTTGCAGAAGCATGGGGATTGCTTTCTGGGGGTTAAGGGCCTAACAGTGATGTCATTATTCTGCCAACCACCAGATTCAAACCGACAACCTTCTGAATATCGGTACAGAGACCTAAGCTGCAGTGCCACACTACTCCTATAATATGGAGCATGTGACCTTAAATCTCCATTCTCAGCCTCTGACTCAGTGCTCTCATACTTCAAGGCCTGTCTGACTTCCTGGATGACTAACATGACCACAAAGTCAGTCATCCCAGGACAAGCACAACTTATCACCTCATCAGAAAGATTTCAACTGAGTTCTGTCCTTGTATTTCACTCAATTTTGAATAGTTTCTCTCCATGGACAATGATGTGGATGCAAACTCACATGTAACCATTGCCTCCGTTGACGTAATCATCTGATAATAAAGAGAAGAGCGACTGATCAGTATTCCCACATACATGTGTATTTTCAGCATTTCATTTAGACTCTGTATAGCCAAACATGAGCCTATGTGCAGTTCCAGCCCTCAGTTTAAGCACTTACTTTGTCCTGACCTACTAATCTGATTCTCGTAGCTCGCATTGAGACTGAGGAACAACACATGAATTCATTCCCTGGAAGCCAATGTGCAGTAAATGCAGTAACAACAGGAAACAAGAAGAAGATCTGAAACTGAGTGAGGAAGAAAGGAGTGCAGGAAAGTGAGAATGACACCCCTGTAAAAAGATGAAAGACAGCTCACCATCGTCTTCAGTCGGAGTGTTTGAGGGTCGGCGCTCTGGCTCCGGACTAGGGGATTTGAGGGAGGAGGGAGCTGGGGTCCTAGGGGGGTCAGAGTACAGTTCAGCTTCATGGTGGCTCAGGAGCTGCTGTCCATCCATCCACCTTCCATACTATTTATCTCTCTTTGGTTCCTAACTGAGCCTCAGGGTTGCATTACGCAAACATTTCTGACAGTTTTGACTATGGGGGACTACATCTGTTTGTTGGAGAGATTTCAGTTTACATGCAGGTATGTGATTCTCGCTTCGGACTGTTCACCTGTTGTGAATATAGTTTAATAAACTAAAGATTTTCTGTTAGTTTGGCTAGAACAGCTTTCTCACACATGGTGTCAGAGCTGGGATTAATCCCTACGGCCACTTCCGTATTCTGTCTGTTTGACATCTTTAAAGAACAAAGACACAGATTCCAGTTTGGAGCCCTGACAGGGCAGCCCAGCATGGAAGGTAGCTCAGGCTGTGTGCAGTGAAGGAGGAGACCCACAAGGAAATCGCAGGGTTGGAAACACCGGGTCTGGGCACATTGGTGTCGACTGTAGCTGTAATAACAAGAAAATGTATTATTCACAGCAAAAACATTCTTCGTCTAACTTACCCTCTTTATCATCTATGTATGTGAACCCTGCTAAGTACAGTCACACAAGTTATATATCATCCATAAATCATGGTCACATTGATATAGAATCAGACACTAAGAATGTGTGCATTGATGGGCAGCATTAAGCAAGGGCACCATAAAGGGGGGGGGACGATTCCAAGGGCTCCTGACTGACGGAACCTAAAACATCTGGACCACAATTGGATTGGTCTGGGTTGGGGACCCAAAAATCTCTGACAGCATCCCTGGCTTTGAGAAACTGTTGCATGGGAACACAGCAGATGCGTTTTGACAATGAAGCTTCATCCAAACCCTGGCAGTGTGAAGCTCAACCTGTTTAATGGAGCCATGTTAACACTTACCCATAGGCCTCACAACTCTGAAGTCTCCAGGATTGTACCTGAAAGAACAGAGAACAAGGCAGATGTGTTATTGAAATACAGTAGAACCTCGGAACGCAAAAGGCTCTTAACTTGACCAACTCAGATGTGTCTTTTTTTTTTTTTTATGCTTATTTTACTTCTCCCTCAACGGAAATCTTGGAACTCGACTGTTCCTGCTAAAACTGCATGGGTCGAGAAACGTTCAGCTCTACCAATTCGGACCTCGAATGGGTGGGTCAAGAAAAATTAAGCCTCAACTCGACCGAAAACTTGTAAAATGGCAAAACGACACACCTCCCATTCCAAACAATAACCCCTCCATTCCTCCTCCTGTCCACCTGCCACTGCCAGTATCCTATCAGTTCACCTCAATACAGGTGAAGTCCTCATAAATTGTCATTTATTTCATGTTTATTCCTTTGTATGTGTGCTTTTCCGTATGTGTATCATTTTATATTGATTGATAATGCTTTTTATCATTAGTAAGGTAAGTAGAGAGGTTTAAAGAGGCAATCATTTGGGGGTCTGGAATGGATTAAATTAAATTTATATTATTTCTCATGGGGAAATTTGACTTGGACCTCGACCAAATCGCAACTCAACCAGCCTTCTGGAATGAATTAAGTTCATGTTCCATGGTACCACTGAATATCAGCTAAAGGGCCAGCTGATCCCTTCTGGTTCCCCCTAAGTGTCCAGAGGGGGCTGCAGAAGCTCACAACTTACACATCATCTTGTATGGACTGGTGGATAGAAGCTGCAAAAAAGGGAAAGATGCAACACAAGAATCAGTCAAGTCATCAGGGCAAAGCCCTTTATATTTTTGGTATTGTCTTATCAATTCTGTTGCCATGACGACAGGGTTTGGATCTCAGAAAGCAGTGTTTTTTTATTAAGATTTTTAACAGGTTTGAAGCTGATTCGGATGCCAGGGCACTTACTCTGCCTCCACGATTGTCCACAGCTGACGCAAAAGCTGAGCAGCAGTCCCAGACACACCAGCAGAAGGACTCCATTCAGTAAGGAGCTGAGGACCACTGTATCCATGGCTACAGAGGAGAGGTGACAGGTGGCATGGAGGGTCAATACCCCTCAGGCCGAGCACAGGATGAAGGAAACACCAGGCTTTGTGTTGCAGTGACCTTTGTCCCTCCCCCAGAGCAGCACATTCTGACTCCTTTTTTTGTTTTTATAGAATTATTTCCAAGCAGATCTGTCTCATATATTCTTTCTCTTTTTCTCTTAA
The DNA here is from genome assembly GCF_048594095.1 of Paramormyrops kingsleyae. Taxonomy (NCBI): domain Eukaryota; kingdom Metazoa; phylum Chordata; class Actinopteri; order Osteoglossiformes; family Mormyridae; genus Paramormyrops; species Paramormyrops kingsleyae. The sequence continues at coordinate 12,417,478 of NC_132818.1, read as the reverse complement.
CTTTTTCCGTGGTTGAGTGCACCTCTGAATTGTCAGGAAGCGGATTTCCTGTTTTCTACAGCGAGACTAATCCAGTGGCCTGACCGTGATTCTCCTGAGAAACCCGTATTCTAAACATTTTGGAAAAACAGACTTAGGTTTTGCCCTGAAAGTGGGTCCCGCCGTGAGGTGAAATTCACCAAACTAAGCAGAAACAAGGGGTGGAGCTACCATTTGAGGTCGTTCACCCACCCTGCCCTGATGCAACGATAAAGCCGGATGCTCGGAAATGGCTGTCAGAGACGGGCTTTGAACTCCATTGTCTCAGCTCTCTAGTAGGAACCTGGGCTGATACCATTAATGTTTATGATGAACATTTCGCTTCAGACGCTCCCAACATACAGTCTGTATAAGCAAAGGCAGAGAGCAGCAGGCGTGGGGCTCCAGCACAAATGGCGCTCGGCTGCCCTGTGCATAGGTCACCTCACCTTCACAGAACGCCGGGAGGAGCGACTCCTGTCAGCATTCACCCAAAGCCCGAGTGAGCATCACTAACTAGTTAGAAGAAATTACCAGACTTCAACAGGTGAAATAGGAAGCGAGAGCAGAGCATCAGGACAGAGAGGGAATCGACGGACCCACCTGGACACTTCAGATTCACACCAAGGACCAACGTAGATCTTGCACACAGAGTTATAAGGGCTTCACATACACACATGCTGACAGAGGACCGACCACCAGAGCTGAATGCCTGACCCTGTACCCCCTTACTCAAGGAGACACCAAAGCACTAGCCAGCACTGATGAGACATGCGGGAAAAGTGGCTGAACTTCCAAACTCCGCACTTACCAGATGTGAAGCAGGCAGGAGGGAAACAGAGGCCAGTAACAGTGAGAGGAGGAGCGGAGAAGCCTGTGGATGCAGCAAGAATCCGAACCTTGGAGCCTCAGAGCGACCTCACATAGTACATAAACTGAACCTTTGTCTCTGTCAGCAGCAGATGGGCACCATCTTGGATGTGATCTAGAGCCCCGTTGAGAGTTATCTTCACGTTCTGCTGTATGTCCTTCTCTCAAACCTACTGTGCTGTCACATCTGTATATTCGCTCTTCTCTTTTCTTCTGCTTCACCCCCAGCCTCCTGTCCTGTCTGCCTCTTGTGCTCAGATCACCACCCCCCTTCTTGAGGACTGACTTTACCCCTCCCTCAGAGAGGTCCATCTCTCCACCCCTCACCTGCTCCGCACTCTATGATGTAACATGATGGAGCCCAAAGACACATCAACATGAACATGTCCAGTTATCTTCTGGAAGTCCTTTACGTCGGAGTCACGTTCACATCCTGCTTGGGAGATTTTCAGCAAATGCTCCATTTCGTGTGTCTTTGCTTCCAACCCTGTATGTAACTCCCCTGCATCGGAAGCGCTTTAGGGTCACTGTGTCAGTACACCAGCCTGGTGCGCAAGCAATCAGCCTACATCAGGATGGGTTTGATGAAGACACACACAGAGGACCAGCCAGACTCAAACTCTCACACATACATTCACTGCAGGTCTGTTTCTCACCGTCCCACAAACAGGAAGCCAGAAAACGCTTCAGGAAGTGATCCGTTATACTTCAAAGAGAAGAGACAGGAAGTGTGTGAAGAGAAGAGCGCTGAGCAGGTGGGGGCAGCAGAGGGATGGAGGGTAGCAGACAGAGGCAGGGAAACACGGCGCCCCCCTCCAGCAGGCAGCAGTAACTGAATGCAGATGTTTAATTTCAGTCACCTGTAGCCTTTCTAACAGGCCCTGTCATTTGAACTATTACCGGCTTTAAAATTACTGACACATTGTTAGAGTGCAAAATGACAGCCCCCATAAGAAATCCCCCAGACAATAAATTCATACTCCATAAAAATGACTGCAAATAATTTTCAAGAGGTTCAGGAAGCATTTTATGATGAATGTGGGTGATGTGCTGTCTAGTGCCAATCTCAGAAAAGTCTTAATAATTCAGAAAAATACTTTGATACGTAACATGCCACATAAACTGGGAATATAGACTTGAGTGTGAGGGCAGCCCAGTAGGTGGCGTACAGGAGGTGTCTCACCACTGGAGCGAAGCCGCTGCACAGACACCTGCCAAATGCTGTGTAGCAGCCTGAAGCCACACCGATGACATCAGCACCTGTGCAGAATTAGTATCTGACCGTAACAGAGTCCTGCAGAAAGTGTCACATCATGATCATCACCGGGCTGCTGACCACCATCACTAGGGGGCGCCCCACCTCAATCTAAAGTCCTTTCAATGTGGGCGTAATAATAAGTTTGTACACCAGTCCGAGATTCAGGCAAATTGAAAGTTCTTCAGGCTTCCAACAACATCTGCAAGCCTAGCTTTAAGCCTTCACTTCTCACTCATCCGAGGTAATGGGTGTTTTATGATAAAGTGTCGGAAAATACGAACATAAAACACATTTTGGGGGCCCCCGGCCCTGCTATAGGAACTTTAAAGGGAAATGGGTGCATGGGAGCCTACTTTTAGAAGGCCCTCTTAGGCCCTCCTATTATGGTCCTGGCTTCTGCCTACCAGGGGGTCCTAGGGAGGATGGGGGCTTTGGGGGCTTTTAGAGGGCCCTCTGATTATGAGGGCCCTACTAGGAGGCCCTAGGGAGAAGGGTGTAGTGTACCTTTAGAGGGCCATCTGATTACAAGGGCCCCTACCATGGGGCCCCTGGCTTCTTGGGGGAGGGGAGGGGGGCGTGTTAACAGCCTTACAGAAGGCCCTCTGACTAGGGAGCGGTAGCATGGTGGGATGGAGGCGGTTAACCTGCCCGCTGAGTGGCCCCCAGACCAGTGTAGCAGTGTAAGAGTTTGACCAGTGTAATCACTCCCAGGGCTGTAGTGGAGGCTAAACGCAAGTAAACACGGTTTACCCACCTCTGAAATTTCAGAATTAGAGTTTACTCACTTCTCAATTGATCTAAATGCACATCATAGTATAGTTTATGCACAAAATGTGATCACAGAATTCGTAGTTCACCCACCTCTTATTTTACCACTACACCCCTGATCACTCCGTTCTGTAAGGGGATATGGTACACAGCCTAATTTGAGATCCAACTTACTGTATCAACTTAAGCCACTTTCTTTTCACTTTTTCCGAGGTAAAAAGCGGCAAAAGATAGTTTTGTCAACATCATTCTGCTTTTACAACACGGTACGCCGCACTAGTTTGGACCCACAAGTGGCATGATGACGTAGCAACTAGCCATCCCAGACAATGCTGGCGTTTTTTTTTTTTTTGTTTTTTTTTTTGGGGGGGGGGGGGGCCTCGCGAACGTTTTGCCCAGGGGCCCACACAACCCATAATCCGTCCCTGGTTTAAGGTGATTTTTGTTAGGCATGCAGATTATTTGTCCCTCTTTTAAATTGGAGCAAGCGTGGAGCGATTTGACTGGAGCGGGAGGAAATTTTAGTGGAGCGAGGAGCGGTGTTGAGCGGAGCGGCTTAGTGCGAATTAGAGCGGAGGAGCGGGCGGAGCCAACAGCCTCGTGAGCGAGGAGCAGAAATTCTCACTGCTCCACTCCGCTCCCTGGCCGTTTGCCCCCCCTGCCCCTCCCACTGGCAGCCCTGCCCATCCCATCCCTAAGTTGGTAAGCCCTGTAAATACATGTAAGTGGTTTCACCTACACTGTATGCCTGGTTCGTTTCCAGTAAAGTACAGATGAACGGTTTATTGCAAGATGTGGAGGTGTCGTTTCATCATGTGATTGGCTCTCCTCTCTGAGATCTGTACAGACACGTCAATACCTTGGGACCTGTCTGTGACACTCAGGCACATCCTGCCTTCTGAAAGAATCACAAATGTCAGCTTAGTCTAATACAATTTTATGTTTGCATTCTTTGTGAGGGTTGATGATCTCCCAGTGAATGAGGACATGATAGCAGAACTCCAATGAGAGCAGCAGTAAATATTTCTTTGTCTTTCTGCTGATCTTCCTCACCTGTGCATCTGTCTCCCCCTGAACAATGGAACCTGGCTTCTCTTTAATCTCCCTCTGCCCCTTCAACACAGCAAAGATCACAAATAGAAGAGCTTCGGAAGTTTGGCAGAAAATTCAGAGCGAGTTTGCTCCACCCACTCTCTCTGTGCTATTGGGTCAGACGCTGGTCAGTCCTTTCCCCCCTTTCCTATCAAGTTCCTTCACTGCTTTGTCTGAGGTCATAAGATCAGCTATTCTCATGTACAGCTGCACTCTAGATTTGGCGCCCCCCCATGACGGTTTGCAATGTTACATGCCTCAACATGAGATGACATCTGGTGTTGGTGTGGTATAAAATCATATCCACAAAAATACGAAGCGATTTGTACGCGTGAAACGTCTTTTTTGCACATTTGTGGATTGCGTTACATTTGCGACTATTTATTTGTGCATTTTTGTCCAGTTCGTACCTCTACGGAACAATATAAGAGGTTTTGGTGGGAAAATAATTTTTTTAATACTTTTTTGTTCCCTCGGGATAGTTTTTGCCATCCCTGTGCACTTGCCCGCTAGCTATTTGATTCAACGTGACGGCATAGATAAACTTTAATAATACAGGCATTTCCTGTAAAGTGTGCTTTAAACATTAAACTATGGGGGACAATGTACACCATGTAACTTTAATATTGTGTGTTTTATACGTATATACGTTTATTAATAATTGCACTGTGACAATCCATCGCCAGTGACTTTAAACAAGACACCACGTACTTTACCGTGGTATTGGAGTTTAAACTCGAACCCGCTTTCTGGATCTATTTCAGTGTAGATCCGCATATCCCCACGTACATCATCAAGCGAGTATACCAGGGAGGTAAGAAGTGGTTTCGGGTTTAAACCATAACTATGACACCACAGAAAAGCTAACTTTACATTTAGTTTTCTGGCTGTAATATCTCTCAACAAAACAAGCAACACCCTTTCATTTTCCAGATTTCTTTACAGCGAATTTTAATTAATATTTCAGTGTTTGTGTGTGAACTTCAACTTCAAATCCCAGCTGCCTTGTTTACAATAACTGGCGGTGAATGGACACCATGAAGTAATTATTAATAAATACGTATAAAAACACATATGAAAATTACGTGGTGTGGTTAAATGTGGGACTGTCGTTATGCCAAATAAATGTGTACTTGTTAACCTTTTGTATTTAAGTTCCTGATCCTGTTCTCTTCCTCCTGGAGTCATTTACGTTTGTCAGTGCTGTATTTCCTGTAACTCCTGAGGTGTGTTTCCTGTCTTTGAGGTCACCCTGTGTTTTGTTATTTGTTGCCCTGACCTTTTGTAATTAGTCTTTGTTTTTCCTATTTTTAGTTTTGACGCCTCGCGGTCCATTTATTTTGTAGTTGTTCTTGGTGTGTTCAGTTTTGTGTAATAAACCCCCGTGTTCCTGTGAGCCACCCGTGGGTCGTCCACATTCTCTTCCTGCCTGCACTATCCCACGCCCTCGTGCCGGAACCACCCGAGTCCATGACATAGAAGTGTGTGGGATCAGGCCTAATACTCACTGTGTGTGTCAGTCAGGTAAAGAAGTCGACCTTAAACCCCAACATCAAAGAGTTCAACCTGAACAAGACTCCCCTGGCCATGATGAGTCTACAGCATCTGCGTCCCAGCCGACATGCTCCGTGATATGGGGGGGGGGGGGGGGGGGGGGGGGTATATGCCCCCACGTGCTTCTGCCAGGCTGAGCAAGGCGGCCAGACTCCTGCTGCCACTGAAAGCTACTTGACCTGGGCTTCTTGTCAGGGCAGTGCAGTGTTCATGGCTCCAGGCCTGGGAGAGCGAAGGTGCCCAAGCAGCTGACAGCTTCCTTCCTGCATCTCCACAGTTTCCCCAAAACTCAGGCTTGCTGTTCCCACCCCCCACACTTCCAGCACCCCCATTTGCAATCTGTTGATCCCGCTGCTAACTGGATCATGATCCACATGATCCTGATCGGGATAAACTGTTGTAGTCAGTTCATCCATCCTTCCTGCCATCCATCCGTGGTTAATGCCTTGTGAACCCGTCCCACTGTCTGTCTTAAGCTTGTCTGTGAGACCCATTAGCTAGTTGCAGCAGTATGGCTTTATGGTCGCCTCTGTCATGCTGCCTCTGTCATGTGACCTAAGCAAGGAGTCGGTTCATCCATCCTTCCTTCCATCCCCTCATCCGTCCATCTCAAACTTTTGGTTGGACCCTGTGATGATGTTTGCTGCTGATTTGTGTTCAGTGTGCAATATGGCATTACATGACAGCACAGAGAAAATTATTTTGAATGGTTTGCTGGTCTTTGCTTTAAATTGATTTAATCTTTTTAGCCAATAAGTCTCCTCACCTGCTGGGTTAATGCTGTGTGAACCCGTCCCACTGTCTGTCTTAAGCTGTTTGTCTGTGGGACCCATCAGCTAGTGGCAGCCTTACAGCAGTATACAGCAGTATGGCTCTATGGTCGCCTCTGTCATGCTGCCTCTGTCATGCTGCCTCTGTCATGTGACCTGAGCAAGGAGCTGCAGGTCACAGGCTGCAGATGCAAATGATGGGTCTCAGGTGGCGTGCGAGGAACATTTATTAGAGAAAAAACGGTAAGTAAGCCAGACTCCTGCAACCAAGAGTACATGGGGTCTTCAGTGTGGTCCTGAAACCGTCTCTGTTAACCCAACAGATAACAGGATCTATAACATTGTTTTACAGTTTAAGGTCTAGTTTACCTTCTGAATTACATACGTTTACAAACAAATAAATGGAATCAGCTATATAAACAAAACCATAGCAATATCAAAAATGAAAATATGATAAATGTTAAATAAAAATGACTGACTTCATCACTATAAACATTCTCAGGAGTCGTCAGCAAGGTAATAGATTAAAATGACATAGAAACCCCCCCCCCATGCTACTAACCTGAAACTTCCTGAGTGGTATGGGAAAGGCTCTGCATTTGCTGCATTTGCTCACTCAAAACAAGATTGCTAACAAGGTTGCTGTGCCCACATACGGGGAATTGCCACAACAGGCAGACAATGGGCGCCGTATTGCTGTACCCACTAACCGAGTTCATATTAACTGTTGACTGTTTAGAAAAAACATCAGAGTTGTCAGGCCCACACACATTCTCCCTCTGCTTCTCTGCCACCACAACTCCGCCCGCAAATCAGCTCATCAGAATGAAAGTGGAAGTTCTGCAAAGAGACCAGATGCAAAGATGAAATGGCCAGTCAGGGCAGTGCTGCAGTGATTGTCAGCACGAAAGCTTGGCCAAGTTAACATCACATAAATAATCCAGCTGTGTTCTTAGCAATGAGGAGGCCATAGGAGGCCAGTGCACGTGAGCCCAGCCAGGGTGAGACAGTACCTATTTGGTGGAGGTGTTGACGTAGTCTGTGCTGCCATTCCCATCACTCTCCATGCTCTCTTGGGACTTGCCTGTGAGGAAGCAGAACTCATGGTGAGGGACCCCCCAGGGTGCTGCCCACTGTGGATGCACACTTACTGGAAGAAGCAGCGTTTCTGCAGAAAAGCGGCCACCCACACTCACTGCAGGCAGTGAATACCTCAGCGTGCTGCACATACACATATGGCATTTCACTACCACAAACTGAAACTTCTCACAGAAAGATCTCTGACTGAAACTGCTGCCTGTTTGTTTGTGCCATGTGCTCAGGATCCAAAAAATCATACAAATTTCAGAGATTCCCCACTATTTCCATAGTAACACCCTCCCTCCAAGTAAGAAATGGCCTGATCTGGTGTTAGACCCCCGTTCTCATGTTCCGGCATGTTGATATATTCCACGTTGTCTGGGAATACAAAGGGACAGTTAATCACTGTAGCACAAGGGCAGTAATCAAACTGAATGAACTCCCCATTTATACAAGTGAAAGGACTACTGACTGACTGAAAGACACACAGATAATTTGTCTCTTACCAGATTCTTGTTCTACATTCACGTAAATTTCATCATTGCCTTAAAGAAAGGAGACAAATGTTATCGACTGAGCCAGTAGTTAGCAGAGCCCTGAAACAGCACTGGGCCATGGGGTGTTTCTCATAGTACCTGAAGACTGGCTGGGCTGAGACCCGTACTTTGGCTTGCTGGGTATGTCATCCGTTAGGACCTCTCTGCAAAGAGCAACCACACACAGTGACGAATAACACTCCCACTCCATTATACAGCCAACTACCCGATTCAAACCGACAACCTTCTGAATATCGGTACAGAGACCTAAGCCACAGAGCCACACTCCCCCTATAATATGGAGCATGTGACCTTTAATCTCCATTCTCAGCTTCTGACTCTCATACTTAAAGGCCTGTCTGACTTCCTGGATGACTAACATGACCACAAAGTCAGTCATCCCAGGACAAGCACAACTTATCACCTCATCAGAAAGATTTCAGCTGAGTTCTGTCCTTGTTTTTCACTCATTTTTGAATAGTTTCTCTCCATGGACAACGATGTGGATGCAAACTCACATGTAAGAATCACTGTCTTGGTTGACGTAGCTATCATCTGGTAGCACAGAGAAAAGCAACATTATTTCCACTTTATATACACCCCAGACAGGACTTCATTTGGATTCAGTTTAGCCTAACATGAGTTCATACGCAGTTCCAGCTCTCAGTTTAAGCACTTACTTTGTCCTGACCTACTAATCTGATTCTCGTAGCTCGCATTGAGACTGAGGAACAACACATGAATTCATTCCCTGGAAGCCAATGTGCAGTAAATGCATTAACTACAGGAAACAAGAAGAAGAGCTGAAACTGAGTGAGGAAGAAATGAGTGCAGGGAAGTGAGAATGACACCCCTGTACAAAGATGAAAGACAGCTCACCATTGTCTTCAGTCGGAGTGTTTGAGGGTCGGCGCTCTGGCTCCGGACTAGGGGATTTGAGGGAGGAGGGAGCTGGGGTCCTAGGGGGGTCAGAGTACAGTTCAGCTTGATGGTGGCTCAGGAGCTGCTGTCCATCCATCCACCTTCCATACTATTTATCTCTCTTTGGTTCTTAACTGAGCCTCAGGGTAGCATTACGCAAACATTTCTGACAGTTTTGACTATGGGGGACTACATCTGTTTGTTGGAGAGATTTCAATTTACATGCAGGTATGTGATTCTCGCTTCGGACTGTTCACCTGTTGTGAATATAGTACTGTTTAATAAACTAAAGATTTTCTGTTAGTTTCGCTAGAACAGTTTTCTCACACATGGTGTCAGAGCTGGGATTAATCCCTACGGCCACTTCCGTGTCCTGTCTGTTTGACATCTTTAAAGAGCAAAGACACAGATTCCAGTTTGGAGCCCTGACAGGGCAGCCCAGCATGGAAGGTAGCTCAGGCTGTGTGCAGTGAAGGAGGAGACCCACAAGGAAATCGCAGGGTTGGAAACACAGGGTCTGGGCACATGGGTGTCGACTGTAGCTGTAATAACAAGAAAATGTATTATTCACAGCAAAAACATTCTTCGTCTAACTTACCCTCTTTATCATCTATGTATGTGAACCCTGCTAAGTACAGTCACACAAGTTATATATCATCCATAAATCATGGTCACATTGATATAGAATCAGACACTAAGAATGTGTGCATTGATGGGCAGCATTAAGCAAGGGCACCATAAAGGGGGGGCGGGACGATTCCAAGGGCTCCTGACTGACAGGGAACCTAAAACATCTGGAACACAATTGGATTGGTCTGGGTTGGGAAACCTGTGTGATGAGATTTCATGGGACCCAAAAATCTCTGGCATCATCCCTGGCTTTGAGAAACTGTTGCATGGGAACACAGCAGATGCATTTTCACAATGAAGCTTCACCCAACCCTCTGCAGTTTATGCTAATTAAAATTTGAAATGGTAATATTAACGTTAGTGACCTTTACCACGGATTATGGTGAAACCGCCTTGCTGGTTGATAGGAGCTGGAAAAAAAGGGAAAGATGCAACACAAGAATCAAGTCATCGGGGCAAAGCCCTTTATATTTGTCCTGTCGTTTTATCACTTCTACTGCCATGACGACAGGGTTCAGGTCTCAAAGAGCAGTGATTTTCAATTAACACTTTTAGCGGGTTTGAAGCTGATTCGGATGCCAGGGCACTTACTCTGCCTCCCCGATTGTCCACAGATGACGCAAAAGCTGAGCAGCAGTCCCAGACACACCAGCAGAAGGACTCCATTCAGCAAGGAGCTGAGGACCACTGTATCCATGGCTACAGAGGAGAGGTGACAGGTGGCATGGAGGGTCAATACCCCTCAGGCCGAGCACAGGATGAAGGAAACACCAGGCTTTGTGTTGCGATGACTGTCTCCCCTCCATCAAAACAGCACATTCTGACTCTTGTTTTTATAGAATTATTTCCAAGCAAATCAGTCTTATATATTCTCCCTTTTTCACTTATACTTTCTCCATGATTGAGTTCACCACTAATCCAGCCGCCATCTCTCCAGTGGCAATGCTAAGGCCCGACCATGATTCTCCTGAGAAACCTGTATTCTAAATATTTTGAAAAAACAGACTTAGGTTTCGCGCTGAAAGTGGGTCCCGCCGTGAGGTGAAATTCACCAAACTAAGCAGAAACAAGGGGGTGGAGCTACCATTTGAGGTCGTTCACCCACCCTGCCCTGATGCAACGATAAAGCCGGATGCTCGGAAATGGCCGTCAGAGACGGGCTTTGAACTCCATTGTCTCAGCTCTCTAGTAGGAACCTGGGCTGATACCATTAATGTTTATGATGAACATTTCGCTTCAGACGCTCCCAACATACAGTCTGTATAAGCAAAGGCAGACAGCAGCAGGCGTGGGGCTCCAGCACAAATGGCGCTCGGCTGCCCTGTGCATAGGTCACCTCACCTTCACAGAACGCCGGGAGGAGCGACTCCTGTCAGCATTCACCCAAAGCCCGAGTGAGCATCACTAACTAGTTAGAAGAAATTACCAGACTTCAACAGGTGAAATAGGAAGCGAGAGCAGAGCATCAGGACAGAGAGGGAATCGACGGACCCACCTGGACACTTCAGATTCACACCAAGGACCAACGTAGCTCTTGCACACAGAGTTATAAGGGCTTCACATACACACATGCTGACAGAGGACCGACCACCAGAGCTGAATGCCTGACCCTGTACCCCCTTACTCAAGGAGATACCAAAGCACTAGCCAGCACTGATGAGACATGCGGAAAAAGTGGCTGAACTTCCAAACTCCGCACTTACCAGATGTGAAGCAGGCAGGAGGGAAACAGAGGCCAGTAACAGCGAGAGGAGGAGCGGAGGACCCTGTGGATGCAGCAAGAATCCGAACCTTGGAGCCTCAGAGCAACCTCACATAGTACATAAACTGAACCTTTGTCTCTGTCAGCACCAGATGGGCACCATCTTGGATGTGATCTAGAGCCCCGTTGAGAGTTATCTTCACGTTCTGCTGTATGTCCTTCTCTCAAACCTACTGTGCTGTCACATCTGTATATTTGCTCTTCTCTTTTCTTCTGCTTCACCCCCAGCCTCCTGTCCTGTCTGCCTCTTGTGCTCAGATCACCACCCCCCTTCTTGAGGACTGAATTTACCCCTCCCTCAGAGAGGCCCATCTCTCCACCCCTCACCTGCTCCGCACTCTATAATGTAACATGATGGAGCCCAAAGACACACCAACATGAACATGTCCAGTTATCTTCTGGAAGTCCTTTACGTCGGAGTCACGTTCACACCCTGCTTGGGAGATTTTCAGCAAACGCTCCATTTCGTGTGTCTTTGCTTCCAACCCTGTATGTAACTCCCCTGCATCGGAAGCGCTTTAGGGTCACTGTGTCAGTACACCAGCCTGGTGAGCAAGCAATCAGCCTACATCAGGATGGGTTTGATGAAGACACACACAGAGGACCAGCCAGACTCAAACTCTCACACATACATTCACTGCAAGTCTGTTTCTCACCATCCCACAAACAGGAAGCCAGAAAACGCTTCAGGAAGTGATCCGTTATACTTCAAAGAGAAGAGACAGGAAGTGTGTGAAGAGAAGAGCGCTGAGCAGGTGGGGGCAGCAGAGGGATGGAGGGTAGCAGACAGAGGCAGGGAAACACGGCGCCCCCCTCCAGCAGGCAGCAGTAACTGAATGCAGATGGGACAAGTTGCTTGTTATCGTTTAATTTCAGTCGCCATTGCAAGAAAGTAGCATTTAAACAGGCCCCGTCATTTGATCTGTTACTGTTTTTAAAATTACTGACACATTGTTAGAGTGCAAAATGACAGCCCCCATATGAAATCCTCCAGAAAATGACTCCATAAATTCATACTCCATAAAAATGACTGCAAATGCAACCAGCCCGTCGAGCCTCAAGAACGTGACCAAAGCCAGCAGACAGACACGGGACTGCGGTTACGAATGATGACAGGGAGCATTTTATTTTAGGTCTGGTGTCCCGGAGGAGCAGCCATGTCATTCTGCTCGAATGGGCCGACAATATCAGGGAGAGAAAACAACCTGGACAGACACGTTAACATTAACATTAGTGAAATTATGACAGCTAAAAACTGCACTAGTGTAATTTTCAAGAGGTTCAGGAAGCATTTTATGATGAATGTGGGTGATGTGCTGTCTAGTGCCAATCACAGAAAAGTCTTAATAATTCAGAAAAATACTTTATCACGTAACATGCCACATAAACTAGGAATATAGACTTGAGTGTGAGGGCAGCCCAGTAGGTGGCGTACAGGAGGTGTCTCACCACTGGAGCGAAGCCGCTGCACAGACACCTGCCAAATGCTGTGTAGCAGCCTGAAGCCACACCGATGACATCAGCACCTGTGCAGAATTAGTATCTGACCGTAACAGAGTCCTGCAGAAAGTGTCACATCATGATCATCACCGGGCTGCTGACCACCATCACTAGGGGGCGCCCCACCTCAATCTAAAGTCCTTTCAATGTGGGCGTAAAACTAAGCTTGTACTACAGTCCAAGTCTAAGGCAGATGGAAAGTTCTTCAGGCTTCCAACGAGATCCACAAGTCTGGCTTCAGAGCTGCCTTTTCACCTGTGTCAGTTCTCAGTTATCAGAGGTAATGGGTGTTTCATGATAAAGTGTCAGAAAATACGAACATAAAACACATTTTGTGTCTTCCTGTATTAACTGCTCCTGAAAACAGGTTAATGAATACAAACAAAAATCACGACAATAATAAATAGCCAAATATAATAGTTTGGCTAAATAGAAAAAAAGTCCAATTTCTAAATTTATTGACAAGCTGCAGCAGAAAAATCTTGGTTGAACTTTTAACTGGTTCCCCCTCTTTCAGGCAATAAAAAAAGCTGTCCTCCCAAAAGAAGGCAGATCTTCTCACATTCCTCTGGCTCTAATCAAATCAGCACACTCGATACTGGTACTTTTGTGGACCTTCCTCTCTTGGGCACGACAATTGGTTCATCACCTGACAAGACAAAAAGTTACATTTCCTTAGAGATGATGATTCCAAGACTTGGTAAGCAATTCACACTCATTAGCATTTAGGTTTTTTTTTTTTTAGCAAACAAGCAAAAATGGATTCGTTTTATCAACATATCATCCATTGTCGCAAAGTAACAGAATGATCACAGCAAAGTGTTTAAGATGGCGGTCAGGGCAGCTGTGCCTCACCTGAGTGTGTGTAGCTCTGGGCGAGCTTACGATCTCTCTCGATGAACAGGGCAGTAGCCAGGAAGAAAGCCCCCCCCACCACCCCCACGAAGGCGCAGAGGAGCAGGGAGAGCTGGAGGGAGCGGAACTGCCACAAGTACGAGTCGGCCTGCCGCAGGTGGTCGGACACCTGCAAGGGAGGCGAGTGAGAAGAGCGGGGAGGAGGGCAGGTCCCGAGGGCAGGTCCCGAGGGCAGGTCCCGCACGGCGCCCGAGGGGAAGAGACTCACCACTCCGATCAGGTAGGGGCTTCCAGCATCCCCCAGCAAGTGGGAGATAACGATTTGGAAGGCTTCGGCAGTGGAGCGCCGCGTGGGAACGACCACGTACTGGGAGAGAGGTGGAAATTGGGGAGAGATCAGGAAGACGGGAGAGTACAAGGAAAGCTGAGCCCCGAGGGACTCAGAGTGGCAGGATGTGACACAGCAGCAGGACAAGGGGCAGGGGGCACCCGGCCAGATTCACCTTTTCAGGGGCCACCCAACCAAGAAAGCTGATGATCATTTCACATAATTGGGGGGGGGGCTAGGCTACTGCCTATTCTGCCTATAACTAGAGCTAGGCATGCTTCTGCACATCGACATTTTAATCTGTTATATAATCTTATACATTACATATATTGTTTTTCCCCCCATGCCTTTGCCTGGGCCCCCTTGGGTCGTAAACAGCTGCGGCGTTTGCCGGTGCCTGGACCCGGCGCTGAGACACTGAGCAGCACCACAGCTAGGCGCTAAACTGCCGCCCATGGTTTTCAAACATCTACAAATAAGCTGCTACATCATTCATGTTACTGGGACGATGGTAAACGTCACATCGTCACGATCCAGGCCCCCGCAGTACGGCAACAGAAACCAGTCCCTAGTGCAATCATCCCACTTCATGTGTGCGGTGAGCGGTGACCCCTTGATACGCACCAGCAGGATATCAGCCACGATGGCCCAGTTCATGGACAGGAAGGTCTCCCCGAAGAATATGAACACCTAGAGGAGAGCGAGAGAGACACGCCTCAGGAGAAGCGGAAAAGCGAGACGCCACGACCGTGGCCCAGTCGGCAAGCGTGACGCGTCACGGGCATCCACTGAGCAGGGTGCGTTTGCTCGGCACAGGGGGAGCGAGTCTCACATAGGTGGCGATGGTGCTGGCCTGGGCGAAGACGATGGCCAGGTAGAGGAAGGGCGCCGCCAGCAGGAGTCCGGCAGCACAGACCAGTGGGTCGGCGCGGGGCGTCCGCGTCCTTAGCCAGGTACTGATGGCCACGCCACTGGCCACACCCAGTACACCCGTTACGCAGGTGATGATCCCGAAATACAGGCTGCGGGAGGTGGGGAGAGAGAGGGAGGGAGGGGGAGAGAGAGAGAGACAGGGGGCAGTCATGTCCCAAGCCCATATCAAAGATCAGAACTGGGTCCATTCCAGGATATTTTTTTTTTATTCATTGGTATCAGCTACTAAAGCCTCATTTATTCACATTTCCTGCGTCCGCCTAATTTATTTCAGTTGCGCCGGCTCGTACGATTCCGGCACACGCCACAATATTATGCCTTAAGCACGCCGAGTGAACCTACAAACCATCCAGATGTCAGCCATGCGGAAATTCTTTCAGCTGCAAATTCAAAAGTAGCCCGACAGCTACCTGCAACATCTCCAATGCCATTATTCTGGGAGGAGGTAGCAACAGGGCATTGTGCAATACAGCAAATCAGATTAGGCAAATGCAGAAACATCGTAAGGAAGAATATGCCAAAATCACGAGGCTTACTCAGACAAAGAATGCAGCGACAGCTGCAGTATGTACATTTAAATAGTTATTAAAAGGTCGGATCGAGACTCTGAAAATAGTATAAATATGGGACAGATCAGATTGGATCAGGGTACGCTCCCCTCCAATAGAGACGCCGCTCACTGTCACATGACACCATCTGCGGCAAAGAGGAGGCACTGACTGGAGTGTCACCGGAATTGAGTGACCCCACGTTCGCCCCCAAATGCCCCACCCACCTGTCGGAATTGTCGCAGGTCCCGGAGAAGCAGGGCTTCTTTTCGCCGGTAAAGACGGCAGCCCTGAACAGGAAGGCCGGGGCCCACAGGGCCAGAGAGCCAGTGACAAAGGCGACGGCGGTGAAGCCCAGGGTGGACAGGATAAAGCTGGGGCTGGGGAGGGGCCAAGGATCACCATGGTGATACTGCCACACACTCGTTGCGGTTACTTTAGCTGTGGCAGAAAGATACCGGTCTTACTTCTTGCTGAGGGCCTGGATGTCCGCCGCCCAGCTGGTCCTGTGCAGACTGTGCTCTGGTCGGGCCTCGATGGCACCCCTCCGTGGCTCCTTCACTACAAACAGCAGCAGCAGAACCGCCAGGAGGCCCAGACCCGGCGTCACCTGTGGAAGGAGGGTCAGGCTCGACACAACCACATCAGATCATACTCCACATCACCCATCTGCTGTCTCATACCACATTAGCCACTTTGTTAAGGCACAATTACAAGCTCTCTTCTGATTGGTCCTAGACCTACCCGGAGAGCCCAATGCCAGTCCTGTGCCACGCTGTCCACTCTGGAGCCCACGATGTAGCCAAGACCACTGTGTAGGGGTAGGGGGCGAGACATGATTACGCTGTTCAGATTATGCTGTCCTAGAGCCAGAGGAGCTAAATACAGTTGCAGGCTCCAGTCTCTGGTGAGAAGCACACAGCCACACTGACCTGCCCACCGGGATGGCGAAGTAGAAGATCGACAGCATCTTGGTCCTCTTTTCATTGACGAACAGATCTGCTATGATGGTGGGGGCTATGGTGGAGTAGCTGGCCTCACCTACCCCCACCAGCCCACGGGTCAGCAGCAGGGCCCAGAAGTACTGCGGGGGGAGGGCAGAGTAAGACCCCTGGTAAGAAAGCTCTCTGTAAAGAAACGTCCATCCCCAATTCTGCAGCCGGGGGGGGCAGGCGGACACTCACGCCTTTGGGGGTGTAGGAGCTGGCCAGGGTCACCAGCGCCCAAAAGCTGATTCCCCCACACATGATAAGTTTCCTGTTGTAGCGGTCGCCCAAGTAACCAAAGACGGGAGCCAGGAACATGTAGCTGCAGATGAAAACTGAAAACCAGAAAGAAGCAGTTTAGAGAGTGGGTTAGGTTTAGGCTTAGTCCATGGAGATAAGTGTCTGGCAGCAGTATGAGTGAAACTGTGGGGGCACCTCGTCCATCGCCTTTCACCCCCAACCCGGTCACCATAGCAACCCGGTATGTCACCATAGCAACCACTCCACATCCCCAGACCCCAAATTACTAAGCATGCGAGCAGGTACTCTCACCTGTTTGCAACAATCCTGACTTTCCATCGTCAATCCCGAAGAAGTGTTCAATGTCCGGCAGAACACCTGGGAACAGGAGAGTGTGGTTAAGGACTCCTCTCTGTCCCATTACCAGGGAACTACTTCGGTGTTGCCATGACAACAGCATCTGGCCTTCATGCAACAGAACCGTAATAAAGCAGCGAGTACCAGCCACGGTGAACCTGTCCATGTAGTTCAGCAGGTTGACGTAGCACAGCACAGTCACCGTGAAATATGCCCGCCGATTGGTCACTCCGCTGGCTGGCTCCTCCCCCGCCAGCGCCGACCCCGGCTCACCAGACCCCTCGGTCTCATTGTCGTCCGAGAAGAAAGGCGCCGAGGGTGAGCTGGACTCAGCAAGTGACATCGCTGCAGAATAGCAGGCAGCTGTAAGCCTGTGAACTTTTGGACACTGCAATCTCATCACAGAAGGCAGATTATTAGACACAGATTAAAAACTGCTGATGGAGACTGCAAACTGCCTGTAAGCAAACTCTCAGTCTGAGTGTGTGTATGTGTGTTTAAGTTTTGGATGGATAATTAGTTCACTGAGGAGTCACGAGGAGCTCACCTTGATAAGACTGGTGCAAAAACAGCCTAACACAATCAACTCGTACACAATACAAAGCAAATGTTAACAAAATCAGTCAGCCGAGTCACCAACAGCAACCAGGAAGCATATGATAATTTCTGTGACGGGAAAGCCCAGAGTTGTAAACATGTAGCAGTGACCCACTCTCCAGATAGAGCGGCTGACAGGAGAGGAGAAAACAGGCTCGCTAAAAGAGACTTATTCCGAACAAGTTCAGTGAAGCTTATCGCTTAACTAAAATTTCACACTACGATGGATCTTATCCAACCTTTGATTTACAAAATTATCATATTAATCCCGTAGTATAGTGTGAATACAATTATTACAAATGTATCCTGACTATCAACATCAACAGAGCTGCAATCTAATATAAACACAATGTGCATTAATCATCGCTGTCGACGTTGCGGTAAAGGTCAGCTGACCGGTTTCGATTTACACCGTCTGATGGTTACCTGTGCGTGTGCGCACTAATCCTCACTGCCGAGATGTGGGACAAGGCGTTTGTTTGCGGGCTGAAGCCGCCTTTTAAAGCAGATCACCAGCACAAGATGAGATCCGCGTCGCTTTCTTTAGATCGGGGCAGCCATATTGAAGCGACCTGACTTCCGCCTTATCCACGTGATCGCCGACTCCATGGATATTTTTCCGCCTCGATCCTCATAAGTAGTTTAAAGGGTTTAAAATGGATTTATGCGACTGTGTAACTTCAATGGAGTTGTATGTATGTGTATGTATATATATATATATATATATATATATATATATATATATATATATATATATATATATATATATATATATAGACACACACACATGCATTAAAATGCTAGGAAATGGATGCATAGATTTTTTTTTTGACATATTTTATATGCTATATTTTATATGTTATATAGCCTATTACTTATTGTACTTAATAAAAACGTCCGGTGCTGTTTTTCTTCCGTGGATTTACTTTATGTATTTTATGTATTGTGTTAATTTATGTTTATTTGCTTAGTATTCGTTTTCAAATGTTCTACTTGTGTATTGAGTGCTTTTAAAACTTATTTGCAGTAGGCCTGTGTGTGCTGGCACTTTGCCTTGTTTTGTGCTATATGTTTGTTTATTTACACTTTACTCAAAGTCAAGTAGGTTTATTATCATTTGAGCCATATATACAGTACACAGTGAGACGAAACAATGTTCCTCCAGGACCATGATGCAGCACAAAGAAGAAAAAAACAGAAACAACACAAAACTACACAAGTGCAGGCAGGACAGAACTATACGGAGAGCAAAGAGAGAGTGTGCAAAATAATCAAAAGAGCAACAAAACAATATTATTACAGGACAACACACAGAACAGTCGACAATAACAGTAACAATATTAGTTTGAATAAATATAGTATTATGACAGATACTCTACTGCAGCAGCAGAAGTGTGCAAAAAATGCAAGACTGAGACATCAGTAAATTTAATCTTATCTGTTAATTGGAAATTGTATTCTAAATTGTATTTCGTACCGATTCATTCAGGCGTTTATGCGCCGTTTCTCCGGTAGATGGCGGAAGAGCGAATCTCAGCTGTGAGCAACACTGTCGTATACCGACTGAGCCTTGTGTTGAATGATGTACTACTCACTTTAATTAATTATTTGATTCAAAATGCTCTGTGTTACTTGGCAAACCCCAAAAACTATATACACGCGAGCTTTTCCGTAAAGGGTTATTAACATTATAGACAATCTGGACTTTGTTCTATGTGCTATTCCGTAGCAGTTATCCGATCTCACAGATAAATAGAAACGGTTGAAAAAAATTAGAATGGAAAATTGCGAGTTACTGCACTTTAAATTTCTGTATATGTATATATTCATGTACGTTCAGGTATGTATTTATTGACAGTCAGTCCACTCAGCCTTTTTTGCCCATTTAGATAATAGCACCACCTACAGGAAAGTTTAAACATGCCGTAGTTAACTTCGGCCAGGAGGCTCAAGCGTTTGCTTATAACCGGGCGCATTACACAAAACAGGGGTTGGCAATCATCCTCAGAGGGCCGGTTGGTAGACAGATTTTTGGGATAGCCTTTAGGTCAGCTGTTCAAACCCAGGCCTCTAATTAGTAATATAATTGGGGAGTTGCAGCGAAAACCCGCATACACAACGGCCCTTTCTGGATAAGATTGCCCACCCCTGACATAAAATGAGGCCCTTGAGTCCGGTTTAAGTGTCATTTGCCTGAATACAGTTAACTTACCTGAAATCAAGCTAACTTCCCAACCCTAATATGGGAAAATGTATGTGTTAACATATTTCACTTATTTGCAACAAACTACTTTAAATGACAACAAAAGGAAATTAACAAAACAATGTAGGTCTCACGAGAAATTTGTCATTTTGGCAGGTAGGTGAAAACGCCTAATGAAGAGACGGACACTGTGTTCTTGTTAGAAAAGTTAGGATATCCCGCCGCTGGAGGACGCCCTCTTCTCACACTTTTCCTTGCTAGAAGTACATACGATGTACTAACAAATAATCATCAAAAAAAAATCTTACGACACCCCCATCCCCCGTACACAGAGTCCACCGCGACAAAATAAATAATAATAAATAGTTCAGGCGTTTGGTTTTAGCCGCACTGCCGCCCCCTGCCCCCGTCGCCTCAATCTTAATCAAGATAAACTGTTGGAATGGAGATAAGATAGATAGATAAGATAGATAAGATAGATAAAATAGATTAGATAGATTAGATAGATAGATAGATACAAGCTGAGAAAATGCGAGCGCATTTGTCTGTAGCCTTACCCCCCCCCCCCCCCCCATGTGTGACTACCCACGACTTGTTAGGTCCTCTGTCCCTGCTTGCAGCCCACACCCCTCCCTCCGCGCACCTCCCTCTTCATATGAAATCCTCCCATCAAGTGGAGAATGCGACTAGCCCATATAGGAAAGGCAGCCGGCTCCCGCATCGCGCTCCGCACTCTTCGCAGCGCTGAAGAAAGGCTCATAGCCTCCGGGGAGGCGCAAATAAGTTGGCTTCTTTGGCAAATGTCGCCACTGGAGACGCAGTGTGTCGGGCTCATTTTCCCTCTGATGGCAAATGCTGGTTTAATTAATTTCGCAATTTTGCAGTCTCTCGGGAGCCTTATATGAAACCCCGCTCTTAAAACATTTCGGCGCAGAATAAAATGCTGGTATTTGTGGCTTTTCGGATGATTTGAACATTCCGTTCGATAGCATAAGTAATAAGGTGGGTTGTAAATGTTTTAAATATTTATCAGCTTATCTGTTTATGGTACACGCGTGTATGTAATGCGGTATAGGTGTATGCATGTTGTGAGTGCGGTCTGGATCTACTGTCTCGCTTCATACACCGGGGGTGTGTCCGTTCTGTTTTCTCTTTCGCCAGATATATTTTCTGTTCATAATATCTCCATATATATGCAGCTCTAAAAACATGTTCGTTATTTAGCCCACAGCGACGCATCGTGTGAGCACATTTTGCTCATGTGTGAAAAAAATATTTTAGTGCAGCTGTAGGAAGTTAGGCAGAGGTGTACTGACCCCCGCCGCTTGCTTGCTTGCCAGTCTCTCCAATTTTCCTACATTTTTGCCCCGGCGGCTTGCCGAACCTGTTACTTCTCTTGGTTCACCGCAGGGGCAAAGTCTGCGGTGCCGGACACGACCGGTGAGGGTTAATAACCAGTACGAGTTACAGAGCCAGTCCTGCAAATCGTACCTTAGTTCTTGATGGTACTCTCTCTAGTTTATGCAAAACTTGCACGTCTAAACGATAGAAAGAAGTATTTCAAGCACACGACTGAAATGATAAACGATCACTGATAAATGTTCCGTCGTGTATGTTTTCCTTTGTTTCAGTTAATTAGTTGCCACTTGCAGAAGAGACAACTTCAGCTGCGACAATGGCGTTAAACACGCAGAATACTGATTCCGCCCAAATCAAGGAGCCGCAGCGACATCCAGATCCAGGAACCAACCTGCAGAAAGAGGAGGAGTCCGTTCTGTCCGTCATCAGCTGTCAGCCAACCGGCGGGGAGCAGCAAGTCCCTCGCTCCGCCTCCAGCCAGGGGCTCCGGGGTCCTGATGCTGCCCACAAGGAGGAGTTTTGGCACACTGACCAAATGCTTACAGTGTCGGAGCGGACGGAGAACAGTAAACACGCTTCTGAATTTTTTTTTTAAATTAACACTTAATCCGTACAGGATTTCCTGTTCTTGGATGCAAACGTATACAGCACAGTGTTCAATCTTTCTTCCGGTTTAAGTTATTTTTTCCTGCTGCCAGCAGGTGTCTGTATTTAACAGTAGATAGCTGGATTGCCCATGTAATAACACTGAGAAGTCCACAAATGAAAAACTGAATTGGCTATACTGAATGCTCTCTGTTTTCTTCTTGTACTGCACTATAGCTGACTCTGGACTTTGGCTGTGGGTGCTGTTCCCCAGCTGTAGCCTCATATTACAATTAGCGCTAGCATTTCGGTTATGTGTATGTTGTATTCCCCAGCTGTAACCTGATATTACTGATGCACAGTTAGCTTTAGCATTATGCCTCTGAGATTGACTATTCTCTCTTGGCAGCTAACGGGGTGTGCCCCCTCCCTGCGGACTCCCCCCCCCTTTCGTCCCGATCCTCCCCCCCGACTCGCAAGCACTCCAAGTCTCACCTGTCATCACAATCACTTGTGCCGAACGGCAGGGCTCGGCTGGGTAGCCACTCCAGTTTGAAGAGTCACATGACGGCCTCCCCGCGGCCCTCCCTCTCCCGCCACCCCAGCACCGCCACTGTCGGCCTCAATGATGGCACCAAGCAAGAAGACTACCTGCTGCTTGCCATCCTGTCCTGCTTCTGTCCCATGTGGCCTCTCAACATCATAGCCCTGGTCTTCTCAGTCATGGTGAGCAGTGTTGGTATCGACCTGCCTGTGTCTGTCTGTCGGTGTCTGTCTGTCTGTCGGTGTCTGTCCTGCTGCCTGCCTGTGTCTGTCTGTCAGTGTCTGTGCTGCTGCCTGCCTGTGTCTGCCCGTCAGTGTCCGTCTGTCTGTCTTTGCTCCTGCCCGTCCTGTGCCTCCCAGTCACCCTCTCCCATCTTTGCTTTGCCCCGAATCCTGTCTAGTCTCGCATCAGCCTGCAGCAGGGAAATGTGGACGGTGCCCGCCGTCTGGCCCGGGTGGGTAAACTTCTCTCTCTGGTGTCCCTGGTGGGCGGCGTCATCATCATCATCACCTTTGTTGTCATCAACTGGGGCAGTGAGTACCTTGCGCCCCCTGGCCAGTCCTCTGCTCCAAATTCAGGTTGTTTCTTCTGGTGTCAGAATCCTCAGCTAACTCTCACCTCCTGTGTTTCAGTCATCCTCAAGTCCTGAGTTTGAGATCATCGCAGGCCGGGGCTTCCAGACCTACAAATCGCCCCAACCAAATCAGGCCATTTTCTCCATCTATACTCAACCACTGTGGGTTACTAAAAACCACCATCCTCAGCTCCGATCTGAAAACGTGAAAAAACTACTTTACCAAGCGAAAACATGAGCTCTGACATCCCATGGCTTCCAGGCATGTGTGGGTGAATGTCATTCAGAACTGAAGTGGATCAGCACTCTCTACGTTGACATTCAGTTCAGCAGAACTTGCTGCACTGGCAGTAACGCCACTGTGAGAACCCACACTCTCCCATTGAATCATCATTCACGAGAGGACATATTTACGTAATTATGAAAACAACACTGTACTTCACGGCAAAAATCTAACGGGCTCCAATTACTAAGCACCCACTCCAAACATCTATGAATGAATAAATTAATGTTACTGTTTCTATTGTACCATATTGACAAGACCTCATTTGACAAAAGGAGTTACATTTTACTCTCAGCATGGCATGCATTGATTAAGAATGTGCAGACTTGCCGAGATGCGTTTGGAGAGCGTGTGCTTGTGATTTTCTGAACCTGCAGATTTCCTAAATGTGAAGCTCAAATGTGGGCAGACGGAGGAAGAGAGTATAGCATGTCACAAACCCCGATCCAGGAAACTGAGGTTGGTGTTTCTGGGATCTCAGGGTGTTTGCATTGCCGAGCTGCTGCAGAATGGAAGGGGGAACTCCTCCGAGCGGATTAACGGAGCAACGTGTGCTGCAACCAGGGAGAGGTGGAGGAGACGGAAGAAAGGATGAGCAGGGCCACCAGCCTGCTAGGAATGGAACCAGCACCCAGAGGACAGAGGGACAACAGAATGGGGAAAAATGGCTGTCGACTTTTTTGGGGTGTCCTGCATCCCATTGGATGATTTAGACATGAAAGCAGTTATGGCAGACAGTGGAGTTTTATTCTGCATCAGCGAGAGTGTCTCCTGTCAGAAGAACGTGCCAGAATATGTCAGCTTCAGAGCTCCTCCTGGGTCCTTTGTACTAGCAGTAACAGTGCCTGCTTGGACCTGGAATATTATTTTTTTATTCCAGACATTTTGCAGTTTTCAACTAGAGTTGTGTCTGTAAGTGGTGACAGATTAAATCTGTCAGTCACTTTTGGAAATGTGTTTTGATGCAGCTGCCTGAGGCTTTGCCTGCATCTTGCCTAGTTGTACGGGAAGCTTATAAGGTTTAGTGTCTGCGCCGTTTCTGAAAGAAAAAAAAAAATGTTTACAATAACACAGTACGCTGGGGACATACTGTTCCTGTCAGTATTGCGGAGGGGACAGTGTAAGATGCATTTTTGTGGTATAGAGACATTTCTAGGAAAGCAGCCAAGGTTAACATTTTTGGTAAACTATCAAAACATTTCACGATTTAAAATACGAGGTTTAAATGTGCCGTGGCCTGATTTTTCTCTAAAAATAGCAGAAAGGTTATAAATTCATACTTGCTTTGCGAGGCTGTTGGGACAGATGCGTGTGGCGCGTGCCATGTGCAGGGAGACCCAGCTCTCACCTGGAAACAGAGGCGCATGGGGGCGGGAGGGAGCGTTTGGCGTAATGCCACACTGTGATCCAGCTGGACACTGTCCCTCTGCGTGTCTGCAGTGCAGGGTGGCTCTGATTGCTGCCCAAATATCTGCAACCCCACCGTTTGACTGCCGCATGACCATGAAGCTGCATTTATTGTGGGGGAAGCTGGTCACGCTGTAGATTAACATTGACTGCTGCATGAGAATGGCGGCTTGTTTTGGCTTTTTAGATAGGTTTGAATAATATTACCCACTTGCACTGTCAAATGTTGCAGAAATTACTAATCAAATAGTATTAATATTTGTTGATTGTATTTTCCCGCACATTTAATATGCTATTAACACATCATGAGAATGTTATACAATATACTACATGGAATCTGACTGTTAATCCTCACAGTTTCCACATAGGTAGTAGAATTGTGATTATTATTGTTGGCAATGGTGTTGCATTTTTTTCTTTGGTGATACTTTACATTTTTGTAACAGCAATAGAACAAAACTGTACGCACAGAAAATAATGCATGCCGTTTGTTCAGTCTTTTATCGTTAAATGGCGATGGCAAAACTGTTTCAAAACCACAGTGCATTCATCAGGTTAATCTGAAACTATTTATATCCATATAACCAGTCTTACTGATACTGCAACGATGTAGCACCGAGTGCCTGTGCATGTCTTAAGTGACCGTCTTCATTTAAAAAAAAAAAAAAAAAAAAAAAAACTTATGGAAAGCTGGCTGGTTTTTTTTTCATCCACAAACGAAAACAGTGGGCGAATTTCAAGGTGTGCTGATAATAAACGGTCATTATATGAAAAGAGCAGCGTGGAGTTACTGCCGCTGGTATGTTAAATGCTGAGGCAACTGCACCGCCGCCTTTCTGCTCGCTTGCATTTGCTCCCCACGTTGTATTTGTGCCGAGGGGATTTCCGTTGCCAGGGAAACCGTCGGCGAGATAGAAGGATAAAAAGACCGCTGACTTTTCACTATGCATCTATATATAAAGAAAAATGTGAGAGGGAAAGTGCGGGGATAGTGAAATATGTGGAAGCTGCTGCTTTGGATAAAAAGATCGGTTTGTCATTAAAACGGTCTGAGCGCCGCAAAGAACTGTCTGATCCAATCTGGCCGAGTGATTTAAATAAGTAATAAAAACGTAGGTGGTAGGAGAGAGGGGGGAAATACTGGCTGTCATAATGCAGTGCAGAGTGGAGATGGAGGGCGGGGTGTGGAGACACCAGGTGCAGACAGGAAGGAACAAATGTAACAGATCAGCACCTTTATTTGGCTGAGTCCGCGCATCGCGGGGGATTGTGATTTCACCATTTGGAGAAAGTCACATTAAAATAATCGCGTTTATCATTGACCAGGCTAAAACACGGCGGGTCAGTAATCGTCACGATATAACTCTTACAGATCGGGATTACGGCAGTGCGGGTGTGGACGTTACCTTGAATTTAACCTCAGTGATAGCATAGTTTTTATACATTACCTGTCGATTACGTAGTTCGATCTTCTTGCTGAAGTCAGTGTTAAGTAATCAATAATGGCTTTTTAATATGATTACAATCATTCACCATTGTAATCTTTGTTGTCATTTTTGAAATTCCATATCCTACAATGTGACAAAGCGAAAAACACCGACTTTTATATAAAAACGGATAACATCACGCACAAAAAAACAGTAGAGGGTGTCAAGCCCACAAAACCGGAGGGTATAGACCTACCCAGAATACCACCTGACTCCATATTTATGGCTGGCTTTTTGGAAGCAATGTGGTCCAAACCACGATCAAGACTGTACCCCAGCATGACACAGAAGTTTCCAACTGAGGGAGAAACTCACTGGGCCAGTAGGCATGCTGCCTAATGTGTGTGTTACTGGATTAAAGTGGATCAGATGGAAGAAACAGGAGTGAATGGAAACAGCTGATTGACTCAGTTAACTCACAGTTGGCCAGATTTGCACAGCAGTGAGAGTCAGGATTTTGAGGAGTGTCAGAGTGATGCTAAACAGTCTGAATGGCTTTTGACTAATGACAGGAAAGTGAATCCCATTCCTGTCCTCATTATAGGTCATTCACAAATACTCACCACCCCAATGTGAATCTGCATATTCACACAAAAGTCACTCTACATGTGTAGATATAATTGATTACCAGTGAATCCACAAAGGATAGCAGCCATATTGTTGCATCATGTACGTGTTGAGAGTCTTAATGGCTGTAAGTTTTCTGTCACTCAATTGGCTGACCAAAAATGACAAAATAATGCATGTCTGTATACCATTAGGGGCAACTGATACATTATATCTTCTTATACAGCCGATCCAAGTGGGATAATGCTTGATTTGCAGAGTTTCATCTGATTTTTATACCACTTAATTTTAATACATGTCCAAGACTGTTTATTTAGGATCAGCCCTGGGAATTTGAGTTTCAGGGAGATTACCTTGCACACTCAAATTATTGCCAGTCATTGCATTCATATTTTGGTAATTCAAATACACAAAATTGCTTTAGTTTAGCCTAGTTTTGCAGAGTTGATGTAATAAACTGAAATTTAGTCGCAACCCCACTAGTTGCTCACTAGTCTAAGTGCATAAACCGCAACCTGTGACCAGATTCAAAGAATAAATTATTTGATTAAGCATTCAAAAGATCCGACCATAGGCTACTGCGTACACTCAATATTGGATAGTCACAACACTGAGCAGAATGCACGTTACGTCCTGTGGCCTGTACTACGAAGCGGGGTTACTGGCTTATCAGGGTAACTTTGCAGGTAACTTGATGACGTGTGGTGTAACTTCGCAATTAACCCATACTACGAAAGGTGGGTAGGTTTCACTCGAGGCATGCTGCTATGGCAATTTACGCTAAGTCTCAAACCTGCTCCGAGCAGTTTATGTTCTTGGGTAAGTTGAGGTTTCTGCGTAAGCCAGTCCTATATGAGCACCGCCCATCCAACTACAATTTCCCCGTAGACAATGCCGGTGTTCTGTAGAGTTGAGCTACTTTGTTAAGTTAGGCTACCGAAGTGCTAATCAATAGCCCTAACCCTAACCCCCCAAAAACCCCTAAAAGACTTACCTTAACCCTAACCTTAACCCCTAAAATCTAATCCTAAGCCTAAAACGGTGGAACTGCACATGCGCAGAAAGGCTCGATAGTATGTCTTGATAGGTATCTCAACTTGTTAGAACACCGGTGTTCTGTCGAATTGAGCTAACTTTGTCGAGGTAAGCTACCGTAGAGCTAATCAATAGACCTAACCATAACCCTTACCCTAAACCTAACCCTAACCCCCAAAAATATCCCTAAAACCCCTTCCCTAACCCTAACCTCTAAAACCTAACCCTAACCCCAAAACGGTGGAACTGCACATGCGCAGAAAAGCTCCATAGTACGTCTCGATAGGTAGCTCAACTCGTCAGAAGTTATTGTTAACATTAGGTTTACATTATGAGTAACATCACAGTAATGGAACTTTAGGGAGCATTACATTACTTAACAGCAAATAATAGGTGACTTCTGAATTGTGTCGCATCTGTGAGCCTCTGTATTTATTAACAGTACAGTGGTACCTCGGTTCTCGAACTTAATCTGTTCCGGACTCCGATTTGAATCCTAAAAAGTTGGAGTCCTGATCGAATTTTTCCCATAAGAAATAATGGAAAACCAATTAATTGGTTCCCGGCCCCCCAAAATTACACCTAAATATGTTTTTTTTTAAGCATTTAAACACAAAATGAACAGGATAAAACAAGAAGAGCATTTTTTTTCTTAATGGCTTCCAAAACGATAAAGATCTTATCCCAACATTACCCCTGTCCTTCCCTGATCGTCCGCTTGTTCCGTGTGCCACGCCCCCTCATTAAGCTCGTGTGGGATCCCCATGTGATCAGCTGTTTCTGGTTGTTGTCATTAGTCCCCTGTATTAAGTCCGCGTTTCAGTTTGTTTCCCCAGTCCGGTCATTGGGTGCGTTCGACTTGCTTACAGCGCTGGCTTAAAGCAACACATTCTGATCCTGATGCAATGCATTACGGTTAGATGCATTGCGACCTCTCACCCGGCTGCACAAACTGGAACCGCCTCCGTGATGACACATCTTTGCCCTTATTGGCTGAAGAGTTTAGTTACACGCATGACGTTTGTATCCCAGGCAGTTCCGTTGCGTAATCTGCTATTTCTCCCGAGTATCACGTAAAGCAGTGAGAACTGGTTTTCAGTTAATTTACCTGGTAAAATAAAGTTTAAATAAATGACATAAATGCTCTAATAGTACACGTAAGTTAGTAGTTTATTTATTGTTAGTTACTGTAATGTTGCGCTGCTTTATTTTGTTAATCGTCCAGTCTGTGAACAAGGCATTCAAGTAAGAGTTGCATTGTAGTATGACTCATTTCCTGGCGCGTACAATTTATATTAGGTCAGCATTCATGGTTCGACTTCTGATATTCAGATCGAGTTCTAGGTCAAACTGGTTTGTCCGACTTTCAAGAAATTGGAGTTCTAGTGAGTTCGAGAACTGAGGTACCACTGTATTTCAATTCTTTTCTGAAAACACTTCGTCTAATACTCAGTCGTGAGGTATTTTAGACCACGTTTTATGACCCTGAAAATGTACTTATGCATTTACTCGGTCGGCTACAGTGGTATTGGACTTTCTTTGCAGCGCTGATTTGAACTCCTCATAATCCTGCATAATTAGCATGCAGTCTTCCTCCGTGAAACATGGAGATCGTGCCGTGAGTCAAACGGTGATCGACTTGCGCTGCCGAACGTGCTCCATTGATGTGAACGCGCACAAACTTCAATGCAGTTAACACCGATGTAACAAATCAACTTCTTAACTGACGTCGTAGTATTGATTAGCACCGATTGAGACAACCTAATTTTGTCAATTCCGCGTTCGCAAATTGACTCCGGCTTAAATCTGATTTGGTTAAACTCCCTTCGTAGTACAAGCCACAGGAGCAAACTAAGCCAAAATAAACAAAATAGCTCAAACTAGAAAAAGGTACCCCTTTACCTAACCCACATAAGTACGTAAAAAAAACTTACCTATCTCCCCAACTAGCCCCAAAACAGTGAAAAAACTTAAAAGCAGAATGGCATTACACTCCCTACTTCCCCAGGTACTCAAAGTGGACACAATATTTACAGATATTTACAGGCTATTTACAAAAGCCAAATCCAAAGTAACCAAATCCAAGAAGGGCTAAGGAAAATCAATGGCCAAACAGCAACAGGAGTCAAACACAATGAGTATCAGCAGCACAACAAGTCCTCAGAATATATAGCAACACAAAGCAATGTTCTTGTCTGGACAGGCCTTATGAAGTAAATGATGAAAGAAGAAACCAGCCTATCAGAATGGAGAGGTATAACAAGTAACAGTGGGTGGAGCCAAGAAAAGAACAATACACTCAAGGAAACATCCACACAATCCACCCAAACTACACCTGAGAGGGGCCGTAACATGCTACACACTCAATAAGTTCAAGGTTCCAATAAATGCACTTGCCAGGAAATCTCACCATTGCACACAACAGAGCAAACTGCAACTTCACACAGCACAACCCAGCATTAAAGCACATCACCATGTCTGCCCTCCATAAGCGGAGTTGGATGTTTGCACTTGGGGGGCAAAAAAACTTCATCTTGCTTACCTTACATGTTAACATACATCTCTGATGTACACATAACTTTTTTTGTCTACCTATAAAGTACCAACAAACCGTGTATGCAAAGGTGCAAAGTGCCAGCATAGAACATGTGTAATGCTGCTCTTGCCAATTAATTACATTATCATCTTAGTGCCTCCCCCCAAACTCCACCCATGCTGCACTCCCTGATATTACAGAACAATCGCAGAACACACACACACAGACCTATAATCATATCTTTGTGGGGACCACTCATTCATTTCTATGGGAAAAATGCTAACGCTAACTATGACAACCTTAACCCCTAAGCATAACCATAAGTAACCAAACAAAATACAAGAGTTTTTGCATTTTAGTTTTTTGACTGCAGTCATGGATTTTCAGAAAATTGAGTTTTCCTTTAAGGAGGGCAGGAAACTAGTCCCCATAAGGTCAAAAAAACGGGTATTCAACACATTGTGAGGATATTTGGTCCCCACAAGTCCCCATTAGATAAGGTATATCTGGACCACACACACTTTATTTTTAAGCACTGCCTCTGCTAGACAAGACCCCCCTTCCTATGGAGTTCTAGGATATTCCAGCCAGGTAAGACATCATAGTGCAGCATACCAACCCAAAGGAGATTTAAACAGGTCCCTGTATTCGAGGTGAGTGGTTACACTTAAAAGGATCCAGTCCTAAGCCGCAACCTTTCACAAGCTCCCCTAACTAAATTACTCTCTTATCCTCAAGAGACTGTCAAGCTGTACCCCAAGGAGTCACCACCACAATCCTTATTTTCCCAATCCTCCATCTCCCCAGCTTTAAAAAACTCCACTATAAACCCCTATAGGTGAAAACGATCGTGCGCAAGCAATCAATCACTTGCAACACGTAACAGAAAACTATATAGCAATTAATGAGTTTCTCCCAGGTCCATCACAATACATTTTCAAACTTACTAAATTATTTTTAAAAGAAATATTTTCATACGCCAGTGTGAAATCATATTTGTTCTGTAGGTTTCACATATAGGTAAAGAATTAAACATACATTACATTTAATCAGCTGTGATTACTTTGAAAAATGCAAAACGCAAAACTCGCTATAAAAACACCTGCCTGGGATTGACCTCGCCTACGGAAGGCGTCACCAGTCGCGTGGGCGATCACACCGGAAGCGACTTTGTACGTCATTAAATACACCGGAAGTGCTTCAGATTGGTGTGTTTCATTGTTGCCTTATGTCAGCTTTTATTTAGGACGATAAAAATGACTAAATTGCAGCTCTTAAGACAATACTTAACGGAGCGCCTGATGGAAGCCGTACGGGAAATCCTCGAAGTGGTTGGAGACACGGTGTCAGAGTACCAGGAGGAAACGGCCAGGGCGCAGCGGGAGAACGAGAGCCTTAGGCGGAGGCTCAGGGAGGTGGTGCTGGTGGCCGAAGCGCCCTGGGCGGGTGAGAGCCTCCTTCCCTCCCGCGCCCCTGCGCCTCATTCCCTGCCATGACTTTTTTATTTGACAAGCGGCCAGCAGTCGTTAGCAGCGGATCTAGCTGCCGTCTATTTTGCGAGCGATCTTTGAGACCGATAAAACGGGCTGTTAGTTTTCTGTTTACCACCTCCGCTGCCAGCTCCTTTTAAACGAATGATCAAAAATATAATTCCCCATAACTGCTCGAATGTTTGAAGGACATTTGTCTTATTAGCGTTATAATAGCACGGCGTAGCAGTCTTTAAAATGACAATTACTGAAAACAAAGATTAAGTCATGAATTATGATGGAATTAATCGTATGACAAATAATAATAAAAAATCTCCCCTTTCCTGATTATAAACATAGTTTCTGAATGTCTGCCTTTCGTGAGTTTCATATGACAGTGACAGTAAAATTGTTTTTTTTTCTTTTTTGTAGTAACTAAAAGTTGTGTTTGTTTGTGTCTCCACTCTCTCTCAGGAGATGTGCAGTCTGTTGCTGTCCCCATTTCTGGGGGGAGGTCCCCAGCAGATCAGGAGCTGGGTGGGCAAGAATGGAGCCCGCATCTTGGACAGGACGTAGAGACTGCTCCCACTGAAGATCGCTGCAGATCTGAAAAGATGGGGGAGGAGCTTGGGGGGTCGCAGCTGGCCTGTGTGGTGGAGACGGACCCTGAGGGTTCAACACAAGGACTGAAAAAGTTGGCCCTAGAGATTGCACTGTCAGTGGTCTCGCCTCTGGATGCCTGTGCTGAGCCAAATGCCACACAGACGGTAAAGAATACGGTCACTGAGGCGCTGATCGTTGGGCCCACAGAACAGGAAACACCCAGCTTGCGACCCGATCAAGTCAAAACTGAGCCTGGTGAAGTGGACCTTAAGTCTGAGCAGCCTGCAGATCTAGGTCACAGTCCGAAAGTGCAAGATACCCTGGGTGAAGCAAGCGTGGGGGTCCCTTCAGATGTCCCAGTTACTGGGGATGTAGATGAGTGTAATTCCCAAGAAGCCGAATGCAGGTCAAATGAGCCCCTGAATGAGAATTATTTTGTTAGTTATGTGGGAGAAAAACAGCACTGCTGTTTCTACTGTGGAAAGTTCTTTAGTCAGATCTGCAATCTAAAAACACATCTGCAGATACACAGTGGCGAAAGGCCCTACAGTTGCAACTGGTGTGGTAAGTCATTTACTCAGTCTGCAGATCTACGGAGGCACCAGCGAATCCACACAGGGGAAAAACCGCATCGATGCACGTGGTGTGAGAAAAGTTTCACTCAAATAGGAAACCTCAAAAGGCACTTGCGCATTCACACCGGTGAGAGACCTTACCGCTGCACCTTGTGTGGGAAGACTTTCAATGATGGAGATACGCTGAAGAAACACAAACGAATCCACACCGGGGAGAGACCTTTCTACTGCACGCACTGCTCGAAGACATTCACAGTAGCGAGCAGCCTTCACAATCATTTCAAAAACCACTTGATGGAAAATAACCAGCACATGTAAGAACAATGTAATAGTGTGTGGCCAGTCAAATGTTTACATGCATTTGAGGATTATGATTGTTAATAATCGCAATCATTGTTCTCTAGGTCCATGAACACAAGTGATATCACCTTGGTACAGCACATAAAGGTACATTTCAAACTATCTGCTTTGCTGTTTAAGATTAGACGTTCACAAAGTCCTCTTATTTAAGCATAACATATTTTATAATGACTCATAACATTATTAAACTCCTAACATATTTTATCATTTAACATGTTTGTAGGTCAGAAATATATCGCTTAAGCTCATGTTACACCCTTTTTTCCCCTCTTCTAAGCCTACTTCAGCCCAACACACTTTGGCCACATCCAGCCCTACATAACCAAGTGAGTCATCAAGGTTGAGGCTTGGACAGCACATGTGTCCCTTAGGTAAGTGAGGGAGCAGGCCGGTCAGCTAGAGCCCCAGCAAAAGCATGGTCAGGCTGCCTGAAGTGTCTGTGTCTCTCTCCCTCGCTCCTGCAGCTTAGGGGAGATTGACTGAGAAGCTGGAGACCAGCAGCAGTTGGCCACATGTCACGGAGTCCGTAGTGACTAGTGTCAGAAGTTTGGGGAGGCAGCATGCACCCAGACGGACTGGGTTCTCGCCGCAGAGTCATTAAGAATCGTGGGGCCTGACTCCATCCAGCCAATACAACATTTGCTCCCTCATGAGATGTTTAACCATCTTTTGTAAATTACAGGAACTGCTGAACTTGTGTTCTCTCTGTCTTGTGAATCGTTTGATCTCATTCTGAATTGGCGGGTGTCACCCTTTAATTGGAATAACAATATATGTTTGCTGCTGTAACATTCACAGACTTGGAAATATGTTAGATCAGAGTGGATTGTGCCGAGTAGTTGTAATGAATGTGGCTTGGGTTTTTTCCCCTGATCACACTGCAGGCTTCGTTAGGCTATTAGGCATCTGTGTGGGTGATCCTTCGTAATACATTTTTTTTTTCCCATTTTTTTTTTCTGAAAAGCTGCAGTCACTTCTCTGAAATAAATGCTCTTTATCTCAGTGGCAATTTTACAGTAACACAACTGCATGATTAGCCTCTATCTGTTTATGCAGCAATAAAAACTAAAAATAGATGAGTGCTTCTTGTCCAGGGCCTCTTTCTCGTGTGACGGTTCCGTCTTCTCTCCCTCAGCACAGGAGGCCACTTTTAATGTGAGTTCTAGCAGCCGTATTTAACTTCCAGACTCGGCGGCGTGCTGAAGCAGATTGCTGTATGCTAGCATGTCCCCATTCGTGGTGATGATTGTGGATTGCAATTAAAGCTTGTTGTGGCTACACGGCCCCTGTCTTTCAGGGCTGGCCCTGGCTCCATTAGGCTCTGCAGGTGTCCCAGCCCTATTTTAAACAGCTCACTGTACTGTATAAGAAGGGTGAAGAGCAATAAGTAGTGCAGCCGAGCGTGAAAGTGCCTAAGTGGTCACCTGAGGACACTGCTGCCCCCAGGAACCTAATTTATATCCAGACTGGGAACAAACACTGAATGGGGAGGTGAGTAGAAGATCAGGTGCTCAGGATTTTATTCAGCTTTTCATTACAGGTTATTTTAACAGGGACACAGTTCTTCTTTAAAAATGAATATAAACCAAATGCAGTTTCACTTCACCACAGCATGAGTGGAACGTAATGCATTCATATCGTGGTACAACAGCCCTATAGGAGAACTAACCACAAACAGATTTTCACGTATCCTCCTAATGAATATTTAGAAAGCGGCAGCGCTGAACGCTTTTCTAAACTGAATGTGCTTTAAGTATAGTGGTGGAGATGTAAGGTAACTAGTGTAACATGTATTACGGTAACGAGAAGTTGAGTCCCGCCTTCACTACGTCACGTGACCAGGAAGCGGGACACAAAAAAACTTGTCTGCTGCTCGACTTCTGGGGGTTTTGAAAGCTGGAGAAGCGTCATGACTAAGCTGCAGCTTTTGAATGATTATTTGACCGAGCGGCTAATGGCTGCTGTACGGGAGATACTGGAGGTGGTGGGAAGCACGGTGCTGGAATATGAGGAGGAAAGCGCCCGGGCACAGCGCGAAATCGAGCTGTTGCGGCGGAGGCTGCGGGACGCCGGAGCGGAAGCACCAGTTTGGCCCGGTGGGTGAAGTTAATCGCTCTTTAAACTGTACTTTACGGCTGTATGTCGTGCGTAAATTACTTTAATAGTAATTTCCAGCCGGGTCGTGCAAAGCTAGCAATGCATCTGTCTAATTACCACCTTGTCCATGTACTCTGGTCATTCTCTCTTGAGGATCTCATGTGTATATTTCCCTACTTCTTGCCTTCTTTCGGCGCTGTAGGGAACGGTCGGAAGCCTGTTGTTTAAACCGCGTTTTAAAAATTATTCAAGTTATCTTTAATGCACGGTTAAGTGTGCAACAGGGGCGGATCTCAGGTGTTACCGTGGCAACCCCTGTTGCCACCCTACATCAAAATATTAAAAAGGAAATATGCATTATTTTATTGTCTCAGCGGAACCACAGAACAGACAGGGTGCGGTGCGGTCACCAAAAATATAACTGGTCCCTCGTGGCCACCACAACCAAAATTGTCTGCAGAAGCCACCGATTTGCAACTTCCTACTCAACGTGCTACCCAGGCTTATCAAATAAGCAGCCTTATTTCTGAGTCGAGCTATGAGCATAATGCTTTTCAAACGAAAAAACTGTCCACCTTTTGTCCACCTTTTCTCATCGCAGTCTGTCACAGAAATCTTTGTGATGCCAGCTCTTGGCATGTAACTCAGGCTTGCGCCTGATTAATTAAGCTGGACCGCAGGTCTTGGTATTAGGGGGAAACACACAAAAGTACTGGAAGAACCAATGTCGTAGGAGAGAGTTCGGTTTGGTGGGGGGCATAATTAAATAATATAAATGCAAAGGTCTATTTGGATGATGAATGAAGCCAAATTAAATATTGGGGGGTGGGGGCTGTACAAGTCCTCACAATCCCCTTGGTTCTTACATCCCTGGGAAGAACGTGCAGTTTTCTCATAATGATTGGGACTTTGGACTAGCTACTCTGGTGGAATAAAGCTGGAATGCTGCCTGTTGAGCCACCATACTGATGTGAATATGCTTAAAAAATAAATGAACTTATGTGTGAGTGCACCCTGCGATGGCCCCATCCTGGCTTGTTTCCTGCCTTGTGCCCGTAGCCTACTGGACTGGTTGCAGACCCCCCATGAACCTGAATAGGACAAGCGGTTTCAGAAAATGAATGGATGGAAAATAAATTTAAAAACACTTAAGTTGCCAAGTTGATTTAAATTCAATTCAACTCTATTTGTTGTAATATACAAATTTGGCCCAAGGTGCATTCCTGCATCATTTATGTGGGATAATTCAAAAACAGGGAATAGGGAAGATAACCAATTGAAAGAAAGAATGCCAGACGACAGCAGACGAGAGGAACCAAAAACTCCCAAGAAGGGAGAAAAAAAGCCTCTGGGGGTCCAAGGTCAACTGGCTGCCCCCCCCCCCCCCCCCCCCTAGGTATGCTGACATTATAGAAAAAGAAAGAGTGGCCTTGCATTTTTACATTGTGCATATGCTGCTGTTCTTTCTTTCTAGAAGCTTCACAACCAATAGAGAACCTTGAGCCCGAAGCAGTGTCCCCCACTGAGCCGGAGCTGGATGGGCAGGACTGGAGCCTCCAGAGGGAGATTTCTCCCAGTGAGGAGAAGCTCTGCGTCGGGCAGAGGCAGCAGGAGGCCAGCATGCAGTGTCTGCCGTTTACGCCACCTGGCCTGAAGAGTGACCACGACCAGGACTCAGAGCTGCCCGAACTTTTCAAAGTACAGATCGAGAGTCCCACAGAGGAGCCGCACGTGGCAGATATGGAGCCTGACCTTGTTAAAAAAGAAGCCGATGGGCCCAGCTACAGTGAGTCACAGCAGCGAGCTGACTCGGTGTGGGCCAGTGACTCGCGGGCGCAAATGCGAGAGCCGCCATCGGTGAACTTGAGGCAGCTCCCAGGGAAGCGGACTCATTCCTGCCCACAGTGTGGGAAGACCTTCTGCCACATGTCCCGGCTGAAGATACATCTGCGGATTCACACGGGAGAGAAACCGTACAGCTGCTCCCTGTGCGGCAAACGCTTCAATAACGACGGCACGCTCAAGAACCACCAGAGGGTCCACACGCAAGTGCGGCTCTACAGCTGCACACAGTGCGGCATGAGGTTTAAGGATGCCTACACCTGCAAGAAGCACCAGAAGGTACACACAGGACTGCAGTCGTACTGCTGCCCCCTCTGTGGTCTGCAGCTTAATGATGCAGCCAGTCTACAAAATCATCAAAGAATCCACATGGAAGAAAGGCCATACTGCTGCACCTTCTGTGGGAAGCAGTTCATGGCTTTAGGCAAACTGAATAAGCACCTGAAAAGTCACAGCAGAGAGACGACATACAGCTGAACCCTCTGTATTCAGTTATGGTGGCTTACAAAGCTTTTCTTTTTGTCTTCAAATTAAGACGTAATAACTTATGCTACACAGACGTATGGCACCTTTCCAGCATTCTGCCTTCCTAACAAGGGAAGTGAGTGTGCATATATTAGGGTGACCAGATAATCCATGTCAGGGAGGACACTTTGAGCTACTTTGGGTTTTACAAACTACTTCCAAATTAAAAGGCTCCTGTGCTCAGCTAAAGAGTTCAGCTCTTCTTGTGCTTTGACTGGTTTGTTTCCTTGACTGAAAGACTCATCCAGCTGTTTCACATTAGCAGTAGTGACACATGCATGATTATAGGAGACTGACCAATCAGCACACAGCAATAACTCGGTGCTCAAGTAAAATCCAGGTCCGTTTAATTGAAATGGTAATTTACAATTCCTGTCCTAGCTCAGAGTGTCCTCCCTGACATGGATTATCTGGTCACCCTAGCATATATTACTGTTTTTATGGTGTTACTGGAAGTACGGAGCTCCCAGAACACAGTGGGGAGTCTTGCTTTTTGCAAAAATTATGGGAGGTGCGCTGGTTCTCGGGTGTCTCGTCTTTGTAACCAGCCCTGCTGCCTTTGGAAATCCACCTCTGCTGTTTTCTTGAGCTTTAACTTTGTTGCTTATTGAGCATAATTATATGTTATGTTGTCAGGATTTGTCTTTCTCTGAGTGGGGCCATTGGCAGATCCGTCCAGCATCTGTCAGTGGGGCACATTGCGATGGCCAGTGCCCAGTTTCTCCTAATCTGACTGAAGGCAGTTTCAAAGGATGGTGATTCAGTTGCCTGTACAAAGCAGGATTTCTTGCTTAGCCGATTAACATGTTGGATTTAAGGTATCCCAGTTTAAATCTTTGTTCACTTGCATTTAGCCTGGACTACCTTAAATCTAACGGGGTATGATTAGCAAGGAATCCTGCTCTGTGATTCAGGTCCCAGGATACTCCATCGCATGCTGACTGACTTTACAAATGTAACGTTTCCCTGAATGCCGGAGAATCTTTTTTCCCCCCCCTCAGATGAGTCATTTCGGAGGAGCTGCAGGAAGAGAGACAGAAGCTGAACTGAAATCCTGTGCATCAGTGTTTCATCATAAACGATAACTTACTTTGGTAGCAGAGCAGTTCAGCACACAGAATACCCACAAAGACGGCAGTTTTTACTTCTGGTGAATCAGCCGGTGAGCTGCCATGGAACAGCAGAGGCTGTGGTTACTCACCTCGGCAACACGAGTTACATTCACCTTCTTATTGTTGTGGGCGAATGATCTGTCTGCTGAACTGGGTAACTGTGATTAAAAAGTATGACTTAATTGCAATGAAGAAATCAGTATTTAAGAAATGGGAATCCCCTTCAGGGAGAACCCCAGCCTCCTATCCTGTGTTGCGAGGGAGGGGCTCCAGGCCCTTCTGCATCCCTGACCAGCTGTGAGATGGATGGATGGATGAATGAATGAATGAATGAAGTTTTTACCCTTATGATTTTCTATATTGGTTCATCTGTAATTTTTAAACATGCAAATAAATTAATAGCACACAAGGTGTGTTTTCTAACCCTAAACCCACAGGTCTTTCACATCATATGTGTTTTTCTTCAGCTAGAAAGACTTTTTTTCTGAAATTGATCCACGTAAATTAAAGCACATTGAATCTGCAGGGGGATGATTCGCTGTTCTGGATTCCAGGCATGCTCTTGTCTCCTGTCTTCAGCTGTCTGCTTTTCATGGTTAGCAGGGGGAAACCGTGTGACTGCATCAGCATCTCTGTGATGCTATGGTGAGCAGAGGACCTTTAATCTGCAGGATGTGTGAATGTATTAATGTGTCTGCATTAAACATGTATGTATAAACGAAGACCGTTTCTGTTTGGCTTTTTCAGTTGCTGATCAGAGACAAAATAAAGAACTTCGTGCCGTCGGCCAAATCAATCACCATAGCCGCAGCAGGACTGTACGTGTGATTTCGACCATTTAAATTCATTATAATTCCCGCACCCTTTGTAATGTCCCAAAGGCTGTAACATACACCTTGGACCACACGATGGCAGCAGCGTGGCGAATTTAATAGGGCTTTAAAAGCACTACCTGCGCTGTCGGATGGTTGAGGCGGCGTAAAATCTGGTGCCATCCTATGCGGCATTCCCTGTCAAGATTACGAGTGTACAAACTGATTATTTGATTCACACGCGTTGACAGTCCTTAATCATGGTCCTTGAAAGGTATTTTAATTACATTCAGACGACGAACTTTTGCCAGGTGGATATTTTAATGAATTTGAGCGATCTCTAAAAATGGTTGGATGAAAAGGGCGCGAATGGTTTATTCAAGTTTGAATATCTCGGCCTTGATTTAAATATTTTCGTTTTAATAACATTTAACAGTTGTTCTTGGCTACTTATTGTCGTTGTTTTATATTTCAAACAAGCACGATGCACAGAGAGTAATTCAGAGATACAAAGAAAAATCTTTACCACAATCCAGTTTTATTTGACATGTTCCATAAATCACTGCATTCCGAACGTACTTGATATGTAAACAACTGATTGAAATATAAGCTTCACCATTCGGAAGAAAATAGAGAAAGTCAGATGAAAATGAGCATTTCTAAACCAACCACATTTGTAAACGCGATCTCAACAAGTGTCTGTGACCCCTGCGGGGATTACACATCTCCTTAATGAATGTTATTTCCGACGTTGGATGACTGCCGTCCGATTTTAAGAAACCGAAGAGAAGCGTCCCTTCCAATAACCCAATGATATATTGAATGTGAGCACTGCAGTAAAGCGATAATTAATATATGCCTATGGGCCAGGATTTAAGACATGCATGCTGAAGGCAGACTGACCATCAGGTGAGGAGCATGGGGCACGACTCTGTGTCTGTCGTCAAGCAAAGTTAACTTTAATTATCATATACACAAACGTCCATGTGGAAATGCTGCTTGTTGTAATACGTGGATGATGGATTCTTGACAATATTCAGCGTAATTTTACTGCTTTTATTGCCACCCACGAGCCAAACGGTCATTATTTCTCAGGGAACAATGAGATGAAGGTGCGGCCGGTCATTCAAAGCCGTCAGTCCAGCCAGCAGCGTTAACACCCCCAACTGCGAAAGTTTCACATTTAAAGCCGGCAGAGTGAAAAAGACAGTAAATATAGGCCTAAATGATAAAATATCCAACCTTCATTGCTGTGGATAAAAGGATACGTGTTTTTACTGTTTAGCCTGGAGGTTCCAGGAAAGTGTCAGTAATTCCGTTTCCATTTTGTCATTTGCATGCTAGCGAAAGCGGCAGGCATGTAGATAATTGTTAATGATATATATGCAATACCTGGTTTTAGGTACGTCAGAGATTAACTTGAAGTTAATGTTAAACTTTTTTTTCATTTTCATTTGTAAAAGAGGCACTTTTTATTCAGAGTAACTTCAGCCAAACTTAATTAATAGCAAATGGGTAATAACCTAATAATTATTAATCAGAAATAATGTCAGCAACGCAAGCCTTGTACAAAATCTGACTATTTAATATGCATCTCTACTCATGCTATCTATTTTAGTAATCCATACTTAGGTGTTGAAAATGTCACGCGATGTGCTATGATTTGTAAAATGTTATCACTTGCAAGCCTGCTCAAACGGAATAGATTTGTTTTGCATCCACTGAAACTGAAATATAACATTTGCCCGTTGTCTATAGACCTAGTGGGCTGGGCCATTCAGTCCTAGCAGGTGGATCCCGGGAGCTTATTGGTCAGCGTATGCCATCGCTCCACCCTATTGCCTTTGTTTTTCAAGCAGTCCAGCCAATGACGGAGAGGTT
Organism: Paramormyrops kingsleyae; assembly: GCF_048594095.1. Classification (NCBI taxonomy): domain Eukaryota; kingdom Metazoa; phylum Chordata; class Actinopteri; order Osteoglossiformes; family Mormyridae; genus Paramormyrops; species Paramormyrops kingsleyae. The sequence goes on along the minus strand of NC_132818.1, from coordinate 12,376,019 downwards.
CTCCCTGTGACTGACAGCTCAGAGACACTCCACCTAGGGCACATATCGCTATGAAACATTGTATCACTGACATTTGAGCAGTTTAATGTACTTATCCTCAAAGTTAGGACATAATTACCAGTGTAACAAAACAGAAGTTTTATCTCATTTTATCCTGTTTTGTCTTGAACTTTGAAGTGTCATGAATAATCAGTAAATTCATGAACCTTACCTATGAAGTCATTGGATTTTCCCAGGTCATAATCCCAAACGGTGACTTCCAACGTCTTTCCTGACAGCTCCGAGAGAGAGATCTCATAGAAGAACTCCTGTATGGGGAAAGTGGGGGCATGGAGAAGGAGGAGGAGGAAGAGCAAGTGGAGATGACTTTAGATGGGCGAAGTTAGCAGAAGAAGGTTCAACCAGGGACCTCAAAAGCCTGAGAGGAAAATTATGTCTGGTGAGGGAATGAGACCTTCAGAGCCGGCTGGTGTGAGAAAAGTACGAAACTCACACATCTGTATTACAGGTCAAATTATGAAAGCAGTTCCTCCACTTTTTACCAATTCAGAGAAGAAAAATTACAGAACATTCTTAGCCTGAATAAATTATAAACAACCTGAATTCATAGGTAAAGTTTGATGTGATTGCTTTTTAAAAACAGTAACCAAGAAATAAGTTTGCTTCAATCGCACAGCTCTTGTACTGATGTTCCTTGGTTTCTTTTCTCAAACTTTTGATTGCATTGAAGTCTGGGGATTATGATGCCTAAGACCATTGACTTTGTGTTTTCTTAAAGGTTTTGTTGCAGATTTTCATGCTGCTATGACTTGCTGTTCTGGTTGAATGTTTGATTCCCTGATTTGGGTCTTGATTCCATTGTTTCTTCAGTTTAAATACAGGCAGGAGAATGAACCTCTCCTCTTCTGCCCTAAATGTAATGCCGCTGAGTTTGTCCATGAAGCACAATCTTTCACAAAGTTTGGCGAGAGCAGAATCCTGTTGCTTGTGGCTTTATCCAGACCATGTGGACCACGTGGAATGGGTGGCTTTTGACAACCTGTATCCTGCTATGGAGATTGTAACAGTGTAGCTCTGGGTGTCTGGTGGCTTCACCGCTTCTTTCACATCACATGTCTTCCTAACAGGCTTCATGATATAAGCAGATTGAGCTCTTTGTGAATTTTCACCTGACTCTGGTTATCAATCTGCCATCCTCTGAAGATCGCTGGCCTCATGCATCCTGGATGGATGTTACTGATATCATGTACCCAATAGGAAATGCAAAATATGTTCAACATGTCAGCTCATTGTCCTTGCATATGGGCAAGATCATGTTCCATGATCACCGTTTGTCTATTGACAAGCCCATGACTAAATACAGGAGGTACGGATTTCTAATAAGTGAACGACCAGCAGAGGGAGGGTTTGAGGGGGGGTGCCAGTGGACATGGGGGCTGTGTACCTCATTGAACTCTGGGTTGAGGGTCTTCTTCATGATGCCCGTTTTGTGTTTGGATGCCTTGTGGAGGTCAGGTTTTAGGTATCTGAACAGAACAAAAGACAAACGAGGCTGTTAGCCTGCTTTTCAGGGAGGGTACGACTCCCCCGACCCCACACACACACACGCACACACACACACACACACACACACACACAAAGGCTCATTCCCGCCTCTGCTGTGACTCCCCACTGAAACTGTTATTATCAGCTGGAGACGGCACAGGAACACAGAGGCAGTGAGGGGATGTGTCAATGAGAGCGTGTGGGTTTGCTGGCCGGTTTGTGTTCCTCATGCTCGCTGCCTTCCTTGGCACATATTGTGCAGTATTAAGTTGCTGAATCTATAAAATGGCGAAAATAAATACTATCTTTCATCAGCTCCTGTGCCGCTCTATGAGATCCTAAAATCTAAAGTGTTTACTGATTATCTGATTAATGTCCTATTATGCTCACTTCTTACTTCACTTCCTGCATTATTTTGCACCTCACTTCTTGCCTCACTTCTCTCTGCACGTCCTGCGTCTTTTTGTATCTCACCTGCTCCCTCGCTTCTCACTTCACTTCCTGCATCATTTCTTTCCACACTTCCTGCCTCGTTCCTCACTTCACATCCTGCACCATCTCTTGGCTTGCTTCTTGCCTCACTTCACTTGCTGCATAATTTATTACCTCACTTCCTGCCTCTCTTCCCACCTCACTTGCTGCCTTGCTTCTCACTTCACTTCCTGCACCATCTCTTGGCTTGCTTCTTGCCTCACTTCACTTGCTGCATAATTTATTACCTCACTTCCTGCCTCTCTTCCCACCTCACTTGCTGCCTTGCTTCTCACTTCACTTCCTGCACCATTTATTACCTCACGTCCTGCCTCTCTTTCCACCTCACTTCTCTCCTCACTTCCCGCCTTGCCCAGCACCTCACATCTTCACGTAGGGGTCGGAAAACCCGTTGACGTCCATAGCAGCCAAGTGGGCACACCGCACGATTCCCACGCACAGCCCTGAACGCCGTCCCTCCACTGTGACAGAGGGCTCACTGTCACCCTCCCTAGATGGGGGCAGGAACTGCAGGGAGAGCAGCAAACGGCCCCTTTCTTCCTGGCTCCTCTGCTGCTCAGTCTCCCACTGTAAGTGAAGGAGATGGGGGGAAAAAATGAGAAAGAAGTAAGCTTCTGACATGTTTTACCAATAAAACTGAAGTCTTTAGTGACAATGTGAAGAACTTGTCAACCCGTCACCTCTGGGTCACACATCAGATCCCTGCAGAGTTCACTCTGAATTCAGTTTGCACTGTTTACTGAGGGGGAGTCAGAGACATGAACTGGAAACAGGACGGCAGGACACAGTACAGTCACACACAAATGAGAGCAGGGCCTGGCTCCACGGTAGCTTGAGCAAAATTAATTACTGGCTCTAACTAAAACATTTCAGCTTTCAGCATCGACTGTAAATTAGTCAACTGAATTAGTCAGCAATGTCATGTTGTGGTAAAAGTTTCAGAGCATCTCTGTGACCCTGGGTGCAGTTCCACACCATATTATATTTCCCATGATTCCATGGACGCTGAATGCTGTAGAAACAGCCTGAACACACTCGCTGGTGAACATAATGCAGAGAGAAAGTTGGCACTAGGAATCAGTACAACTTTTATACAATGTTTCCTAGAGGATAAGAACATTCCCCATGTACAGAACAGCTTTTCTTCCATGCTTCTGCTAGTCTTTCATCTCCCTCTCTCTTTCTCTCTCTCTCATTTTTATTCCTGAGAGGTGTTTCATTGTTCTGTACTCAGACAGAAACATAACATAAAACCAACGGAGAATCAATGGTATAATTCCCTGGTTTGCTTTCTACTCACCACCTGAGGCTCTAGCTCTTTTGTTTTGCCCCCCCACCTTCCTGCACCAAACCCCCACCCTTGTCATGAGCCAAATATCAGGGTCTAATTAGTACGGATACCCTGCAGATGGCCTGAATGCCAACTCATCCTGCGCCTCTGCGTCGTCATGCTGTGTCCAGCGAGATGCATTTAGGGGAAACAATAAACACCCCCCCCCCCCTGCATCTGGACCATGTGAAAGAAGCAGAGCAGGACGAGAGTACACAGAATGTAAAGACACATGCAGAGCAGAGTGCGCTGAACGTAAAAACGTGCAGAGTGGGGCGTACTGATCGTAAAGATACACACCGCGGGGAGCATGGACGTGCAGCCTGAAGAGATGTGCGCAGAGTGCAGAGCATAGAATGTAAAGACATGTGCAGCCTGGAGAGCACGGAACGTAAATACACGCAGAGTGACGAGCTCGCTGGACATAAAGACGCGCAGAGTGGAGCACGCTGGACATAAAGACGCGCAGAGTGACGAGCACGCTGGACATAAAGACGCGCAGAGTTGAGCACGCTGCACATAAAGACGCGCAGAGTGACGAGCACGCTGGACATAAAGACGCGCAGAGTGGAGCACGCTGGACATAAAAACGCGCAGAGTGGAGCACGCTGGACATAAAAACGCGCAGAGTGACGAGTACGCTGGACATAAAGACGCGCAGAGTGACGAGCACGCTGGACATAAAGACGCGCAGAGTGGAGCACGCTGGACATAATGACGCGCAGAGTGACGAGCACGCTGGACATAAAGACGCGCAGAGTGACGAGCACGCTGGACATAAAGACGTGCAGAGTGGAGCACGCTGGACATAAAAACGCGCAGAGTGACGAGTACGCTGGACATAAAGACGCGCAGAGTGACGAGCACGCTGGACATAAAGACGCGCAGAGTGGAGCACGCTGGACATAATGACGCGCAGAGTGACGAGCACGCTGGACATAAAGACGCGCAGAGTGACGAGCACGCTGGACATAAAGACACGCAGAGTGACGAGCACGCTGGACATAAAGACGCGCAGAGTAGAGCACGCTGGACATAATGACGCGCAGAGTGACGAGCACGCTGGACATAAAGACGCGCAGAGTGGAGCACGCTGGACATAATGACGCGCAGAGTGACGAGCACGCTGGACATAAAGACGCGCAGAGTGACAAGCACGCTGCACATAAAGTCGCGCAGAGTGACGAGCACGCTGGACATAAAGACGCGCAGAGTGACGAGCACGCTGGACATAAAGACGCGCAGAGTGGAGCACGCTGGACATAAAGACGCGCAGAGTGACGAGCACGCTGCACATAAAGTCGCGCAGAGTGACGAGCACGCTGGACATAAAGACGCGCAGAGTGACGAGCACGCTGGACATAAAGACGCGCAGAGTGACGAGCACGCTGGACATAAAGACGCGCAGAGTGGAGCACGCTGCACATAAAGACGCGCAAAGTGGATCTACACACATGGCGAATACGGATCCACATGGTACACTGGAAGTAAAGATGTACAGACATGTTGAGGCTAACACCAGGTCCATGCGATGAATCCTTGATTTCCTTTTGAGAAAGAACCTTCTGTTGTGTCTAAAAATCTTTCTCTGTGTGATGCTCTCTGCGCCTGGCTCATGTCACGCCTGCCTTCTGTTGGAATCTGTTTTGAGACCTGCGCACACGCTCTCCGCTCCCTCACGCATGTCATCCGTCTGCCACTGACATGTGACCACAACCATCTCGTTATTTCTCATCCATCACCGTGTTTCTCGCTCCCCTCTGGTATAATTTATTTCTGCCTGTCCCCTCATTAAGGGCAGGCTTCCAGTTCCGCTACATGTCTCCTCCATCAGACGGCGGTATTGTCCTGCTTTACACATCACTCTGGCATCATGCATGTTTGCTGCACCCAGAGCAGAGATGTTACTCCCACATTTAATGGCTGAAACAGCAAGTCGACTGCTTTCTCTTGAGGATAATCAGCTGCCAACGGGGGGGAGGGGGTTGTAGGTGCGGCTGGAAAGGGCTCACCTCTCGGAGGTAGCAGGAGATCCCCCGCAGAGCTGCACTCATGGTGGTGGGAGAAGGGAGCTGGATGAGTAGAAGAGGAGAGAGAGATTGAGAGTGAGCCTTCCTAGATGGGACACTCAGACACTGATGATGCAGAATTGGATCAGCCCTCAGTGGGACAAAAGACACTGGTGATGGAGGACTGGATCGGCCCTCAACGAACACTCAGACCCTGATGGTGGAGGACTGGACCAGCACTCGGCGAAACACTCAGACCCTGATGATGGAGGACTGGACCATCCCTTAGTGGGACATTCAGACACTGATGATATAGGACTAGACCGGCCCTCAGCGGAACACTCAGACACTGATGATGTAGGGCTGGACCAGCGCTCGGCGAAACATTCGGACACTGATGATGCAGAATCGGGTCAGCCCTCAGTGGGACACTCAGAAACTGACGATGTAGAATTGGACTGGCCCTCAGTCGGACATTTGGACACAGACTGTAAAGCGATGAAGACCCACACACATAAATACCAATACCAGTGCTAAAACAATACTAAAATGGTGCCATGCCTAAATGTTGTCTGCATTGGTACTTAACAAAAAATAAGGCACGAAATGAAGGCCAACAACATTAAAGAATGGCTTTTTATTTGTAAAGCAAATTAAATTTCAAATCGAATATATTAACATGACACCTTAAATAAATAAATAAATTTGATGTGTTCCCCCTTTGCACACAATCATTTTTTAAAATTTGTTATACGTCCTGGTGTCAGAATCCTTTCGAGTGAAATACAGCCGCACATAAGAGTATTTTCATATTTTTTTGATATTTTCATCATGTTTAAGGACATCAGAGCAAGTGTAATGTTAACTAGCAATGGCACGTGAGGTTTCGTGATACTTCTTTTGCCCCCACCACTAGAGGACAAGTATTTAAATCATCAGCTCAGGCATTTAAGTGGCACCGGTCAGGCACCGAAATCTGCGTTGCACCATGGTCCAGTACATACTGGTCATAGTGGGTTTTGGTAACCAACCCTGCACATAACAGATGGAGAGATGGCATATCCTCATGCAGGATGGTGTGTCCATGACCACAATGACCATGACACCGAGTGCTGCGGCCACAGGCCTCCCCAGGACTGTCCTCACAGGAGGGGGGTGTTCCAGGCAGACGCTGTAGCGTTTGAGCTGGTCTGGCTGTACCCGCCGCAGGGCCACTCGCACCTCCCCGATCAGCTCATTAGGAGCCAGTCTGTCCTCATCACACACCGATATCCTGACAAGAGGAGGGAGAGAAACGGGGGGAAGAACGGAGCAAGTCAGACAGAGAAGAAGGAGAATGCCAATACAGAGACCAAGAGAAAGAGGAGTCAATGAGGCTGTTGTCAGCCAGCTGGTTCTTGTCGCACGCTGATACCCTGACAGGAAGAGGGAGGCCGCATTTGGCAATGAGCTTCTCTCAGCTTTGCTCACCTCTGGCCCTAATGATTCATCTGTGCACCACAAACCAGCTTATTCCCTGTGAAGAACTGCTGGTGTTGCTGTCTGTTCCCCCTGGAATGTACCCGAAAACTCTGGCTTTGAGGTGGATCACCATGACAGAGGATTCATTTCCAGGTTATCCCAGAGATGTTGTCAGGTTGAGTCTTGGGCTTACAGGTTCAGGATATAAATTCTAAATGTACTGACAAATCAGTAATGCTCACGGCAGAGGACACAGACGAGAATGTTGACAGGTTAACTGGCTGAAAATAGTAATTACAATAACTCTGAATAATACAGAACTGTATGGCTTGGCAGTTTTTGAATTTACGTTGAATGTGATTTTTGTTTTGGATTTGAGAAAATATCACGACTTTTATGGGGTGGACATGTTTACATGTTTCAATAAGCAGTGTGATCTGAAGCTTGAGCTCCTGGTGAGAATAACAGGACTGTGAAAAGGTAGAAGACTGGAGGTGATCTCCCTGCTGTTTGGAGATGCTGTTGTTCTCTTAGTTTCATCCAACCTGAATCTGAGGTTGGGTAGCATGCACTGGCACAGCACATTGCTGCACCCGCCACCCAACGAAACACCTTAGGATCCCAGTTGACAACCCCCAGGCTGACACACAGTTCAATGAAGATCCTGTGAGCCAGATCATCCTCAGGGAATTGCATCACATGACCATAGTGCCATAGGAAACATTCACTCATAATGCAGGTAATATGCCTCATTCAGGACTCCCTAAGCAACCTTACAAAGTCAAACCAGAGGTAACCAAGGATTCTCTGAAGGGAGACAGTACCAAAGGAGTCCAGTCTCAGGTCATGCAATGGAGCATCCATGTCTCGCAGCCATACAGCAAAACAGGAAGCACCAAGACTCTAAAGACTTGGATCTTCATCCTCTTACAAAGATATTGGGACCGCCACACACCCTTTTCCAGGGACCTCATGACTCTCATGCTCTCCCAGTCCATCTACTGACTTCAAAGGAAGAGTCACCAGAGACATGAAAGTCACTACTGAGGTAACTGAACCTCTCAACGCGGTCGACGTTCTCTCCACGGACAGACACTGCTGCTGGCTGTGCCCAAGAGGTCATTAATGGCCTGAATCTTGTTTTTTTTTTCAGGACATTTGCAAATCCAGACACTCAGTCTCTCGAGAGTCCCTATAAGAGTCTCAGGTTGGGAAACTCAAGATCAATGACTCTTTCTTCAGATTCCCCACAGCTGCTGGACCCCATGACCCTGCCCAACACCCAGTCCATGCAAGCACTAAACAGAGTAGGAGCAAGAACACACCCCTGATGAACCCCAGAATCTACTGGGAAGAGCAGAGGTTCTGGCTCCACTCTGCATTGCATTCACAGTATCAGTGTACAAGCTGGCCATGATGTACAGCAACTTTGGGGGGTTCCTGAGAACTCTCAGGATGTCCCATGGGGCAGCTCAATCAACTGAGTCAATAAAAATCAACAAAGACTGCAAAGAAACTCTGCTAATATTTGCATTTCTGCTCAATGAGACCACTCAGTGCCAAGATGTGCTCTATGGTAGACTTCTTATGCGTAAAACCAGACTGCTCCGATTGCTGATAGATCAGCAGCTGGTCAAGGATCCTACTGAGGATGAGCCTAGCAAGGACTTTACCCAGCACTGACAGCAGTGTTATCCCCCTGTAGCTGCTACAATCCAGAAAATCACCCTTCACTTTCCAAAAAGGGACAACAAGCCCTGATCTTCAGTCAGCTGGAATGATGTTTGTCTCCCAAATGGAAGCAAAGATTGCTTGTAAACTTCACAGCTAATCAGAGGATCAGCCTAAAGAACTGTGGACCCAGAGATGCCCAAAGTCCTAGCTGGAGAATCAGCTTCAAACAGCTGCTCAATGTAGCCACAACTGCAGTGTCACTGTAAGGACAGTTCCATCACCTGTCCTGACTGTGACTCTCTGAGGAGCGGATTTGGAAGTGCTTCGATTCTTCTGTAAGCAGGATGTGGGTCGCTAGACCATCGACAATGTGTCACTTGCTCACATATCACTCTAACAAATGCCTCTTTATCTTCACAGCTGTCCTTCTCAGTTCCTGGTTCAGACTGGAGTTGACATCGAGCTGTACGCTGCGACTCCTCTTGATAATATCCAGGGTGCCTTGCAAGATGAAATACCTCCTTCTGGGAATACTGGCAACACCAACACAACACTCAGCAACCTTCAGGATCTTGTCATAGAATGTCTCCCATATTACATTAGAATTGGCAGTCATACTCAAGTCTGCAAATTCCTCACACAAAACACCATGCAATCTCATTAGAAACAGCCTGAACTTGGAGTCTGGCCAGGTCCAGCATCATTTACTAGTAGGTAGTAGCCTACTGAACCTAAGCTGAATATTCAGAGTGGCAACAACAAGCCTGTGGTCAGAATTTATAAACTGGGCACTTCTATGGACTCTGTAGTTCTGCAGGAGCCTCCAGCGTCTGCCTACGAGGATGCAATCGATCTCCTTCACCTTTTAGTTGTGGGGGAGTATCTCCTCCAAGTGAAGGAGCTCACAAATGATGCAGTCGTCAGGTGAGAATTATGGCTGACCAGTCTCTCTACTTTTCTATCTTCATCTATGGTCATGAGCTGTGGGTAATGACTAAAATAATCAGGTCATGAGTACAAGCAGCCAAAATGAGGTTTCTCCACAGGGATACTGGTCCATGATGAGATGGATCAAAAGTAGCCAGCTGTGGTTTTTCGGGCAGACCATAAGAATGTTGCCTTTTTGGTTCCCAGAGGAACTGTTTCAAGCACGTCTTCCTAGAAAGAAACCCCGGGGCCAAACTGGGACACACTGGAGGGGCCACATCTCCCAGCTGGCTTAGAAATGCCTGGGACTGTCTGTGGCCATGGAAGGAGATGTGATCTGAGTGGTCAGAGTGATCTGGACCCCATTCTTACCTTTCTCGTTCATATCAGCAAACTGAAGCTGGTAGCACGTAACACGAATGAAGCAGAATGAAGAGGGAGAAACCGAAAACACAAATGTTGTGATGCTGGCTGGGAATGCCATGTTCACACCACCTGCCGAAACACGGCCCAGCTGCCTCTTTCATGCTGGGGCGCCAGAGCATTGGAGCGTTAGATCATTGGAGTGTTGGATCATTTGAGTGTTGGGGAGCTGGAGCGTTGGACTGCTGGAGAGTTGGACCCCTGGAGTATTGCAGTGTTGGAGTGTTGGACCATTGGAATTGTTGGAGTGTTGGTGTGTCATAGCCTTGCGTGACCCTCGCAATCCTCAGAACTGAGCTGCTGCTGGGCTCATAATGAACCATAGAGGTGACTCTGCAGTTATTAATGCGCTGATTAACTGTTTTACCACGAACAGGGAGAGTTCAGAAAAAGGAGGCGTAGCTGCCCATGAGCAGCGGCAGCGTGTTACTGTGTCCGCGTGTGATGGATCTAACGACAGACATGCTGATAGATCACAGCTCCTTGACCTTTAGGGAAAGAGGCCATTTATAATACCAGCTGACAGCTACGAGGTGCCAGGAAAGGCTCTGAATCCCTCACCCCCCCGCCCACCCCCAGTGCCTTCCATGCACTTAAACACGTCTACAGGCCTCTTCATGAAGCGAGGTAGTGAAAAAACTCACTTGCAAGATGTGGCAGTAAAAGCTGTTTGAAGGGTTACCATGGGGTCTCCAAGGGAGGGCTAATCTGTCCCTGGCCTCCATTACCAACGTGCCAGCCGCTCGTAAGCTAACACTAACAATGCAACAAATGAAAAACATCCTTGAGCTGTTGCCCCGGGATACCATTCATTAGTATTTTAGAGGCACAGTCGTTATCTCTGTCATATTGGCCTGTTAGCTAAAGTGTAGCGAGGTTTCATTCCCAACACGAGGGGAATCCAGGTAAGCTGAGCGCTGTCGGCACGGCGACAGCTCCCAGGGGACCCTGTGATGAAAATCACTCTCACTCGACGTGCAGTCTTTCTGCTCCCTCGACTTACAGAAGCACAGTGTAGTGCTTCTCCTCTGGCAGTGTAACAGCGTGTGAGAGCGCAATACAATCAAAGAGAGCTCCAGAGATACAGAAAGACCTCCCAAGCACACGCAAACATGCGCTAATGTTAGCAGAGGGAAATTTTGCAGGCTCTGTGTGCTAAACCGGGCCAGAGAATGGCTCAAAGGAGAGAGGCAGGAGAGCAAGAGACAGACACACAGGAGGAAGGAGAGGAACTGACACCTGGGCTCCGGATAGACGAGCCAACTGCACGCGGGAGGGTAATGCTGTGGCTCACACTGCTGATCCGCAGCAGGGTGCCACGTCTGGCGGAAATCATTCTGCAGAAATTCTCCTGTAATCTATCTGAAATTCACAAATTTTGTTCTACAACATGCAAATGTAATTATAGGCAAGTTACTGTGACTGGAATCTGGCGATGGAGTTATGCTGCTGTGTTTCCTATGGTGCATTGGGACTCGGGAGATACCATGGTGCTGTGTATGGGGGGGGTATCATTTTAATATCACTTCTGCCCTTCCCCCCGCCTCATATGCTACGCCTGGTACCTGAGGGTCTTCCTGTGCATGTCCTCCTCAGTGATGCCCCAGTAGGTGAGCGTCTCGTTCCAGGCTGGGTTCAGGCAGTTGTGTACCGTCCTGGTCTTCAGCTTGTTGGCCTTTGGGGGGCAGAGCAGGGCAGGAGGGGGTTATTTTTTGCAGGGGGCTCCCCCAGCGGCACCAACTCAACCACTGCTCCTCTGTTAATGGGCACCGACCTTGCAGGCCCCGGGCAGCAGGTGCAGCTTCACGTAGGGGTCAGCCAGGCCATCGAAGTCCATCGGCTTAAGACCCTGTGGGGGGGGGAGAGGAGTCGTGAGCCTGGGACAAACCTCCGCAGGAGGGGGCGACAGCCAAATAATCACCCAGGGCTCAGTTTTTGTGTCTAACTTGCTTCTCCATCTGCTAGGCTCTACACCTGTATGTACCTGCTCTACACCTGTATGTACCTGCTCTACACCTGTATGTACCTGCTCTACACCTGTATGTACCTGCTCTACACCTGTATGTACCTGCGTCCTCACCCGTGTATAAGGGCACATACGTGTGTCTGCCCCCACATCCTGGCACTCACAGTAGTAGCAGGGTAAAAGTGGGGTGGCTTTAATACAGTTGAAAACCTCTTTGCAGCAGCAAGCGGCCATTGCGCTTAAGAGCCACAATTATATGCTTACTGACTCAACCCGTTAATTGTAATTATCCTCTCTATTCCTGTCAGCACATTAACTCTGCTGGGCAGGGGCTGTGTCAACTGATCCCACAGCCCTTACGGGGCTCCGGCTGCGTCTCTGCTGGCGGACGGACACGGCCCATCATTCACATCATCTCCTGTGTTCCACAAGCTCATTCATCACTCAATTTGCTGCCTCGACACCCTCGGCGTGCAGGAGTCTGCAGTGCACCAGTGTCCACTGGCTGGGTGTGTCCCTGTGGCCAGTGATCGGGGCTGGTACCTTGGCTCTGAGGATGGTGCAGTGCAGGGAGCTGGTGTGTCTCCTGTACAGCAAGCTGAACTCAAGCGCCCCCAGTGATGCTGAAAGACAATGGAGATTCTGATTCTGATGACGATGCAACCCTACACAACTTTACACTGATAACAGGGGACCCCGCAAACACGACTCAGCGATTATCTCACTGCCGTCATCGCTGTCACAGCTGTCCGTTTCTATGGACGTATCCGCTGCCAGTGGAGCCCCGCCTCCTCCCGAGGCTCCTGCCATCAAAGGAGACAGGAGGCTGCTGGCCACTGCTGCAGAGGCCCCGCCCCCAGGTGAGGGAGGGGAAAGACGAGGGAAGTAGGCGGAGATCTGCCTGATTGGCCGGATGGGTCCGGGGCACACATCAATGGCCATGTGCTCCTGGATGGACACTGTCAGCTTCTTCACAGTGGGCGACTTGGACCTGGGGGGCAGAGTGTGGATCCCCACCCAGACACAGAAAGATGACACTGTGTCCTGAGAAGTGTGGCTCTGATCCCCCCCTGTCATCAGACCAGCTCGCGTGTCCCATGGGGACAGAAGCCAGCCTGAAAAGGTGGGGAGTAGCTAACAGGAGAGTAGGTAGCAAAGAAATGCCAATGACGTGTGGGGAACCAGTAAGCAAACCTGTATGAACTGGGAAATCCCACTCTGAGACTTGGGAAGCCTCATTTTCTCATTAAAAATAACTATAATAATTATAGTACAAGATACACAGCATTTCCATCCATCCATGCTTATAATTGCTTATATGTACATATATGCATGTATGTATATACAGAATGTACAGTATTGTACAAAAGTCTTCGGCGGTCAAAAGAAATGTTTAAAGCTGTTTATCTGGGTAGTAAGTGCATATGTACTCAGTAAACAATTTAACATTAGAATATATGCAAATTAAGAGTAACACAATAAAAACTAGTAAAAATATCTTCTGCTCTCCAAAAAGTCACTGATATCTAGGTGGATGGCTAGATGAACACCTCTTCAGTTCCCAAACCTCTCCACAGGGGCACCTCAGCCATTCTATGTATTTATTAAATTTCACCACCAGCTCAGTTAATTAACTTAATTAGTTAAAAAAAAGTTGATGAGATATTGATTAGTTATATGAGGTGTGCTAGTGGTACAAAAAATACCTGGGTGTGTTGTATGGTTGCTGGAAATAATGGGGTGAGTTTAGCTGAGGGTTTGGAATGGCTGAGCCGATACACTTTGACAGGCACAATAGCATAAGTGTACACCACCATAAAGACACAACATAAACATTGAAATATAATTTTCTTTGGCTGTCTTAGACTTTTGCACAGTACTATATATATGCATGCATGTATGTTTATGCAGTATGTATGTGTGTATGTTAATACTCCAGGAATGAGTATGTTAATACTCCAGGTGTGAGCAGAGGTGGAGTCTGTTTACCATCACTTTTTTATCCAGTGTGTCGAATGTGTCACCAGAGAAACTTCCTGACATCCACCACCACAATCCCCACTCCTGCCTGTCCCTCCCTCCCACCCTCTCTGTCTCCCCGGGTTCGAGCCCCGAGCTTCGCCTCACGCTCTGTCCCTCCCTCCCACCCTCTCTGTCTCCCCGGGTTCGAGCCCCGAGCTTCGCCTCACGCTCTGTCCTGCTCCTCGTGGCCCTCCATCAGCCCCTCTGGTATCTGGCTGTCTCCTTCCTCCCTCTCGTCCCTCTCTCCATCCCTCTCCTGTGTTTGGATTGAAAGAGGACAGTCACAGTAGAGCAGTGGGGATTCCTGTTCCTGATCCTGTTCCTGTTCCTGTCACCTGCTGTCCCAGAGCAGGTGGACACAGGTGACAGTCCCCCGAAGTCCCCTCTTATTCATGGAAAACCGAAACACAGTGGCAAGGGAGTGAGACCGAGTGATGTGGAATCCACATCTGAGTGATGTGTACATCCCTTGGAGTACGCAGCGCCGTAAAGTGCAAGACGGCACCTGGCAGACAGCCGGACAGAAAGCGAGCAGGAGAATTCCCAGCCGTACATCTCCAGGACACCGATATGCAATAATGAAATGCCGGGCTGTACACAACTTACTGGGAAAAACAGGGAAAAAGAGGCTGAAGAGGGAGAGAAGGAGATAAAAAGGAAGAGGAAAAGGAAGGGGAGGAGGGAAACAAGACAGTGGGATGGGTGTGGAAGAGGAAAATTGATCAGCTAAGAGAAGAGGAAGATGAGTGTATATGAAAAGAGATCCAATACAACAGAGGCGAGCAAAAACGCGAGCAGCACTTCATAACGACAGCAAGAGGATGATTTCTGTCCTTACCTCAGTTTCAGCCTGGAATTGAAAAAGTCCCTCAGAAATGAACGAATCCACGAGCAGAGGCTCAGCATTAACAGGTAGTTTAAAAAGAGGGAATGTGAATGAGGGAAGCAACAGGCAGGAGGAGTGAGACTGGGTGCTGACTGGGGGGGGGCATGGGGGGGAGGACTGCAATATTGACAACACAAAGTTCAAATATCAGGCAGACAGAACAACAGAATGAAAGAAGGATGCAAGACAGAGATGGCAGGATGGATTGCATAATCTCGACAAGGACTGGGAGAAAAATGTTTCCTTGAGTCTGACTACCACCCCCTCTCTCTCGCTCTGTCATTCTCTCTCACAAACACTCTCCCTCGCTCTCCCTCGCTCTCCTTCCCTTTGCAGTTTTCATATTTTCTAATATCCTTTTATTGCCCGCGCATTAATCCTCACTGCCAGAACTGATGAGCCACGCTACCCTGACAGTCTACGACTGGTATTAAATGCCCATTCGCTCTCTCTCCCTTCATGCCCAGTCTTGCTGGATGCTACAGTAGCAACACACCATGATCTCATGCTTGTATTTCTATCAGAATCTGATGAACTCTCAATAGCACTGCAGCGTGACTCTGCTTCTGCCTCAATTAGCATTACATAGCAATGTGGGTCCAGCTTTCCCACATTTTTTGGGTGTGTTGCTGCTGTCTCATGCTGTGTTTGTCTCTCTGTCCACATGCTGGACAGGATTTCCCTGAAGTTGGGAATTTTGACTAGCTTTCCGTGATCTTCCATATCCTCCCCCTCAGTCTCTCTGTGCTGGAGAACTTTCATCATGCCTTCCAGGGGTATTTATTTGTTTTTGATATCGTTCCCCTCCCTCCCACGCGCGGCACCTCTAGCCTTCTGAACCTGCAATCCGTTTGCCGTCTATTAAAAGCACAGCGCTGTGTTTCATTACAGAATTCTCCAGCACGACCCAGGGTCCAGCAGGAAACTGGCAGCATCTTTAATTGGAGCAAACTCCAATATGTAAGTCACCACAATCAGAAAACCGCCCAAGAAAGAACGTGGCACAAAGCTGAGACCCTGAAAACGGATGAGAGATGATGAAAATGGGACATTTTTCTCTGGCTGTCATCATGGGGCAGATACAGGCCAGGGGTGATTAGGGTCAGTCTTTAAAGATGTGTGTTCATGGAGAAGACACTGAAGCCAAATAGACATTATAAAGCCCTCAAAAACTATATTTAGAGTGGAGTATAAACATGGCACACGCTGGTCAAGGTTGATTCCGACTGCTCTTAACTTGCTAATTAGCTGCCATTAGAAGGTCCTTTCAGTTAAAGGACAGGCTGAACACTTACATTAGCGAGTGGTACTTAGACAGTCTGCCAACAGCAGTGCAGCACTAAATTGGTGCCAGCAAAGGACATTAATAAGAAAAATGGACAGCAGACAGAAAAGGAAATGGTTTTAGTGACATTCACATTCTGTGGTTATGTTTCCTGTTCACTTGGCAGATCCGCAGAAAACAAGTTTAACATATCAGTTCATGCAATTTACACACTAAGTGAGCATGACAGGTGCTGAAACTTGCACAGACAGACACAGACACACCCAAAATCCCAAAGTGGACACGACTGCCTCCCCAGGAATTCCACGGCCAGTTGCTAGGCAACAAGGGGAGCTTCGGAATCATTGGTAATGTAATTGGTTTGTGGGGCTTAAAACAATGAAACAACCGCAGGAATAGGAAACAGGAATAAAGGGATTAGACTTTAAATGGCATATCAGTTTCTAATTATGTGCATTGTGACCATCTGCAAAAGTATTATCAAAAATAAAAAAAAAGGTTCATTTATAGTTTACAATGCTTGTAAAACTCAAACTGGGAGAATTGCGGGGCTTATCTTAATATAACATGGAACACACAAACATTTAATATATATATAATTATAGTAAAATATTTACAATTTTCAGTCATATAGAAACAGTCATTTTGACAATCAGGGTTAAAATGAATTAGTCTTATGCCATAAATATTAGGCCTTTGAAAATATCAAATTCCTGTTCAATTAGGAGTTTCATCAAACATTTCAGAAGTAATTTATTTAATGCATTTGTCCAATTACCCAGTTACCCTGTGAGCCTGTGCATAAGGCAACCTGTTAGACAAAGGCATCTGATTAAATCTGATTAAAATGACATGTCTCATTTTGCCTGTTGGTTCAATGGAAAAATGTCTCAGGGCAAGTGCACTGCAGGGATTGGGCAGAGCTGTAGATAGCATTACTGTACAGTGCTGCCTGACATTTAATGTTACAGTACTGTAACCTGGTGACATCATCGAGATCACCTAAACTGAGACCAAGTCATTACAAAGACCAGAGTGTATGGAGACCAAGACAAGGCAGGGCGAGACCAAGTCAAGATCATAAACAGATTGCATAAAACAACACTATAAAATATAGAACATAGGCACCATCTTTTGGCTAGGCAGTATGGCCTAAAATTTGTGTCACAGTATAATTTGAACCATTGACATTTTTTCCTTAAAATTTCAATATAAATGTTTCTGTACAAATCTAACATTTTTTCAAATAAGACACACATTACCGGTTGCATTTGTACTTTGTAGCAGGACATTTTGTACCCAATCACAGTACTGTGTTAACCCTTTGAACCCCATACATTTTTCTATCCCTTTGATTTTAGGCTTATTACACTGTATGTACATGAATTAGCCACATATACTTTATGGTTTTGTTTTCTGGATATGCTGGGCTATTCAGAAATGGCATAATTTGATGTGTAAATGCTGACAGAGTCTTGATATCATCCTTCTTATGAGGAAAAACTACTTGCACCTATTGAAATTTCTGAATTTTTAGTCTCATCTAATATAAAAATTTGCGGGCACTACAAATATTTGCTTATAAATGTTGAGATTAGAATCTCGATGATGTGTGAATGCAGGGGTTTCATTGGGGACCTTCTTATAGCTTAGTATTATGAAGGAATACATGGTTAGTGCCAGATGGAAATGAATATCTTTCATTTTGCATCCATTTGGTAAATTGTTGAGGTTGTCTGATACACAGCAATGCATAATTATATATATATATATATATATATATATATATATATATATATATATATATATACACACATTAATTAATGTATATATATATATATATATATATATATATATATAATGTATGTATTACTTTATAACATCTGAAAGCAATTAGATAGAACAGCATTGTTTAGTTTTTGATTCAATGAATAAACACGGACATAACGGACATAAGAGACAGTTTCAGAGTCTAAATACTTATGTTTATCGCAATCCTTTTTCTGCCTATATGCGCTGTGATTGGTAAACTGAAATTTGAGAATGAAAGTTTAAGTCGGCATTTTAACCTCAAACAACAAACCAAAGCTGTAGCACTTCATTGTGTTTACATGTGGGAGGTGTTCCAATTACACGATGGGCATATTCTATTTCGACTGTTTTGACGGAGCTCGATAACGAACATATACATACAAACCTCTGTAAATAAATATCGCGAACATTTCAAGTAATTGTCTTCATAATAAATAGAATTCTGCATTTTGTCGTTATTTCTATTCAAAGACAGCATGAGACAGCAGCAACACACCCAAAAAATGTGGGAAAGCTGGACCCACACTGCTACAGTATGTAATGCTAATTGAGGCCCATTTTTGAGTGTTTTCTATCCATTTATTTATAGACTTATTTGTGAATAGATATAACCGTGTTTGTAATACTTTATGAATGTGTTATAATGCCTTATGAAGGTAGGTATAATGCAATATAACGACTGTTCTAAGTAAAGTGTTACCAGTATTTTTTCACAGAAGAGTAGTGCGTGGATCATTGCGGAAGCAAAAATGCGCTTTCTTTTCCGTCCAATGTGAATAATATCGATGTTTTATGTATTAGTAGCGTTGCTTTTTCTTGGAAAATGTGCATTACGCTCAGGATACTCTAATATTTTAGCACACAACGCTGCAACTTGGACGACTGGATCGAGTACGTTCTCTCGATTGCAAAGATATGCGATTCATGTCTGTGCATTATACGTATCCAAAGTTAAGAGCCTGAGACTAATTTGGGTGCGAAATTCCACGCATTTTGCGTTTGTCGATCGGGTTCTCTCGGATAACGAGCAGATGAATATTAAGCCGTTGTGATAAATACTGAGGCGTTTTGATTAGTGGTCTTGGCTGGTCTTGAAATAAAACCTCGAGTCCTCTATATCCGAGACTGAGACAAGACCGTGTAAAAATAAGTTGGTTACGAGGCGAGACCAAACCCGCCAAAAAGTGGTCTCGAGACCAAGACCAGTCCCGAGTACTACAAGACTACTGTAACAAACTCTAGTTAAACCATATTTTACATATAAATTGGTACATTATCTAAAGCCCTGCAATGACATACAGTTTGTTGTTTTCAAAATTAAATTAAATAGCCAATTTCATTTTCTGGAGGAAAATGAATCATTTTGATTAATCGACCAATCGGTAAAATAGTCGGTAGATTAATCCATAGAAATATAATGGCTAATGGCAGCTACAATATACACTCACCTAAAGGATTATTAGGAACACCTGTTCAATTTCTCATTAATGCAATTATCTAATCAACCAATCACATGGCAGTTGCTTCAATGCATTTAGGGGTGTGGTCCTGGTCAAGACAATCTCCTGAACTCCAAACTGAATGTCAGAATGGGAAAGAAAGGTGATTTAAGCAATTTTGAGCGTGGCATGGTTGTTGGTGCCTGGCGGGCCGGTCTGAGTATTTCACAATCTGCTCAGTTACTGGGATTTTCACGCACAAACATTTCTAGGGTTTACAAAGAATGGTGTGCAAAGGGAAAAACATCCAGTATGTGGCAGTCCTGTGGGCGAAAATGCCTTGTTGATGCTCGAGGTCAGAGGAGAATGGGCCGACTGATTCAAGCTGATAGAAGAGCAACTTTGACTGAAATAACCACTCGTTACAACCGAGGTATGCAGAAAAGCATTTGTGAAGCCACAACACGTACAACCTTGAGGCGGATGAGCTACAACAGCAGAAGACCCCACCGGGTACCACTCATCTCCACTACAAATATGAAAAAGAGGCTACAATTTGCACGAGCTCACCAAAATTGGGCAGTTGAAGACTGGAAAAATGTTGCCTGGTCTGATGAGTCTCGATTTCTGTTGAGACATTCAAATGGTAGAGTCAGAATTTGGCGTAAACAGAATGAGAACATGGATCCATCATGCCTTGTTACCACTGTGAAGGCTGGTGGTGGTGTAATGGTGTGGGGGATGTTTTCTTGGCACACTTTAGGCCCCTTAGTGCCAATTGGGCATCGTTTAAATGCCACGGCCTACCTGAGCATTGTTTCTGACCATGTCCATCCCTTTATGACCACCATGTACCCATCCTCTGATGGCTACTTCCAACAGGATAATGCACCATGTCACAAAGCTCGAATCATTTCAAATTGGTTTCTTGAACATGACAATGAGTTCACTGTACTAAAATGGCCCCCACAGTCACCAGATCTCAACTCAATAGAGCATCTTTGGCATGTGGTGGAACGGGAGCTTCGTGCCCTGGATGTGCATCCCACAAATCTCCATCAACTGCAAGATTCTATCCTATCAATATGGGCCAACATTTCTAAAGAATGCTTTCAGCACCTTGTTGAATCAATGCCACGTAGAATTAAGGCAGTTCTGAAGGCGAAAGGGGGTCAAACACCGTATTAGTATGGTGTTCCTAATAATCCTTTAGGTGAGTGTATGTAGGCCTATGTAGTATACTTTGATGCTACATGAAGTAAAAGGGGGGCCTTTTACACACATGCTAACACAGCTCAATACTACCACCCTCTGGCCATGTTCGGTACTTCCGAGCGCGGATCTACAACAACTGAACAAAGACCCGACCGGACTTGTCACCGTCAGAGTTTTCATGATATTCGGGTAATTAGTAACCAGACCACTTCTGACAGACCTGACTTTTCCACACATCCGTCAGTGGAGAACATTATAAAAACCAAAACACAAAAGAACAAACAAAGAAGTAGAAGTTTAAAGAAAAATGAATATGTGAATAGACAAAAACACTGATCGAGGTTTAACACGTTTATTTTCAGAATTACTTTACAATTGTGAGAAAAACACAATTGATTGATTTTCCTCCAGCCATGTACACCATACACAAAGAGTCAGGTTGCCGACGCTACACACACACGAAGCACATCTTAATTTAACCCCTTCGTGAAAAGCCATCTGTTCTCAGTCTGAAGCGACGCAGCTTCGTCACGTTTTAATGTTCGCTTTCCATCAGCCGGCCAGACTTCTGTCCAAGCCTCAGCTCGGCTCTTGCAGTCTGCTTGTTCTCTGCCGTCATCTGTCGCCAAGGCGACTTGTGGTCCATTGCCAGATTCATCTGTCCGGTGTGCTCTGAGAGGACATTGAAGAGGTTGACATCATATCCTGCATGAACCGCATTGACAAAATGATATGGGGCACGTTACGTAGAGACTCACAATGTGCCATCCCTCACTCCTTTGCCCTCCTCTTGGAGTTCTGCAGTTTCTCCGCTATCTTGCGCTCGTGACCCGCCGGGGAGGGTCTGTTGGTGTTACAGTCCGCTTCGCGCTTCGTGCGGCCCTTGCGGCTGGCACCACCTGGGAGGGGAGAGTGACACACCTACTGTACATAAATACATGCGTAGCCTAAGTAATATACGTGTACATAAACGCACAAAACGCATTGTCTTACCGCAGTAGCGATCGGTCAGATTGTAATAGTCATATTCATCATAGTAGTTCGCCTCAAATGTGGTGGGCTCCAGATTCTTAACTTCCACAAAACTCATCTTTCGATGAAATGAAAAAGAGCAGTGGCTTTTTGAAGTGTATTACTCTGCAGAGCTGCTGTGGAGTGATTGTCTCCCGGGTCCCTTGTTTTTGTTTTTCTCTGCATGGCTCTGGGCTCTTTTATAACCGTGTCTCCGCCCTCCGTCCTTCGCCTTGGCCCGATTTCCCTTCCGTGACTCAACGGTAAACATTTGACTCAAAGTTGCATCAGCTTTAGTTAATGTTTGCTCAACACTCGGCGCCCGTACAAACTGAAGTACTGAAGTAATTCATATGCCATTGTTTGAGAATTTGTCTTTCTTTCTTTTTCTTTCTTTCTTTGTAACTGTTTCGTGTTTACATCGAAGTCAATGTTTATTAATCTTATCATCAATTGACTTTCTCTTTCCATTTCTCTGATCCACTCAACCTTCTTTTTTGTTCCTATATGTCCTCAATTCTTTATCTGCACTTGATCATGATTATGTGCCATATTTTATTTTATTTCGTACGGTCCGTTTCATGTTGTACTAGATAACAACGAATGCGTTGCTGTTATTTACTCAACGCAAAGTAGGACAACACTAGACGGCTTGCCGTTCTGCCTGTGTCATCTTCCTTGTATGACCCGCTCCCTGCCATCTAGTTGCCTGGCGATTCACCGGCTTGCCATCTTCCCCCTGCTCCCCGTTTGTGTCTCAAAATTTACTGTATTTGACTCTCCCTGCCAGCCCCTGGAGGATGGGCTCCCCCTTTGAGTCTGGTCCCTCCCGAGGTTTCTTCCTTCTTGGGAGTTTTTCCTTGCCACTGTCGCCTATGGCTTACTCACTGGGGGCTTTGGGTGGGGATGCTGTAAAGCGCTTTGAGACGATGTAATGTTGTGATAATGCGCTATACAAAAATAAATTTGTTGTTGTTGTTGATTAGCGAATGAGTCGACCTAGGCTATTAAGTTTAACTGTCACGTGAATATATAGGCTAGTGAAATTCTTGTGAATCATACGGCAAGTCATGGTCACGGTGGCCCACTGCCAAGTTTTACATTCACAAGTCAAAATTCCAGAATATAAAACCTGCTTTTATTGACCTGTCTATTAATGTAAAACATTGCATCTCCTTCATTTCCTGCTCACTGAACAAGAAGGCTGTCAGAACAATCTTTTTCTGCTTTAAAATACATTTATGTAATTTTCTTTCTCCTCTTTCTTTATTTTTTCCATTTTATTTTATTTGTCTTCTCCCCTGACGTAACTACTGATTTGTATATACAAGATGTTTACACTTGATGTATATTATGTACTTGCATATTCAATAAAAAAAAGAGTGAGAGACTGATAGGACTAAAAGCGGTATGTACAAGCTGGTTTATGCATTTATGAATCTTAGAATATTTTTATTTTTATTTACTGAAATTGTCAGTTTACCTGTTTCCAGAATCGTCCTCAAAAATGCGCTTGTAAGATACTCGTGAATCTTGTGTAGTTTATATTTTATCCATGTTTTGAACGATTCAAATAATAAACAATGTACGTACAAACTATACGAACTGCAGGGGAAAAGCAGGAAAGTTGCCGGGTGACGTATCATTAGGAAGCTCAAAAAGTTGTCTCGCATTTACCCAGATATTTGACATTTACAGAAATGACCAAGAAAGTTAAACCCGACGCCTACTGGGCAGGTATCCTGTACCTGTATGCCCAGGGGAAGTACCGGTTTTCCATAGGTAAGAAGCTGGGGGCCAGCAAATGGAAAGCTGACATTAAAAACATTGACAGCTGTCCATTGACTCCTCCATACAACCACCAAGTCCGAGAACATGACATCTTTGGGGGGGAAAAATCCTCTGTACATGCGGATACCATAAGGATGATCATATTTAATTTTGATATATTTTCAAGGTTCATACGTTTTGGAAAAAAAAAAGAAAGAAAATTCCAGGCCTGGAAAGGTTTTTGAATAAAAAACCCAGAAAGTTTTGGAAAAGTCATGGAATTTTATAACACAGCATAATAATATGTGATCAATGTAAAATAAATTCAGAAAAAATAGATTTTGTTAAATGCATTAAATTCAGGGCATAACGTAATCATTTCACGTCTTGTTCACGTCATGTAATTAAAATTAAAAATCATGTAATTAAAACATTTTCCACAGATTTTAATTCTTGTGTATTATGTAGACTGAAGTTTAAACAAAAACATAGTCATGGAAATATGCCAGTCAGTCATGGAAAAGTTCAAGGGAAAATGCCATCCATCCATCCATCCATTTTCTGAAACCGCTTATCATATTCAGGGCCACGGTCAGTCTGGAGCCTATTTGTTGGCTAAAATGTTTACAAACTCTTTATTTTGATATCATTTTTGCATAGGAAATGTAGTAGTGCTTGGATTGTTTACAGTTGCTAAAAGTGAAGTCAAGAAGTTATTTTCAAACAAGAAATAACTTTTTTTCAGTCAGCTCAGCAGACAGGTGCATCAGGGAGAGAGCCCACAGAGACAGAAATTAATAGTTGTTCTGAAGAAAAGGATAAAAGTGAATGAAAAGATGGTATTGTGTGGAAATACAACCGTTACAGCCAGGACCATAAATATTTGGACAAAGTTTTTAAATTTTTAAGTTCTGTACATTACCATAATACATTTTAAAAGAAACAAGTCAGATGCAGTTGAAGTGCAGACTTTCAAGCTTTAATTCAGTGGGTAGAACAAAAACATTGCACAAAAATGTGGGGACCTAAAGTAATTTTTCTACACAATCCCTTCCTTTCAGGGGCTCATAAGTAATTGGACAAATTAATATAACTGCAAATAAAATGTTCAATTCTAATACTTAGTTGAAAACCCTTCACAGGCAATGACTGCCTGAAGTCATGAACTCATGGACATGACCAGACGCTGGGTTTCCTCCTTTTTAATGCTCTGCCAGGCCTTTACTGCAGCAGCTTTCAGTTGCTGTTTGTTTGAGGGTCTTTCTGTCTGTAGTTTATTCTTTAGCAAGTGAAATGCATGCTAATGGGGTTGAGATCAGATGACTGACTTGACCATTCGAGAATATTCCACTTCTCTGCTTTAATAAAGTCCTGGGTTGCTTTTACTATGTGTTTTGGGTCATTGTCCATCTGTACTATGAGACACCGCTCAATCAATTTGGCTGGATTTGATCAGACATGATGTCTCTGAACATCTCAACATTCATTCGGCTGCCATCCTGTGTCACATCATCAAGAAACACTAAAGACCCAGTGCCACTGGCAGCCACTGGCAGCCATGCACGCCCAAGCCATCACACTGCCTCCACCATGTTTTACAGATGATGCAGTGTTCTTTGGATCATAAGCTGTTCCAGCCCTTCTCCATACTTTTTTCTTTCCATCATTCTGATACAGTTTGAGGTTGGTTTCATCTGTCCAAAGAATGCTGTTCCTGAACTGTGCTGGCTTTTTTAGATGTTTTTTTGCAAAGTCCAATCTAGCCTTTCTATTCTTAAGGCTTATGAGTGGCTTGCATCTTGCGGTGAACCCTCTATATTTGCTTTCATGCAGTCTTCTCTTTATGGTAGTCTTGGATATTGATACACCTATCTCCTGGAGAGTGTTGTTCACTTGGTTGGCTGTTACGAAGGGGTTTCTCTTCATCATGGAAATGATTCTGCAATCATCCGCCACTGTTGTCATCCGTGGACGTCCAGGCCTTTTTGCGTTGCTGAGTTCACCAATGCTTTCTTTCTTCCTCAGGATGTACCAAACTGTGGATTTTGCCACTCCTAATGTTGTGGCAATTACTCGAATTGTTTTTTTCTGTTTTCGCAAAACAACTTCAAGTGTAGTTTTTATTATTGTTATATAAGCAAATGTTTCTGATAAATGTGTCCAGTCAAAAGATATTTGTCAATTTCTGCTTGAATTTTGGATACATAAACATCAGAAAATAAATGTTTTCTGGAGAAAGGTTAAAAGTGAGTAAAAGACTGTATTTTATGGAAATAGACATGTTTTATTTGTATAGGATTATATATGTATTTCCTCATTTTTCTCTCTTCTCCTCTTTCCCCTCTCCTTTTCCCTTCTTTCCCCCACCCTAGCAGTTCATCTTGCCCCATCTTTGGGATGGGATTTCCCCACACAGGTTCAAATCCTGTCCGTGATGTTGTCATACACTTTATTGGGGCTGTAGTGGCCTCATGGTTAGGGAAGTATGCTTGTCTTACGGCACCCTGCACAACTAAGCGGTCCCGGGGTTAGGACGCCATAATAGAAACAAACAAAAAGGAGAAATTCTCAGATTACAAAAGTTTTTAATCAACACAGCTATTTACAAAGGTTGGGAGCATAACATAAACCTCAGGAAAGGGAAAGGCCAAAATATCAAACCAACCAAGACTAGCTATTCGGAGAGGAACTACCTTACCTCAAAACACAAAAATAAACAAGTTAACAGAAACTGCCCTCACTCCCTAACTAACCAAAAACAAGAGAAAAGCACACTCAAACAAAAATGGCACCCACCTCCCTACCAAGCTCCCAAAAGGCCTAATTACAACAAAGAAAGAAAAAAAAAGGAAATAAACATTGCTTACAGCACACCATACTCTAAACCAGGCCAAATAACCTCAACCAATAACCAGTCTGCACCTGGGCAAACCAACCACAACAACCAACCAGTCAACAGTAACAGAGCGTTGACTCTGTCTCAGGGGCATGAGCGGCCAGGCTTTTATCCCCAACCTCAGTGTCTCTCAGCCAATCAAAACTGGTCTTGTTAACAAGCAGGTCTCCGTCCCCTGGTTTTCTTCATTGCTGGTTTCTAGAAGGGAGCAGAGAACTGACACCACAAGCAACCAACAATGCAACATCCATGCATATGCACAACATCTTGATACCAAGATAATTAAGGATGTCTCAAGACATAACACTTGTGATGTAAAGATTGCTGGTTAGAATCCCGACCAGTAAGCTACCGCTTTCACTAAATAATAGCTACCCACTACTATGTCACATAGGTTAAATGCAGTGGACACATTTCACTGTTGGGCTGTGGTGTGTCAACAATGACAATTAATTACTTTTGCTTTTAAATACAGCACAAGGCAGTGCAATATAAGAATCAAAAGACATAGATCAGTATTGTGCGTTCAGGATCAGTATTGTGCGAGTTACTGAAAATTAGTAATTAGTTACAATTACTTGTTGCTTCATTCGAAAGTATTTCAATTGCTTTACCAATCACTGCATATAAAAGTAATTAGCTACTAGAGAAAGTAACTTTTGCATTACTTCAATTCTCTTATTAATGCATACATACCCAGACAGCACACATCGCTGGTTTTACACCGGAACGTCGTTAAATGATCGTGGTCCATTTAGGCCAATTATCAACATTAAGGCCTAAATTAATAAACATATAATGTTTAATCAGTGAAATAGTTTGTTTGGTATATGGTTCTAATGAGAACGCGGGGTAAACAGAAGAAGTAAATGACCTCAGTGAGATCAGAACCAGATTAATCAGAATCATATTTATTGGTCAAGTCACACAAGAACTGTGGTTCCGGCCGATGGTGTCTCTCAAGTTAAACAATTTACAGTCAGTGAACATATATAATTTACAGGTAGCCTAAATGCCTTGGCAATGGATTTTAAAGCATGGTGCAAATATCATACCTATGCAGGTGTGCTATTTAGGTAATTAAATTATTTTAGTCTTGCTGCTGTGGTACTGCGAGACAATACAACTGCCAAAATTTATCTATCACTGTACCCATTTCATTGCGCCACTGTAAGGGCGGATGATGTTAGGTCATAAACAGGAAATTACGGGAATAGGCTAGCTGAATTTGTTCATTAATATTTTCACGCAAAACAAAAGTAACGAGCCCATTTAAATTTTAAATGTGTTATTTAATTTGAAAAAGTAATTAGTTACATTACTTGGTAAGTAGTGGAAGTATAAAGTAACGCGTTACTATCAACACTGTTCATGATAGAGGTGATGTAGTAAAACTAACTACACACTGTCATGATATAGTGAGCAGGCCAGGACTGGAATTAAAAATCGGTCCTGGACATTTTGGTCCCCCACAGCAAATCATTCTGACCCAGCTCTGACGTGAGTCTCAATCTTGTTCTACATCCATGGGCGTAATTTCCAGGGTGGTTAGGGGGGTCATGACCCCCCCCCCCCCTTCCAATAATCAGATCTAGCCAATATAACCCCCCCCAATAATCATGTTTCCCCTGTAATGGGTGGAGACCTCGACCCCCCCAATGTTCCAGCCAAAGTTACGCCCTTGTCTACATCCCAAACTTTCGAAAGAATTTGCTTGCTGTACAGGTTTTTGACAACAGATTGTGAAACGATCGTGCTTGGACAGATCATGTGACCTGATTGTTTTGACAGCAAACGTGCAGCTGCAAGGTGGAAAAGTACCGGGCCAGTTTGCACTTCGTGACACACGGAACACGGTGTACTTACCGCTCCTCCGTCACGTGCCACCTCCCTCGCTCACATCTTCTCTCCTTTAATACTCTCACTTTTCCTTTTTTAAAACCCATATTTAAAAATGCGATATTACTGTATTTTTAACTTTCAGTTATTTGTTAAAGAGAGTATGCCTTATTATATATTTGTTAGGAGTATTGCAAGTACCAAAAGAAAAACAATCCGATTAATATGCTTTATTGAGTGTGATATAACTGAAAAAGAATCAGGGCTTAACTGCTGTAATGATTATTATGTTAAGATGATTCAGTTTAATATAACACTTTAACAGTGATTTGGTTTCCATCATGTTCATTTTGTAAAAATACGATTTTTTCCCTCAAAATTTCACGAATTTGCTTTGACTCGATCCTCCGTTTAACCAAGGAACCATAGGAAAATTCAGCCCTCTAGCATTCGCGACGTCATAAGAACATACGTGACGTCTGTTATTTCGTTCCTAAAATCGTTAATTCTTTGCAGGACAAAATAGGCGGAGATATAACTATTTGTAATACGCGAACGTTAAACGCTGACAGCTAGATATAGAATAAACAAATCCATTTATGAATGAATCACCCCACATGTAGCCTATATATTGCATTGACTAAGAAATGAATCATAGATATATGTCAATCAATCATCATATACTTTGATTAAATAACAAGAACTCAAAAAAAGTCATTCTCAAAAATAAAAGAATAATATAACATTAATAAGAAAATGTTGGATATCACTTAGACCTATAGTTTTGGTTCTACAGTTTTGTTTCTATATTTTGGTCTTAAGTTTGCGAGAAAGGAAACGCAAACATACCACGTTGGGAGAAACACACACAAGCGAAACGTTTGCTCTTCATTTCGTTTTTACTTCAACAAAATGCACGTCTGTAGTATCTAAAAGGTTACAGTCCGTTAATGTGATTAATAGCCAGAAATAAAACAGATCTGAAACATATGAATCACTAAAAAGAACAGAACTGAAAAACCAACCGAAAACTTTCACACGTTTTCGATTTCGAAACAGAAAATGAGTTGTTAAAATAACGTTTGTAATATTTGTCCCTCTGGAAGTGCCGTAGTCTCCTAAGGCCCTGCTGTGCGTGATCCAAATACTTCCTTGTGAGCCGCGGTTGTCTGTGCTAAGCTACATATGGAAATCTTGAAATAATTGTGATTGCGCACTTTATGCCACTTCTAAACTACGTACTGAATGTAATTTGATGTACGTTTTAAAATATTACTTCGCGTGATTAGATTTGCACTGGCAAAGAGATGACGTAATTCTGCACCGTATACTTCATAAAATAACTGATTTTAGAGTTAAATCTTTTTGTGGATAATGTTTATTTAGCAGAATGCAACGTGGAGTTTGCAGGGAGATACGTGACAAATTTGATGACATGTATAACTGCAGTTACCGAGCGACTTGATGTTGATTTAACCTGAGTAGCGGCGATCTCCCCTTATGTGTTTAGTGTTAATGCGGGGGTCGATTTCTCAACCTCTTAGGTACAATGGCTCTTGTATCGACAGACACCAAAATAGCAGAATATCTGACTGAACTGCACCAGCTCATCAAACAGACGCAGGTAAAACGTAGTCGGGTTGATATGCTCTGTGTATGTCTGTACGTCTGAGAGACAGTGTGTTTAAGGTCCCCTTTTCAACATGTTCATTGGTATTTGGGAATTCTTGAAAAAAGAGATGATGCCTTACCCGCGTGTATAACAGTAACAGGGTTGCCAACGAAGAAATCGTACTGCAAATTTATATTATTTCATTATAATCCTGAAGTTAGCATCAAAAGCGTTGGGGTAGTTTGCAAATCCTACAGACTTTACAAGGTAATTAAACTGTTACATACATGTAAATGCATGTGCATGTGTGTGCAGACTTGTATTGAGTCTCGAATCTCACTTCAGCCAGCTGACCAAATTTGGCAGCCCTGCACTAATATTGATGAACACTCTCTGCGTGTCAGGAGGAGCGATCTCGGAGTGAACACAACCTGCTCAACATCCAGAAGACCCATGAACGAATGCAGACAGAAAACAAAAGTGAGCTTTCTCCTTTCTGTCTTTCTGTGTCTGTCTGCCTGTCTCTGTTTCTGTTTCTCTGATGCATATTTTTGGCTCTCCCCAGCCTCTCCATACTACCGGACCAAGCTGCGTGGACTGTACACCACAGCGAAAGCCGACGCGGAGGCGGAGTGCAGGTGATCGCCTGCCTGATAGTGCTCGCTTGTGGCTCGGCTCTCCTCTCCTGCTTTTCTCTTGTTTTCGAGCAGCAGAATTGAACATTCACTTAAATTGTTGCGCCAGTGAATGATTGCATATCATTCATATTTTTATTTGCGGTATTTGTGTCTATAATTAGACTGACTAATCGTTGATTGATTGAAAGGAAGCTCAGACACTAACTGTCTCAGCATTGCTTTCCCAAGTTTCCACCAAAGTCTCAGCTCTTTTAATACTTCAGTTGTTTTCCAAATTGTGGCTGACGGTGAGGTTCCTCATTACTTTGTAAATTATTTGTAATTATTTGGCCTGCCAGTGAACGATTGGGGGGTCCATGGTCAGTCTGATACAGGCCATATTCTCCCTAGCTAGGGAGAATATGGAAGTGTGATGTGTCTAATGTCCTTGGCCATATCACATATTTCTCACAGTCCTGTTTCACAAAATTGTCTTGTCTATTTCCAAAGTTGGCTTAATACACTCTCAAAGTTATAACTGTTGCTTATAATATTTAGTATGCTTATATGAGATGTTTTCCTGTCTTGCACTTTACTCTGCAGTATACTGACTTTCTTGCCCTTTATTCTGCAGTATACTGATTTTCTTGCTGTTTACTCTGCAATATGCTTCCTGACTCTCACCCTTTATATTCCAGTATACATCTCGACTGTTTTGCCCTTTATTCTGCAGTATACTTCCTGTCTGTCTCTCCCTTTATTCTGCAGTATACTTCCTGTCTGTCTCTCCCTTTATTCTGCAGTATACTTCCTGTCTGTCTCTCCCTTTATTCTGCAGTATACTTCCTGTCTGTCTCTCCCTTTATTCTGCAGTATACTTCCTGTCTGTCTCTCCCTTTATTCTGCAGTATACTTCCTGTCTGTCTCTCCCTTTATTCTGCAGTATACTTCCTGTCTGTCTCTCCCTTTATTCTGCAGTATACTTCTTGACTTTCCTGCCCTTTACTCTACAGCATACTTCGACATGCTTTGGACAAGATTGCTGAGATAAAATCCCTTCTGGAGGAAAGACGCATCGGTCAGTGTATGACCTCATTCATGCATGCGAGTCCATGCGTACAAAAGCGTGTCTTTGAATGCCTGCGGCAGGCCTCTATGTGCTCTGTGTCTCACTCCCTTTCATGCACCACTCTGACTAACAGCAGCGAAAATGGCGGGGGTGTACAGTGACAGCGACCCCCCCAGGAAGACCATGCGTAGGGGCGTGCTGATGACCCTCCTGCAGCAGTCTGCCATGACACTGCCCCTCTGGATCGGCAAGCCAGGGGAAAGGTGAATACCCACCAGGGGGTGTGATGATGAGGGAGCCTGGGACTTGTCATTGCAGGCCCATCGCAGTCAATTACTGTGTGAACAGTATACCTACCCCTCCCCCTTCTCTCAGCCCACCCCCCCTGTGCGGGGCGATTCCTGCCAGCAGCGACTATGTGGCCAAGCCAGGAGACAAGGTGGCGGCTCGGGTGAAGGCCGTGGATGGCGACGAGCAGTGGATCCTGGCTGAGGTTGTCAGCTATAGCCACTCCACCAACAAGTAAGCCAGGAAGAGGAGGGTCTGCAGTGGGGTGTGAGAACATGAGGTGTGATGTGTCTAAAAATCAGGCTGTGGGAAAACTGTGTTACTGAGTTTGAGACGCATCACCCCTCAAAATACTGTACGTCTCTGCATTTCTGGTTAAGGTTAAGGCAGGTCATTATAAATCATGCTGTCGTATGTGAAGAAAAAGTGAGATGATGTAAAGGTGAAAGTGACGACCTGGCCTGCACGGTCACAAGACCTAAATGCCAAGCAGCTGATGTGGGATGAGGCCACACAGCAGTGCTGCAGGGAACTTAAAAGAACATGAAGGATGGGGAGAAGAATCATCACTGTTTCTCACACTCAGGTATGAAGTGGACGACATTGATGAGGAGGGCAAAGAGTGAGTATGGCTTCTTCGGTGGTGTGTGAGACGTATAACTGCTATCGGCATTTTCTGATTGTTGATCGACCGAGTGACATCGTCTTGAGGTCAGCCTCCTCTAGTTTCCTACGCCTGTAGAAGCTGAGTTGGTATTTTTAGAGTTTCAGGTCAGAGTGCTTTGTTACATGTTTAACGCCCATGATGTCACTGTGTGACGAGGTGGACGCTGAGAGTCTGAGTAGAGGAGGTATGAGACTCACACTCTGAGTGTGTCAGAGCTGACTCTGTCAGGGTGTCTGTGTGTGTGGTGTCTGGTTAACCCCTCACCCCACCCCCGATGTCCCAGCAGGAGACACACTTTGAGCAGAAGGAGAATCATTCCTTTGCCACAGTGGAAGGCCAACCCAGAGACAGACCCCGAGGCGCTCTTCAGCAAAGACCACCTCGTCCTGGCTCTGTACCCCCAGACCACATGCTTCTACCGAGCACTAATCCACACACCGCCGCACCGGGTAAGGACCACACTGGGAGACCGTGTGACTGAGTGCGTCAAGGCTCTGCCTGTTTTATGTTGTTTTACCTCTTCACATTTAGTATGTTAACTGTTGGTAAGTAACCCAGCCTTCTGTTAACTACCTGCTCTTGGAGGTGCAGACCGACAGGCTTAAGAAGTCCCTGCATTATATGTTACCGTGCTGCAGCAGTATGTGAGGCCGTTAGCATGGCTGGCTAACAGTGTTTACCGTCACCGTGACAGCCCCAGGATGATTACTCTGTGCTGTTTGAGGACACGTCCTACGCTGATGGGTACTCCCCTCCTCTCAACGTGGCCCAGAGATACGTGGTGGCCTGCAAGGAGAACAAGAAGAAGTGAAGGAGGCGTGTTTCTGCTGGGGGGGGGGGGGTGCTTTATATGTGTCAGTGTGTCTTTATGTGAAGTATGGTGTTAAATAAAAGTTGCTTATGAGCTTTTCATCAATGCAGTGTTTCTGCATTCAGGGTGGGGGGCGTGGGGGGCAGTATATACGAACTTAAAAGTTTAAAAACAGGGATCAGTTTAATGATGATTTGGTGGCAGGGTGCATGTTGCATTGTTACTGAGACACTTCTGGCTTCTTAGGATTACCAAAGATAGTAAAGATATACACATTTAAAAATAATTGTGAATGTTTAAATTTCTTTCCACATTAAAGTAAATTTACCTTATAATTCACATCATCATAATCCAAATGTTGATTATGTTTAATTAGACATATGGCTAGTCATCCGTTATCCTATACAGCATCATGCAATTATTTTAAATGGTGTCACGTTGCAATAAGTTTAAAAAGTAATATTGAAACAAAATAAGCGAAGGTGAAACACATCGGATGAATCACTGCCGCTTTGTTACTGGAACTT
Organism: Paramormyrops kingsleyae; assembly: GCF_048594095.1. Classification (NCBI taxonomy): domain Eukaryota; kingdom Metazoa; phylum Chordata; class Actinopteri; order Osteoglossiformes; family Mormyridae; genus Paramormyrops; species Paramormyrops kingsleyae. The sequence continues at coordinate 12,342,426 of NC_132818.1, read as the reverse complement.
CAATACCCAGCGTACATTATATCCCCGCCGATAAATTTTGCAATTAAGCCCGCCTCTTACGTAGATTGTCCAATGAAATCAATGCTAGGTGATAAGCTTTAATTTTAGCCAATAGTAATCTAAAGCAGACTTAAGAACTTAAAGAACATTTCACGCCTCAACTTGGGGAAAGAAATGAGTATTGTCCTGCGTCGTAACCGAGGGTGATGGCCGAGACGGTAAGTTTGCTTTGGCGCAAAGAGAAATTAAAAATGTGTATTTTTGTGTTTAGCCGGGAAGAACAGACAACCGGGGTTGGGGCGTGAAAAATCTACCGATGATATATGTTCAGAATGACAGGCTAGCTGGCTAAGCTAGGCGCAGCTGGGGAATGTGTAGGGTAATTGTTTGAGGATAGTTTCTCTTTCCTTCTCACCTTAATCATCCCCGCAGGTTTCAGGCAGTAACAGCGGGGCCGAAGCGAGCGCCACCCCTGAATTCAAACAGCCCGCTAAAAGGCGGCGCATTCTCGACCCGTCGGCCGTGGTGACGGTGCCTATTTACTCCAACAAGGCGAGTCTGACAACCTGACAGCCTTCGTTACCCGAACCTCAGTGCGTTTCGCATTGGATTCGCATGTCCTGGGATTAATTAACCTAAACCTGCAGTGTTAATTTATAGAAATACCTTACCAGTAAGTGAAATGAATACTGGCATTAAGAGATGATGGGTTTGTCATTTACTGGAGTTTCTTTTTGTGGATTCAGGTGAACAGCTGCCTGAAGTTAAACCCATCTATCCCCATCCACACCTCAGGTAAACACACACTCCTGATCTGACAACAGGTCCATGATCTGTGGTGGTCTGGAAAATATTTTAGCCAGCCTGCTTTGTTGGGTGTAAATATGCTGGAGGTTTGTTGCATCACTGCCTCTAAAGTTGAACACACTTGCAGATATGGATCATATGAGACTCTGGGGGTGTGACTGTAATGGCATCACGTGATCCTCTGAGGGTCTTCTCTTCCTTCCAGTCAGCGATGGTGCAGGAGAGCTGAACATCTGGCCTGGGTCACAGTCCCCCCCCAGCAAGAAAGACAAGCCAGTCTGCATCGACCTTTCAGATTCGGAGGAAGAGTCTGAAGCTATTGCACAGCTGTGAGGAACATGGCCGTCCCCAGAGGGCGAGCTGCGGCCGCTCTCTGAGCCCAGTGTGTCTGCCATTGCCGATGATTCGCCTAACAAGCTTTGCTTTCTGTTTTTTTTCTTTTATCCAAGTGGAAGTTTTCGGTCTCCATCTCCACCCTCCCCACCCCAGAGTCCTGTGGTCAAAGCCAGCACCCGAGCGAGTTGTAAGATTCGGTGAGCAGATGATAACTCAGATAGTAATAATCAAGGGTAAAGGTAATTTTTCAGGCTGTACTGACACGCAAAGCGTCTGCACTCTCTACAAGCAGCCTGGACCCCATCTCTCTCCGTCTTTCTCCCTGCAGTACACCATTTTCGTCAGTTTCACCACTCATCCCCTGTCCTTTTTCTTCCTCTCTCTTTTTCCAGAGAGATCAATAGGAAACTTAACGCTTTGGACTCGCTGTTCTTGCCTGGTGACTCGGGCGAGACGAGCTCCGATCGAGGCAAGCTGAGCGACAGTGAAGATGATGACATCATTGTGGTGTCTGACCGGCTTTCGGCACCGGCCCAGTGTGAGAAACCCAGGGAGATATCGCTCAAGATCCGTTACCGTGCCGATGTGCACAAGGTCCCCATTCGTTCGGTAAGGGGCCAACTCTGTGGGCTGCTTGCAGGCTTTATCACATGGTTGTGCAGCACATTCAGAGCCATCCTGTACAGACACTTAACAGCCAGGGGGATCAATTGCAGACGAGTCCCCTGAGGACGGCAGTGAGCCAGATGTCCGTCAAATTGAGTGTCCCGCCCCAGCGTATCCTGCTGCTAAGGAATGACACAGAGCTTCCTGTTGAGAGCACGCCTAGTGTGCTGGGCTTGGGAATTGCTGACATCATCGGTGAGAGCCTCTTTCACACAGCCTGACCTGCTGATGATTGTCTTTTAACTGTTGGATTCTGTCTTTTCTAATGTCATGTTTATCTGAACCGCCATTTTAAATATTTAAAAAATGTGTGCTCTTCCTCCTCATGTCCAAATCGTACCTTGCCGGAGTGCAGCTCTGCCTCCTTCAACGTTAACCTTTGGTCTTAATGTCCCAAAATTTGGTAAATATCTAAAGTGAACTTTCTGATAAAAGATCAGTTTTGTGCTATTTTTTTTTCCATCAGCTTTAATGTTCATTTTTGTTAGTCCCTCTGACTTCTTGAGTGGATTAGATATTCCTGCATGACGCCTTGAATTCTGTGTTTTTGTATCTTTACTTATTTCACTTAATGAAACTGCCGGCAAAACTTCTTACTATCTAGCATCTGCTAGAGGTAAGACGTCTGAGAAGCACTCTGTGAATTACTTGATGATATAATGCATTATTACAAATGAATAAGGAAGAATATTACTTGTAGTGATCAGCCATTTTGATGCATTTTTATGTTTCGTTTATATATGTCTCAAAACATTTGAGGGTTTTTGATTACATTTTTAGCCTATTTTATATTGTTTTAAAGTGCCAACACAACATGGCAACAAATGAACATACTGTATATTTAAGACTGATCATTAGCTTATAAGTTAATCTTCTATATTAATGTAGAGCCGCTTATTCAGGACTCCCTTATACCTGACAAGGCTCCCGCTCCTCTTGGATCCTGATTTAACCCCTTTTCACGCCAGCTATCGTATAATGTTCTCCATGTAGCATTTAAGGTGATGGAATACTTCAAATGGAAATTATGTAATTGAATAAATGCATACGATTAGTTCTTTGTGTATAGGTCTGCTGCATCAAAAAACATTCTCTGCCCTCTAGGATTGAGGTGTGACATAGAGCAGATAAGGTGGCAGCGTCATTTTAAGTTTGTGACAGATTGTTCTCGCTGACGTGTTCCATATCGTTTCGTCTGGATGTCATTCGTAGCAAGCAGCAACCCTTATCTACAACCTCTAAATTCCTGATGCAGGGGTTTGCGTTTATATGTCGCTGCACTGAGATCTATATGCAGCTATCAGTCTCCTTGTTTCTCTTGCTTTCAGACTGTGTGGTGCTGCATGATGAGGTGGACACAGAAAAGAGCGGTGATGTCATCACCTTGCGCCTGCAGGGCAAAGACAAAGGCTCCAGCCAAGACTTCTCCATTCATAAGGTATGTAAGTGGGCTGTTGGTTTTGGGGTCAGGATTGTAACCGTCCTATGTGTGGTTCTGTAGGCGTGATGTGGCTCTCGTTCCCTCCCTTCCCAGGAGGCCCCTCTCGGCTCTATCCTCTCCCAGTACCTGTCACAAATGGCTGCCAGCTCACAGAGGAAAGTCCACTTCCTGTTTGACGGCTCTAAGGTGATTCCCAGCCAGACGCCCGCACAGCTGGACATGGAGGATGGTGATGTCATTGAAGTGTGGACCTAACGGCAGCAGTCAGATGTGGTGCATCTCAGGTCTATCCCATTACGCTGAGCCACAGTGTTTGTGCGTAAACTGCACGTCCCCCACCTTCTGATATTAATGCATTTGTGTATATGAATCTCATTAAATTTTAATTTCTTTGTCTTTGAGGGGGAGGTATGACATTTGGAATAAAAAAAAAAACTAAGTTGAATATTGTCAGTCTGTAGTCATTTAGAGAAAAACATAAAAAGCGACAGGTGTGGAGGGGGGAGGCAGTGGACCCCAGTCAAATCCTCAGTGCTGGGGGAGGGGGGGGGTGCTTTGAAACCTCAACCGGGGTGGGGGTGGGGTTCTTCATTAATTCAGCAGCTCGGACACATTAAGGCTCCCCTGGGGGAGTGCATTTCAGATGATTACATTATTACTGTAGCGCCTAGTAGCAGCCCCTGGGGAGTTTTGTAAAAATGGTGGGCGGAGCCATGAGAAACAGGGAGGGGCCATTAATGAGTCGAACGTCAAGCTGCACTGGCACTCTGCCAAGAGGCTTGTTATACACGAGACATAAATGACATATCTAATTACTGGCAGCAGACAGAAAATAAACAGCGAGTATTACATACCGAGTAGATGCTTTTGTCCAAAGCGACATACAAGTGAGGCATACCACTGCGCGTGCTCATACTGAGATCCATTGCCTGTTTGATGCTACAGCAATGCTAATCAAAGGCACCATTACTGCTATGTATTACACATAACCAGGGACAGAACTACATTTACATTCAACGTATTTAACTTTTATCCCTTCCAACGGTCGGGCAGAGTGGTGGCTCTGAGATTAAAGATTTGTCCCAGCAATTGGAAGGTTGCCAGTTCGAATCCTGAGAATGCTAGGAGTGATCCTACTCTGTTGGGCCCTTGAACAAGGCCCTTAACCTGCAATTGCTTCATCCTGGGTATGACGTTAATCTATATCCAGCTCTGTAAGGAGGTCCTCCAACTTGCAGGAAAGCTTGGGGGTTGGTGGCAGGATTGACACCCCAGCCACCAGGAAAAACTCACATTGGTCCATTTGGACTGGTGTGGTGCTGAGGTATGACCCGCTGCATGGCTGCACTTAGGTTCTCATCCCCAAGGTGGTTTGCTGTGTGGTGGTTTGCATTTACCTCCTCCTTCCAACTGCAACACTGTTTACTAACATGTTGTCCCAGCCCACAGGTGACTGAAATAGAACACTGTAGCCTGTTCATATAAAGGTGGCCATATACTTCCGATGGAATCGCCACTTTAGCAATACGCCATTGTGTAACCACTACAATGATCATTTCAACGCACCAACTGTGCAAGGTCCTCCAGGCAAACTTTCTGTTGTGATTCCACCCTGTTCACGACTGGCTAAGGTAAATGTGACACCGTGGGGGTTGGTTAGCTGGACTAATTACACAGTTACAAGTATGCTTTGCATCACACCACACATATCTGTAAATTATCATGCACATTTATGTCAAACTAACAGTAGATTTGCCGTGCAATGCATGTGTTTGTTAGCGTGTAACTGAGTGTCGTTTAAATTGTTGGCATCCCTATCTGTGCCACTTCTAGTGTTAAACCAATAGTAGCTGTTGGTTTTTTTAGTAGAGCAACTTCCAGCTCCTTTGTTAAAATGACTTGTGCACTTGCCATGATAGGTTTGTTTGCACTCTGTATGTGAGTCTGCTCCACCAAAAACACTCTGCTCCCTCCAGGGTTGTGGCATGACACTGAATGAACAAAGAGGCGGCATCGTTTTAAGTGTGGGACAGATTGTTCTCGCTGATGTTTGATTTCGCTTTAACCCAGACGTCGTTTGAAGTACACTGCCACCTTTAAAAATAGCCCTAATGTGCGCACACACACACACACACACCCTTTTGCCCGGTTAGCATCTTTGGCATGGGAATAACACTGGCATGTAAAGAGATCATAAAGGTCAGGGTTCTTTAACATAGGACAAGTGAACTGCCACAGAAATTGCGCAATGACCATGTATATTTCCATAAAACACGAAGGGCATTTTAATTTGACATAAGAGAATGAAAAGAGACTCCCCCTCCCCCAAAGCCATATCCTTCAGAAATGCGATTTAAAAAAAAAATCTAAAATAAAAAAACACACAGACACATTTATTTCCCAACTGAGCAGAGGACGTTGGCCTGTGAAGCAGAAACAGGAGGTTAGACCATTTCAGACAGCTCCCCCTCAAAGCCAACCAGCTGCAGCGAAGCTCACCTTTAAGAAGGAGCTGAATCTCTTGGCTGTGATACCTTCAATGCGCTGCAGGTCCTCCACCTGCACAAAGGAGGGCAGGAGTCACATCAGGCATGTCGGAGTGTGACTGCAGGCTCACAGGGGGCCAAGCTGAACAGCAGGAGGCAATACCTGTGCGAAACTGCCATGGATCTCCCTCCAGCCCTGGATAAGCTTAGCCTTTTTGTCGCCGATCAGTTGTAGTCCTTTCAGCTCCCTCAGGGTACCAGTGTTGAGTACACTGAGGATCTGCTGCCGGGATCGCTCCAGCATTGTGGGGTCCAGCCGTGACGCCCAGTCTCCTTCTGAGCCACATGAGCCTGCTTGTTTATTCTCCTTCCCCTTCAAAGCCTGCAGGGGGAGCCAGGGTGTGAATCGCCTTCGGGGAAACTCACTTGCACACGCCGAGACAAAGGTATACTGACTGACCTTTGTGACCTGCTGACTCTTCACGCTGGCGCACAGCAGCGGCTTGCAGACTGACGTGGGCGGGACAGGCTGCAACACTGAGGGAGATGGGTCGTCATGACAACGATAGAGGACACTTTAAACGTCCTGAGTGTGCAGCAGCAACTTTGTTGCGGCAGGGAGCCCACGGCCGAGGAGGAGAGGGGCATAGACATGGATCACCAGCAAGGGACGAGTACCATCATAACAGGAACACAAAGATAAGTGTGAGGATGAAGCTCTCCAGCAGGGGGCGCCAACTAACCTTGCAGCGGGGGCACTACAGCCTGCTGCTTCTTGGGCCGGGCTGCGGTGGACTGTTTCCTGTGGAAGGGGGGGACGGCCTTGTCACTGGTGTTAATGACCAGGGCCCGGCTCTCCAGCTCCTGCTGCTTCCTCCTCAGCTCCTGTGGGGTGGGGTGAGAGGGTCAGTGGGCTCCGAGTGTGCGTGCGTGTGTGTGTGTGTGTGTGTGTGCCCTGCTCACGGCCACGCCGAGTGGCCTTGCCTGAATCTCCTTGCGGGACTCAGCCACCGTCTTCAGCAGCTTCAGCCTCTCCCGCTCCGGTGAGCCCATCATCAGCTTCTCCAGGGCCAGCAGCCGTTCTAGCACCGATGACACCGGGGGGCTGGGTGGGGGGCGATGGAGTGGACATGAGCTCAGCTTGGGGGTGCACTTCCTGCCAGCATCCGTCAGCAAATGCTCACCCACACACCTGCAGGGGCGCCCCTGTCCGGGGTCCCCATCGTGCTCGTCTCCGGCCCCCTCCTTGGACCTCTTCCTGTGGGGTTCGCTGGCTGCCCGGGGCCCCTGTTCGTCACGGGGCCTCTTTACTGGCACAGTGGGGGCGCAGCTGGGCACGGCCTCTCTGACAAAGGGCCGGTTCACGATGAGCTTGGACTTGGCAGCGAAGTTGAGGGCACTGAAGGTATCGAAGTAGTACTTGTATTCGGGCGCGATGTTAGCGATCATGACCGAGTGGGCGGAGCCCCCCAGCGAGTCTTGCAGCAGGCGTGTGAGCTTGCTGTCGCGGTAGGGCACGCGGCCAGCCCCGCCCACATTCAGCGCGTCCACCACCTTGCTGAGTGTGAAGAGCGACAGATTGATGGCGCCGCTCTCCTTCAAGCGCAGGCCCTGGTTTCCCGTCCGCCGGTTATCCTCCGAACCTGCCAGGTCCACCAGGTACAACTTTCCCATCTGCTGCCTATAGGGGGGGCTCTTCAGACTCCTCACCACCTGCCAAGGGAGGGGGGGGAGGAGTCAGTCAACACATCAACTGGACATTACCCCCTGCAGCCCTAGCGGGACAGCACCTTGATCAGCAGGATGGCGTGGCTGCGACTGGACCTCTGGTTCAGCTTGGTGGAGGCAGTGGTCCGGTTCAGGCTGGCCGGGGCGAACAGGGCATGGAAATGCGAGAAGGAGTCGATAGGCATGTGGGTCAGGCCCTGGACCACGATGTTCCTGTCCTTGTCCTCTCTGATTGGCAGATCTGTGCTGCCTGGTGACAGCAGGTCCAGCACCTGATGGGCAAGGCGTGAGGAGCAGAGCGGTGATGTCACCTGATGCCAGGCTTCGGTTTGTCTGGAGCGAGCAAACACTCCACACGGCTTAACCCAACGTGCGTCACTTTAATCCACCTAAATCCCCCCCATTACCTTTTCATTGTAGATCTCCAGGTAGGACATCCCAACGCTATATGTCCAATCTGCGGACTCCCGCTCACGCTCTGTCGCCAAGCTGAACACCTCCCGCACAGCCCGTGGGATAAGCCCGGGCTCCTCGGGATTGCCCAGCATGGTGTGCGTCTTCCCTGCAGGATAGGGGACAGAGCACAGCACTGTCACTGATGCCCCTGCCTCACACTAGGGCAGGGGTGGCCAATCTAATCCGCAAAGGGCCGGTGTGTACGCAGGTTTTTGGGATAACCTTTAGGTCAGCTGTTGAAACCCAGGTGTGAGGACTCTTCAGCCAACCAGTCCTCTAATTAGTGACCTAATTAGGGAGTTGCAGCGAAAACCTGCATAGACACCGGCCCTTTGTGGATAAGATTCCCCACCCCTGCATTAGGCAGTTTGGAGATTAGATTACCCCCATCAGCCTCTGGAGGGCGCCATACCTGCACCCGTGGGGCCATAGGCGAAGACGCTGGCGTTCTGGCCGCTCAGTACATGAGGGAGGACGGGCTTCACCGAGGACAGGAAGATCTCCTGCTGGCTCGCCTGTTCTCCATGGAAGGCATCGAACCTGGCGACAGGGAGAGGCCTTAGGGGACAGCTTCAGTCTGCTGCCATCACCGCACACAAAGGGATCATTATCACTGCCACACGCGGGCCTCGAGTGCCCAAGCGTGCCTGGCTGTCCCCTTCCCCACATGTCCCGGCCGGCACAAGGGGGAGCCGGCGGGCATCAGTAGGGAGACACTTCCTGTCAGCATCCGCTACCAAATCCTCACCTACGAGTAAAGCCAGGACCTGTTAAGATGCTTTCATCAAGACAGAGACAGAGAGAGAGAGCGGTCACACTGACTGGTACTGCAGGGTCTCTGTGGCATTCCTCCAGTTAACGATCTCCAAGCTTTGTGGCCCCAGGCCCCTGACACATGGCCCCTCGGCTTTCTTGTCCTGCTTCTCCATGTAGGGCCGCAGACGCACTGCCACTCGAACCCGGGACACCCGCTTGGAGGCCGCAGGCCCACAGGCTTCGCTCACGGGCACACGCTGGGCCATGTCTAGGAGGGGAATGTGGAGACACAGCTAGGGGTCACACCAAGATCCCAGTCACAGGCTGGGATGAGGGGCACAGATGTGCCCACACTTAGTGAGCAGAACCAACTGACAGAGGACCTATCCACCATCTTCAACACAGCTGGCTTTAATAATGAGATGCTACTGAAGGGACTGTGTATCTGTATCAGGCGTGTCAAACTAGGGTGGCACCTAAGTCCTGCAGGGGGGTAGATCTCCAGGGGCAGGGTTGGGCAGCCCTGAGTAGCCCTGAGTATCTGTTGTTCCTAAACACTTCCGCTTCGCAATAATTCCACTTACAGTTGACAGTGGAATACCTAGTGAGGAAGGAATATGGCAAAGGCGGTATCCTATGACAGTACCATGCTTGAATTCATGGAGCTCTTCAGGCACATGTCTGCCTGCATTAGGTACTTCATTATTCATCAGTGGCAATGGGTCTGGAAAAAACAATGACTAAGAGGTGTGTCCCAATACCTTTGTCCATAATGTGTATGTAATAAATGCGTATTAGCCACATTTAAATTTAATTATCTGACAATAGGCCTAGCGACTGTATATTGGGTAGTATCATGTGAACTGGTGAGTAGGGCTGTCGTGATCATGTCACAATGTAATCGCGATTATATAACATGCACAATCATCACCAGGGTTTAGATGACGGGTGAAACATTTGTCTGGATGCTGGCTTTTCAGTACTATATGACCGAAGAGTAAGTGATCTGTATAAAATTTCGCGTATCTTTATGTGTAATAAAGATGTTGGACTTTAAACTGCAAAAAGTACCACCACACAACCAACATCTTTTTACCTTTAGTGATTACCATTAGCGTTCCGCTTGAATGGCGCAAAAAACACATCGAAAATGAGAAAGAGCTGTTGTGCAATTGATTGTGCAAATAGGTTTAACATGAAATAGGAGCTCTCTTCTTAGAGACTGCCAAAACCTAAATAAGTCAGTGTCGTACATGGATCAGTCATACCCGATCCATCAAATACGTCTGGATCACCGTGAACTACTACAAAATTTCTAGCAGACAGTGCGCCATAGTGACTTTCTACTGCTGAAATCACTTCTTGGCTATTCCACAATCAGTCCAGCAATATCAAAAGCTCCATCACTCAAATTTTCCAATCGCTTACCCGAACTGGCAGGTTTACCCTTTTACGGCAGCACAGTAACTTCAGCAACCAAGAGACAGATGGTAAATTCCATAACAAATGAGGTTTACATTGAGCCGGGTCAGCAGGATCATATCAAATGAATAACTGTGCAGTCATTCGTGGAAAAGAAATTCAAAGATTTCTTCTCAGCAAAGTCCATGACACTGTTTGAACTGTTGGAGCTTCTGCATGCATTTTCCAGTGTGGGCCCAGACTTGGGAGGCACTGGTGTAACAGCAAGACAGTTCATGCCATGAGTGTGTGAATGATGATAAGTACTCTATTGTGCATTTGTACGAGAACAGGTACACTGGAATTTCTCTCTTTCATATGCCACTGTGCTTTCCATAGTTTGGGGGTTACAGCACAGGATCAGCCAATGTGGTTCTGGATATGGAGGTAACGGCCTCAATATCATCAATCTGCAGAACCGTGATGTCACCACAGTTTTAGGCCAACAGTTTTACGACCAGTTTCAGGATGGAACATGCGTGATGGGGGTTATGGTTATAAAATGTAAAGACGGCAGATGACACGTAAGCATTTACTGTTGTTTACACTGTCGTTTTGAAATATTTGTTAATATTATTATATGTCTGGCAGTTAATGTTCTTTTCTTTTATTCTCAAGTCAGTGCATTGCGAAACCTAACGTTTATGTGTTTCTACACAGATGCCTTCTGCTTATAAACCCATAGACATGCGCAGTGTTTGTAGATATTCTGTTTGACTAGTAACAGCTAAGATCCTTCAGCTCTTAGTTGCTGTGACTGGATAATCTAAACAACAATAAATACTCACTGGGTCATCTGTACATCTTGTAAGTCCCCCATATCATGTAAGTTCTTTCCTGAAACTGTGGGCATGACCGTTGGCTTGAGATTGTCGTGATGCCATGGTCCTGTGGCACTGCAGATGGATGCACCTCAAAGGCCTTGCTCAAGGGCCCACGGATGTGTGACTGTTCTGCTGAGGCTAGGGATTGAACCAATGGTCTTCTGCTCAAGGGTACAGGGACTTAACCCAATGAGCCACTCACCGAATGGTCATGCAGAAGGTGGGGTAGCACTTATTCAAGAACTCAGTGACCTTATAACCGAAGACTAGATACAGCTAAGAAAATTTTGTTTTTTTCTGGCTGTTTAAGCTCCACCCTATCATGGATAGCAGAAACCGCGGACAATAACTAACGATCTGTGTACCCTATTTATTAGAGATGCTCCGATCAGCATTTTTGGGGCCGATCACCGATCACCAAGATCATGATCTACCGATTGCCGATCACAGAATGGCAGGGGAATGGGAATCTTTTATCTATAATCTAGCAGAGTTTGCACCATTTGTAGAAATGAAACTAACTCTAAATTAACTATATTGAAAAAAAAAAAAAACTGTAGAAATAGGCTACAGTCAAGATCTTTAAGAATCAAGCGCTTGACACTTGGCGCCCCACACTGAAGGAGGGGCAGTGACACTTTGGTCAGCACTGTTGCCTGACACCTCCAGGGTCAACACATGAAATGTTCCCCGAGAGCAGAGTGGTTTAGTTTCTCATACTCGGCATATTCAGTTGTATGGCGTGTTCTAAGATGCCTAATCATGTTAGTGGTGTTAAAATGCAGTTGCTTGCTTCCACCTCGAGGGATTTCATCACGACATACATTGCAAACGGCTAACTTTACGTCTTTATCGGACACTTTGAAAAACTTCCAGACGGGAGAACTCATGTTGCCACTAGTAAGCTCCGCTCCGCTGTTGTTTACCTGTGCGCCGTGCATGCCCGTGTGAAAAAGTCGCGCGAGTAATTTACGTCAAGTGATCGGCTTTTTTGATCGGCGCTTTTGGGGTTCGCCGATCAAGCTATTTTTAGTCAATATCGGCCGATCATGATCGGTGGCCGATCAATCGGAGCATCACTACTATTTATAAGTGGGAATCGACGTTTTATCGACGTTTGCCGATTCGATATCTATCGCGATTTTAAAACAGATTTTGCTGAAGAGCATTTCAGGTCTACATGTAAAGTAAGGTAAAGACAAGGGCTGTAACGGCACACACAGGACAAGAAATACACAGTGGCTTTTTCCGGTGTGCACCACAACTTCCCAAGTTACATACATGCGCATAAAACGTTCTACTATTACTACTGCAAGCAGTTAATACCCTCAGCAACATATTATATAGGGACAATTATGTTAATTAGTGGAAACAGATGTCGGGAAAATGGAATGCAATGAGTGAATAAACACAGAACAATAACACTTATACTAGTGTTATAGACACCAATATATACAGTAAACTGGTGAAATTTGCAGATGACACCAAGGTGGGTGGTGTAGTAGATACTGAACTAGTGGTTCAGCAGCTACAGCGGGATCTTGATTTAATTAGTGACTGGGCCGAAACCTGGAAGATGAAATTTAACAAAGACAAATGTAAGGTACTCCATGTAGGGAGCAGAAATATAAAGTACAGGTATTTTACGGGACCTACTGAAATAAAGGTGGCTGATTATGAGAAAGACCTTGACGTGTATGTTGATGCTTCCATGTCTCATTCTCGCCAGTGCGGGGAAGCAATAAAAAAGGCCAATAGGATGTTGGGGTATATCTCCAGGTGTGTGGAGTTTAAGTCAAGGGAGGTAATGCTAAGATTATACAATTCCTTGGTGAGACCTCACCTAGAATATTATGTGCAGGTTTGGTCACCATATCTTAAAAAAGGACATTGCGGCCTTAGAAAAGGTGCAGCGTAGGGCCACAAGAATGATTCCTGGTCTTAGAGGAAAGTCATACGAGGAAAGGTTAGTTGAGCTAAATCTATTCAGCCTCAAGCAAAGGAGACTGAGGGGGGACATGATCCAGGTCTATAAGATTCTAACAGGTTTGGATGCTGTTCAACCAAATAGTTACTTCAGCATTAGTTCAAATACAAGAACTCGTGGCCATAGGTGGAAATTAGCGGGAGAACATTTCAAACTGGATTTAAGGAAGCACTTCTTTACACAGCGTGTAGTCAGAGTATGGAATAGTCTTCCTGCTAGTGTAGTGCAAGCTGAATCCTTGGGTTCCTTTAAATCAGAGCTAGATAAGATTTTAACAACTCTGAGCTATTAGTTAAGTTCTCCCCAAGCAAGCTCGATGGGCCGAATGGCCTCCTCTCGTTTGTATAGTTCTTATGTTCTTATTTATTACCCCTTTATTTTGAAAGTTCTTTCAATTTCATGGCACTTTCGTTCAATATTGTGCACAATGCTAACCACCATTTTTTAATTAGGCATATGTAGTTTTGGATCAGTCACGTCATGCACAACATATTGGTCTAGTCCAAACTGTAATTCAGATATTTAAAATAATTATTTTAGTCAAAATATTAAGATATCAAGAATTATTCTGTATGCGTGACGAGTTGAATCAGTATACTTGAGACGTAATTATAGATCTCAAATGTAATTTTACTAGTCAAAATGTATTTGAAGATATTTTGAATTGTCCTTTTACCAAATCACATTGTAATTACATTTGTGGAATTATCATTCTTACTACTGTGGGATTCAATAGAATTATAAAGAACATACAATGAATAGAAGAAAAGGAGAATATAGCTTAAAGCAGGGCATGATGAAAGGAGGGGGTTGATTCTAAAATAATGCAGCTAACAGAAATCAGGAATTGACAGTGTGCGAGCAGGTCAGGGTGACCTCGTCTCAGACAGCTGGAAAACAGGAACAGATCCTATAAGCAATACTTATTTTAACTTTTGCTTAACGTAAAGGGGGGGGGGGGGACATGTACTCACTGACTAACTAGAGCAAATGTCAAAATATGTTGTAGTCACGTAGATGGAAAAGTACCGAGAAGGGGGGGAACACCCCGGAGGGTCTATAAAGAGACAGAGCCGACAACTATGGTTCGAGCTTCGTACTGTACATGCTGAATGTATGTCAGAGTGTGGCTCCCAGATCGATCTGAATAAACTGTTGACATGCAACTACTCCTCGTCTCTGGTGTGGATCCCTTATCATCACGGACCCGGAGGGTGGCTGAACCCAACACTACTCAAATTGGAATTGTCCAGAATACAGAATTTACAGAAACGGAGAGATGCGGGAGAAAGAATCGAATAGCGAGATCAATTCAGGCAAATGTAACGGAGCAAAAAGTACGATTTTTTCCCTTTTCTACTCAAATAAGAACTCACTTGGAAAAACATATCGGTAAAATACTTTTCCACAAAAAGGTACTCAAGTAAGTATGACGGAGTACGTGTAGCGCATTACTGCACACCTCTGCCTATAGGTACGCGTTTTGTTCGCCAAGGATGCTTTGTTTCCTATGGTCATGTCAATAAAGCAAGCCTATCTGACATACTTATTCTATAATACTACAATACATATTCTGTAATACTATAATAATTAATTAGGTTGCCGCTTTTATTATGCCATGATGCCTGATGAAAAGCTTACATCTTTAAAGATGCAAAAATCATCACAGACCCTCTATTTTATACATCCGCAAGCACAATGTCTTTCGGTAAAAAAAAAAAAAAAAAAAACACACAGAAACGAGAGTAATGGTGTCCAGTCTATAAAAAACCAGCAAAACAGTTTCGTGGCTACATCAAATAACAGAGACATGCAGCGGTATTGCTCTACATCTCAAACGGCAGCTCCCATCAGGCCATCCGGAGGCCTTTAAACCTCCCATGAAGTACTCGCTCGGTGACCCGAAGCACACTCACCGTCTGCTGGCTCTTCAAAGCTGGGGCCTTTATAATACCGATATTTGAAAATATGGAACGCGACGTTAAAAAAAAAACTTTGAAAGGGTGAAGACTATGAATATTTACCTAAACCATCATTCCCACAGCTCTACACAATTTCACCGCTGCAGGACCTCTCCAACAATAATTTTAAAATTTTGCGACGTATAGCCGACCAATCACGGCGCAAAACGTCATAAGCAAAGCGTCCGTCCTGAACGTATCTTTGACCAATCACACCTGTCGACGCACAAATAACGTGACGGAGTCCTGTACTTTTACAATAACAATTCGATTGAAAGAAGAGGTCTGCTCATTAAAAACCGAGAAGCATTGGTATTTATCACTTAATATATAATTTAATTCTTACACGAATTCAAATGTAAAAATTCATGGGATATTTAAACTTTTATTTTAAAATGGCAGTTTCAAATTGTAAACATCAGTGAATACGGAATAATTACATCTATAAATGTCATTCCATTGTGTTCCGATATTGTTTGTTTATTTGTACGTTTAAGTCCAAGCTGAGCAAAGGTAGGTGGACAGGATATGTTGTTTCTATCTAGTTATTAATCGGCCACAGGTAATGTCGTCTTCGCTTTGCTTTTGGGGCTTAGACGCATTTTGCAGTCCTTGATTACAGTTTCATGCATCTGTCACCCTACTTCTGCCAGGTGATGCAGTCTGTGGCAGAGGGTCTGGAATCTCTGGGGGTCGGGGACAAGAAGGAAACGGAGTCAGCGAGGGAGGGGAAGGTGGAAGTAGACAAAGAACGAGACGAACCGGTGGAAGAGGAAACCGAAACAAATGAGGAGACAGAGAACGATGGAGAGAGAAAAGGTACACCAGTAATTGTATCTACTAACAAGTCGCTGTGTATTTGAACGTTAATCTAATGCTAATGAAATCCCTTACGCGTCCGGTTTAGTCAGTGACAAGGAAGAAGCGACAGAGGACGGGTATGATCAAGAAATGAAGGATGATGGAAAGCAGGAAAGTGTAAATACAGAACAGGAAGAGGAGGAATGGGAGGTGCCATGCAGTGATGAGGAAATAGAGGATCCCAAGAACTGGACGCCTCCGCCTTTGGAAGTCAAGCGCCTGTACGAGATCCTAGCCAAGGGGGATGGTCTGGAGCTGAACTGGATCCCCCTGCCGCGGCGTCCTCTCACCCCACAGTACACGCCCTCACCTGAGAGAGATGCCGGTGACTCTGAGGAGGAGCGAGAGAAGGAGGAGCGCCAGCGCAAGTGAGTGTGGGGAATGAGGGGGGAGAGCTGGAGCTCCATGCAAATGCAGGGCAGCATGCAGCTTTGCATTGCAGAGGAGCACTTTACATGGAGGTTTTATGGGGGGTGGGGAAGATAGGCAAATGAGAACCCAGGCTGGGTCTCCACAGGCCAAGCACGGCCTATGGTGTGTAACACTCTCGTCTGTCCTCAGGATCCCCAGTCCCACAGAATTTGACTTTGATGATGAGCCTTCACTCACCACGCCCAAGAACACCTACATCAACCGACGCCGACTGCCAGGTACTTCCGCTGTCATGTAGATCTGCATGCTGGCGCCAAGGTCCCTGTGAGCCACATCCCCCATGCATGTATTTGGGCCCCATGGTCTGACCCCACTCTTTTGCAGGCTCCTCAGGCCGTTCTACCGTGCGCCGGGAGGCCCGGCTGGACAAGGTGCTGTCCGACATGAAGAGGCACCGCAAGATGGAGGAGCACATTCTGCGCACAGGCCGTGACCTCTTCAGGACCGAGAGGGGCCGGCCAGGGGATGCAGGGGGGCGCCTGTCCCCAAACTCACAGAAGGAGAGAGAAAAGGAGAGGGAGCGTGACAGCGACCCCAGCGCCATTTTCTCCCCCAGACAGAGGCGCTACTGAGCAGGCAGCTGCTTGGGTCACCGGCCCTTTGTTTGGGAAGCAGGGGGCAGGGCAGACGGGGCTGTTAATGGACAGACCAGAAGGTGCCAGACAGCAGGCTCCTCCACTCATCACCAGAAAGCATTGCCCGGCCAACGTACGTTTCTGGGATTCATTTTCAGTTCTGCACACTGATCCCTTGGGGGAGAGGATTCCAACCCACACAACTGATTTTGTAAATAATACTTTTATACAATGCGTCTCCTTTGTCTTTCTAATAAACTTGTTTATAATAATCTTATAGTGGCATCTTCATCTCATGACTTTTTTCACATGGGTAATATTTAAAATGATTTTCCTCTTGTGGTTAGATGTGCTCAGTGAGCATGTGCATCATTAATACACAAATCAGGTGATCCTCAAGTATTCAGGAGGGTGCAGGGGTCACAGCACAGACAGAGTGACTGCTTCAATGGAGATTTTATACTTGCTTATATTTATGTTTAAAGGTTACATCTTAAGGCACAATCTGAACAATGAGGCTTTTCCCTGTAAGTAGCATATCAGTATCAGGGTAGTGTTTCGGAGCACTTCTGGGCAGCAGGCATATTCGGCTTTGGTTTCCACACTGGCTGGACAGTTCCTCCCTTCCCGTCGTCTCACTCCACCTTGCCCTGCAGGTTACCCAGCAGGCCGCTCGCGGTACTGAAGAGGTTGATGGGAGCTGACCCATCTGTAATCAGGGTGGATTTAAGACCCAGTGACTGGAGCAGCTTCACCTGAGGGGGCAGAAGAGAGGGAGTCAGAGTCCCGAACACACAGGACAGGAAGCGGCAGGATGAAAGGAGGAGCAGGTCCCTGCAGGGAGACTCTTTCTGCCAGCATCCGCTACCTCAGCCAGGAGCTGCTAAGATGCCCCCATTAAAAGACCACGGACATGTTTAGAGGAGGCAACTTGGAGTGCAAATTAAGGGGGGAGGTGCTTTGAAAGCTGTAGGGAGTTAGGATCAGTGAAACAGGAAAGCTGGGGTGTGTGGACTTCTCTGGGCTCAGGAGCAGAGCCTGTGCCTACAGCTCAGGACTTGCCCTGTGGGGCTTCACGCTGGGGGGTGGCGTTACCTGTAGCTCAGGTCCTGCCCTGGACATCTCCTTGAGGGTGTCGGCGCCCAGGCTCTGCATCATGTCCTTGAAGCGCACCATCTCAATCTGTGCCAGCTTCTCCTGCTTCTGCCACTCCTGCTGGTTCAGCTGCAGCTTGTAGTTCAGTTCCTGTTCGCGTGCCTTGGCCAGACGGGCCAGCTCCGCCTCCTGGGGGGGGAATGGGGACAGAGCTGGCTCTGTCAGCAGCATGACACTGAATTTGAAGAAAACCACAGTGCTGCTGGACAGGGTGAGCATGACCCATCACTGGGGACTGAAAGGGGAAGCTGAATGGAGGCTGGAAATATTCATCCAAGTGGTTTCCATAGATTTAACCTATTAACTGAACCCTTTAAGTACTGAATGTGGGAGTGTAGACGTGGGGAGAATCCTCACCCCCTCGATCCTGAGGGCTTCCACCTTGAGCTTGGCCTCCTCGACGGCCGCCTCGCCCTGGATGCGGGCTGCCTCGGCGCGGGACTGGGCTTCGGCCTTGGCCGCACCGGTACTCTCCACAGCCGCGCTGGGGGTAGGATGCACACGCAGACACACGCTTTGGAAGGTGCTCACGCAGAGATACACGAGGCGGATGGATTGATGAGAAAGGCATTCTGCCTGAAGGTGGCGCTGCAGTTACCTGAGCGCCTCCAGCTCCAGCAGCTCCTTGCGGGCCCGCTCAGCCTCCGCCTGGTCCATGATCTTCTGGCGCTCCAGGCGGCCCTTGGCCTCCTGCTCCAGCCGCTCAGCCTCGTGGCTGTGGAGAGAGGTGGGCGTGGTCAGCGAGGGTGTGGGGCTATTGATGTACAGGGCTTATGCTTCCCCAGTAGTGTCCCAAGAAGCTCCAGTGAATTACACAAAAATGATCAACTGTAGCAAAACTGCATGAGAAGTAGCAGAGAGGAAGAGAGAGAGCGAGAGAAAGGGAGTGTCACCCCCCCGCACGTCCCAGCCGGCATGGTGGGGGCCACCGAGCACCTGCAGGGAGACACTTCCTGTTAGCATCCGCTACCAAATCCTCACCTACCAGCCAGGCCAGGACCTGTGAAGATGCTTTCATCAAGAGAGAGAACAAGGGGGGGCAGGGAATCAGTCAGTCTGTTCAGGGGGCGACTGGGGGGGGGGGGGGGGCAAATTAGAGGAGCTTTGGGTATGGAGGGGTGGAGGGGGAGTCTTTGAAGGCTGCAGGAAGCCAGGATCTCATGCAAACGGAAGTTAGAGCCCAGGCTGGAGCTGAGGGGGTGGGGGGTGCGCACCGCGCAGTGGCCTCCTGGGAGTTAGTGGTGATCTCGATGGCCAGCTGCACGCTCTTCTGCAGCGCGTCCCGTGTCCGCTGGTCCACCGGTTCCACCGACTGTATGTCCACGCTGCTGATGACCAGGCCGTTCTGGCTGAAGCGTAGGTTGGGCCGCACCGCTAGCTTGTCGTCAAAGCCGAAGACGGCCGTGCAGATGATCCTGTTCGAGTTCTGGAAGGAGGGTGGGAGGACGGGTCAGAACTGCAGAGGAGGGGGGACTGGCATGGAGGGAACTGTGGGGGGGGGGGGGGGCACCTTGTGGAAGTCGTCGAACTGCACGGACGCCACAGCTCCTCGCACCCGGGACGCGATGGCCTTGCAGGCGTCGCCCACAAAGTCCGGCACCGAGAAGAGGGTCGCTGCCTGTGCCGGGTCTGACTGCGGCTTGATGTCAAAGTGCCTGAGAGGAGGAGGGATGGGGGAGGTGAGCAGGGCAGGGAACAGGATGGGCACAAGCACCCCCTTCTGGAGGCGCTGGCACGGGCCGTACCAGTTGTAGGAGAGTTGGAGCTGCAGGCGGGCGTGGTCGGCAGTCTCGATGGTGATGATGTCGGTGCAGAAGTCGGGCCCCAGCAGTAGGCACAGCGCCTTGATGACGTTTGGCCGTTTGGGCTTGTCCCCAGACAGCGACAGCACCGTGAACTGCTCATCTGGTCCCAGCATCACCATCTCAGGCCCGAACACCACCCTGGGGGATGGGGAAGGACCCGGAAACACCGCACCGGCTCAGAGTGGGATAGTGAGATAGGGAGGCAGCGGCAGGGGGGGGGGCGTGTGCATACCTGGCCGTCTTCTCCCTGTAGTCGTACACCTGCACGGCGGCATTGTGGGGCACCCGGTAGGACACCACCCGGGTCTTGTCCCTCGGCATCCTGTCCTCATTTGGACCCCCCCTGTGTGAGCGGTCTGCCAGGGCGTCCCGGCCCGAGCCCAGGAGCGTCTCCACCTTGTCCGGGAGCTCCTTCTCCCACAGCTCCTCGTCTTGGGTCAGGATGTAGGTGTGACCAATCACGGCACGGACCTGATGATATCCATGGGGTAAGGGGATGGGGGGGGGGGCACAGGGCTGGGCGTTAGCTTGTCACCCTCCTTCCCTCCCCTGCTGCCCGTGGTTTGTCGCTTGCTCACTCCAGCTCAGTTGCCCTCACCTTCCCCGTCCTGATGTCCCGCACGTAGATTCCCTCATTCTCGTCCAGTGGGATGGCCTGCCGGCGCATCAGCACCTCCACGGTGACCGGAGGCACATATTCGATGGGGCCCTGCAGCATCCAGCGGTCGCCGGGGCGACGGACCACCCCACCTTTTTTCGACTGGCTCACCCCCTCTTCCTTCAGTTCATCCTCCTAAAAGATGAATATAATATTGGGCATTAAATGAACAGCAGGCTGGGGTGAAAAAGAGAGAAAGACTCTTAAAACCCCCTTCCTCCATCTACCTCTCCCTCTCCTGAATCACCCCCCACCTCCACTGCCTCGGTATCCATGAAAGCCTCCAAAGCCCGGAGAACCAGCCCCTCCTCTGCAGACAGGATGTAGATGTCTTGGATTCCGTTCTCCAGATGCTCGCCAGGCTGCAGGAAGAAGGAGCGCTCGCCCTGGGGGAAGCGAATGGGGTAGGGGGTCAGTGTCATAGACCTTGAGCCATCAGAAGGCAGGAAGGCCATGGCGGTGACTCTCACACCTTGACCACCTTCCGCTGGCCCAGCTGGGGCTTCCCATCACCCCCCACGGGGTCCAGGATGACGCAGTATTGCCGGCTGCTCAGCGTGGTCACATCCACCACACCCACCACCTCCTCGGCCACCGACGGAATGTGCGCCTCGCGATCGGCCACCGTTACCAGCCACTCCTCCCCCGTGCGGCGCTCGCGACCGCCCGCATCGCGGAATGGGCGCAGGGCACGCACATGCAGTGCTTTCTGGGGGGGGGGAAACAAAAAGACAAACGTGAGAGTCAGGGCTGGAGTGACAATGGAGAGAATTCAGCAGCAAGCCCGACACTGACAGAACGGTGGCTCAGGGTTTGAGCAGAGGCCCTGCACGGCCTCCCACGTTGCCTGTGAACGTTCTGTCCTCAATCGAGTTTCTGATTTTGTCACACAGAATAACCTCCTGTACCCTCTCACCCACCCGCTTTCGGAGCCAGACCAGCCTCCTGAATACTGTAGCCACCCCAGGATCTACAAGAGCTGCATTGCGGACATCTCTTCTCATATTACAGCTCCTCTTGTTCAGCTTCTCTCAGCTTAGTGCCACAGGGACGGCTTTTGGTCTGTCTCAATGGCACTGTAGCCTCAATGAGGGACCTTTGGGCGTTTGTCCACCACACCAGGTACCGTACTTTTGGTACTTCAAAAAAAAAAAAAATTTTAAATTACCAAAAAAAGTAGGGTACTTCAAGGTGTTGGTTTTCTACTGGTGTAAAAACTGGTATTGGCGCTGAATGACATCACAACGCAAAGCAGCGTATTTTGTACTGAATTTGAACAATGTAGTTCATTTTATGGCTGGGCGTGGCAAGATATTAATATCAACGTCACATTTTATGCACATACAATTCTTACGCTGCAATGACTGCAAGTTAGCTAGGTTGAGATTATAGAACAAAGGGTTTAAGTTTCCTTAAACCATTTCAGGAAAAAAATATTTAGCAAGATTTGCAGTCTTAATGATTAGGCCTATTCCTTTTCATGACTATCTAGTTCACATTTAAATAATCAATTTAAAATTTACCTCCACTGCTTTTGCAGGAGCGCTGCACGCGTTCTCAGAGACAATCATAAGCATTTTCATCCTTGCCGTTTAAATCACTCCTTGACAGGTTTGTGAGAAATTTTTAACTCCTTTTTTACTTTATAAATGCCCCAATATTTTATTACAATAAAGTCACATCGCGATATTTGAAAATTTCCAATATCCTCCTGAGACCCAAGGAGGAAAGTGCCCTTCAATTTTAGGTTATTTGTCTTTGGAGGAAATAAGACAACTTACAATTTAGATTTTTTACATTTATTTTAATTTTTAATTTCACAGCATGTCCTCTAGTTTACAAGAGGAGTAAATATGTTTCCCAACATCAGTGAAAAGATGGATGCAAAAACAAAATGTCCACTACAATGGACATAAATGAATGGGTGGGGTCTCAGGAGGATATCATACAGCCCTAGAATTTTAATTTAATAAATGACACTTTATTGATCCCTGTGGAGACATTTTCTTCACACACACCCCCCACCCCGCTCTCTGTAGGTAAGTGCAAGCTGGCCGTGAAGGACAGCCACCCGTAGCAGTACCCAGGGAGCTGGGGAGGGGTGCAAGGGCCTCGCTCAAAGACTCGCAGACGTGGCAGGGTCGGGCTCAAACCAGCAACCTTCTGATCACAGACACAGAGGCTTAGCCCACAGAGTAGGCCTGTCAAGCCCCAGTTTCTTGCCTTCCCAGTCACCCCTACATCATCATGCAGCTTGAAACATCAACACCATCTCCATCCAGGAACGCTGGGGCCCTCAGGGTAATGACGGGTCACCTTCTCCATCTTCAGCAGCTACTCCTTAGTAAGAATCCCTTGGCATCACTGGACACGCTTGTATTTTGCATCTATTCCTCACAGTCTACCTAGGCTGGCTCCCTGACAGCTGTGTGCCCGCGATGTGGGCCCTGACTCGCTGGCACGTGCTGGTACAGACTCACCTTGTCGGTCAGGATGAAAGCATTGACGATGTCCATCACCTCCTCATAGACCCCTGGCAGGTATGCTCCCACCTTTTTCACCATCCACTCCTCCCCTGAGTGACATGCAGAAAAGGGACCAATCAGCTGAGAGCTGTAGGTCTGAGTCACACAGGGGCAGGAGAGAAGGTGGGGGTTTGGGCACTTACCTGTGACCCTGTGGACGCCCCCCCTGTCTGTGCCTTCCTTGCGGGCTCGGAGACGGATGGCCTGGTTTTCCCTGATCACCGTGGCCTTCACCGTCTCCAGCACCTCCACCTCCTTCCGGGGTATGTAGGTCCCTGTCACAAAGGGGCCAAAACAAGGCGTGCTTTATTCTGAGCATGCCCACCCGCCGGACACCTGGACTGGCCCATGGGCCGCACCCATACCCACCTGGGCCCTCGAAGAGCCACTCATCCCCAGCCAGCCGCTTCTCGTCATCCTCATCCTCAAAATCCAGCAGCGCCTGGAGGCGCAGTGCTGTGTTTGGGAAGACGATCTGCAGCGGCGTCACGTCCTGGTGGGGAGCCAAGGGTTGCGGAGGTCAGGGGGGTGGGGGGTGATTCATAAAGCATCACAGGTGTCATGAGAGTCCTTCAGGGTCAGATAAGTGATGAGTGGCGGCGGTACGGAGGGGCTCACCTGCTGGATTTGCTCCCCTGGGTAGAGAGGGAAGGGGTCCTGGGCCAGGCGGATCTCCAGGTCGGCGTGACGCAGCTTGGCCTGGCCCAGCTGGTCAAACTGGACCTGGCCTTGGTCATCACGGACCACGGGGTTCAGGACCACGCAGTAGTGGCGGGGGGGCACCATGGTCATGCGCAGGGGTGCGAACAGCACTCTGGGGGAAAGGGCAGGGTACATAGCGGTCAGCATGCCTTCAGATCACCTGCCGGATCTTAACATTCTCTGGACCACAAATGGTATTCGGATTTAATGAGCTTTCTGGTGTCTGTTATTACATGACCGCAATAATCACATAAAGAACTCTGCAATATCCCAGAAGAAGCAGCACGGGAATTTGTGGATTGAGTTATAGTTGAAGTGTGGCAGCCATTTGCCGGGAGAGTGGATGACTCCCAGCCTCCTCTGACCTTTCGTTGTCCTGTCGGATGTAGGTGCGAGGCCCCACCTCCACTCTGGCGATATTCGTATTCTGATCCAGGACATGGATATAGTGGTGGGGAGGAATGCGGATGATTGATTGCTCGACCTGGGTGTCCATATCCTCTGAAGCTTTATTTCCGGACCTTCTCTGTGACATCTCTGCTGGGAAGGAGGACACCGTATTAGCAGAACAAACCCCTCAGATAACTGACGTGTGACATGGCAGCCATGCAAGATCGACGTCAAGGGGCCAGTGCAGAAAAGTCAGCAAGAGGATCTGAAATAGCAGCAGCTGCCACAAAAGCGGCTGGACAAATCAGAATGAGTCGCTGTTCAGCCACATGCTAAACCAAATAGAAATGAACAGACCAACTCAAGCAATCGCTCTGGATCCACAGCAATCCTCAGAAACCAGTTCTACCAGTATCGGTTTAGGTGGATCAACTGTACATGCACTTTTTGACAAACACAAAAAGATAAATGAATAAAAAAAAATTCACACAATGCACGTTGACACTACTCCCAACTACACAAATAGGGTTGGGTCTGGTCTTAAACCAAAACCTGCACTTCAATAAGATAAGCCACTTCTTACAATTCATATTAAAATATGAGATGCAATTAGAGTATTACTATTTATAAAAACCACCATTACTGTTACACTGCTATTGCCGAGGACAGCAATGAGTGTTCACGATTTATTGGTTTATAGGTGTAATAACAGAGTAAGAGAGCAAAGATCAGAAGGATGGGCAGGTTTTAGCAACTGGCAAGTAGCATGATGCAATTGTTTACCTACCTTTACTGGCTGAACAAGCAGGCACTCAGATTCCTGTGTCCACAAACGTTTATCTACTGGGATGGGCTTACCTTGCATGTGATTAAATATCTGTCTTTACTGACCTTTAACAAAACAAAGCCAAACTAATTGGGAACTGATACAATGGTACTGACGTGTTACAGCACGGGTGTCAAACTCCAGTCCTAGAGGGCCGGAGCCCTGCACATTTTTGGGTTTCCCCTCATTTAATACACTTGATTCAACTTCTTGCGTTAATTACCACATAGCTCTTGAGCTGAATCATTTGTTATGGAACAGGGAAAGAACTAAGCTACACACGGTTCCAGCCCCCCAGGACCGGAGTTTGACACCCCTGTGTTACCGCCTCCCTTTGACAATGCAGATACAAGCAGCGCGAGAGCTATCAGTCAGCTTGGACATATAGCTCTGCACGTTAATTTAGCCCAGGGGAACTAAAGATGTTGACGGGAGTGTCTTACTCATTACATATTTGTATGTGTTTGTTTTGCTATTTGCTTCACTTGTACGTCGGTTTGAAGAAAATCGTCTGCTAAATAGACTAAGTCCTGGCATATTTAGGGTTCCGAAAAATCTAAGATGTCATGGTTATTTATAAGAGACCGTCCACTTAACGCAGTGCTGCATTGGCGACACACGGAGCTTAGTAAGGGTATGACTTAATCCTCGCACAGACCGATATAAACGCGTCGTGGCTCGGCGACTTCCGCAAAGGCGTCGCTTATCCAACGATAGCTGGGAAGACCGGGGAGGTAGCACCGACGCAGCGAAGGACGCGGCCCCGACACAGCCTTACTTACCTGCTGGTTTGGGCTTAGACGTCAGCGCAGTAATAGTGAGCAGTTGTGCCGCCCCTAGGCGACAGCCTAGTTCCTTATGTCGAGGAGGCGGAGAAGCGGAAGGCTGCGTCAAGCGTACAACCCCGGGCAGCCTGCAATGTCCGGGCCGGAAGAAAGCCGATCCCCTCCATCACCGCCCCGGTTTATTTACCATACGGGCAGTGATAGGGTGACCAGATAATCCATGTCAGGGAGGACACTTTGAGCAACTTCGGGTTTTACAAACTACTTTCAAATTAAAAGGCTCCTGTGCTCGGCTAAATAGTTCTGCTCATCTTGTGCTTTGACTGGTTTGTTTCCTTGATTGAGAGACTCATCCAGCTAGTTCACATTGACATTAGTGACACATGCATGATTATAGGAGACTGACCAATCAGCACACAGCAAGAACTCAGTGCTCAAGTGAAATCCATGTCTGTTTAATTGAAATGGTTATTTACAATTCCTGTCCTAGCTCAGAGTCCTCTTTTGTATTCAAGTCACTGATTTAAATATATATATATATATATATATATATATATATATATATAAACACCGGGACGGATGGCGGAGCACTGCCACGGGGTCTGTGTATATATATATATATATATAAACATCACAACAGTTCCGTGGACGCGATGCAGCATAAACAGAAAGAAAACCCCCAAGCACAGACCCCGCAGTCTCTCATGATAAGGTCCCCGTACCCGCCGCGGTTCCTTGGTTTCCGCTCGGCTCCACCGGGCGCTCGCCGCCACCTCCCTGGGACTTGATCTAGGACGTGTTTAAATAGCACAAGCTTTTATATAACGAAGGATGAAATGGCTATAGAGGCCCACAGTCTAAAGCATGGGTGTCAAACTCCAGTCCTGGGGGGCCAGAGCCCTGCACATTTTTGGGTTTCCCTTCATTTAACATACCTGATTCAACTCCTTGTGCTAATTACCACACAGCTCTTGAGCAGAATAATTTGTTGTGGAACAGGAAAAGAACTAAGTTATACAGGGCTCCGGCCCTCCAAGACTGGAGTTCGACACCCCTGGTCTAAAGGGACGGCTTCGTGCGCCCATCTCCCTCAAATTATTAAAAAAAAAAAAGTGTCATTCGCCCAGACGGAGTGGTAGAAATTAAATGAATTAGCATGAGGTGAAAGGTCATGTGACTGTATCACAATGATTATAATATCAGATGGACAAGTTGGCAGTGTGGCCACACTGCTGGTCCCATGTCAGTAGGGTGTGCCTCCCAGGCCTGGATAAATTCAGCGATACGGTGTGGAAGGGAGTCATACAGCCGTAGGGTGACCAGATAATCCATGTCAGGGAGGACACCCTGAGCTAGGACAGGAATTGTAAACAGACCTGGATTTCACTTGAGCACTGAGTTCTTGCTGTGTGCTGATTGGTCAGTCTCCTATAATCATGCATGTGTCACTAATGTCAATGTGAACCAGCTGGATGAGTCTTTCAATCAAGGAAACAAACCACTCAAAGCACAAGATGAGCTGAACTATTTAGCCGAGCACAGGAGCCTTTTAATTTGAAAGTAGTTTGTAAAACCCGAAGTAGCTCAAAGTGTCCTCCCTGACATGGATGATCTGGTCACCCTATACAGCTGTTGTATCCTCTCCTGCGGCAAGTCGGCCCACAGCTGTTGAAACAGGCCCTCGAAATCCTCCAGATTGACACTGTATGAGTTGACATCTGAGCTGATTCCACACATGTTCAATTGGGGAAAGATCGGGGGACCTGGCTGGTCACAGGATGACCTCAACATGACGCAGGCAATCCATAGACACATGTGCCGTGTGTGGATGGGCGTTATCTTGTTGAAAGACTGTACCAGGGTGCTGTCTCAGGAGGGGTAAGACATGCGGACGCAGGATGTCACTGTCGTAGCGCTGTGCTGTCAGGGTCCCCCAAATCACCCCTAGACATGACCTGAAGTCATACCCTATGGCTGCCCACACCATGATACCAGAGGTACACCAGTGTGTCTCTCCACAGCATTGGCAAGATTGGTCCTCTCCCCACGCCAGGCAATTGCACAATATGACCACCTAACCTCATGCAAACCCACAATGCGACCCTTATCAAACTCTGTCAAGTGCTGGTAATGCTGTCTAATGTGCCTACGAGGCATCCTCGTTGTCTAGTGACTAGACGTGCCAGCTCCTTGCAAATCGAATCATTTACATACCCATCACTGCTCTGCACATGTACCAAATTACATCCAAATCAGACCATCACTTCTGGGTGCTTAATATTTCTGAGTATATTCTTGATATTTACATTTTCTTCATTCACAATTTCCTGGAAAGAGTGTTAAGTGCCAGGTTTAAATGCAGCTAAGCAAAGTCGGTGAGTGGCATTAATGATTTATGTAGTTTTTTTTGTGGGACAAAGATACCGATCTTGCAGAAATACAATAGCGTTTGTCAAGGGGCTAGAAAAGTCAATAATATCAAAAAGGACTGGGACAGCAGAAAAACGGGCAGACTCTGCTTTGATGCCAGGGAGAAGCCAGAGGCCCAGGCTAGGCTATATGAGCAGGCCTTTGGATGCCTGGGTCCCGGCTGCACCCACTGATGTAATAACGAGCTTAGACTAACAGAGAGAGGACAGGAGTATATTTTAGCCAAGATTATATGAGATACAGAACAGCCTGTAGGTAGCAATCAACAGCAACAGAACCAGATACAATATATATCATTTATATATGTATAAATATGTACATTCTAATCCTCCAAAGTAAATAAATACTTAAATAAACAAGTTATAGAAGTTACAATATGCTTGTTTAAATAGTTTTAATAACATTTTCCAGTACCATAGCAACTGGTAAAATCGGGAAGTGTTGTTTTCCCTGAATCAAAGGTACAGTATCATCCTTACGTTATCGTGCAGTATTGTAGGATGTGCAGTACAACACAGTGCCGTGTAATGAAGGACAGCACACTACGCACATGACACACCTCACCTTGCTCCCAGGGTGTCGCTTTTGCCCAACTTGGCATTTGATATATTGTAACATATAGTACAGCAGCTGTGATTAACAACTTTTTTTTTTTTTTTTTTAAGCTTTGAAAGGTCACACTGGGGTCTGGGAACATTGTACCGCATGAACAGCAAAATGAAGACATTTCAATATGAAAGAAAGAGGAAATCGGTATAGCGTGTAAGGGGACCCCGCGCTAAGCTAACGGCGTCCTCGCTGCGGGCTTCTGACGCTATGCCTTGGTACTGTAACTGCAGCTTGTATGCACCGCAGCGACACACGCCCTCTAAGCTACATAATACTGCATTATACTGAAGGCCCTGTTTGCACAGCAGCGGCCATGATCATTGGTACTGACTATACTTACTCGACGGGAGGGAACGAAAGAATTCGACGTCCAGCTGTCGTCTTCCAACGGTAGATAACAGCTGTGGATATAGCTTATGAGCGACGTACGACTCGAGGGCTAAAGGGCAGAGAGGTGTGAGGGGCCACACGACTCTGCCTGGTCAGCCCTCACACCGAGACACACGCTGGGAAAACCGGCACCTAAAATTAACAATGACTACCCGTACTAAAGAAATTCATGAATAAATAAAACTACAAATAAATAAAATATGAATAAATTAAACAAAATAGACGGATCTTTCTCATAAATAAAACTAACGAGTGACGCACGTAAAGACACAAGAGACTGACTATGTACAACGCTTTACATTTCATGTCTGTGGGAACTCCGCATTCTTCGTAATCGTTGTGCGGAAACCGCGAAGGTGAAGGAGTGACCGGAGGGCCAAAGGCAGAGGGCATGCGGCCAGGTTGGGGGTCTTGGGATAATATGGAGCTCTAGGCGCCGGCCGCAGCCCTGTCAGAGTCACAGGAGATGATCGGCATCGCGCTCAAACACTGACTGTCCATTTGGTAGCTCCAAGTCGCTCTAACATGTACATATGATACATTGCTATGCCTGATGCTTTAAAATCATTCACTGGATGAGTGGCGTGTTGCCCTGTGTACTTGCTGTCCAGCTAGGCAGAAGTCCATGCTGTCTCACCCACAGCACCCACCCCCCAGAACTGTCAACCCATAATTCAGTGCAAGACCAACCCCCTTCATAGTTCGGTACAGGGTACAATAAATAAATATTTAAACAAAACAGTACAATACATTCCCTTGCCAAGATCTCAAGTCACCAACCCCCCTCCCCAATCTGAATCTCCCCCCCCCCCCCACATCCCCTCAGTGTGTGTCAGTCTCTCTCTCTGTCTCCTGGGGGCTATAGCCATTGGCAGGTGACAGCTGGGTGGCACTGCCGTCCAAGTCAACCTTTGCGATGGAGGAAGGGGCTGACGGAGGGGCTCGCGGGGCCCTGGTGAAGAGGCGAAAGGCCCCCCGGCAGATGAGGGAGAACCAGTAGACCTGGGGGGCCATCAGGAGACCTGCACCCAGGTTATACTGCCAGGGCACCATCAGCGGGACCATGTAGAATGGAATGGAGGCGTATCTGGAGGAGAGAAGCAACACAGCTGGCAGAGACGACCTTGAGCCAACGACCCTGGAAACCCGACCCCCTGGGGCAAGTGGAGCTACACCAACACCAGCATCTGCACCTCTACCCTGAAATCAGGAACATCTACACTAATCAGTCTGATCACGGCTAGAGGACAGCCAAATCCGAAGCCACCCGGCCCAGTCACAACGGGCTGGATCACGGGTGCAATCCCACAGGCACCAGCCTGGCATGCGGGGGGAGGGAGAGGGAGAAAGACGGAGAGAGACAGAGAGAGAGGAGTGAGGACGTACCTGCTGTAAGCGTAGTAGAGGTAGGGGAAGAGGAGGACTCGGCAGATGAAGAAAGTGACCAGCATTAGACATCCGTTAACTTTGTGAAGGAGAGTGTGTTGTTGCTTGTACTGAGAGAACGAGAGAGGGAAAGAGAGAGGGAAAGAGAGAAAGAGAGAGGGAGAGAAAAAGAGAGAGAGGCTCACAGGTGACATCTAAGTAAATGAGCAGAAGGGCGCAGCACAGCCCCCGATACTTCGTTAGGAAACAAACGCAAAGCAGATCAGACACACAGACAGGCGAGGTGTGGAGTCTCAGCTTAGGTTATTGTGATGCTTGATTCAGGCTGAAATTGATCTGGTTAAATTATACTCGCATGCAAGCCTGCAGGCAGAGCAGTTCAGCCGTCAGAGAATAAACAGCATGACAGGCGATTAGAATAACAGGACCGAGCACAACTGAATGGTGACCAGCCCCCACTTGCAGGATGTTCCTTGGGAGCGCAACCAGATGGCTCTGACCAGTAAGCTGGATCAGACCCGGCCGCCCAAGAAAGGGTGTCTATGGTCAACAGAAATGGGGAGGGGCTACTCTCCTTATAGCACCTGACATTAGCAGAGAACCTAATCTAAAAGGGCCCCCCCTCCAGTCAGACCTGCACTTCCTCCCGTCCCATCCTGGTGGGGCCGAGGCCACATTAACCTGACCTCCAGGATGACTTTGTCTGTTCCCGCACACCTGAAGCTCTGAGACGGCCTGTACTCAGGGGGTGGGGGGATGGGGGAGCATCACTGCACACCACAGCCAATCCGGAAACTCTCTACTTCACTTTCAAACAAAATTAGCAGCTAGTAAGACCTTGTCCGGTGCCAGAGCGCCATCCTGTGACGTAGCACCACTGAAGTGCAGAGCTCTCACTTTCTGAGGCATTTAAAGGTACACAGCGGGGGCTGGGGGTAGCGAGGGGGGGTGGTGACGAAGGCAGTCGACCACAGGCAACGAAAGGGGTGTAATTATGCACTTAAATATTTATGACCCACACAAGTAAACAGGTCCAGTCCGTTACAGGCCTGATGGATCGTTAAATGGGCAGTCATACTTAACCCAAAGACGTCGGACTCTTAAGGGAAGCGGCCCAGCTAGCGCATTAGCGCTCCAGCCTCTTAGTACATTTTATGGGTGCTGCAATGATCCAAATATGGAAGCGTGGACAAATCAGCCCGTCAATCACCCGCTGAGTGCCGCACTGACCAGAGCAAGCAACAGTGGTCGATTTTAATGCTATGCTTGCTGAAAAAAGGTCTGAACGCATAGAAGGGCGAGCAAGCGAGCGGGCGGGGGCACGCTAACTCTAACCTTACCTGGATGAGGATCTTCCCCAGGCAGACCGATGGGGTGCTGAGCTCAGCCAGAAACATGACGCCTTGAAAGTAATCACCTTTCCCCTGGCGCCAGAACTGAAGGGGAGAAGAGAGAGGGCCGCGTCAGGGCAGCAAGGGGGGGGGTCTGCACCTCTGGCCTCACCTCTGCCGTCTATTGCGACTGACCTCCAGCAGGGGGCGGCACTGAGTGCAGCTCTTGGCCACACTCACTCACTTGGGGGTCCCTCCAGGTCCAACCCATGACAACGCGCAATCTTAGGGTTATGCCAATTAACTGCCGTTTGCATAGAGACGGCAAGGAAGATGGTGAAGAGGGAGAGCGCATGTGAAAGGGAATACTAGACACGAGGGGGCTAAGGGCCAAGACTGGCCTCCAAGAACCAATCAGAAGCCTTAGAGCATGTCTGTTTGCATGCGAGTGACCTTACCCATCACCTCTGTTGTCCCAAAATAGCCCAGAACCACCTTATGCCTACAAATTGGCCTTTAATCTTACCCATCCATCCATCCATCCATCCATTCATCAGCACAATTTGAATTTCACTGCTCCTGTTTTGAAAGGTGGAGCTCTCCTTTCCAACATCCACACACATTTGCACAAGCACACACATTTTTATATTGGCCAAGTTGCATAAAGTAAACTCATTAAACTCCATGGTGACAGTTACCACAGAGACCGGGAAGCAGACGGTGACCATGACAACGTGGTGCAGCACCATGAGGAACTCCCGCCGCAGGTAGCTGCTGAAGGCGGTTCTGAGGTCCCTGGGAGCCGAGCCGTCTTCGTGACCTTTGACCCGCAGCTTGTGCCAGTAGCACATGAACATGGCGTAGATGTCGTAGACGAAGTACGGCACGGCGAAAAGGATGTAGGAGCTGGTCAGCCAGTGTCTGGGCCATCGAGGATGGAGATGGAGAGAAGGGGCATATTAACAGGGGCACGCAGGGGGCAGGACTCACACAGCAGCCCAACAATGTGTGACTGTCAACAGACACAATACTCTCAGGGTGAGGCAGAGGACCCACAGCCATAGTGTGTATGTGTGTGTGTATGTGTGTGTGTGAGTGTGTGTGTGTGCACGCACGCACGTGCATACCCGTCTTTGTCAATCAACGGCTGATTGGTTCCCTGAACAGACTGAAATTCTGCCAAATGCCACAGCCTCCTACCCCAGACTGAGTGATTTATCCGTCTTTCAGAGAGCAAGCCTGATTCAGCAGCTGGCTCCCCAGGCTAGTGAGACTCGCTCACGGTGATGGCTCAACGCCCCATGGAACTGCAGTGGACCGCTGAGTGGGACTTCCAGATAGGGCCCCCCCCCACGCTCTGC
The DNA here is from genome assembly GCF_048594095.1 of Paramormyrops kingsleyae. NCBI lineage: Eukaryota > Metazoa > Chordata > Actinopteri > Osteoglossiformes > Mormyridae > Paramormyrops > Paramormyrops kingsleyae. Next base: position 12,309,296 of record NC_132818.1, on the reverse strand, counting down.
TCGTACGAGAAGAAGCCACAGCAGTCACCAGAAACCCACAGGAGGTGAGCAGGAAGATCAGGTGACACTCAGGAAGGCCCCAGGCAGCCAATCGAACCCGGGACCTATAAAGACAGTAGCTGTGGGCACATCTGTGTACCCCCTGCTCAGAGGTGTGGCACTTTGTTTGTATCGTTTCTTTTCTACTTCTTCCACCCAATCAACGAGCAGACACTGTACCACTCTGCCCACTCTCTCTCAGGAGTCAGCTTCCTCATAACCCTACTAGAACAACTCCAGGGCAAAATATTCATCCATGTGGGAACCTCTGGGAAATCCTACTATGTCAGTTTGCCGATCAGTGTGAAATAATACAATGTCCACTATGAAAATTCATCATTTCTGCCAGATTTCACACAAATCACCATGAAGAACCACATCAAATAAGCCTTTTGTAAGGTCTGTTTACCGTTACCAAAGGTTTTCAAATGACCATGACCAATTACTTTCACCCATTTATAAACATGAATTTGGATGAGCCCAGACCTAAGAGCGACCCTACAGAAACTGCACAACCTTCTCCTTCATTCAAAGTATGACACTATAATCACACTTCGGATTTCCTGGATAGAAACTAATTAGGTTGAGATTTTAATTAGATGAACAAGAACACAAGGTGAACGGGGTGGGAATACTATATTTGGTGACACACACACACACACACACACACACACAGACCAGCACACACACCCCTAAAATCGGCAGATTCAAACGGAGACCATGAGTCAGGATGCCACAGAAAATATCACAGACTCTCTGACAATCGGACAAAGGCCCCTATGATGTTTTTGACTCTCTCTGTGTTGCTGCATTGTCCCAGCACCCGGCCTAGCGCCCAGTCAGAACAGAGCTGAGCTTCACCTCCCCCCTCCACCAAGCCACACAACCACACCACCTGAATCGTCACAATCTCCTACATGGCGAATGTCACTGTACCCAGAACAGTTAAACCAGCGGCCGGTTTGGACTTTAGTAAGTTGAGTAAACGCTTTGACTTACTGATCCTCAATGATGTCCTCACAAGACGAGGCGATGATGTAACCAGCTGAAGATGCCATAATCGCCTGGATGGACGAGACCAACCTGGTAGACGGAGACAAGGAAAAGTGAAATCACGTGGGCAGCTGTTGTATCCATTATGTCAAGTTCATCAAAACATAGAATAACAAAGTAACTATTTAAAAAAAAAAAAAAACTAAGATGGTATGAGATATGGTTAATATGACTGAATTCCTAAACAAGCTTCTACGCATAGGATAGACCGCAGCCCACGGGGTTCCATAATTTGCATGCTGGTGCTCTGTTCACCTGGCAGAAACGATGACAGCGTCCCCCTCGCTCCATCGCAGGCCCGGGACGCGTTTCAGGCATCGCTTCGACAGCACAAACAGGCCCGGGAAGAAGAAGGATCCGGCAACCAGGATTGTCAACATGGTCCCACGAGGTCCGTCCCGGGAGAGAAATCCAATCTACCGGTGCCCGCTCACCGTGTCCCTGGTAAGAGGCCGCTTTGATGGCCTTTTTGTACCTTCTCCTTGCGTCCCCGGGGTGAACTTTCAGAAAGATGCTCAGAAACAGACCCTTTCTAACAAGAATGCTGGAAGAACAGCGACCCTCAGAGAATGGCAGCTGTGTTTAATAAAAGTTCTTTTCCAGTATTTCAGTCTTCTGTGAGCTCAGGAGGAACGTTACATTTACATTCAGTCTCTCCAAAATCTCATTTTGTTTCAGAGACACAGTGACAAAAACATTCTGCTCTTCAGCTGGTTTCAGATAATTATACAATTAATTAAACTTTTATTTTAAAGGCTCTAAAGGCTTGGCTCCTAATGTCCCTAAATCCCCTCCCACCCCCCCCACCCCCCACCCAGGGTCAGGACTTGATAATCCTTAGTGATGTCAAACACTGTTTCGAACTACAAAGGACAAAAAGACAGACAAGGAGAAACAGAAGATGAACTCAGCAGAGAAAAGTGACATCTTATTTACAATACTGTTACATATTCACCTCTAACTCAAACTTTTAACGCGGCAGAAATTTGACATTAAATCTATACGAGTAATGTATAATGTATACACTCACCTAAAGGATTATTAGGAATACCATACTAATACGGTGTTTGACGCCCTTTCGCCTTCAGAACTGCCTTAATTCTACGTGGCATTGATTCAACAAGGTGCCGAAAGCATTCTTTAGAAATGTTGGCCCATATTGATAGGATAGCATCTTGCAGTTGATGGAGATTTGTGGGATGCACATCCAGGGCACGAAGCTCCCATTCCACCACATCCCAAAGATGCTCTATTGGGTTGAGATCTGGTGACTGTGGGGGCCATTGTAGTACAGTGAACTCATTGTCATGTTCAAGAAACCAATTTGAAATTATTCGAGCTTTGTGACATGGTGCATTATCCTGCTGGAAGTAGCCATCAGAGGATGGGTACATGGTGGTCATAAAGGGATGGACATGGTCAGAAACAATGCTCAGGTAGGCCGTGGCATTTAAACGATGCCCAATTGGCACTAAGGGGCCTAAAGTGTGCCAAGAAAACATCCCCCACACCATTACACCACTACCAGCCTTCACAGTGGTAACAAGGCATGATGGATCCATGTTCTCATTCTGTTTACGCCAAATTCTGACTCTACCATTTGAATGTCTCAACAGATATCGAAACTCATCAGACCAGGCAACATTTTTCCAGTCTTCAACTGTCCAATTTTGGTGAGCTCGTGCAAATTGTATCCTCTTTTTCCTATTTGTAGTGGAGATGAGTGGTACCCGGTGGGGTCTTCTGCTGTTGTAGCCCATCTGCCTCAAGGTTGTGCGTGTTGTGGCTTCACAAATGCTTTGCTGCATACCTCGGTTGTAATGAGTGGTTATTTCAGTCAAAGTTGCTCTTCTATCAGCTTGAATCAGTCGGCCCATTCTCCTCTGACCTCTAGCATCAACAAGGCATTTTCGCCCACAGGACTGCCGCATTACTGGATGTTTTTCCCTTTGCACATCATTCTTTGTAAACCCTAGAAATGGTTGTGCGTGAAAGTCCCAGTAACTGAGCAGATTGTGAAATACTCAGACCGGCCCGTCTGGCACCAACAACAATGCCATGCTCAAAATTGCTTAAATCACCTTTCTTTCCCATTCTGACATTCAGTTCAGGAGATTGTCTTGACCAGGACCACACCCCTAAATGCATTGAAACAACTGCCAAAATAATTGCATTAATGAGAAATTGAACAGGTGTTCCTAATAATCCTTTAGGTGAGTGTATATAGCATTCCTTAGAGATGAACATATAAACAAAACACACGCATAGTATCCCCGGCTCGCGTATTTCGGTGAGGCAGTAATCGCCGGTAACCTTGGGATTCCTCCTCACGGCAGCATCTTCACACACAGCGTTGGGATTTGGTGACCAACCGAAATAGATTTGGCACGGATTACGGAGCAGGAGATTTAAAAAGATTACCGAGATGGAGATAGTAACAGACAGAGACGGAGAGACGAAGAACCCACGACGGCGGCCGACAAAACTGAGGAAGCCCCAATATAATAAGCCGCATTATTGTTCCTGCGGGTCGGGGCGGCAGTAATACGGTCGCGATAAACGTCCACAGGTTCACGCATCAGTCACACGTGTTACTACGGGACAAAAATACGGTCAAATTCTATAAAAAATAACCTAGATATGACACTATCTATGGATCTAAGCGTGCATCTCTTTCGTTTAAAGACAATATATACGTGCAAATTTGTAGCAGGGACAGCTGCACCATCAAAATGATTAAACGCATTTAGATGTAAGTAGACAATAGCCGCACTTTTGCGCCCCGAATATATAACGCCTCGGGCTCAGGGATAGAAAGCCCCGGCGGACCGCTGTTCCAACAGGCGCTCCGATGCTGTCAAAATGCGCAATGCGCTAGCCTGCTAGCTAGCCAAAACCTCGGCTGATGGACACCGGTGCAGCAGGGCTGCAACAAATCAATCCGGCCGCAACAATGACGACAAGGGCGCCTGGCCAGCAGCGAGCCGCAGGTCCGTCTGTCCCGTACAAGGACCAGCCGTGATCGGTGTTGGCTGCAGGCTGCGATTTCAGCACCTGGCTACGCACCGCCTTGTCCTCCCGTTAACAAGTCTGCTCCGTGTAGCTAACGGACCCAGACAGGCAGCTTCATCACGCATGCAGGCTGGTGGGCAGCCGGACAATGAAAGGAGCTCTTGACGCACGGTCTTTGGAGCAGCACCGGGGCCCTCCGCCCTCACAGACCCGCACCCGTGTAAATCCTCCGGGCGCCGAGGTGCAAACAAAGCCGCGGGTGGGGATGCGGGAGAGGCGTGTTGAAGCGGCGGGGAGATGGGGGTGGGGGGGTATACACGGGGTCTGCATGTACGGGGACAGCAGCACCGGGGCATACGCTCCGCGGCCCATCGGAACCGGGCGCTAGCCAACAGCTTTCGGACTCCCGGCTATACACAAGGCTAAGTCCACGTGGGCTGCCGTTTTAACTAAAATCGCCGTTTACCTTTTGTTTTGGACCGGGAATCCTTAGCGGCTCGGGAAAACGCCAGCCGACGGGAGGTCTGCTTAAAGCGCGTTGCGTCCGGCTGCGGCTCTGTGCGGCCGCTCCGTAGCGCTCTTCGCCAGCTCTCGGTGCTGATTCGGCGCTTAGGCTCCTCTGCCCATGTCCGTCCGGCCCGTCGCCACCATTCCGTTATCGATCGGGCTTCTGCATCCGGCAGCCGCACGGCGCGCGCGCTTCGGCCGGCCGCTTTGATGGCACGCGCATATTCCGCGCGCGGCCCCGCGTTGATGTATTTTCGCTACCTGTTATTTCGGTTTAAATGTTATTTATTCACACGCTCAGGGCCGTGCTGTACCCCCACGCGCTGCTAAAGCAAGCACCTCCGGGCTGCCCATCCGTCTCCGCGGCTCACGGCAGCATGCCCTGCTTTTTCTCTCTCTCCTCTGTCCCCTCCCCTCCGCCGCCGTCGTCGTTTAGCTAACAAATGAGGGGGGGTGGTGAATGCCGAGAGGGGGGCTTCATCCAATGCCGAGCCGAAGTGACGACGACCGCTCCACTGTAGAACCGCTTCCCTTTCACCGAAAAGGGATCACCGATGTCAACCGATGGACTTAATGGTAACGGGGGCGTCGGTACCTCGCGTCGGGGCACTACCTGGCTTAACACTCTCACCTGGCTCGCCGCTTTAGAATGAGGGAGAACCAGGAGACGTCGATAAGGCCCGGCTGGGGATGACTGTAGCGCCCTGTCTCCCAACTAGGGTGAAAGTTACTGCATTAAAAATCAGCGAGCAAGAACAACCGTTGATTAAGTGTTTTGGAAATGTACCTATACTCCGTACGTACGTGTGTGTGTTTTTTATATACATATATATACATACATATATATATATATATATATATATATATATATATATATATATATATATATATATATATACATACATATACATACATATATATATATATATACACATACATATACATACATATATATATATATATACATACATATACATACATATATATATATATATATATATATATATATATATATATATATATATATATATATATATATATATATATATATATATGTGTGTGTGTGTGTATGTATATATATATATATATATGAATGACATGACTATATATATATATAATGTGTGTGTTTTTATATATATATATATATGACATGACTGCAGTCACAGTGGACCGTCGCAGGATTCACCGTGTGACTGCCTCCCTTACACCCCCCCTGCACCCTCGGTGTCCAAATTGGATTTATTTTACTTTCAAATATACGCCGCCGCTCCTAGCAACCAACAGCCGATTGGGTTAACAGGATGGTGACAACAGCGCCTCTTTTTCCTCTTTGGTCATCGCATTGACTGACGATTGGCCTATCCAATTAAAAGTTAAAATAAAGTGACCTGATGAGATTGGCCTATTGGCGATTGGCTATTCGCTATTTGTGGGCGTAGACACTTTCCTGTACTGGTATGTTCAGAATAAGGAATTACCTCAGCATCGCTTTGCGAGGTCAATGCTTATCTCCGGAGCCGCAAGCTTATATCGTCACGTATTAATAAACCATTGTATGTTGATTACCCCCTGACAATAATTTACATTATTACATTATAAACGTGTCCACAACGAGAGATGCGACATCGTGAAGGACTGTATCGCATGTACCAACCGAACACAAACGGGTGAGTAGAGCAGGTGAGCGCGGCTAGACGGGGGCGGGGAACCCTGAGGAGGATTTACCTGGTGCGGTGTCACGGTCGGGGGTTGATTTGGTACCATATTTGTGGCAGCATAGGTATGACGCTGCAAAAAACCAAAATCTCTACTACTCACCTTGCCACTAGAACCATTAGTGAGTCACCCTTTCCTCGGCGTCCTTTCGGTGCTAATACCAACGGGAATTCCCCCCTCCCCCTACCACGGTTGAGCAGATTCTTCATTTGCACCTCCGGTAATGTCATTGGGATGTAATGAGTTCACTTATGGAGAAGCTCTATACTCAGGACACGTACTTCTTTTGTGTACTGGGACCACATGTTGATATCTCATTTCCAAAATATGTGTATAGGACTCAGAAGTGGCACTGAATGCTGCAGTAGAGTAGGGTACATTTCTGGGAAAAATCCAGGTTAAGTACTAGTGTCAGTTAAACTTGACGTAGTGGAAAAGCCCAACAGTTCATACCGTCTAAACCCAAGACTCCAGCTAATGATTCCCCATAAACTACTGGGCATGTTTTTGAATGATTTACTCAGAAACTAAACCTGTGTGGCCATTGACAACTCCACAGTGGATGCACTAACACCCCTTTAGGGCATCCCAAACCTTACCAGGACTGGAACTGCTGGACACAAGAATCAAGAAACTCATCTTAAAGTCTTCGCTGTCTATTCTTTTATTTACTACTTCACTCTGTAATCCTTTCCTTAAGAAATTCAAGTATTTGTTGATAAACAAGCAAAACAATGTTTACATGGCAAGACAGAAAATATCACAAACATTTAAAAACAGTGTTCATTATCAGAATCATAATCTTAACACAACTATCAGGTTCTTTAAGGAAACAAAAAGTGTCACATCTAGGGTCATTTCTAAAACTGGAGTCCCTCCTTTATGCCACTTTCCTCCCCCCCACACACACTCTCTCTCTTTCTCTCTCTCTCTCTCTCACACACACACACACACACACACCACTCTCCCATCATCTTCTGAGCTCACCCCCCACCCCACCCACATACAAAATATCAAAGTAGGATAACAAATCAAAACTGCTCACAAAACTCAAATTACAGATTCACAGACAAACTAAAACTAACAAAAAATGTACAAATATCTGAAATAATTAAATCACATCCTATAGAAGGTTCATAGCTAAAACTCCAATTGCACACCTGCCAAATTAAACCGTTAGGAGATCCTTCTGAAGAAGGGTAGTTGTATAAAATGTTTGCGTTCAGTATCAGAACACTTTACCCATAACCCCCTCTGGTGGGGAATGGAGTTCAGTGCTGTTTTCACAGCAGCATGACATGCAAAATTTCCTCAATCCCCCACCAGCTGATGATGGCTGGTAAGGTCCTTCATAAACAGGTTAGCTCGCCCAGGCGCATTTGCGGACAACGTGTGTACCTGGCCCAAATTCTGCAATGGGGAAGAGGAGCCCTGTAACCCAGGCCACAAACGAACAGTCAGCAGCATTTTCCATCATCTCATCCACCCGTTTCCCCCTGTGGGCTCCCTGTTGTCACTGTGGCTCCTCTAATCTTCAGCGTCAGGGAGAGTGAAGCCTTACAGTACAGTGTAGCTCAGCACAGCGTATATTACAGTACAGTACAGAACAAGACCAGTATTGCATATACAAGCCAGTCTCCTTGGAGGTTTTTTGTTTGATCCCGTGAGCTTTGAGGTAATGACAAAATTCACAGCAGTTTTGCGCTGTATGTTCTCCTATGCTCTACACACACACACACACACACACACACACACCAAATTAAATGTTACCTCCGTATACCGAACAACGGAGTTCAACATACGTCAGCAAAATATTACGAACAGCACAGTACATCAGAATGCTTTCATTGGACTTTGATTACATGAATGTATAATTTAACATTAAAACACATGGCCACAACCATAGCCTACAACTAAATTTAGAGAGTAAAAGAAAATGTATTCTAAAAACCAAACTAGCAGAGGTTTCACTCCAGGATACAAGATGGCCTGACACGTTATGCCAAGTCAACTAACAGTGTTAAGAATGAGCCACAGGACCCTCAGATACACCTCAGCACAGTGAACACCAGTGATCAGCCACTCCCTAATACTCCATTTTAAAATCTTCCCCTTTAAATCTGTCACACAGATTTAAAGAGTCCCTTTCTCAAATCAGTACATCTCTCAACGAGTGGCAAATTTAATCAGTGAAATGAGCCAGAAAGCAGAGATGGAGAAATGCAGCCCTGAAACATCAGCATAGCACATGGAAGCATGGCCATGTCATGGTCTTCCACGTCACATGCCAGATGGCCATGGGGTGAAGCACAGGAGGCAGGTACAGCAGCACACAGCACAACAAAGGACTGTGCTACTCACAGCACAGGTTGCTTACAAATCACACTTCAGCGAGTAAAGGGGTCAAAGCTGAGTTGAGAGAGTGGCCAGTGGCCCCAGCACTGCACTCCAGTCCTGGCACGCTGGCCCTGGCATCCCTGCACTCAGTTTAGTTCTAAGTTCAGATGCTGAGCTTGTCCGTTTAGTGAGCTGTGCACTTTCATGGCAGAAGCAGCACAAAAAGCAGTTACCATCTTATTCCACATCCATCCTTCCAATCATCATTTCCCACTCCTCTGCTCCCTCACTGCCCCCTTCATCTCTCCTCTTTCCTGGATACTTTGGAGGAATGCCAAGCTGTGGACCTGAAAAAGGACAGAGCGTTACTCCCCCCAACCTACCAACAGGAGAAGGGTTTCACCATGGCCAGAGACGTCATGGATGATAATGTACCATGGATATTGTATGGCAATATGGACACTGACAGAACAGTGACAATGGACAGGGAGCATTTATAGTTTGGATGCTGCTGTGGAGACAGGTGTTGCCCCCTCCTTACCTGATGAAGGTCTTGAAGGCGGCGCTTTGGGGGTTGATGCACAGGGGGACACGTTTGCCCTGCTGGTGCTCAGTGATGAAGCGGTGGATGAGCTCTGAGGAGGAAGGGAGACATACAAGTGTCAGGAAGGCTGTGGCCCTATGGTTCAGACAGTAGCACGGCCCACGCACCTTTTCCCTGCCACACGGAGAGCAGGCTCTGTTCATAGCTGTGGCTGAAGGGCCGCTCAGCTGACGGCTCAAAGTCACGCGTGTAGACCCGCCCACTAGGTACTGAGTAGCAGCACTGGCACATGCAGGTGTGGTAGCGCAGTCGGCCCTCATCCAGGTAGGGGTGCGATAGGGCGTCACTGCCGGAGATTCGCTTGGCCTGGTGGATGGTACAATAAGCAGTCAGAACCAGGACTAACACAATTTGGACCTGCGGAGCATGCAGACAGATTTAAAGAAAGAAGAGTGCAAAGGAGCAGAGCTGATAAACAACCCCCCCTCACAAAAGCATTTAAATCCAGCTAATTTATTACTCACAGGATCAAAGACCAGCATTCGGCACAGCAGGTGAACGGCCTCGTGGGTAGCACCATCGGACAGCATGTACAAGACTGACAGAGAAGGCTGGGGGGGGGGCAGTACGTGTCAGACCAGTTTCACCATTCTTCACTACTACACTTCTTGCCTATTAACTTTTTTTCTGGGGTGCATCTAAGTAAATAAGCTTTCTAACATGCTTTCTGCACAAGCCAGTGAAAGGTCTTCAATCTTAAGAACAAAGGATCACATCTACATCAGGCAAAGAGCCTGTCCCAACTGAGTATCCATAGCAATCCAAAGTAGGCAGAGCCATGGGGCTTTGGGTGTGTGTGTGTCACTCACCGGCTTCTGGGGGCCCCTCAGGATATGTGCCCGTGCCCCCTCGCAGGCAGACGCCATGGCTGACAAAGGGGGTGTGCCCAGAAGATCTGTGATGAGGTCCAGCTAAGGTGGGGGGGGGGGGGGGGTGTTTGGCATCATGAGGACTCAGCAGGAACGTAAAGTGCTGCACGTGGCATGTCATACACTAAAGGGGTGTCACCATTGGCACACTCACCATATTTTTGTTTACTAAATTATTGTGTTAGACACAAAGGGACCCACCCACACCCCAGCCCAACCTGTGAAGTACCTGCTGGATGGGGGTCTGGGCCTGAAACAGGATACGCCGTCCCAGCAACTCAGCGAAAATGCAACCCACAGACCAGACGTCGATGGCCGCGCTGTAGTGCCGGCTGCCCATAAGAACCTCTGGGGCCCGGTAGTACTGTGTCACCACCTCCTGGGTCATGTGACGAGATGGGTCCGGCTCTTCCACCCGGGCCAGTCCAAAATCACATATCTGAGACCACAGGATGATTTGGGAAATAACATTTGACTACAAAACAGGAATGTGATTTACAGTGAGGTTGACGTGACATTGAGTTTACACTCAATATAAATCTATAGTTACCACTGTATGTCAGTCAGTAGGATGACTGCGTGAAACGAGGACCCCATTATAGCATCTAGAATGGAGCAGCTAAGTGACAGGAGAGTGTTTTCCCACACTTTCAAAATTAAGTTTTAGGGTGTGTTGGCAGGACAATAGCAGAGGCATGCCGAGAACAGTACCTTTAGAAGACAGTTGCTGTTGACCAGAAGGTTCCCAGGTTTAATGTCTCTGTGCAGGATTCCAGCAGAGTGCAGGTACTTGAGCCCTGGGGACCAAGGTAGCATCACCATTAATGTCACGTCACTTGCATCGTATACAGGATGTGGCCTCAATTGATTTCACATACAAGGTTACGGAATCCAGTAGTATGCTTTACATCCTTTGATTTCCGTACGTCACCAAGAACCATATTAAATGATCACAAGATGCACTTATTTTCAGAAACTACTCAACATCACTAATAAACAATGATTCACACACAACACTGCAGCAGAAGGATAATGGATTCTCTGTAGCTCTAAACATTTGAAGCACGGTTCAGCTTAAAATGGAGTTCTGAACAGGACTTCAATCTTAATGTCTGAGAAGGTCAGGCAATTATTCTGACAGATGAAGAATTCTATTGTATAATATAGCAGTGACCTATTTCTGGTTTATTTTTAACCCCAAACCAGAGACTGGCTCATAAACCCAAAACTGATGCTCCAAGTTCAACCTGATTAAAAACCCACAAATGTCACTTTCATGGAAATAAAGAAGACTTGACACATTTAAATCTGCACTCAATTATCTCCCAAATAACCAAGTGGATCTGATAAATCCTCAAAGGCTTTGTATATTGCCTCACCTCTGAGTATCTGGTAAAGGAAAACTTTCACATGGTCTGTGGTGAGCGGCTGTGGGGACACAATGACCTTATGGAGGTCACTCTGCATCAGCTCCGTAATGACATAGCTGCGAGGTCTAGGTGAAGGAAACACACTGCCACTGCATACAAAATATGACCCAAGAGGCCATGGTGGGGAGACTGTCAAGAGCGATAGCAGGGAGAAAAGTATACCCAACATAAAACTGCAAGTAAAAGGACAGTCAGAAAGGCAGGTAAACATGGGAGAGGACTTCTCAGCAAAAGGATACATTTCCTCAAAGCAGTCAATCTGGGGAGGCTGAAGAATATCAAGGGCTGACAGAACCTGCAGAAACAGCACAGTCATATCTTCACTCTTACTTGGCTGCACACACAGCTCTTAAGCTGTATACAGTCTAGCTACATGGATACACAGGAACACAGCACATTACAGTATGCTGTTCTCCATTTCTCTGTATTCTTTACCCCATTTCTGTACAGGGCACAGAGCCCAAATTCTCACATTATCATGTTTGAAGAAGCAGAGCATCCTTAGCTCCCTGAAGACCCTCTTGCAAGACACCAGGTTCTGGAAGACGTTAGGCATCTTCTTCAGAGCCACTCTCCTCCCATCTCGGGGGTCTGTCACTGACCTGGGGCAAGAAGTGTTCACAGTAATATTGCAGTGTTCCTAAATCCTGGGGCACATATAAGATAAGATCATGCAAAACACGCTTGCACGAATGAGTCAGAGGTCAGATGGAGAACCTATTTGCATGTAGACATTTAAATTTATTTGGATACTCAATTTACTCACCAAACCACACCAAAAGCTCCATATCCAATAGGTCGGTCTGGCTCCATTTCAGCGGGGCTCGGCACCTCGCTAGCGGTGTTGCTATGGGGCTGTGGAACAGCGGCTCCTCCCCCCGTACCTCCCCCTAGCGCAGCCGGGTGGCGAGGGGTTCCGGCTGGCGCAGCTGGCCCACTCGAGCTCGGGGTGGCGCCGAGGCCCGCCGAGGTAGTGCCGGTCGAAGAGTTGACGCAGAAGTATTTGTGGCCTAAATCAGCCCCCGGAAACAAGTTGCCGCACACAGACTGGCGGCTGGTACCGTGAAACGCCATTTTAAATAGCCAGTGATTAAATCACGCCGACGTTTTGTACATTACAAGCGATAAAACGATGCAGGGGCTCGTCGATCCTTTCTGCAAGACGGCCGTCTGCTGCGGCTTGGCCGCTCAGCCTAAAGCAGCGGATGTAAACAATGGCCCATCACTGCTAACGCTAGTTAGCCTTGCGAGTTAGCCGAATGGCACATCCACGGTCCTTTAAAAGTCGCCACACGGCGTATCACGCTGAGACACTCCCCGAAAGGCACAGTCTGTGTCTGCGGCGCCGCACGGGCAGCCGGCCGGCCTGAATCGGGCTCCACGGAGCCAGCTAGCTAGCCGGTGCCATGGCCGCTAGCTAACGCCCGGCACAGCACACTCATCTGCGGACGGTGCGGCTGAAGAAATGCTTCAGAGTATCCATGTCGGTTTTTTTACAAGCCAGTCACGCCATTGTCAAAAGCTAACGGACGTTCGAAACTGACAGTTTAGTCTGATATTTAAAGTGATTATCGCATTGTTAGCATCTAGCACTAGCCTCGAGCAAGTTTCGCGTTGTTCCAGTCAAAGCAAGACCCTTATAGAAATACTATTTACCCGCAGCAGATGACCCGGGTACCGCTAAGTGCCCTTAGTTATTTTAGAAATATCTTATCCTGCTCTGTAAGCAGACATCCTCTGGATAGCAAGTTACGGTTCCAATGACCTACTTTTTACAGTAGAAAACGTCGAGCCGCTTCTACCTGAATACCTATAAAAACGACACGAAACTGCAGTAAATTGCAAATGCGAGGCGTCCGTACTGCGGCGGGGTACAGGCGCACCTACAGACAGCCCCACTCCAGCAGCAGTTCGTTCAGGCGATCCGCGACTAGTGTTTCATTTCATCACACTCATCTCCCCGACTCCCTCAAAATCAGCTGTGTGCAAGAGTGGCCGACAGCATATGAGGGAGAGTGATGGTGGGAGGAGAAGTTGGGGGGATGGAGGAAAAAAAGCGAAAGATTAAAGAACAGCGGTGGGGGAGGGGTTCCTCCGATATAAACAATGGAGGCAAATTGGCAGGGTTCCGTGTATCGCAGAAGTGTCTAGAAACGGATTACTGCGTTATTTTGCCTTTTGGATGAAGGGGCGGCACATCTGGGAAATGCAATAATACATTAAATATTTTGGCCCTGCATAAAGCGTTTCACCCGGTAACACTCCGCCGTGATGCTGTGTGGTTCACTGGGCGCAGAACAAGGCAGTCAACGAAAGTGCAACCTTGATTGGTTATCCGTTATCGTGATTATGTGCAAGGATGCAGCCAGACACCTAACCCAGTGTAAATGTTATTATTATTGATGCAGCGTTCATATATACAGGGATTAATACATAATATTATAGCAACACAAACACTGGAGTGGCATTAAACAAGCGTTAACAGGTACAGATGAACCAATGTCACACATCCTGACACACGTTCACAATATAACTTTTCTGTTCATTTTAACTTAAGGCTAACAAATTAACATCAATAATAACAATGACTGTAGAAGGCAACTGACAATAGCTTAAATCTGTATGTACATACAGACGTGGTAAATTTATGCAGGTCCTCCGTATTTTCAATTTACTGATAATAGTGTAGAGTAGCTCAGGGTTAAATAGTACTGCACAGTACCAGTCAGCAACCCATTAAAGTATTTCAACAGAGGTGGACAGATTACATTGAATACAGATTTGATCAAATTCACTCCCAGACTCCCATTTCACTTCTGTCTTTTGCCACTGTTAATGACTGAAACATGAAGTGAGGGCTTTCTGGTATCATGTACTGTATTTAAATGTATTTTAATATCTATTTGTTTATTCTTCTTCTCCCAGTAGACCGTTACCATCATAGCTGGGAGCAACCCTCAACCAGTCAGTGACGAAGTACAAGACATTAAAAAAAAATCCAGACGCTACATTAAAATATATACAGGTATATATATTAAAAAGTCAGTTACACTGTGTTTGACAAAGCCCTACCTAGTTATCAACTGGTACCTCTCCAGGGGAAGCAGTCCCTTTCAATAAGAAGTCATCCTAATGCAACTTCGATTTCTCTATTATTTGAAGTGATCATTTTTGCTTTGTTTGTGAGTAGACCAGAGTAGCTGACATAAGTTACCTATCAAATATTTATTAGAGAGAATAAATATTTGCTAAGCCTTCCCGAGAGAGCAGTTTTGGTCCAAATGTAGGATTGAGTCCGTACCATCCAGGACAGCTCCATCTCAATTGTCACTACCTCCACCTGGCTCCAGTGACGTCATCGCATTGGCAGGCTCATGGACGGACCAGCGAGGTCTGCTTTGCTATGCTACGCTATCTGGCTGAGTCTGGATCCAAAAGTGAAAAAACAAGGCAGTAACAATAAAGGAGAAGGACTCTCATGTTGTGTGGTTTAACATCCTAACAGAATATGGGGGCAGTGTGTGGCTCAGTGGGCTAAGCCTGTGTGCCTGTGATCAGAAGGTTGCCAGTTCAAACCCAGCCTCAGCACGTCTGCAGGTCCTTGAGTAAGACTCTTAACCCCCAGCTCCCTGGGCGCTGCTATGGGAGGCTGCCCTTCACACACAACTTACTTTACAAAAAAGAGCAAGTTGAGGGAGGTGTAAAGATAATTTCCCCAAGGGGATCAATAAAGTATCTATTATTATTATTATCTGAGCCTACAGAGAATGGTGAGAGTGCAGAATGAAGAACACCGCTCATCTCAAAAACACGCCATGCGTGTGCAGCAACAGCCAGTGCTTCACCTGTGAGTGTGTACACACCTCTGCCCGGATCTTTTTCCTAGCGAGTGATTGGCTTCACCCTCCTGTTTCTCTCTGTCATCTTGTTCCACCCCCCCAGCCCCGCTAGCTGTGAGGCTGGGGAGCAATCCCAGAGCAGTCCGAAACCAGAAGTCCCACTGCACCTGTGCTCCCGCATGCGCTGAGGGACACGGTGCTGCTGGGGGCCGAGGTGGTGGGTGGCACAGGACTGGTGGCAGCTTGTGGGTCGCTCTGGGCTGTGCGGTGTGTGCCCATGTGACCCTGCAGCTGCGTGGGGGTCTTGCACTGCACCCCGCACAACTGGCACAGGAGAACCCCCCCGGGGCCGGTACCCCCAAAACCGCCCCTCTGGCCCTCGCTTTCCTTCCACTCCTGGCCGTGGTGCTTCTGAGCGTGGACACGCAGGTACGTCAAGGTGGTGAAACCTGGTCCCAGAGAAAACAATAGGAGTTACCAGAGACACTTGCAGACTGTGCACATGGTCAAGGTCCATGCCAAGAAATAAAATGAGTGAAGCAGGCCTTGCCAATGGAACCCAGAACACACAATCAGTCTGCGTTTGAGATTGACATATACATTCAAACAGGGCTTCAATAAATAATAATAATTGATACTTTATTGAAATTCTATTGATATTTTATAGAACTTGCTCTTTGTAGCCACCTGTTGCAGTGGCCAGGTAGCTGGAGGTTAAGGATCTTGCTCAAGGACCTGCAGACATGCCAAAGCTGGGTTCAAACTGGTGACCTTCTAATCACAGACACACAGGCTTAGCCCACTGAGCCACGTGCTGCCCCACGTATAACAGAGCTAATGATCCTATTAATCAGCAGCGGAACACATTCTGAAGTGATTTTAACAGTGGTTTAATGTAATGGCTACATTCAAGGACTCATTCCTTGTACTTGAACCTCAGTTGAAATCAGACACATGCAGCACAGATGGTCTCCATCCGTCTAAGTACAGATATTTTATGGGTTCCACTGAAATAAAGGTAGCTGATTAGTGATTATGAGAAAGACCTTGGTGTGTATGTTGATGCTTCCATGTCCCACTCTCGCTAGTGTGGGGCAATAAAAAAGGCCAATAGGATGTTGGGTTACATCTCTAGGTGTCAAGGGAAGTGACTCTATGATTATAGAATTCCTTGGTAAGACCACACCTAGAATATTGTGTGCAGGTTTGGTCACGCTACCTTGGAAAGAGTGCAACGTAGGGCTACAAGAATGATTCCTGGTCTTATGAGGAGAGGTTAGCTGAACTGAATCTATTTAGCCTCGAGCAAAGGAGACTAAGGGGGGACATGATCCAGGTGTATAAGATTCTAACAGGTCTGGATGCTGTTTAGCCAAATGGCTACTTCAATATTAGTTCAAATACTAGAACTCGTGGCCATAAGTGGAAATTAGCGGGAGAACATTAAAATGAATTTGAGAAAGCACTTCTTTACACAGCGTGTAGTTTGAGTATGGAATAGTCTTCCTGTTAGTGTAGTGCAAGCTAAAACCCTGGGGTCCTTTAAATCAGAGCTAGATATGATTTTAACAATTCAGAGATATTATTTAAGTTCTCCCCAAACAAGCTTGATAGGCCGAATGGCCTCCTCTCGTTTGTAAATTTCTTATGTTCTTATGTATGTCTACTTGGATACAGAAAACAAAGGCAAACTTACTGCGGTTACAGAGGTGGCAGGAGTGGTGCTGCGACTGGTCGTGCACTCGCATGTGATCGGTAATGTAGGCAGCAGACAGCAGCTTCCCGCAGATGTGACATGGCACCTTCTCTTCATGCCGGATCATGTGAGCGCGCAGGCGGTCCCGTGTGGCGAAGGCAGACTCGCACGTCTGCACGCCACGCCCAGCGCAACCAGAGAGCACATGCGGTGAAACATGGACAAGTGGCTCATTTACAAACACAGGTCAAGGACCAGAGGGTAATCGAGCAGTATAGAGAGAGGAGTGGTTACCTCACACTTAAATGGTCTCTCGGTGGAGTGGACTTGTCTGACATGGCTGTTGAGGTGGTCCGGCCTGAGACAACAGAAGCAGCTAGTTAGACAAAGCAGGGTCCAAGGTCCCGGGGGTGGCTTAACATGTCAAGCACACGCCTGGACAGCCTTACTGTACCGTGAGAAGCCTTTGGCGCAGTGGGGGCACACGTAGGGCTTCTCAACACCACCCTGGTGTGAGCGCACATGGTAACTCATGCGGTCTTTCCGCTTAAAGCGCTGCTGGCAGATGGGGCAGGAGTAGGGCTTTTCGTCCGAATGGGACAGCCGGTGCCGATTCAGGTGGTACACGTCCCGAAAGGCCTTTCCACAGGCTTCGCAGGCGTGGTTCTTGCGTACAGGGGTTGCGCTCGTATTTGGGTTTGGCTGACGCTGTGAAGTGAGGCATGGTTATGGTTACTGTTCTCTCCAGTGCTCTAAGGGCGTCCCCTACAGGTATCAGCACCTGCTCTGATAATGTGCAGGATCCAAACACTGGGCTGCTTAAATGACTTTCGGTGCTGATAGCACGCAATGATCCCACCATTTTTCAATGGCGGGCTTTTCTCATTATAAGTTAACAAAATGGTCATGATCAACGTTTAATGTCTGACATGCATGTCAAAACATCCCCTACATGGAGATCAATTCTATGCACATACAGTACAAACCCAAAACCTGCCAATTAGCACAATTTCACAACAGCCTGTGGCACTGCTGCACACATATACTCATAAACCAACCTGCCCCATTGCCCCAGTAACCACGACAGCTGACGGAGGAACAGATGCAGCCATGGTGACTGCTGCTGTGGTGATAGATACGGAAATGGGTTGTACATCCTGGGTGCCAAGAATTGGCTGGTGAGGGACAGACTCAGGAGTGGGATGGGGAACAGAGAGGTGCAGCAGGGAAAGAGGGACAGTGGTCCTCCCTGCTCCAGCTTGCAGCCCCTTCACACTGTCGTCCCTCATCACTCGATCCTTCATTCGGATGCCTGTGTGGACTGACTGGTGCCGACGGAGGTTGTAGCTATTCTTGAACTGTTTGTTACAGAGCGGGCAGATGTGAGCGGCACGTGAGGGACGAGACACGGGTTTCACTGAGTGAGAGAGAGAGAGAGAGAGAGGGGGAGGAAGAAGGGGGCAGTCAGCTCCAGCCACAGAGCTCAAATTAGCAGAGCAGGCACCTGGAGGCTCTCCTCTTCACCCCTTCTCACCAGGTAAAGGTTCCTCATTTAGAGCAGCGGTGTCCACCGTCGAGGGGGGTGTGGCTATGTGTTCAGTAGGCGGGTTCTGCACTGATCCCGTAAGTTCTGGGAGGAGATCTGATTGGAGAGTTGTCTCTGCTTGGGTTTGGGTAGGTGGTGTCTTAAAAAGGCCAAAAGAATCACTTAAAAAACTCTGCAAAACTCAGAACCCTGGGACCTCTGCTGTTTCTACATGCACACTTACTACACGTTGTGTTTTTATTTTAACCATACGGGTCTCAACTTATGATCATTTTGTTAGTAATCTGTCCATTTGAACATGTCATTTAGACATAACCGAACTCCAGAAAAATGCAACAGTGCATGTGAGATTTTATTTTGACAACAAGGCTCATATTTGTATTCTTCAAAAAAACGCGACGTCGGCGATATTCATGCAATAGTCCAACATGCGTTCATATCAACGGCGCTTACTGACAGAAAACAAAGCACAGCATGCGATTTTCCACAACTCACCTGAAATAAAAAATTACTCCAAGCCGCATCCATTTTGAACTGTAGTCAGAGTAATAGTTATCAAAAATATTTTTGCATTTAGTATCATTAAACAAACTCGTGGTTTGTCCGTCTTCGTAATACAGTCCTTATTAAGGGTTCATAACTTCTAGCTGCCGACGGAATAAAAACACCATTTCGTCCAAGAGTATAACGCATTAAAATTAACTGAGTAAAATGAACAGCAAACGCCAGTTCATCAGAATATTACCGTAACCGCTGTTTTCTGTCAGCAGCCGCTTGCTAGCTAATATTACTGTCACAGCTTTCATTCATATCAACTAAAATATTCCCCCTACAATTTTCCTTTGAAAGTCCACATTATTAGTTTTACTTGACTAACCTAACCATTCGGTCATCTGCCTAATAATAACCAGCGATGGATATTGGCTGGTTAGGTAGAAGACATTTTGTTTTTAACTTTTGTAAGCTGAGCCACACGAAACCCCCGCAAACATTAAATACAACCAAAACCTAAGAGTGCATCATTTTAACTGTCTGGTCATACTTCAGCTAGCTAGCTACCAACACAAGGCATAAGCTGTTGTTCATTCAAATCATGCAAAAATGCGATTGTTTAAGTGAAAAATACATATTAATAGATTTTAAAAGTTACGAAATATAATTAGCCTGTTCCCTTAGAATGCTCTTTTAGAAAAAATGTTTGTTTTATTTCAATTTTATATTATCACCGCCAGGCCGGGCGGGTGTTTATTAAAGCCTCGGTGTTGCGTGAAGTCTTGGCCCCGGCTAAAGCGCTCCCCTCCGGCCACAACCCGTCACTCCGCCTCGGGTGTTCAATTGAGAAGATGTCATCTTTCTTTTTTTTTTCTCTATCTCTCTCCCTCCCTCCCTTTTTCCTTCTTTTCTTTTTTTATCTCTTCTTTTCTCCCCCCTCAGTTTCTCCCTCACCGCGATGTCCCCCTTATTTTAAAGGGAAAGTATTCAATCCGCTCGCCCCCCCGCCATCCGTCGGCCTCCTTCGCCGCGCGCGCTGCCGTCACCTTCCTGCGGCCCCCACCCCCTCCCGTCACGAATTTGGCCGATGGAAATTGTCGAAGTGGAACACCGCCGCAGCTCAATAATAATAACCCATTTTGCAGCTGGAAAAAAAAATCATGCTAACCTGCGCAGCAGCTGAAATATGTGACGGCAAATGTTAATTTCAGCCCTGTCTTTCTCAATCAATACACAATTACTGAGAAAATGCATTCAATAAGAATAGTACAGGTGTATTTGCAACCCGAACTTTACGTCTCCTCTTCGTGCAAACTTAATACAGCTTAAGATCCGGTAATTCTGACCAATACGTCTTTATTAGAGCAGGATACAGCATTTTTACTTCACAGAATTTCAACAGTACTCTTCTATTTTCATGACAGGCACCCAACGTAAAAATAAATAAATAAAAAGATGAAAATGATATAATTTTTCTCTACCCAGCGTTCTCAAATATAACTTAACAAATAAAGCTCACTCCTGTCACAGAAGCAAATATCTATAATCTCTATAACGGAGCAAGTTTTGTGCATTCATAAAGCGTATAGGGAAGAGACTCGGATGGTCACTCCCGACTTTAAGTCTAACCAACTAGTAACAATCTATTTCTATTACTTAATCGGCAGATCACATTGGTAACCTTACTCTTTATAAAATGAAGGGAATGAATGTACTCAGTCTTAAAAAGATCTACAAATGACCATAACGTCAAACGAAAATCACAATTACAAATTCATTAATAATAAAATAATAATAAATCAGTGAAATGCGGGTGGAATTGACTCAAAGCTTCTAAGCTGCTCTATGTTGTTATACCTTTTATCCTTCGTCTGCATCATCCCTATCGGCCGTCTTCCTGCTAAACCCTGCTTTCCGGTTTAATCAGCCCCATCAATTTCATTTCGCCGCCCAAACTTTCCCTGCGCCTCCCGTTACTACTGTTGCCGGTCTGTGGGTTTACGCGGCTTTCCTGTGAAGTGCACGCCGCAGCTAATCGTTATAATTTATATAAGACTTGAACAGATACAATTTTTTCCAATAAAAACTGTCAATATAATACTTAACATAAATACGTGGACTCTTGTATTATAAACAAAAACCATAAAAAGCCAAATATCTTTGTTGATGTTTCACAGCCTTATGTAAAAGGTCCCTACATTTGCCTTACAATTCACCTTTCTTGATTATTTACTATCCACCATTTTTATTTTCCAGGTGCTGCCAAACTGCACCCCCAACCATGCATCTCATTCCAGCCAGTCTGTCTGTCTCTCAGTTATCCTTTCTTCTTTCCACCTCTCTCTCTGCAAGGTCGATGGCAGCCATGTTCCTGGACGCGGTAATCAGGTGTAGCAGGCTGATCCCAGACTTCATCAGAGACACGACGCCACAGACGCCCAGCAGCCACAGGAACCATGCTGCCAGACGGGGGAGAACAGCATCACAAAGAGCACTCCGTGGAACATGGCATTGGAGGGAGAGACGGAGAGAGGGAGAGGCAGAAGGGAAGGAGAAAGAGAGGCAGAGGGAGAGAAAGAGAGTGACACAGAGATACTGAAGGAAAGACAAAGGGGGAGACTAGGAAAGAGTGAGAATAACCAAGGTAGAAAGAGAGGGAGAGAGAGACAGGCATAAGGAAAGACAAAAGGATGGAGAATGGCAGAAGGAAAAGGGAGAGAGAGGGAAGGATGAAGAGGTTCAGGAGTGACGGCGACTGGCTCACCCTGTGGCTCCTCCAGGAGGTGCAGGATGTACAGGAGGCAGTAGAAGAGTTCATTGCCCATGCACATGAAGAACAGCACCGGCTGTGGGGGGTGGGGTCAGTCAGCATGGGAGCAGCATCATCATCCCCTTGGTGTGTGTGTCTGACGCTCTTACCCGAGAGGTGTAGTACAGCCGCAGAACAGGGTTCCCAGACAGATCGATGGCCTTGTGGCTAGATGCTCCCTTCATGATGGAACTAAAGAGGGTGAGAGGATGATCGTCAGAAGGGAACAACAAAATAAAACAACACGACAGAGAGAGGAATGGTGGATTGTTTCCAACCCTGGAAAAAAGCAACACATGTCTCAGACTGCACGATTACGGAGTATTTTGGGGCTGCTACCTGTGCAGATGCAGCCAGTGACTGGCGACATCCAGGCTCATGCTGAGCTGAAAGAGGAAGGTGAACGAGGGATAGAGCAGAGCCAGGTTCACCAGCAGGCACATTGTAGCACAGCGGTCCGTCAGCATGTCCAGCATGGCCCCGAATTTGGTACCTGCACAAGGGAACACACAAGCCAGGGAGAGCGGGAGGAGTGGAATACAAGCCACAGTACACAACCATAGCCAGCCAGCACACTGGCACCGAGTCCAGCACCTACCTTGGTTGAGAGCTCTGGCAGCATGGCCATCAAAGGCATCTAGCAAGGCGCTAAGCAGGTAGAAGAACATCGCCGGCACTGGATAGGATGGCATGAGGTAGAAAGCCAGTAGGGCTAGCGCGATCCGGGCATAGCCTAGGAGAAGGAGCAGATACGGAGCACCACGATGACATTTCCCAGCACAGTGCCAGAATATTCATTTACGGAAACTCAATGTTTACATCACTAATTGGCGCGTCGTTTAACACGTACTACCTGTAATGCCTAACACCGCAAAAAACACACAAACCTAGCTTGGATAGCCAAAAGCAGGAACTTAAAGGAGAAAGCTAAAACATTTAACATTCTACAAGCTTCTCCGCTTGACGTAGATACTGGAAGAACCTATTTAAATGGGTCGCGATCTATGTGTAGCGCCAGACGCATCAACTCACCTATCAAATTGGGGACAAACAAAAAAATGTTTTCCTCCGTCATTATAGCTATGGTTTTAAGTTTATATAATACTTTCTGTCTCCTACTGTTTCCTCCGAAACACTAAAACACTGTGCCCCCTTCGCCGCTCTAGCGCGAAATCAGGCAAGCTTCCGGAGCGGTGTAAACGTCAGTAGACCATCCCTTTAAGGGACCCAAATTTCTCCGGCCTCCATTTTGAAAACGACAAGGGGACAAGTACGCGGTGGAGCGCCTTTAAATTTGTAGTCCAGCTGGAGAACTCGCGCGATGTTTGCCTAAACGGCAAAGAGCTTCTTTCGTCAAAATCAGGGGCAGGCAGTCTTATCCAGAAAAGGCCATTGTGCGTGCAGGTTTTCACTGCAACTCCCTAATTAGAAAACTGATTAGCTGAAGAGTTCTCAGGCCTGGATTTAAACAGCTGTCCTAAAGGTTATCCCAAAAACTTGCACAAACACTGGCCCTTTGAGGATATGATTACCTTCCCCTGCTCTAAATCAATTCTTAACCATAGCAAAGGAACATGGTCTATGCTTTTGACTTAAGCGTACGCAGTAGAGCATCAAAGCACGTACTGGAAATGAGACGTAAAAATACTTAGGTTCTCAATTTGAACAATATCAATGCTAGTTTTTTTTCCTTAAAAAACATATTCACACTGTCCAGTGTTATCACAAAAGTATTTGTTGCCTCACAACAATCACAAAAAATAAGCCTCAATGAACACTCATCAATGTCTATTGTTTAAAATCTTTTATTTTTGTTAAAATTGTTTTGTTAATTTCTGTACAATGAATTCTGTTAAGCCCTTCCCTGTGACTGCAAATGGCTCAGCTGTAAAGCTGTCAGTGGCCTCTACTTTAAGCACATGCAGCAAAACCTTCTCCTCTGGCCTTCAGGGCTGCTGCAGTCTCATTGGTTGCAGTGTTTATGCAAAATATTGGAAAATCTTTCAAAATCCATCCATAACCTGGAACCAGAAACCAACCTTTAAGCTAGACATCACCAGCCTCCATTCAGCACTGTAATTACATACACACACAAGGAGAGCCAGAGAACGCTTTATCCTAAGCACCAACGAGGTGACGTCAGGGGTGTAATTCGACAGTTTGTGGCACAGAACACCAGGCTTGATTTGGCTGACCCATAATATCCTCCGCTCTTTCAGGAATACACGGTTGGTTGGGTGTTTAGTGGCACAATATGTACTTATCAGTCCAGTTTTTCCCCAGTGCAGTTTACAGAAGAGATCCCGTGTAACTGCTCAAAATACAAAAAAAAAATATATATATCCCACATCCCCTTTGTTTTAGTGTTTAACAAAAAAGCCAGTACATGTATGAGTACAGTAAGATGACTCAAAATTTGCTGGTTTGCACTGGTGACACTACTGTACTCTATAAATATATATATATACACAGCTAAAATTTTAAACTGTCCTGTACACAATTAATACTGCCGCTAATGTACTACAACCCTGACAATTCACTGTCCAAAAAAATCCTACCTTCAGGCTTTGTGGGGAATTTGGGGTTAGGTAGTCCTTTATTTAAACAAAAAATAAAAAATGGTCTATCACAGTAACATCTCTCACACTCCCCACCTAGTGGTCAACGTTGGCAATAACTTTAAAAAATAAACAAAAATAACAGAATTAGTGCACAAATGTTTCAACAACTCCAGTAGTAGTAGTAATAATAATAATAATAGTAGCAATACTTACTGAAAAACTTTCCCCCAAAATTTTTCAATACTATAACATCAAATTTATTATTATTACTATATAAAAGTGTTCAGTTAGTGCTTTATATACATACAAGTACAATATAAATCAAAAGTGTGGGACAGTGAACAGTGTTTACTGTCAATAAACCTTTATATATATAACATGTACTGTTATGTATACAAATGCTGTCTGTACATTAATTTCATGCATTGAAATGTGAGCCCCATACACACATCATATTT
This sequence comes from Paramormyrops kingsleyae, assembly GCF_048594095.1. Taxonomy (NCBI): domain Eukaryota; kingdom Metazoa; phylum Chordata; class Actinopteri; order Osteoglossiformes; family Mormyridae; genus Paramormyrops; species Paramormyrops kingsleyae. Next base: position 12,284,328 of record NC_132818.1, on the reverse strand, counting down.
ACATACTCAGTATGCTTGCTATGGAATGATGGGAGCTGTTTTTTTTTCACATTTTCACACATGCCCAGTGCCTTGTGTGGGCAGGAATGGGCCAGGTTTCTGTCCAAGCAGCATGTTCTCGCAACCTTTATGCGAATGCTTTTATTGCTTGGCCAGTGTGACGCCAATCCATGCGATCCCTTTAAGAGACCTTAAAGGCAGCGGGGAAGTTGTAGTGAATGTTTTGAGCCACTGGATGGCAGTGAAGCATTTGTAAAAGTTAAAACCCTTTAATAACAGCTTATTTTCCAAGTTTGTCCCAACCTTTCCCTAAACCTATCCTACCTACGTGTCTCTGGTTCAAATGAACTATTATTACTATTAATAATAGTCAGGTTCATGTGTGATCCATCTCAAAGTCAGTATTTACACTGTGTTCTTAGCTTTCTGTTCTTTCCACCTCTGAAGGCCCTATTCACTCCGACTCTCACAATTTAGCACCAGTCCCTCCATCTTGTCCTCTCTGTAAACAACATTGTAACTAAAGTATGTCCCCTGCTCTTCACTCAGAGCCCATGTCAGATTCCGGTATAGTGTTGGCCTAAGGTCATCCTGCTGCCCCATGCCTAGCCCAGCGACCCCCACCCCATACCCCGCACCCCCTCTATGAGTAGGAGAGGTGGGAGCCATTGGATATATGGGAAGTGACCGAGGTGCTCCGACTCAGCCCGCCCTCACCAGCCGCTGCCCCAGCAGCTCCGCTTCCAGAGGCCGTCCTCCGTAGAGGCTGGGGGCTGTTCCTCAGGGCCATCAAACTGGGCCCCCTCACAACCAGCCCCCCTCCTCCACTGCCACCATAACCTCCCCCCTGGGAAGAGGAGGAGGAGGAGGAAGATGGGGGGGAGGAGGAGGACAGAGATATGGGGGGTGGAGGTGGGGGCGGGGGCAGAAGCGCCAGGGACTGGGAGGAAGAGTGGGAGGACAGGTGTCGAGAGTGGGAGTGGCCATGGGACAGGTGGCCACTCCCAGCCACCCACTCCCGCTCCCGGTACAGGTGTGGGGTGCTCTGGTGATGGTGGTGCTGTGGCAGGTGATGGTGGTGTCGGTGTGATGCCGAAGAGGACATTGAGTAGAGAGCCCCATCACGGCCCACCTGCCCGTGCGAGGGCGTCGACAACGCCACCACCCCACCTGCCTCGATGCAGCTGTTCTGACTCCGCCAAGAAGGCGGTGCCCCCGAGTTGTGGGGGTGCACGCCATGGGTCCAGTGGCTTCTGGAGCGGGGCACGGGCTGTGAGGGCCAGCCCCCTGAGGAGGATGGGGGCGGGTTGGGGTAGCCCTGGCTGAAGGCTTCAGCAGGAATGCTGGTCAGCGCCATGTTGCTGAAGCCCAGCCTCATGCTCTCCGAGTCGAAGGCCTCGATCTCACGGGCCTGGCGTTCCAGCAGCGACCGGATCCGCTCTGAACGTTCGTTCTGCAGGGACACCATCTCCTCCTCGATCTGGGCCGATTGGGAGGAGAGAACAAAGATTTTTGTCACAGAACAACAATGGGTCTCCTTTTAGGTACCTTTTCTGCTGATTTCAGACATGCACTTATAGTTTTTGAGTGCCATCATTTTTAGGTTATCCTGATAGTATATCATTCCCTATTAAGAACGCACGGGCACAATAAAATTAAATTTATGAAAAATAATTTTATTTCTATTTGTTAAAGTACTGTAAGTATGAGTTTACAGACTAACATTTGGACATGTTGAGAGATTCCTGCTCTCTCTCTCCCACTGATATGGAAAAATGATATCAAGGCTAGTGGAGTCTCAGTATGCTGGCTGCATTCTGCTGGACCCTTAAGAGGGATGTTTCTGAGGCCAAGTGCAGCAGAAAAATCACACTTCTACCTTTTGGATGAGTCACTTTGGACATATACTGTAAATACATGTAAAGTGGAGTTTAATTGTGTCACTTAAAATCCTTGACTGATAAGGAGACCCCAATAAGATATAAGAATTTAGCACAAAGAAACTAAGATTCACCTATTGTGATGCATGTGACAAAGAAAGTAAAATGTGCTGAGCAGTGTTACTGATTATGAAGCTGTGTGCTGGAATTTGCAGCCCAGCAGACGCACCCTCTGCTCCAGCAGCGCCCGGCGGATGGACACCCGCTGCTCCAGCTCCTTGACCTCCCGCTCGTGCTGCGAGTCCGTCTGCATCTTGATCTTGCTCTGATAGGCATTCAGCAGCTCCAGCTCCTGCTGCAGCTGCATTCTCAGTGCTTGGCACTCCTCCTCCTGTGTCTCGTCCAATCGCAACTGTGAGGGGAGAAGAGGGGGCGAGGCAGGCGGCATCAGCACGAGGGGGGGTGAGGCGGGGGGTGGGGTGGGGGTAGCCTCTAGCATGCTGCGGGCAGCCCACTTCATGGCCTCACCGTCCGGCTACCTCAGGCGGTCCGTAGACTGCCCTTCTCTTAGCTCCTGCCTGACCATAAGCCCAGGTCAGCTGAGAACTTAGTGGCCGCCCCCAGAGCGGGTGGGGCCATCTCTGCCTCTCTTCGTGTCTATGTGCTGGGAGGGGGGGGGTCGCTTGCCTTACTCACAGCCTGTGTGGACAGCATGTCGTTGATGGAGTGGTCGTACTGCTCAGCTAGGATGGCCAGCTTGCGCGTCTGCTCCTCCTTCAGCCGCTTGAGGATGGCCTTGTGCTCCGACTTGGGCGTGCTCTCCAGCAGGTGGTTCCTCAGCGCCTTGTACTGCCGGGTCTGAATCTTACACGTGTCCTGGAACTGCCGCTTGATCTGCAGTTCTTTGGACTGAAGAGAAATTCTGATTCAGTGAATTTGTCACTTTACCATCATGGTCCTCACCCCTGTCCTGCCACCCACATCACAGTCCCCCTGTCCTGCCACCCACATCACAGACTGAACCCCATGTCCACACCCATATCATATTCCCTGTTCCACATACAACCCACGCTTGGTCTTACCTTGAGGCTCTTGGGCTGCTGCCGCACCTCGACAGCGTGCTTCTGCCGCAGCTCCTGCTCGCGCCGCTTGTTGTACTCCATCTGGTTGGTCAGCTCAGTCTGGTGCTGCGTGCGGATCAGCTCAGCGCGTGTACGCTGCACCAGGCCCAGCTGCCGGAACTCCAGCTCCTGCGTGGACTCGTGGTGCCGCAGCAGCATGGCGCACTCCAGGTCCTTTTGCGTCTGACGCTTGTTCAGGTCCTAGAAGACAGGTGCATGCATTCAGATTTACACGGAGCCTTTCCCACCATGCCCCCTGCTGGCCACTGTCCAAACATACCTCTCTGAGCAGATCCTGCTCCAGGTTGTGCCTGGCCAGCAGCATCTTCCTCTTGTACTGTCGACACTGCAGCTCGTAGTACTGCCTCTGTCTGCGCAGCAGCTCTGCCTCCTCCTCCGCCTGCACCTGCTGCAGATTCTCCTTCTGCCGAACCAGCCACTCCTGCTTCTCCCGCTTCGGGGTCGACTGGTTCTCACTCAGCTCCTGCACACACAGGCCGAGACGTACGGTCAGGTCAGTCTGATTGGATCAAAGACCCCCCCCCTGAGAGCCGTACGCAGACCTGCACCTCCGTACCTCCTTCAGCTGCTCCTTGCGCTGCCTGTACTGCCGCTTCTGGGAGTCCAGCAGGGTGGAGAGTTCCTTCTTTTGCTGCGTCAGGATGTGCTGCTGGAACTTCTTCTCCTCTGCCAGTGCAGCCTTTGTCTGCAGATACGAGACGAAGATCAGCAGGCAGCGGTGGGACACCAGCCCCGAGTCCTGGACTGCTGGCTTACCTCTTTCTCTAGGATGGCCTGGTGCCTCTTGCCCAGCTTGTCGCTCTCCATGGCGAAGCTGCTCCGTTGCGTCTCCAGCTCCTTGTCCAGCCGCAGCTGGTGCTCGTCCATCTCGGCCTTCAGCTTGTTCTCCAGCGCCATCAGCTGCTTCTGGTGCTGCCGCCGCATGCGCTTGTATCCCGACATCTGCTCCCGCAGCGCGGAGCCCTGCTCGTGCTCCTGGATCTGCCGTGTCACCTAGAGGACGACACAAGAGTTATCGTGGGGGTCACAGAGATGCCACAGGACAAAGGTCATATGGGGTGGGGGGGCTGTTTCCATGACTACCAGAGAGGCGGTGCGGATGGTGGCAAAGTGGTCTGGGTTCTGGTAGTAGGTGCGCCGGCGAGCTGCAGATGACGCCTGCTGCTGGTGCTGCTGTGTGTCCATCTCGGGCTGATATGGGTCATCGTAGATGTTGTCGTGACCCTTCGGAGGTGTGAGGGGGATATGGTGGTCAAGGCAGGTAGGCACTGGAGGGCATGGGGAGCATGTAACGGGGGGGGGGCTCACGGTGGGCCGGTGGATGACGGAGCTGTTGGAGGTGACGGTGTGCTCGCCCTCCTGCATCATGGCCATCTCGCCGCTGTCGTCGGAGCCGTCCGCCAGGCTGTTCACCGAGCTGCTCTGGGAGCTGGCGCTGATGGACATGGACGGCACCGAGTGCGAGCTCTCCATGCTGTTGATGGTGCCCGTCCGCAGCAGGTACGGCTCCGCCTCCTGGGGGCCACAGGCGCAGGGGGCGGGGCACTCAGACGTGGACATGGGCTCCCGCACGCGGTCAGAAAAGGGCAACCATGCTGCATACCTCCTCCTCCTCGCCGCCCTCCGGCGCTGGCCCATTGGGCGTCTCCTGGAACAGGATCTTCTTCATCTTCCGGTACTGCAGGTTGTCCAGCTCACGTACGGCGTCCTTTGTGCGCGCGATCAAGTCCAGTACGACTGAGAGGGGGCGCTCTCTGCACAGGAATCGATGCTGGAAGTTTAAACAAAGAAATTAAAATTTCCATTCTCTACGGGACACAGACACGAATAGACGGAGAACGACAGAGACAGACAGGTAGAGGGAGAGAGACAGACTGACAGTGAGGGAAACAGACAGAGAGAGACGCACCTTGAGCAGAACATCAGAGGTAGGTCTGTCTTGGGGAATCTTCTGCAGACAGGAGTCCACAAAGTTTCTGAAGTAGTCAGACCTGAGCAGCAGAGGAAGATGTACAGTGGAGACACGGGCAGCCGAGAATCGGGACGCCACCTGATGGGAAGCGACATGCTCACCAGTGGTTGGACTGCAGCACGGGGCTTTCGTTCTGTGCAATGTGGTACAAGGCACTCATGGCATTCATGTTGAACAGGGGGGGCTTCCTCTCCGCTGGCAAAAGAGCATGTAGTCAGACAGGGAGAGAGAGAGGGAGCATGTGCCACAGCAGGGTAACAGTAAGAGAGACAGAGACAGAGAGACAGGGAGACAGGGACAGGGAGACAGGGACAGAGAGACAGGGACAGAGAGACAGCGACAGAGAGACAGCGACAGAGAGACAGCGACAGAGAGACAGCGACAGAGAGACAGGGAGACAGGGACAGAGAGACAGGGACAGAGACAGGGACAGAGAGACAGGGACAGAGAGACAGGGAGACAGGGACAGAGAGACAGGGACAGAGACAGGGACAGAGAGACAGCGACAGAGAGACAGGGACAATGCCACACGCCCTCTTACCCAGCTCAATGCAGGTGATTCCCAGCGACCAGACATCCACCTTTCCATCGTACTGCCCTTCATCCATGGCCAGGATCACCTCCGGAGCCATCCTGGGTCAGGGGGAGAAGTCAGAATGCGCATACAGACGCAAACGCACGCAAACAGACACACAGACAGACACTCTGCCCCCTGAAGAATTAGTAAGGTATCAATCCTTAAATTAATTGCTTGCTCAAGGCCACCAAGCTGCCCAGGTGCTGAAGGCATAAATAAGCCTGATTTTGTTCAAAACACATCATATGGCACAACACAGCTCGGACAAAATGTCACTCTAACTGCCAGAGGCCACGCCCACCGGCCAGGATGGGGATACTCACCAGTAGGGGGTGCCCACAAATGAGTTGGCAGGTGCAACGATGGAGGCGGAGCCAAAATCCCCTAGCTTCACCTGACCAGGTTCTGTCAGTAAGATATTGCCTGCTTTCACATCCCTGGGGGGTGGGGGTGGGTGGTTAGGCTTAGGGTTACTTCATCAAAGTTTGACATTCAACTGCAGGGTGCCCATCAAAGATGGCTCACCTGTGAATCATGTTGTGCGAGTGCAGATATGCCAGGCCCTGCAGTGCACCATGGGTAATAGCAGCTATTTCCACTTCCTGTAGAGGCTTCTTGTGAACTGTGTGAATTTTGAAAAACACGTGTCCAGCATTGGCCAAAGGGAAAGGCGGCAAACAGCCAAGAGAAGCAGCTCAGAAAGCACCTCACCTTCGAGGAGGTCAGACGCAGAGCCCAGGCAGTACTCCATCACCAGCTGGTGCGGGGAGAGAGCAAGTTAGACCACACACACGCACACATGCGCACGGCAGGAGGTGCGGGACTCACCCAGGCTGTGTGCTCCCTCAGGTAGCACCCCCTGTACTCTATGGTATTGGGATGACGCAGCTTCTGTAGGAACTTCACCTCTTTGATGATGTCCTGCCATTTCTATGGAGACAGAAAGGGTTCAAAAAGTGCCAACAGCCGCACGGAGACTCCCAGCCTGCTGGGGGGCGCGTGCTCACCTCGTTGGACTGCTTTCCGCTATATGACATCTTCTTGATGGCAACCACCTCATTGTTCCGGATGTCTCGGGCCTGCGAGAAAGCAAGAAGCGGCAGCCACATTCACGGATCAGCAGGCTGACTTTTCTACATGCAGGGTCACATAAAGAGCAGGAGCCCCCTCCCCGCAGACCCCCAGAGGCCTTACAAAGTAGACGGCCCCAAAGCTGCCGTGCCCAATCTCCCGCAGGTCAACGAAGAGCTTCTCTGGGTCATCCCTGGAGAAAAGCTCAGCCACCTCTGGGTCCTTCAGGCTCCCGGTGCGGGCGCTGGATGGCATGGCTGGCTCCTGTAGGAATGGAGTAAACTGTCACCCTCAGAGTGCCAACACTGCCGAGAATCTCATCCCTGCCAGATTGAGCTGAGGTGTCACTGATTCCCCAGTGCGCCACCCAGTGGAGAAACCCATGCAGAGGTACATTCAGTCAAGGCATGTATACACCAAGTAGGGAGATACATGCGTCTGCAGGAACTTTTACATACAATAAAAAAAAAAGCTCACTAAGGTCATTACTGCACTTCATAAAAATTCCCCGCTGACCAGTACAGTGGCTTCCTGCTGAGCAGTACAGGCCGGTATTACATAAAATGTGAGATGGCCATCTCAGGAAACAGTGAGAAGTGCTTAAAAGCTGGAGCATTTACCAACGCAGAAACACATGCCTGCAGTGAGAGCCAGAGACATAACAGACACCTGAATAGTCAGAGAGGCGTCCCAATAACCGCAGAATTCAACACTAATAACTGACAGTGAATGCCCTTCGCAGAATCTGAGAAGGACGTAACTGGAACAACATAATAAAAGATAAAGCATTTAATATTACACAACACATGCAGAAAAACTCATGAAAAGTCATGCTGCTGTCTCGCACACATTTATAGACCTGGGCCACCTGCAGCTTTAAGCAAAGAAACATCAAACAGTAACATACGTAACATTCCTGTCATTCCATCTGCATGGGAAACTTGACAATCCTGATAACTGCAGCTAAACTGCATGTTCTAAACATTCCCAAGCTGTGATATTTAAAGTAAAAGACCCCCCACCCTTTCCCATGAGCCCTGGGTGCTGGGTCCCCCCACCCCCACTGAATCCAGCTCCTCTGCAGTCAGTTATGAATTCAAAATGAGCCCAGGATGCAGTGAAAACAAAGAACATGATTAGAAGTTGTGGTTGCCGCAGTAACCTTTACAAAATGACAATCTAAAAATGTTAACATCGGACCACTGAAGCATCACTGAAAACTCCAACTAAAACAAACTTAAAATGTCCTAAAGCATTTCCATTGAGAAGAAAAACTTGAATGAAAATAAATTCAGCTAAAAGCTTTTTTCCAAGTTCAGCACTGACAGTCTTCGTTAATTTAAGTCAAGTAAATAAAATTTTGCATTTCATAAAAATTCAGTGTTTCTCTTTTACTCCTTTGATGAGGAAAAAGACTCTCCTGTCCCCATGGTGCAGACATCGAGATGGTTCCGACCTACATCTGCCTAGGGGGACTCCTGGACAACAACTGGTGTGAGACACTCTGGAGAAGAAAGAACAGAGCTACAGTAGGAGGCTCAGGTCCTTTAGTGCACTTGGCAGGAGCAGACTGCCATCAGCATGAAGCTCGGAGACACCAGCAGACTGAAGAAACTCCTCGGGAAGATCAGCTCAGTGCTGGAAATCATCTCTGACCCACCGGAGGAGGTGGCAGAGGGAAGAATTCTGGCCAAGCTCTCGGCCATGGTGAGTGACACCTCACTTGCGCTCCATGAAATAGATCTGGCACAGAGGAGTGTCTGCAGAGGAGGACTCCTTGTTTCGAGGTGTGTGAAGGAACATTAGATTAAGGGTCCTAATATCAGGGCTGCCCAAGGCTGTGCCTGCCGGACATTAGAGTTCATCTATCGCTGCAGTATTTCTTACAGTTTTAACTTTAAGCACGTTATACATTTATATACATCAGATTTATTTCACCTGCACATTTTGCTCACTCACACTCACACAAATACTTTGTATTTGTTGCCATGTCTACACCTATTCACACTGGTTGATTTTTTTTTTTTTTTTTTTGATTTTATAAAAGTTTAGTGTTTATTCTGCTCCCTTTGCTGTGTCTCTTTGCTTACCCTGCCAGAATCCGGGCTATTGTGATGTCTTTTAATAAAAAGCTCATTTCAGGATCTCCGCTAAATATCAATCAGAAACAGGCGAGATGGCGCCATCCACAGCCTCGTCTGTGACCCCGGTGATGAGCACCATCACCAAAGGGTCCCTTCACGGGAGCGAAACAAAGACAGCAGATCGCGCCCTCGGGCCAAGAGGGGGCGCCGACGGGACCCCCACGGCAGAGGATAAGCAATACCAGCAATGGTGCAAACAGGCTGACGGTGCGCTGTGACAAGCGTGAGATCAAGGGAAATCGGGACACGTTCCCACCAAACTTCAAGAGCTACAAGGAAAGCATCAACGCAGTGAACAGCAACTTAAAATGCTGCCCCATAATGTGTCAGCGATGGAAGCAAACCTGAATTTCACCAAAGATTAAAATCTGAGTATAAACATCCCTGCTACAGTGATACCAAAATGATAAAATACAGCAGATCAGACATACAAGCGTTAGACAGAAGAAAGGAGCGATCCTGTCTGACAGGGCGGACAGAGGTCTGACCTGACACATCACCGCCCTGACAGCGAGAATAAAGGGAAGACCGGGTGGATGAGACAGGTTATACTAGACCGTGGAACCGATACGGACGCGGCTATGATTTACCAACCGTGCGGGTCCCTCCCTTACGGAAGGCATCTAGCTTAACCAGCTATCCAGCGCACAGTTAACCAGGTTATATATAACCCGGCCGGGCCGGGCCGCGCTGTTTGTTCAAAAGAGCGCCGGGCTCCGCTAACCTGCCGGCAGATGAGGCACAGAGCGGAACTCGCCGGAGGGCGCGCAGACCGGCGGATCATTTCGCCGCTTAACAGCTGCTTCGCAGGCCGCGAAGGCCGGCCAAACGGGCGACCGGGGCGCGCGCCGCTTTTCCCCGCGAGGAGCAATGAGGAAACTCACCGTGGCTGGCAGCTCTCCCACACCCCGACGACACGTCCCGTCCGCCTGGCTTTACGTTGCCGCCACTCGTTGCTTGCACACGGCGTTTCTCAGTGTGGCCTCGCCATGTCAGCTGCCGCTCCGCTACTCGCTTTCCTGTTCCCGAATTGATTCTCTCGGTCCGGCAGCTCCAATCGCTACCCGCGGCTAGCTGGCTAACTATTACTTTTCTGTTCTAAAGCAGGGCGCGGCTGGTGTTCCTCCTTACCCGCTCGCTTTTTTCATACTTTAATAATCACACCAGCATTTCGACACATTATTACTACTATTTTGGCAGCTGAATTTCCACTATTTCCTTGTGTGCCGTTCTGTCTCACCCGTTTTTTTGTTCAGAAATGTAAAATGGCTACATGGGGCGGGAGCCGGCCGGAAACCGGAAGTGAAGCCCATGGCTATAAAAGATGTGTTTCCTGTAAGGTGAAAAACCCAAGATTTCGCCATCTTGATAAGGTCTAGAATGAAAAATGTTTGACTGGGGAATTATTCTGCTGCCATGGAAAATTTGCTTAAGGTGAAATATTTAAAAATATTAATTAGCCGAATGGCTTTCTGATAATGATACGTTATTGATATCCGTGGGGGAAAGACTATCATTGTACATTACCGGACGTTATCGGTTACTCCTAAATGTGTTAAAACATATATAGCCTATGTCATTATAAGTAATTAGATGCATTTCATACGTTTATCGTTGAATATTTAAAGAGATGCATATTATTATTTATACATTTATTCTCGTATATGGTGATATTGTATTACCACTAGGGGGCGATGCAAAGGAAGAATCTGCAACATCTTCATTCTTTTTAAAATACACATAGAAATACAGATTACACTGTTTGTTTTTCTTCATAAGTTTTAGTGTGCCAGGTATATTTTGTGATGCTGAGCACAGAAATAACTTCAAAAATTTCACATCACATACGTTTTTTGAGAAACGACCATTGTTATAGTTATTATAAAACGTTAAAAACATGGGTATTTCGCATAACATGCAAAATGCACATGTAAGTAAACATAATCAGCTATTTGTCTATTAAAGTATCTCCCATTTCTTTCATTAGACAGATACTGGCCTCACATTGTGCATTAAGAAACTGTATTTAATCTCATATCAGTTTTTTTGTGGACAGTGTTCCAGCTTTTATTATTCTGACCACTACTTTTCTACTTTGGGTTATCAGTGCCTGTATCGATTTATGCATCCCTTGTCCAACTAATTAAGCGGCACAGGGATAGCATGTGTAGGATTCTGAGCCATTACAGGGTACATGCTATATACACTAAAAGCAAGCAAGTCCACCAATTAGCCTGACTGTGAGAGGAAACCCACATAGCATAGGGAAACCATGCAAACTGCGCACACGGAGCAGGGGCAGGAGCTGAACGGGGTCGTGGGGGGGGACAGCTGGTGGCACCCGCAGCCCGTGGAGTAATAAGCGGCTGGTGCTGGTGACCCTCATCTCAACCAGGGAGGCATGTGTTCAAGTAAATGTGCAGTAACCAAGACACGATTGACTGCAAAGACACGATTCCCATAATGCCTTGCAGATAAGAACATGAGATGTCAAGTCAAATCACTTTTATTCTAACTTTGCTAGAACGAGTGAATTAGTGAGCAAATCTTGAGTCTAGAGATCCCATTAGCAGTGAAATACACCAGATGGGGTGAAGTTTGAGTATGAGCATATCAGAGCCACCTCTTCCAGCTCCACACATACAAGGTGCTTCCAGGCCAGCAGAGAGCTATAATCTCTCCAACGTGTCCTGGATCTGCCCCGGGGCCTCCTCCCGGTTGGACATGCCCGAAACACCTCCCTAGAGAGACATCCTGGAGGCAACCTAGATAGATACCCGAACCATGTCAACAGGTTCCTTTCAATGCAGAGGAGCAGCAGCTGTACTTTAAGACCCCCCCCAACCAATGTCCGAGCTCCTCACCCTATCTCAAGGGCTGAGCCCAAACACCCTGTCACTACCCAAAGCTTGTGACCATAGGTGAGGGTAGGAATATAGATTGACTGGTAAAACGATAGCTTTGCCTTTTGGCTCAGCTCTCTCTTTACCACAACAGAATGGTAGAGCATTCTCATTAAGGTCGACACTGCACCAATCCATCTATCAATCTCCCGCTCCCTTCTTCCCTCACCCGTTTCCGTTTCACAACCTTGGTCTCAGACTTAGAGGTGCTGATCCTCATCACGGCCACTTCACACTCAACTGCAAACTACCCCAGTGCATGTTGCAGGTCACCGCCTGATTAAGCTAACAGGACCATATCATTTGCAAAAAGCAAAGACGAGATCCTGAGGTCACCCACCAGGAACAAGTCTGACTTACTACTGGGAATGTAAACCAAACTCTCGCTCCATTTACACAGGGACCTGATGGCCTGCAACAGCAGACCCCATACCCTTTACTCCTGAAGCACACCCCACAGGACCCCCGAGAAGCTGGTCCAGCATTCTACAACCAGGACGGAATCTGCATTGTTCCTTCTGGATCCGAGGCTCAACCAACAGGCGGACCCTCCTCTCCAGTACCCCAGCATAGACCTTCCCAGGGAGGCATGCAGAGGAGTGTGATCCCCCTGAAGTTAGAGCACATCCTCAGGTCCACCACCACTGCTTGCCAATCCAAACTTACTGTCCCCAACCTCCATGCTATGTTGAAGAGGTGTGTCAGCCAAGACAGTCCAACAACATCTAGACAGCCCTACTGTAAGTTGCTTTCAGTAAAAACGTCAGATAAATTAAATGAATTTTCTGGAAACAAACTGAGAGGTCATTCCCATAATCCTGTGGCCCACAAGGACAGCTGCTTAGGGCTGTGTGGATGATGGCCTCCTCACCTTCAGGCTTCTGCTAAAATCAAGAATAAGGTGTTAACTGCCTAATTGTGGTGTATTATGGGAGTCTCACCACTGGGAGGCAGTGTAAACGCAAAGGCAGATGCTTCTGCCCATGCTTTATTTCAGTGTCTGCATAAAAAAACAATACATACCGTGAATATCATAAAATTATTGCAATAAAAAGGTTCAATCAATGTTGTTGCAGTAAATTAAAAAGATGTTATGTAACACCATGTATTTTACCATTTAGCACTGTATTAAAAAAACACATACAATGACTATACCTCATCACAAACACACACATACACGCACACAAATTTTATATATACATATATTTTTTCCTCAGACAGTTTTTACCTACAGAACCCCTACCTCCATTAAAATGGCTTACTCTAAACTCCCTCCTCAGGGTGCCTTTCCCAAAAGCAGGAAAACGTGCCCCTGGCTGGTAGACATTCACTTCGAGACCTGCGAGCAAAGACACAACAAACGAAGAAAGTGGCAAGCGGAAAAGCTTTGTAACCCAGATAGCATTGTGTTATTGTTTCAACGTTGAAGTATTGTCATGTCCTGCTTATCCGATCCTCCTGTGTGCCACGCCCCCTCGTTAACCTCGTGTGGAATCAAACTTGTTATGTCCACTGTTTCCTGTTTTTCCATCGAGTCCTGTGTATTTTAGTCCATGTTAGAGTCTGTTTCTCTAGGTCTGTCATTGAAGTCCAGTAGTCTGATGGTGTGGTGTTGCGCGTTCCTTGGTTTGTTACATGTCCCTGCGCCGTCTCCCGATAAAATCCGTGTTACCCGATCCTTTGTCTTCCTCTCCTGCTTCCCAGTTCCGTGCACCGCGATCGTTCATGACAGACCTCCCACAGAAGAAGCCTAAAGCCGGTGAGGAAAAGGCTTCCGCCCTCACTGATGAAGAGTACCTCGAGCTCACCGATGAGATGCTCTACTGGCTGCGGCAGCCCGAGGTCTGGGAGGATTCAGCTGCCCATGCCCTCGTTTACCGGAGCAGGGACCTCCTGAAGGAAATGTCCCTGCCCGGCAACGCGCACCAGGCTCAAGAAGTGCGCAACAACCTCCGGCGGCTCAGAGAGAAGACAGCAGAAGCAATGATGCGGGAGCCGGTATGGAATAGTTGATTTCGTGCATCATGGGTGTATCTTGGGCAATTGTCGCCTGGTGGTGTCCATCTCCTCTCCAAGCTTTGACCACAGCCGATCTCCTCCACTAGGTGACTCGCCCTGGTCGTGAACATGTAGACGTTAAGTTCGACCAGGAACTCTTCCGCCCTTGCCGGTCACCTACCTCAGAAAGGTGCTTCGCCCATTCAGGTGCCTTGTTAACACCCTAGCCTTTGGTTTGTCAAAACCTATCCTGCAAGGCAGCAGGAGACTCGTGGAGGGTGGGGTTGCCTATGTCCCGTGCAGTTGTACATGACTGTATACAACTGCCCACTGCCCATTTGCCATGTCAGTTTGTGAAAATTCTAGATATTCCATGGTCAATTGTAAGTGGTATTACTGCAAAGTGGAAATGTTTAAGAACAACAGGAACTCAGCCTCAACTCAGTAACTGCAGAATTACAGACTTCCTCTGGCAATAACCCCAGCACAAAATCTGTGCCAGGAGGTTTATGGAATGGGCTTCCTTGGCTACAGTAAGCATGCAAGCACAAGCATTATGGAATATTATTTAGCACTTCATAATGCATAGAGAATGTAATCATTAGGATTCTATAAGAAGCTGATGTAAACTGTACAGAGTGTGACCTTGTAACCTTGAGTGAAGTGTGTTCTATCTGTGGTGAAATAGATGGCGACAACTCATGGGTATGGCAGAATTAATATATTCACTTTACATTTTACTCAGTAATACCTACTGGACACAAAGACGGATAGCTACATTACTAACAGCTTTTCTTTTAGCTTATCTAAGAATAGAACATTTTCCTTCACACTTAAAATGTTCAGTTTTAATTTATTTATATGTGCTATGGAACTACTGCTAATTAGGTACTTACATGAAAGACATTAGTATAACCATAACAATGGTTACTGTCAAATAAGTATTTTCAGCATAGTTCTGCTTCTATTAGGATGTCACTGAGGTTGAGCCAAAAAAGTTCAAATTATATGAGCTAGGATGTTTTTATTATTATTTTTACTATGTCAATAATTTCTACTTTCACCCAGATTCCCTGTATTGGATGTGACAGGTGGTTCCATCTGTCTTGTGCCGACAGACCTGGACTTTTTTTGTGTGTGGTGTTAATAAAAAGGCCAGAACAATTCAGGGTACTATTTTGAAAATTTATTTATTTTAATTAAAGACCTGAATGTTGCATTGTGAGACCTGAATGTTGCTTTGCGTTGTGGTTTTTATTTATTTTAATTCAGCCGGCCATTACTTGTGTGTGTGGGTGTTATGTACAATAAAAGTACTGCAAAACTGAAGATATATTTATTTTTATTTATTTTAATTCAACGGAGCTGGATTAGTGTGTTTGTGTTGTATGGAAATATAGGTCTACACATTCAAGATTTTTCTTTATTTTCAGTCAACAGACCTGGATTTTTTTTATGCTGTGTGAATAAAAATGTCTGAGACATTCAAGATGTGTTATTAGGATGAAAATGATTCTTAGGTTCAAATTTCAAAGTTTTAAAAAATATGTTCAAGAATAAATTATTGTACATGGTAAAACAGTGTGCTTAATGTTGTGCCTGTGAATTACTGTTTATATGTTATAGCTGGGGAAGCTATTTTGCCCATGTCTTTTTTCCACATATAAATCTGGTATAATACACAAGGACATATATGAGCAGGAAAGAAATAGAATCGTGGTTACCTGACGTTTAAAACGTGTATTATGAACGGAATATTTATGTATATAAAAAGGCTTCAAATCCGGATTGAAATTCTCGAAACACTGCCATCTGGCGTGATGATTTCAAATTAGCTCGTGAACGTGCATTTTAAGGGGAAACATGGGGAAACTGAATTGCCCGGAACACCTGTTAAGCCACGCGGGCCTCTTTCTACTGCTTTATGCAGGTGTAATGCCGAAAAATTAACCTCACCTTGATATGAAGGCAGACACCCCTAGTGTGGACCGTACCATTTTAACCACCTCGGCGCTAGAAGCAGCCAGTCGGTTGCATCATTCATTCTCATTGAGTGACATGCTCGTTGTGTTCGTCTGTCATGGTACTGTTTGTCGTGCATTGTTAAATGTCAGGGGCGTCACTAGGTTTTAAGGACGGGGGCGGGAGGGGGGGGGGCTTAGCCCCCAAGAAATACACACGATATGAACAAACGTAGCGCATGAGTACAACATTTCACAAACAGAAAACAAAGACTGAGAAATTGCTTTTCAACTTTTTTGGACAGATTAAACATCTTAGGCCACCAATAGATTTATTGTTTTATAATTGTTTATAATTTTTATGGCTGCAATCACCAGTTACTTGGTGGGTGGAAGCATCAAAGAATGCCGTCTGTTTTTAAGAGTGGCAAATCGGTCAATCACTCTGTTGTGACTCAGATGCTGAAGCGTGTCTCGCAGAGTTATTTAAACGGTCCGGCGAAATTTATGTTAGGTCCCGCCGACCCCAGGGGGTTAATTACATGGGACTCTCTGCTGTTAGCTGCAGCCAACTAATTGTTATTGCCAGCAGTGATGAAGACTTACTTTCTTGAAAAACTTGCGTATAGGCATGTTGTCTATGTGTGCAGCATGTACACTAGTGTGTCCGCAGGTGTAGATGCAGCGGAGTGTAAAGTAGCAGTGAAAACGTGGACTGGATTTTCCATAATGACAACTGAACAACTGGAACGGATTGGATAACGAAGCACTGAGGCTACCTTAACACTGTAAAGTGAAAGGAACCAACAGATTAATGATCATATTCAAGTGAATAGTGACAGGTTTATATTATTATTTATTTAAACTCATATTCCTGCGTCGTTATATTGCATTTGTCTGCAATTTTTGTTAAAAAAAAAAAAAAAGGATAAGTAAAAAAGAAAAACTTGAAAAAAACACCAAATTATTTAGGGGGGCTTAAGAATATTTTAGGGAGGCTTCAGCCACCCTAAAATAGGTCTAACGACGCCACTGGGTGAATGTGAGGCATGAATTGTAAAGCGCTTTGAGTACTCGTAGGAGTAGAAAAGCGCTATATAAATGCAGTCCATTTACCATTTAATTAACCTGTGCAAGTTTCACGGGTGTAGCTACAATACAGGCAGATTTAACAGGGGATGCCGTTTCTGGCAGCTGGTTGCCGAAAAAGGCATCCCCTTTAATTTTGGATTTCTGTAGCTTCCACCATCAAGTACATGAAAAATATATCCCCACGCCCCCTTCTTCATTACATTCATTTGCACTGACCCCAGCAGCAAACACGTTTTTAATACAGTTTGTAGACAGTAAGTGTCATCTGAGCTACATGGTGCAACACTATTTTAGCCATACATTCTAACGAGACCACAGACGTCTTTAAAAGACTGAACAATATTTTTTTTTCTTCGTGAAAAGAACAGTTACTGTGCATCTGATACACACTTATAATGTAACAGGCGTTATGTTGCCAAGTTCATGTCTGTTTTGAAGTTTTGAATCAATATTAACATGCGTGAGATAGCCGAAGTATTAAGTAGCAGTTTTCAGATCCACATATATATTTGTTTATATGTTGTATATCTGTATTTCAACAAAATATATAGTGTCGTATGATATGTTGCATACGTTTTATGAGTTTACATAAACAGAAACGATCGTTTTCACGCACTACAAAAAAGAGCTTTCCTTTCGCTGTTTTCAGTGGTGCGTGCTCCAAAGACATCATTCTACGGCAGGGTTATTCAACTCACGGTCCTCGAGGTCCGAGCACTGCTGGTTTTCCAGCCTTCCTTTACCTGTCAGTCAGGCGTGAAGCCTCTGACCAATCAGAATCAGTAATTATTAAACAACTACCTGGGAGAACTGAAAACACGGACTGGATTTGGAATCGAGGTCCAGAATTGAAGAACCCTGTTCTACGGATGCTTTTTTCGGCATAACACCTGTTAGCGTGAGTGAAACACTGCCGCTAGGTGTGGGGAGTGTGGATCTGAATATCTGTCGAAGAGCCAACCTAGAACCGATTTCACCTCGGTACTCAACCGATCCTCTGTATTTACCTCTGTGGATCTCTATAGGGGAAGGTCATAGTTGCTATTTTACGTTTAATTGTTGTGTTTGCCCGGAAACTTATGATGTTTTTATGGGAGAAAATGAATATGAGTAAAAATGGAAGGATGAATGTGACTTTTTACATATGGTAAATGTAACAGCATCAGTTTACTAATAAAAAAATAACTGTAGCTATGCAGACCGACGTGACGTCGCACCACTAACCCCAATATATCCTTCGCGACCCCCAAACGTTAGTATGAAACGTACGTCCCTGCATGCATTTGGCATTTCAAGAAGATGTAAATCAAACGATTAAACCAATTCTTTTCCAATAGTCTACACTGAGGGCAAAATCTTAAATATCTGCATGAGCAGTGAATAATCCCTGGTATTAAAGTCACCGTAGTTCAGGCATTTAAAATATTACATCTTTAATTAATGGCAACAAGACTTACCGTAAAAACCAACGAAGTCTTTGGTTTTCTCGGGGTCAGTGTCCATAATTGAAAACAAGTAAACTCAAAACAACCAGGCATTAAATACCGGCGATGTTTTACTTGCAAAAATGTGGATAACAATGTTTAGAAAACAAAAATTCACTGTACAGAGCAAAACGAAGACAGCAACGCTATACAATACCTGAGGAGCCCAAAACTTACGTATGGTATTTCACCTAATTTTGTAAAAGTACGAGAGACTTTACAGTACCGACTTACAGATGTTTAGCACTTCCCCATGTTTAGCACACGTTTATTACAAAATATTTGCTGAACACCAATTGCTCGCGATTTACTCGTTACACCTGCTGGAAACACGTTTGTGAGAGTGCGCAGGCTACATTTATTCATATAAAGATAAATGATCAGTTACCCCTGTCTTTCCGCACACGTATCATTTTAATCAGGTTCCCCCAACCAAAGTTCTCTCCCGTTCAAGTTAATATGTGTATTAATACCCAAACAAGACCAGCTGGATTAGCCGCCTACCCCCATCCCCTTATTTCAGTATTGAGCCGATCAAATAATGATCCGAGAAATGAACCTGACCTTGGGTGAGGCCCCCGGGAAAGGCGTGGACCGCAGACTAACGGCGTGGCAAAATGGGGCTGGTTTCTCTCACAGTACTTAGATATATAGGCCTAGCTGCAAGCTCTCTTTTACCGAGAAGCTGACGCTCTTCTGTGTCAAACTACGCACATATATTTGATTTTTAGATAGGATACTATAGCTTACTTAAAATAAACTAGTAAATATATAAATAAAAAAAACGAGCTGATAAAAATCAGCAGACAAGGAGAAAGTATTTTAAAATTTTGATTGAAGATACCGGGAAGCGGAATAAAATGACTGTGTGGAAGAGCGCCTACGCCGCAGCGGCGGTAATTCTCCTGGCTGCAGGTACTCATGAACCGTGCATCCTAACCTTTCACTTACTATATGCCTACAGCGGTACACAGCTAATAGCGTATGAACAGTCATTAAATAGGCCTGTCATACCCAATTGTATTTATATTAATTATCCTCGTCGAGATGTAAACAATTTTTTTTGTCTTTAAAGCGATAGCACCCATTGCACCAAACAAGCAAATTATTAATATTCAGTTTTCTGCCATTCTAGTGTAGAATGAATCTTGACTTTTTCTGGTGTATTAGATGTTCAGACAGACGTGCTTTCCAAATAATATGACACAATGGTTATGATACTTTAAAATAAGAAAAGGCTCGCTGGGATTTAAATGCAGTCAATTAAACATCCGATAAACATCAGTTAGCCGATGAAAAGCGATAAAAGAGTAAAAATGTTAAAACAATTCAAATTTTTAAATAAATATTTAAGTTGAACTGTAGGCTACTTAGAACAAAAAAAACTTCAAATGCAGTAAACGTAACTGCACATATCTATAGACATACAAAGACAAAACTTGAAAAAATTGAAAATTCTGTGTGCGCTATATTCTTGTTAAATATATATCAGCGGTAATCGCGCTTCGTTTTTATTAGTAGGCCTTTTTATTTACATATTCCAGTAAGACCTTGAAATGCATCAACAGATCACCACAGTGGCGTCGTTAGGCCTATTTTAGGGTGGCTGAAGCCTCCCTAAAATATTCTTAAGCCCCCCCTAAATAATTTGGTGTTTTTTCAAGTTTTTTTTTTTTTTTTACTTACCCTATTTTTTATTTATTTTTTTTACAAAAATTGCAGACAAATTCAATATAACGACGCAGGAATATGAGTTTAAATAAATAATAATATAAACCTGTCACTATTCACTTGAATATGATCATAAATAGTGGGCAGTGGTGGCTTGATGGTTAGGGTAACGCACTTGTAATTGAAAGATTGCAGGTTCAAATCCCCCACCAGCAACTCACCACTGAGGTACCCTGAGCAAGGTACCATCCCCAAGCACTGCGCCCCGGGCGCTGAATTAGCTGCCCCCTGCTATGTCACGAAAGTCACATATGGGTCAAATGCAGAGGTCACATTTCATTGTTGTGTACTGTGGTGTGTTGACAATAACCACTGATCACTTAATTCTAAATTCTTAATTCTAAATCTGTAACAGTGTTAAGGTAGCGTCAGTGCTTCGTTATCCAATCCGTTCCAGTTGTTCATAGGGAACGCCCACATTACTGAAAATCCAGTACACGTTTTCACTGCTACTTTACACTCCGCTGCATCTACACCTGCGGACACACTAGTGTACATGCTGCACACATAGACAACATGCCTATACGCAAGTTTTTCAAGAAAGTAAGTCTTCATCACTGCTGGTAATAACAATTAGTTACTGTAGCTCCAGCTAACAGCAGAGTGTCCCATGTAATTAACCCCCTGGGGTCGGCGGGACCGAACAGAAATTTCGCAGGACCGTTTAAATAACTCTGCGAGACACGCTTCAGCATCTGAGTCACAACAGAGTGATTGACCGATTTGCCACTCTTAAAAACAGACGGCATTCTTTGATGCTTCCACCCACCAAGTAACTGGTGATTGCAGCCATAAAAATTATGTACTTTATTTTCAGTTTTTTTCTTGTTGTTAATGCAGCAAACACATTTCCTGTGTTTTCTTGTTGTACTGTATTAAAAAGCATAAATAAAACAACAAATCTATTGGTGGCGTTTGATGTTTAATCTGTCCAAAAAAGTTGAAAAGCAATTTCTCAGTCTTTGTTTTCTGCTTGTGAAATTTTGTGCTCATGCGCTACGTTTGTTCATATCGTGTGCATTTCTTGGGGGCTAAGCCCCCCCTGTCCTTAAAACCTAGTGACGCCCCTGGATCACCCTATAAATGCGGATCTGCGCAGTAGACATTAGGCTATTTAAACCGAACTCAGCGCTTCAGTACTCATAGTAATCACGTGCGTTTAAGTAATCAATGAATTATGATGCATCTTTAATCCCAAGCAGTTACTATTTTTGTTCATGATTTGTACTTCAGTAGCAGAGGTGGAAATTTCAGGTCCAGAAAGTAAAGTAAGATTTTGTTTCAACCAACCATTTGAGCATAAAGAGTCACAGACACAGAGTTCTCAGCTGCTTGGTTGAAGCAAAATCTTGGACTGGATTTTTACTTTCTGGGCCTGAAATTTCCAGCTCTGTTCAGTAGTAAATGCATGAGTTATTACTAAGTATTTGTAAGCCGTACCCCGTCAAGCAGTGTTACCAACATAGCAAATGTTCTTGTCGAAGTCGAGTGTTATGAATCGGAAAGAATTTTATCGCGCTTAATTCCTTCATATTTTAAATAATTTTACATCAGATACCAAATACAAGAGGTTCACATTTACATGAAAGATACGGCAGCGAATTGCTGCCACCAAGATAAAACGAAATGTTTGTCATTATTTCGACATAATTAAGTTAATATGTCGAAATTAACATATAACGAGAAAAACGTTTTACGGCGACTTATAGTGATACTGGCTTATATATAAATTTGCCGAGTACATACTGAAATGCAGTTAACATCTAACCAGGTGTAATTAAAACATACAATAAATTATAATAAATGACAGATATGAAAATAAGCAAGTATAGGCCTACGAGGTGGTCCGTGGCTTAGGTGCGGAGAGGAAGTACAATGAGAATGAGATCGTGCTAGGAAATATGAAAAGATGCATTGATGCAAACAGGAGATTTACAATGTATAACATGAACAGCTCGTGCGAATGAATGAGCAGATAGTGCAAACCAACACAGTGTTCAGACGAGGTACCAAGTTGTGTGGAGGGGGGCGGAGTGGAGAATGGACTTCGAGCACAATGACATCAGTGGGGATAAAGCGATCCCTCAGCATAATTCCTAAATTCTACCGTAGATTTGGATGAAACTTTGGGTACTTGTCGGATATAGAAGAATATTATTCAAGATGGAATGGGAGACACAATATGCTTCATTACAAAGATTTCAACAAATAAATTTACTAACCTAAAACTCGCAGTATCTCGTCCCCAGCACAAAGTAAAACGTGATCAAGTTATGTAAACGAATCAACATAAAACATAGGCTAACATAACATAACTCATTACGTTATAAGGAGAAACGCGTGTTAACTAAATCGTTCAGATTCTTATTTTAACCAGATAAATTAGTATTACATTACCGCAAGATTTTATTGTTTTGATTAGATTATTCCATATGACGTTATAACCGGATACTTTAATATCTCGTTATAACGAGATAATCTCGTATTTTGTTATATCGAGGTAAGAATTCGTGTCTCGTTATAATGAGCGGGACGAAGAACTCGAGGGCAGGCGTTTGGCGAATGAAACGGGGTTTTATGTTGAATAGAATAGAATACATTTTATTGTCATTGCACGAATGCACAACGAAATTAGGTGTGTCCTCTGAAACAGATTCAACACAACACTAGCATAACTCTGCACATTAAGCTACACACATTCAAAATAAGAACACTAGCAATACGGGCCAATAAACTTTGAGTGTTTCTTTGGGCATGCCTATACAAGGTGGGAGTATATAAATAGTTTCAGAATGGTGCTATTTACAATAATGAGTCCCCAGGATATTGCATTTTTGTTCCATTGATGCCCTGGGAGGCGGGGGAGGTTCTTTGATTGTGCTCGGGTAGAAGCTTTTTAGCAGTGCGCATCTCAATAGATCCGTAAGGCCTTCCAGAGGGCAGCAGAATGATACATTAATGTAAACAAACAGGAAATGGTGATTATCAAATCCGCGAGGGGCTAAATGACAGTGCTAGAATGGGCACGGACTAGCAAGGATGGAGGACGAGACAAACAGCATCAGATATGGCCTATCAGGTCCATGTGAGGGAGGAGACAGGAGGGTCAGGCAGACATGGCGGACAGGACATGACAACAGGGGTTAAGCATATGTGTAAAGGTTAATGTGTAAAGGTTAATGTGTAAGAATCACTGATTTCAGAAAATTGAACCCATTGAACTGCAAAACTGTTTATCATAGCAACCTTACGTCTGTGCTTCCCAAATTTTACAACTTTGTTGATTTTGCAACCAGCGGAAATAATGCATGGAAGTATGCTTACTGTAACGTAGCAAACGCTTACATAGCGTCGCTCTCCGCCCATCTCGACCAGTTGGATCACATTGCACTGTTCCTGACTCCTGCATACAAACCCTGCATTGCCAGGACAAAGCCCACAGTACAGACCATAAATGTCTGGTCTGAGACAGTCATAGCCGAACTACAAGAGTGGTTTAACAGCAGAAACTGGGACCTGTTTATGGAAGAAGCCACTCTGGACAGCCACATAGACTTAAATGCCTATGCCTTCTCTGTGTTAGCCTACATCATCTTCTGTATGGAGAATGTTATCACTACTAGGACCAAGGGGCAAGGGGGGGCAAGGGGTGGCTGTGGCCACCTTAGACAGAAACCTGGTCAGCCTTTTGGCCACCCCCAGAATATCTACATTATTCTGGTATTTTTTCCTTGCCCAGAATTTCATTTCTTTAGAGGCAGAACTTTTCTCTGCAGCTGCAAGACACATGGGAGGCATCTAACCTGGGAAGCATCTAACCTAAATATTCCCTTATTTTCAAGATGCCTTATATTCATATTTAGATGCCTCTGGTCCCACCCTGGCCACCCCACTGATAATTTTCTGGCTTCACCACTGCATCAGAGAGGCAGAGCGCCACTACAAAATGTGAATAGAGCAGCACTTCAACAGGTCAGACTTCCGTTGTATGTGGCAAGGCATAAAGTCCATCACAGACTACAAAGGCAACAGCAGCTGCAGCCTAACAAACGGAGTTCACCCATCTCTCCCTGACAAGCTACCACTGCCCATCATCTTCTCTAACATTGGCACCACACAAGGTGAGAAGGACCCTAAGCCACATCAACCCCAACAAAGCTGCTGGCCCGGAAGGGGTTCCAGGGTGGGTCCTGAAGCACTGCGTGGGACAGTTGGCAGCACCAGTGTTCACCAGCCTGTTCAACATCTGAGAACAGGCCATCGTTCCCATCTGCCTCAAGACTGCTACCATCATCCCTGTTCCAAAACCAGCAGCGGTCAGGTCCCTGAACGACTATCGTCCAGTGGCCCTGATCCCCATGATCATGAAGTGCTTTGAAAGATTGGTCCTAACTCACATAAAAAAAAAACATTCCACCTTCCGGGGACCAACACCAGTTTGTTTACAGGGCAAACAGGTCAGCTGAGGACGCTGCCTCACTGGCCCTTCACACTGGCCTATTGTATCTGGAACAGAAAGACAGTTATGTATAGATGCTGTTCATTGACTACAGCTACGCCTTCAACACCAACACCCCAAACAAGCTGGCTACAAAACTTAGCATCAACCTGAACCTCAACACATACCTGACTAATTGAATTCTGGACGTTTTCACCAGCAAAACACAGACTGTACACATGGGCAAGCACTCCTCCACTGCATTGACACTACACACTGGAGCACCACAGGGCTGTGTGCCAAGTCCTCTGTTATACTCCCTCTTCACACACAACTGCAAACCCATTCATGATTCCAACATCGTAATCAAGTTTGCAGATGACACCACTGTGAGGCCTGATGTCAAACTAGTCAGCCTATAGAGAGGAGGTTGAGAACCTGGAGAGCAGGAGCTGGGACAACAAACTTTCCCTCAACCTGAAGAAAACCAAGGAGCTGATCCTGGACTTCAGGAGATTGACAGATAAGGACCATCAACCTATCAACACCAGCAGCTAGAAGGTGGAGTCTGTCCAGAACTTTAGATTTCTTGGTGTGTAAATCAGCCGTGACCTGTCCTGGTCAACAAATACAAAAGAACTTCAGAGGCTTCACTTACTGAGAAGCATAAAGAAAGCACAACTTCCACAACAGCTGGTGGTCAACTTCTACAAGTGTGCCATAGAGTCCATCATCACATACTGCATTACAGCATGGTACCCAGACAGTACCTCCGAGAACAAGAAGGCCATCCAGAGCATCATCAAAACAGCTCAAAGGATCACTGCCTCGCAACAGTAACTGCTGTAACTGCAAACTGTAACTGCAAAGCCAGGAACATCTGCAGTGATCCAGCCCACCCTGGGCACAAACTTTTCACACTTATGCCGACTGGCAAACATTACAGATCCCTGTACATTCACATAGCTAGACTGCAGAACAGTTTCTACCCCAGGCTGTCACACTGCTAAACATACTGGGCTCATCCCCTCATTCACAACAGCACCACACGAAACTGAACTGAGACTTTCCACACCACAGACATCAGGCACTACACACCCAGAATATGTACTATAACTGTCCTGGCTCCTAGCCATCATTCAACTACCTATGTTGACTGTACGATGAAGCTGCTATCACATTAATCTCATCACCACTATTATGTTCTATGAAATCCATTATACCGTGCAATACTATTGATTATGATCATTATCTTGCAGTACAATAACTCATGTGCAATATTCTTCTTATACTTTTATACTGTGTATTTGTAATTGTACATTGCTATATACTATTTCTTTTTTTCGTTAAATTTTCTTTTAGCTTGTATAGTTGGATTGGCATTCCAGCCACTGGAAAATTACCTCACACATGCACTGTATCAGTGCACGCTCCTTACCTCTCTCTCTCTCTCTCTCTCTCTCTGCCTTGTGTAGTTTTTATTGAGGCTTCTACAGGATGATCAAAACATCTCATTGTACTTGTACAGTGACAATAAAGATATCTTGTATCTTGTATCTTGTACAGGTGGCATGACCTGTCATCAATCTCATTATGTGTGCAGTGCATAGACAGCTTACATACTCACTACACAGCACAAAGGACACATATCATTTCCTGGTTGAACTCATCACCTGAAACTAGGTGACAGGCGACATTGACATACAGATTATTACCGTTTGCAATAGTTTTAAAAACTGCCCTGTCTGTAGAAATATCAAAGTCCGCATTAAAGTTTCATCTATTTCAAATAGCGTTTGATAAAAGTGGACCATGATATCTTTGACTTTCCTAACTCAAAATTTCATTTTATTTCTTTGTCTGTCTGTCTATTTGTGCATTTATTTATTTGTCTGTGTGCCTTTTTATTTGTTTATTTATTTGACTAGGTGTTTAGTTATTTAGCTATTCATTCATAGTTTATTCTATTTTTATCCTTGATATGTCTGAAAACATTTTATTAGTTTCTGTATTATTTACTGTTAATTTGTGCCTGTTCAGCACTTTGGTTAACTTTGGTTCTTTTAAATATGCTATAGAAGTAAACTTTGACCTTTGACCTTGACTTTGCTTATTAGTATAAAAAAGTTTTTCCGTTTGTTTTGCAGAATCGCTCGCACAGAATGGTAAGTTTATTGCGTTTCAGTCTTTCCTTCTTAGTTATCCACTGCTTTGTGTGCCAATGCATTTGCACTTACTTTTATTAATAAATAATGTGTTAAATTAGGGTGACCAGATAATCCATGTCAGGGAGGACACTTTGAGCTACTTCGGGTTTTACAAACTACTTTCAAATTGAAAGGCTCCTGTGCTCGGCTAAATAGTTCAGCTCTTCTTGTGCTTTGACTGGTTTGTTTCCTTGACTGAAAGACTCATCCAGCTGTTTCACATTAGCATTAGTGACACATGCATGATCATAGGAGACTGACCAATCAGCACACAGCAAGAACTCGGTGCTCAAGTGAAATCCAGGTCAGTTTAATTGAAATGGTAATTTACAATTCCTGTCCTAGCTCAGAATGTCCTCCCTGACATGGATTATCTGGTCACCCTATGTTAAATGTCTTTAAATGGTATATTGCAGAGTATTGGCCATAAACTCATAAAGCCTAAACTTATAAAGTACTTCAGCAAAAGTCCTGTACCAATATAGTGCACTGCATCAATACAGTTGCGAATCAATCAGTTCAGTTATATAATCTAAATAAAGTTATTGCTAAGCTACCTGCCTCTTGTATCCCTCCAATACATGGACTCAGTACCTATGTAACACCACTGGACTGTCAAAAAACCTCTAAAATAAGCAAAAATTCGCCAGTTTGTTCATGTTCAGCTCTTTACCTGCTCACCTCTCCCCCCTCCCAGTGTGTGGTCAGGCTCCACTTAACACCAAGATAGTGGGGGGTGAGGACGCACCCCCGGGCAGTTGGCCCTGGCAGGCCAGTCTGAAACAGAATGGCTCTCACATCTGCGGAGGATCCCTCATCAACAGTATATGGGTGGTCACTGCTGCCCACTGCATCGGAAGGTGAGTAAAAAAACATGATGTACATCTGTCTTCTGTAGCTGCTTATCCGGGTCAGTCTCAGAGTGGAGCTGAACACAGGACACAAGCCAGGGTACACATTGGATGGGATGCCCGTCCATTGCAGGAAACTGCATTACTAACTATGGGCAATTCAGAGACACTGATTCATGTAACATAATGTTTTCAGACTCTGTGAGGAATATACAATGCCCTCCACAATTATAGGCACCCCTTGTAAAGATTTGTAAAAAGGGTCAGAAAAAATCCACCTGTTAGTGAAGTACCTTCATCTCACACTGAAAAAAATAACAAAAATCCAACCTTTCATTGAAACAAATTTATTCAAAGAAAAACAAATCCTTCATAAAGAAATACTTATTTTCAACAAAAATTGCACCACAATTATTGGCACCCCAGCATTTAATACTTTGTACAGCCTCCCTTTGCCAGTCTAACAGCACTGAGTCTCGTATAACATTATGCAAGGTTGGAGAATTATGCAAGCATTCCTCTTTACAGAATCTCTCCAGATCACCCAGGGTCCGAGGCCCTCTCCTGTACACTCTCATCTTCAGCTCAGCCCACAGGTTTTCAGTGGAGTTCAGGTTGGGGGACAGAGATGGCCATGGCAGAAGCTTGATTCTGTGGTCAGTTAACCATTTTTGTGTTGATTTGGACATG
Organism: Paramormyrops kingsleyae; assembly: GCF_048594095.1. NCBI lineage: Eukaryota > Metazoa > Chordata > Actinopteri > Osteoglossiformes > Mormyridae > Paramormyrops > Paramormyrops kingsleyae. Next base: position 12,256,187 of record NC_132818.1, on the reverse strand, counting down.
TGCTTAGGATCACTGTCCTGCTGGAAGATCCAATGATGGCCCAGTTTTTGTTTTCTGGCAGAGGCAGCCAAATTTTGACTTAAAATGTCCTGGTATTTCATGGAGTCCATAATGCCATGTAAAGTTTCCAGGGCCTTTGGAGGAAAAACAGCCCCACAACATCACAGAACCTCCACCATATTTTACAGTTGAGATCTTTTGGTTACAGTTGGTTCTTTTCATTATAGCCGTTCTTTTTTTTTTTTTTAACGCCAAACCCACCTTGAATTTTGATTGCCAAAAAGCTCCATTTTTGTTTCTCAGACCATAGAACAGGGTTCCAGTTGTATTAGCGTTTCATGAACTCCAGGCACTTACGTTTGTGGTTAACTGACAGACAAGGCTACTTTCTGGCATACCCTCCAAATAATCTGTTAGCATGAAGGTGGCGTCTGATGTTTTTTCCAGAGACATGGTGACCCCAAGATCCTTGGCGATTATTTTGCCTCTCTTGTGATCCCCTTCACTGTATGGGGGCAAAATAAACTTGGGTCCTCTTCCAGGCAGGTTTGTAACAGTTCCAGTTGACAACAACTTTTTTATTATGGGCAGTACAAATGGGCATTTTCAGGAGAGTAATTATTTTTTTATACCCATGACTTAGGAAGGTCGTCACACTTCTCCCTCATTTGATTTGTGCGTTCTCTTATTTTTCCCTCGTTGATGCATGACTAAGGGAATTTGGCCTCTGTATCTGCTCATGTTTCCACCTCAGTTAATCAGGAAGTCATGGATTACAGCTTGAAGGTTCCTACACACCCCAATCAACTCAAAGATCTACAATTTGCATGGGAAACATGCTTCAGTTACATTGTGTTTAGTATATTTTACAGGGGTGCCAATAATTGTGGCACATGTGTTTTTGTTAAAAAATTATTTCTAGATGAAGGTTTTGTTTCTCTTTGAATACATTTATTTAAATGTAAGGTTGGATTTTTCTCACTTTTTCAGTGTGAGTTGAAGCTACTTCACCAAAAGCTGGATTTTTTCTAACCCTTTTAACAAATCATTACAAGGGGTGCCCATAATTGTGGAGGGCACTGTATGGTCATGAGAAACCCCATTTAATCATATGTAGGATGTGCAAAATACACACACACACACACACACACACACGCACACGCGCACATGCACACACAGAACTGGGGCTGGGATTGGAGTCATCTAGCCCTGGAGGTATGAGGGTAGAAAGTGAATCACTGTGGTGAAAGATGACGATGGTGTATTCATTCCTCAATAATCCTCTTCAGCTTCACATAAAAAGCGTCTTTAAAAATTTTCTGTCCACCGCAGTGAATCTCCTCATGACTGGGAAGTGTTTGTGGGTCTGCAGACCCAGGAGGGAAGTAACCCAAATGGACAGGGCAGCGTCGTGAGCCGCGTCATCGTTCATCCGCTTTACGACAGTCAGACACACGATAATGACATCGCTCTAATGCAGCTCAGTGCCACTGTGACCTTCACCGACTACGTCCAGCCCGTCTGCCTGGCAGCCAGTAACAGCACCATCTACAACGGCACTGAGATCTGGGTCACTGGCTGGGGCGACATCAGCTCTCAAGGTCAGTGTGAAAATACGCCAAACCCCATGCCCAATCCATAGCCCTTCCATTGCTGAAAGTGAATCTTTGTCATTACCTATAAGAAATGCTCTTAATGTTCTCTGCTCAAGCAGGTTTACCTTCAAAACTTCACAATGCAGGTCTGTCAGCTTTTGTAAAACACAGTCAGCCCACTTATCATCATAACTAAATGTTTTTTCACACCAGTCTCCCTTCCATCACCTGGGATTCTACAGGAAGTGCAGATTCCTATAGTCGGAAACAGGATCTGTAGCTGCCTTTACGGCACAGCAAACATCAACATCACGAACAACATGTTATGTGCTGGTCTCCTACAAGGAGGGAAGGACTCATGTCAGGTACAGCAGCTTCACAGTCATTTTCAGGGCATGTAACTGAGAGCTGTCCCTGTGCTTACAGGCTTCAGTGTTGGTATATGAAAGAATTTCATGGTTGGTGATTTTGGTACTTACGATATGAATGTATTTGCAGGGAGACTCTGGGGGTCCACTGGTGACCCAGCTGGGCTCTGCCTGGGTCCTGGCCGGGGTTGTCAGCTTTGGTATCGGATGTGCAGAACCAGACTTCCCTGGAGTTTACACCAGGGTGTCAAATTATCAGAACTGGATCATCTCCACCATCACCCCTAACAACACAGGCTTTGTCACTTTCACCTCCAGTGGCAAAGATGATAGTAACAGCACATGTCCTGAAATTGGTCTTAGCTCCTCCTCCATGACCAGAGCCTCAAACTTCCTCCTACTCTCCCTTCTCCTCTCTTTAGCTCCTTCTCTGTTGCATCCCTGCCTCAAATTGTAAACATTTACCATTTTAGGCATTAGAAAAAACACCAGTGAGCAGCTATGTGCTGGAGGTCAAATGCCAAAGTGATGTAACAAATAAAAGTCTTGTGAAATTCTGGGGCAATTATATCTTAACTTTCAGCCTGTGCGACATTAATACTTAATAATAAAAGCATACCCTTATACTGTTAACTGTAATACTTCCTCCTCTTCATCGCCTAATAAAACCATGACTCATTAAGAGTGTCTTGTACTGAAGATTTTACTGTGTCTGTGATTTCATAATTAACACTCAAAGCATTCACACCATTCATAATGGCCAGATGCATTTCTACAGTGGGGTATCCATGTGTTATTCTGTAGTACTGAGAGGACTGCCATTCTTTAAAATGTTTAACGCAGTTTTGAGTACCATGAGAACTGCTGTCATTATGTTTAAAAGTGTGAATTTATACATTTATACAATTTAACTGTTGGAGAGGAAAAAACTGCTTTGGTGTTTCATGACAGCAATTGTTTTTCAAGACCTCTACAATTGTCTACATACTGTCAATCAACTTCAGATCTATGTTTCAGTGCTCACATAAGAAGTATTACTAGCATTGTATTCTACCATCTATGGAAAATAGTCAATCTTTGGAAAATGCTTTCACTGACTAATACAAGGCTTTATATTTTCCAGACTGGATTTCTGTACCACCCCCTTTCTAGTTATCCATCTAGATCCTTAAATACATTTCAGCTGATACAAAATGCAGTAGCCAGAGTTCTCACAAAAACTATTTTTTTTTATCATATTAGCCCAGTTCTATGCTTCCTTTACTGGCTTCCAGTTGTCCTGGTTTGACACCAAAATACTGCTGTTAACTTATAAAGTACTGAATGGCCTTGAAAATCTTAGAGATCCACTGATCTCTTACAACCCTCCTCGCCTGTTTCGATTGCAAGGAGCAGGCTATCTATTATTACCAAATGTAGAAAGACCTACGGCTGGCTGCAGAGCATTCTCTTACAGAGCTCTACAATTGTATCCTATTTTACAGAAGACTTTCAATCTTTTTTATCTATTACCTCGACCCCTACAGATGACCCATCACTATTATGGGAAACTGCAAAAACCTTCTCGAGAGGTCTCATCATATCTTATATGTCTAGTAGGAGGCGCAGGCAAAATGAAAATGGGGGATCTTAGGAAGCAAACAAACAGGCTGAAAGAGGTTATACGACAAACCCATCTTCAAGGAAACTTAAGGAAATTACTGCAATCCATTCTGCTTTGGACTCCCTCTTAACAAAACATGCAGAGCGGAAAATCAGATGAGCTAAAGAAAACCTTGATGAATACGGCAACAAAGCAGGGAATTGTTTAACTTATTATAAGAAAAAAGAAGCTTCACAAACTATTTCTTTAATTACAGATGCAAAACCCGATTTTATAACAAGACTACCATTAATGACGCCTTTAAGTGCTTCAATAAAAATTTATATAAATCACCATAGATAGATGCATTCGGATTCTCCAGAACTAATGGACACTTTTTTCTCCTCTCTTAATCTCCCAGTCAAGCCAGAGAATCAGAAATCTGCTCTTAATGCCCCCATATCTAGAAAAGAGGTATTTATGGCTATTAAAAGATTGCAATCTGGGAAGGCACCTCTTAGTCCGTTTAGTTTGTGTTTTCCCCATGTGTGCCTCGCCGTGACAAGGTCGTCATTCTTCTAATAACATGCATAGATTACTGAACACAATACAGATTTTTCAACAGCAGTCAATAGAGAGGATGGTTTTGTCATTAGATGCTGAGAAAGCATTTGACCATTTTGAATGGTCATACATTTTCATGCACTATATAAATTTGGTTTAGGTGAAACATTCATCAAATAAATGTAAGATTATAATGACCCTCTGTCATCTGGGTTTACTCTTGGTTTGCGGTTCCCCAATTTCCACATTCAGAGAGGTGTGAGACAAGTTTTCCCTCTCTCACTTTTACTTTTCGCCTTAGCCATAGAGACATTTGCTGAAGTAGTGAAAGCAAACCCTGACATACATGGCTTAACTGTTGCAGATAGACAGCATAAGATTAGCCTCTATGCAGATGATATTCTGATTTTCTTGACTAAGCCTGAACTATCCATCTCTATTCTTACTGCGACCAAGTTTGGTGCCTTCTCGAGTTATTGAATAAAGTTTGGGAATAAAGTCGGAAGTGATGCTTCTGGGCAGTTTGAAACAAGAACCTCAGACCTCTCCTTCCATCCCCTTCAAATAGTCCCCAGATGGCATGGTATATTTGGTAATACTTATAACACCCATTTTTGACCAAATGTATACAACAAATTTCACTCCCCTATTTGAACGTATTTGGCTGGACTTAGTTAGATGGAATGTTCTTCCTATCTCTTGGTTGGGTTGTTTGGCTCTGTTAAAAATGAACATTCTTCATATGTCACTTTATCCAATTCAGATGGTCCCTGTTATATTCTCACACAGAACTATCAAGAACCTACATAGTTTGCTTAGTTAGTTTATATAGGCTAAGAAGAAACCACGTCTTTAAATGGCTACCTTGTGTCTCTCACCATTTGAGGGAGGGTCTCGGCCTCCTTGATATCTGGAAATATCAATTGGCTACTCACCTGCGTGTTATTGACTGGATACATAATGAACTAGCATCCATTTGGCTTCACATACAGTGGCTTGCAAAAGTATTCAACCCCCTTGAAAGTCATGACGATTGTCTAGAGTATAAAATACATGTACACTATGTTCTCAAGCAACATTTAGGTTGAGAATTCTTTTGCTACAGTATATTCTCAAATGTGTATTCTGTTGTGTACTAACATCAAAAAGATAAAAATAAAAAACCTAATATATGTTTTTTACATAAGTATTCAAACCTCTGTGCTTTGGAAGCTCTAGATTTACACAAAAGACATATTAATCACAAATGTGACAGTTATTTGACCATAACTAAACATAATTAGGTACTAATTAGGGGATAGAAGTAATTTGTCAAACTATAGGCCAATCAGTCTAACTTGTATAACTGGTAAAGTTATGGAGGCTATAATCAAAGAGAAAATGGTAGATTACATGGACTCAAATAACATTTTGAGGGATAGCCAGCATGGATTTAGGAGAGGTAGATCCTGTTTAACAAATCTGTTGGAGTTTTTTGAGGAAGCTACTCAGGAAGTTGATGATAAGAAGGCCTATGATGTCATCTACTTAGATTTCCAAAAGGCTTTTGATGTTGTCCCCCACAAGAGACTCTCACTTAAACTCAAAGCGACAGGTATTTTAGGAACTGTAGCGACCTGGATTTTTAACTGGTTAACAGATAGGAAGCAGCGAGTAGTTATAAGAGGCACAATGTCACAGTGGGCCTGCGTTCATAGTGGGGTACCGCAGGGTTCAATTTTAGGACCACTATTGTTCCTAATTTACATAAATGATATAGACACCAATATATACAGTAAACTGGTGAAATTTGCAGATGACAGCAAGGTGGGTGGTGTAGCAGATACTGAACTAGCGGCTCAGCGGCTACAGCGGGATCTTGATTTAATTAGTGACTGGGCCGACACCTGGCAGATGAAATTTAACATAGACAAATGTAAGGAGCAGAAATATAAAGTACAGATATTTTGTGGGACCTACTGAAATAAAGGTAGCTGATTATGAGAAAGACCTTGGCGTGTATGTTGATGCTTCCATGTCTCATTCTCGCCAGTGCGGGGAAGCAATAAAAAAGGCCAATAGGATGTTGGGGTATATCTCCAGGTGTGTGGAGTTTAAGTCAAGGGAGGTAATGCTAAGATTATACAATTCCTTGGTGAGACCTCACCTAGAATATTGCGTGCAGGTTTGGTCAGCATATCTTAAAAAGGACATTGCGGCCTTAGAAAAGGTGCAGCATAGGGCCACAAGAATGATTCCTGGTCTTAGAGGAATGTCATACGAGGAAAGGTTAGTTGAGCTAAATCTGTTCAGCCTCAAGCAAAGGAGACTGAGGGGGGACATGATCCAGGTCTATAAGATTCTAACAGGTTTGGATGCTGTTCAACTGAATAGTTACTTCAGCATTAGTTCAAATATAAGAACTCGTGGCCATAGGTGGAAATTAGCGGGAGAACATTTCAAACTGGATTTAAGGAAGCACTTCTTTACACAGCGTGTAGTCAGAGTATGGAATAGTCTTCCTGATAACGTAGTGCGAGCTGAATCCTTGGGTTCCTTTAAATCAGAGCTAGATAAGATTTTAACAACTCTGAGCTATTAGTTAAGTTCTCCCCAAGCAAGCTCGATGGGCCGAATGGCCTCCTCTCATTTGTATAGTTCTTATGTACTACTTGTGAGTCCAAATGTAAGGTTTCTCTCTGGATATGAGAAGTACCCTTTAGAAGGGCCATTGTCTGTTGGACAACCAGTGCAAAAATGAAGACAAAGGACCATTCTGCAGATGTGAGAAACAAAGTGATTGAGATGCACAAGGCAGGAAATGGCTGCAAAAAATATCAAACAGTTTGAATGTCCCATTAAGCACTGTTGGATTCATCATCAGAAAGTGGAAGGTTCATCAGCATGCAGACCCTCACTAGAACAGGCTCAAAACTAAGCATCAAAGCAAGACGTCACCTGGCGAGAGAAGGCTGCTAAAAATCCAACGGTCACTCTCAGACGTCTGCAGTGCTCTTTGGCTGAAACTGGAGTGAAGTTGCATGGGTTCACAATTTCAAGAGCTCTCCATAAAACAGGCCTCTACGGGAGGGTAGCAAGAAAGAAGCTATTCCTGAAGGTCCACAAGCATGTATGGCATTCCCTACAGAGCATGAGAAAAACCCAGTAAAGACGTTGGAGAAGATTTTATGGTCAGATGAGATCGAAACAGAACTTTTTGGCTATATTACAAAGAGGTACGTGTAGCATAAACTAACTGTCATGACCTGCTCGTTCGCCCCTCCTGTGTGCCACGCCCACCTCATTACCTCGTGTTACTTCCCGATTGTGTGCACCTGTTTCCTGTGAATCCTGGCTTTACTTGTGCATTTAGTCCACGTCTGTGTCAGTATCCCTAGTCATTGTAATGTTCAGAGGTCGGTTTACCTGGTGTGCTTCCTGTCTGTTTAATAAACCCCGTTTGTCAGTATTACCGGCTCGACTCGCCTGCTTCCCCGCTCGCTCGTCTGCACGGATCCTGACACTAACACTGCACATGCATCAAGAAACACCATGTCTATGGTGAAATATGGTGGTGGCAGCATCATGCTACGGGGATGACCTTAAACACAAGGCCAAAGTGACACTAGAAAGCCTCAAAAACAGAAAGGTGAATGTTCTGGAATGTCCTACCAACCTAGAGGATCTCTACAAATTCTGGCAAGAAGAATGGGGAAGAATCACTACTGAACAATGTGCAAAACCTCTACATACATACCTCAAAAGAATTAAGGCTGTCATCGCAGCAAAAGGCAACAAAGATCTGACAAAGTTCTGGAGAGATTTAGCAGTGAAACTACCGAGTAGTGAGTTGTAGTAGTCAAGATGGCTAGAGATGAAGGTGTGAATGGGGGACTCAGCAGCAGTTAGAAAGGCAAGGCCTATGCTGGACAATGTTGTGAAGATGGAAGAAAGCTGTTTTTGCTATGGAACGTATGTATGTGGCAAATGAGAGGGTCGGGTCAAAGGTAAGACAAAGCTTGTGAACCAGATGACAGGGGGAGATGGTAATGTGGTCCAACTCGAGGGTAATTAGCCTAATTTTGTTGAGTGTGGATTTTGTCTCAAAGATAATTAATTCCGCCTTATCATTTTTGGCTCATCCATAGTTTGATTTCGGAAAGACAAAATTCGATGTACTCCAGTGGCAGGTTGTTTATGAAGCTGGTACTGACATAGTATATCTGGGTGTTGTCGGCATAGATATGGAAATTTAGGTTAAAGCGGAGAAAGATCTGGCCTAGAGGGTAAATGATGAAGAGCAGTGGCCCAAGGACAGAGCCCTGGAGGACACCACGTATGATAATGTCTAATTCATGACCTTATAGGGTAATGAAATGTTTTCTGTCAGTGAGATATAAAATAAACGCTGCTCCTAGGTTGTGGAGTCTCTGAATCAAAATAGGGTGTGAGAATAGTGAAGACCACATTTAAATCGGCAGAAGTAGGAGGCTTATGGCACCGATGTCAGTTGCAAAAAGTTGATCATTTAAAACTTTAACTAAAGCACTTTCTGTGCTGTGGAAGTGGCGGAAACTGAACTGAAGTGGTTCAAGAAGGCTATTATTTTGAACATAGGTAAGGAGCTAAAAGGAGACTATACGTTCCAATGTTTTTGAAAAAAAGGAAGATTTGCAACTGGGTGCTAGTTAGCAAGGTTGGTTGGGTAAAGGCCAGGCTATTTAAGGATGGGGCGGCAGCCACTAATTTGAAAGCAGTAGGAACATAGCCATGGGCTAGGGACAGATTGAAGAAGGTGGTGAGGAGGGGACAGAGCACCAGGAGATATTTTGGTAACACTTTGGGGGGACATGAATAACATAGTAGTACATGCTAACTTAATGCATTAATTAACCAGTAACTATGCATTAGTTACATACTGAAACAAAAATACTGAATCAGCATTTCAGTGGTTTGTGTCCAAATAGGCATAGATACCATACATTTTGGAATAAAAAAACTCAAGGGAAACATTACATATTTCCAGGGTAGCAGAAATATTGTGATCAGGGGTTTTGAATAGTCACTTGACAATAGGAAACAGATGATGTGGGTTCCTACTGTTGCAGTTCTTGAGATTGGAGTAGTAGACAGATTTAGCAGTGTATAAGGCATCCTTATAGCAAGTCATGGGTTATTTGTAGGCCTCAACATGGACAGTAATGTGGGTTTTCTTGAGTAGTTGCTCAAGTCTATGGCCTTTCTGTTTCATGGAACAAAGCTTGGAAGTTTACCAAGGGGCAGGGGTAGCAAAGGACACTAGTTTGGTTTTCAATGGGGCAACAGAATCTAATGAGTCTGATAGAACTGTGTTGAGAATGGAGGCAAGTTCATCAGGGGAGGTACATTTCATGGGTAGTGCTGCCGAAATAACTTGGGATAGAATGGATGAGTCAACAGAATTTGTGTTACAAAATGAGATATGCCATTTATCCAGCTGATGACAATATAGTAGTGGAAAAGAAAACCAGAATGGTCATATGGTCAGAGAATGGGAAAACAGAGGAGTTAAGTTTGGAAATAGACAAACCTCAGAGGAGCACACTAAGTCAAGTGTGTGACATTTACAGTGAGTAGGGAAAGACACGTGTTCTGTAATGTGGTAGCAGTCAGGTTGATCAACATGAATATTAACATCACCACAAAATAGCAGATGTGAGGAGAGAAAGAGATGGAGGTGGTAAGGAGTTCAGAGAGAAATGTAGGGCTATGTTTTGTTGGACTATGAATCAGCAATACTGCAACAGAGCAGGGTAATTGAAATGCAAGATATTCTAATGCTGTAACGGTAGTAAAATTGACTTCCGATTCTGAGGTTGTTATTACAAATTAAGACAAGACCACCACCATGTCCAGCAGGATGAGATTTACAGAGGTAGCTGGAATTAAGGGAAGTGGATAAATTCAGCGCATAAAACTTGCCTGGTTGCTGCCAGGTTTTCAGTAAGAAACAACAAGTCAATATTTTTATCTATGATCAGTTCATGGAGTAGAGATGATTTAGTGGTGATGGAGCAAATGTTCAGAAGTGTGCAGTTAGCAAGTTATGCTTTGATCGGAGTCTGGGGTAGACTACAGAGATTATTAAAATTGACAGCATGCTGGGTAAAGGAAGCTGGTGGACGCCAAACAGTCCAGAATGTGCAGATGTTCGTATTGTTGCAGTTAAGAAAAGTTCAATGGCAAGTTGTGCCAGGATGAATATAAACGGCGTCAGCTTGAAATGCCTGCTCGGCATGCAGTGGAGGCAGCATCTCTGAGGAGTCGATAGTTGTTGTTAAAACATTTGAGTTTCTGCGGTGGAAATTGTAAAATCAGGGAGCAGACCGCAAAAAAAGCAATTAGCAGGGGAAGTATGTTTCTGTGGCTTGGAAAATTTGCGACTGCAGTGCACTACTATCAGTGCTGGGCTGCCCCCCAACGCCGGAGCCAACCACCAGAGAAGCTGTAAACGTGCAAGACACAGCACACCGGCTGTGGCAGGAAGTCTCTACAGTTGTACTGTGGTAATGTGATTAAACATGGTGGATGGTTAGAAAACCAGACGGAAGGTCTCATACTACCTCTGTTTTTACCCCAGTGTGTGATAAGCCCAGACTTCTTACCAGGAACAATTGACAGTAGCTTTCGAATTTGGGCAACTGAAGGGTTCTCTACGTGATTTCAGAATCAGAATCAGAATCAGATTGATTGGCCAATTGTGTGTGTATGACACGCACAAGGAATTTGTTTCCGGCAGTTCGTGTCTCTCCGGTACATTACAATACAATAGAACAAAACAGTACAGATTAAATACAGTACAATATGAAGGACATCTTATTTACAGACAGAACAATCTACATAAAATGCAAACAACATACAAGGTGCAAAGTGTCTGGTATGTCTTAGATTAAGTTCAATGGTGTGTTGTAAGTGGAGCAGGGTGTAGCAGTGAGGGAAACAGGTGTCAGATGTTTGTAAGGGTGATGGATTGAGGGAAGAAACTATTCATGTGGCAACTGGTCCTGGTCTGCAGACTTCTGAATCATCTGCCAGAAGGAGGGAGTTCAAAAAGACAGTGTCCAGGGTGTGATGGGTCAGTGACGATTTTCCCGGCCCTTTTCTTGATTCTTGAAGTGTACAAGTCCTAGAGGGAGGGCAAGGGGGCACCAATGATTTGTTCTGCTGTCCTAACTGTCCATCGCTGTCTGTTCCTGTCCTGTTTGTCAATGGATCTGCCTCAGAGTGGATCTGCAGCCAGACCCAGGAGCCAACTTTGGACAGCATCTGATTTATTAGATGGATCCAGAAATATGATATTATACCACAGGATTTTTTCCCTGTTATTTGCAAATATGGGATCTTGCCAGGAGGGACACTACTGTCCTTAATATCCAAAATGTCTTGCATATAGAGAGACAGCTCCTACTGCCTCAATCCGGCAATACCATAAGTTATCTCTATGACTCAAGGGTATAATGCTGCAAGCACTCTTCACTTAAAGGGGACATTGGTAAGGGAACTTGTTGGGATTACAGATGATGAATGGAATGAGGTCTGGAAAAAAGTAAGAACTAGGTGTCTCTAACAGAGTTAAAGTGACTCAACTTAAGATTCTGCACAGAGCTCACATATCCCCCTGCCCATGCCATAAGGTCGACAGTAACTCCCCCCCCCCCCACCAATGTCCTAACTGTGAAATAGACACAGGCAGCTTCACTCATTGTCTGTAGTCTTGCCGTAAAATACAGCAACCTGGCACATTATTGGGCAAGAAATTAACCAAATTTTATCTGTCTCTGTAGAGTGTGATTCTTCATACATGCTGATGATTTTATCGCGGATAAATATAAGGGAAAACTTTACAGTATATTAACATTCTGTGCAAAAAAATGTACTCTTTTGAACTGGATATCAGATAAAGTCCCATCAAAAAAGCTTTTGCTTAAGTCGTATTTCAATATGTGTGTGTTATACTGCAAAGATAAAGTATTTTATAAAACATGGGAACCTTTTATGTACTATTTTGGTTTTGATGCTTCTGGTATTCTTCATTCTTGTGTAATCTGCTTCAGTAGCCATGTCCAGCTTGAGCTATATGCCTGTATTTATGAATTTATGTCATTCTGTTCTGTTTTATTGTGTTGTGCTGACACATTGTATAATACATAAAAGTCAATAAACATATGCATAAAAAAAACATAGCAAATACCAAAAAATTTGCTATATTGAATAAACAATAAAATGCAACTGACATGACAGTAGACTTCCGGTCTGTCAGTGGATTTGCCTCACCATGGATCTGCAGCCAGGGCCTTCTTTGGACAGCACCTAACAATAATAATGATAATAATTCCACCAGCAATACTTCCGCAGTTAGTAGAAGACTTCCACATAAATGCCACCACTTTGCATTCTACATTTAAAAATGAGCGTTTCATTGTGTTGTGAGCATTGCGCACAGTGTGCACTGTAAACAAATAAATACAAAACCAGACAGAATTTCTTTTCTGTAATTGAAAAGCACTCATTGGTATATCAGCTGTCAGCCTTGTTCAACTTGCAAAACTTGAATCATGGCAAAGCTACACATATATTCTCTACTGTTATATAAGAACTGACAAATTCCCACAAACATTCCCATTCATGGCCTCTGCTCTCGTTCTTTTGTGCTCAATTGTTCTTTTCGAATTTCACCCGCTTGCGAAGACAGATTGCCCTGATGCACAGACAGAGATGGTCAAAAGGTAGTTTTTACTGCCTGGCACGTCAGAGAGCCATTCCTCCCATTCCTGGGTGCCATCAGCTGACCTTTGCACCGATACTCCTCTTGTGCATGTGAATGTAAACAATAGTGGGGTGGCCTCCTGGGATCAGTGAGGCTGTTGGATTTAGACTCAGGATGGCTCAGAAGTCACGCAGGTGATACAGGTACACAAGTGACTCACCAATATGAACTGCAATGCCTGTTTGTTCAAAGGGCAAGATTAATGTTTCTGTGTTTCCCTTATGTCTCTATGCTGCATTTTGTCACTTTCAAAACTGGAATATCTGGATTTTGAGACACGGGCCTCTTTCAAAACAGCTACCTTAGTAATGCCACATTAAGGTGTGTACTTCAGTAGAATGACCAGGGTTATCAAAGCGAATGACAACGTGGATTTTACAGGAATGGGGTGTTTAACAAAGGGCATCAGAGGCGGGGCTATGGAAGCTCACAGAGAGGCTGCTCTGTTATCTCCAGCGAGAGCCACAACAGACCAGGATATGGTTTAAAAACCCATCATGGTGAATCAAAATATCGCTTTACACAATCAATTTCTCCATTCAGGTGGTGCTTGCTTGTTTTAGGATCACCAAAGCAGAGCATTTATTGTTATTTTAAAGGAGAACAATGGAAAGAATGACAGGAAGAATAACCAGACTTTTGTGTATTCAGCGTAATCCTGAGCGGGTGGTTGTCAAATTAAGCACCATGGACATTTATGGTGACTGGAAGGCAGACTTCATACAATACCTAGCATGAATGAGAAAATCATCGGTCTCTCTTTAGAATTAATACTTTGTATGGGATCATATGCCATAAAATATTCCAGCAAATCTGGTTTATTCGTCGCAAATGAGATTTGTCTGCCCAAAAAGCACAATTGGAATTTCTTTAATAAAATGATTTATGATCATGGTGCAAAAATGAGTACAAGGTCTTACAAGGTCTTAGGAATAAAACTTGATAAAATGCTAATTAACAGGAATTCAACAACAGACGACTCTACTCTTGCGGCCACCTGACAGTTAAGGATGTATCAACAAACAGAATCCCCTCCCAATGAATGCTGACAATAATGGCACCACATGAAAGAGAAATGTCTCGAGAAAGAAAGCAGTTTCTTTACAGAAAAAAGTCAAGACTACAAGAAAATTAATCAGAAATTCAAAAAGGATTAACTTCTTGTAAGCTCTGTGAGATGTCCGGACCGTCTACAGAAGGTAACATCTAGACCTGAGTGTTTTGTGATAAGAAGAGTTAACAGAAGAGAAAATTGCCATACAAGTTCATCATAGTGAGCTAAAGCAGTAGAAAGTCAGGTGACTGTTTCCTGGGACCAGGGGCATCAGAGGGGCATGGATACTATCACAGATTCAGGGGGTCCAGTACTTTGCAGGGACCCCAAAATCCACCCAACCTGAGCAGGGAGCCCAAGGTGACATTTTTCCAGGGGACCTGGGATGACTAGACACTCCCCTGGCCGTCACACAATGCGGCTTCCTCTGCAGTGGAATGGCATGCAAGGGTGTTGTTCAAAAAGGAAGCCACTTCCAAAGCCCAGGCGGAAAAAGGCATGTATAGCATTTGTCAGGGCTTATGTTGACAATGGTGAAAGGTATCGGGACTCTATACTTTGCATTCATGAGACAAAGATAAATCTATTTGGAACTACTGGCATCCAAACTGCATGGCGTCACAAGGGGGCGAGGAATACAACGAAAAATGCATGCTACCCACAGTAAAGCATGGTGGTGGCGGTGTTCTTCTGTGGGGGTGTGAGTGCTGCAGATGTCGGGGAATTGCACTTCACTGATGGCACTGCAAATTCACGGATGTACTGGGAAATACCGAAAGACAAGGTGCTACCATCTCTCTGTGCCTTGGGTCGGCAGGTACCCTCTCAACATAACGACCGAAAGCATATTCTGTAACCCAAAACATACATCCAAAGTCAGTGCTACATGGTGAACATTATTCAGTGGCCAAGCATGTCCCCCACCCTCAACCTGTGGGACGTTCTGAAAAGACAGGTTGAGCATCATTCTCCGTCCAGCATCCAGGCTCTGAAAGAGCCTATTTCCCAAAAGTAGAGAAAGGCAAACGTGGTGGTATGTCACCAATTCTTTAATCCATGCTAGAAGAGCTGGTGCTGCGCTTCAAAATCATGGCGGATATACAAAATATTAGATTTGGTGGAATTAGTTGTAGGGTATATACTGTACAGGGTTCAGATCACGCAGTGTCATTCAGGTTAGTCCTGTTTTCTGGTGTGAACCATAACATGTGTTGACACAACACATTACTTGCTAATCAAAAAAAGCTAATCATCATTTCACATTACGTCTACTTGACATTTTGACATTCTGACTATCCATAAACCACCTCAAAATACACAATAAAAACGGTTTGGTTTCTTTCATTCAAATACCCCACCCACGTAATGAGTTCAGGCGGCTAAAACTAGTAATGAGTGCAGTGACCACAGCAGGAACAGACACAGAATTGTGTTAATTAGTAGAGAGAAATGTTTGGAAAATGTAATGTAAAATTTGAATAAACATACAACGCTGACATATTTATACTATTACTACTTTATTTCAGGAACCTTATTGTATGGAAAACAGAATATATCCTATAAGTGGACGATTTTTAGTATTCCCCCTAAATGTTTTTTCAAGGGAGCTTGTGCCCTTTTCTGGGGGGCTGAGCTCCCCTTAGGGCAGGGGTGTCAAACTGCAGTCCTGGGGGGCTGGAGCCCTGTGTAACTTAGTTCTTTCCCTGTTCCACCACAAACGATTCTATGTGGTAATTAGCACAAGATGTTGAATCAGGTGTGTTAAATGAGGGGAAACCCAAAAATGTGCAGGGCTCCGGGCCTCCAGGACTGGAGTCTGACACCTATGCCTTAGGGTATGCAGATGTGAAACAGAACACAGAGATACAGAGGTACAAGATTACGCAGAGTCTTGACAGTGAGATGCAGAATCTTCAAGTCAATCCAGTATCTAACAAGGTAGCCAATGAAGTTGCCGGAGGACAGGAGTAATACGTTCTGTGGAAGAGGTTCTGCTAATGACATGGACAGCTGGATTCTGAACCATTTGATGTTTGTGGAGGAGTTTATGTAGAATACCAGAGAGGAGGATAATGCAGTAATCAATGCAAGATATAATGAGAGCGGTTGGAGTAATATTAATATTAATATGAGCTTCAAAATATAACATACTATGCAGGATGACACCCAGACTTGTAACCTGGGGGGATGGAGAAACACTGAAATTGTCATCTATCAAAGAAAAATTGTCAAGTTTGACTAAAGCAGTTTTAGTACCAATTAGGAGAACTTGTTTTATTACTATTAAGTTAGAAACAATTAGAGGACAGCCAACATTCAAACTGTTGTGAACGATCACAGGAGGAGGATGGTGGAAAAGTAGAGCTGGGTTCATCAGCAAAACAGGTCACACTGTGCAGTTCCTAGGGAGGCTGCCTAATGCATAGTGGCTGTCACGGGTCACTTGGATATCAGATATCACTTGTATTCCTACCTTCTGCCAACATGGCAACACATCGAACATCGCGTGGGCCAGAACGCAGTTCAGCAGGTTAGTGCACTGTGGCCTAAGACTGGAGGTTTATTGTCAGACTCCTGAACAAGGCCCTTAACCACAAACAGCTTCACTTGGCTTATTTAGAAAAAAGTGCCTACTAATCTCTTAGTAGTGCTAAAGAATTTCTTACAGAATTATCTTCAGAAGTTCAGTAGGGGGGGTGGAGGTCAGGCTCCCCCCCCCCCTCCCCCACTCTCACTCTCACTCTCTCACACACACACACACACACACACACCTGGCCTTTAGATTGAAGCCTTACAAACAAAAACCTGTGGTGATATTGAAGCTCGTCTGAAATGCCATTCTATGTGTGAAAAAAAAAAAAAAAATGTAACAAAAGATTATTTCAAACTTCCATGACAACTATTTTAACATTTGTACAAGAAAACAAGACACTATTTCTTCACCACTCAATGAGCTTATTGTCTCAACCCAAGTCTCACATCCTCCCCGACGACGACTGGACTTGCAGGTTGAATTCCTGTCCCTGAATCAGGAAGCAGCAGCAAGTTTGGGGCATAGCGGCAGCACTGTGCAACCTCAGCTCCATCAAATGTGACGTTCAGTTTTTTTTTTTTTTTTTTACAAACTTTATTTAATTCGCCGTTTCTATTAAGTTAAAATGACGAAATGAGAAACACAGACAGAAGTGTGGTGGGAAGAGATGTGCCCTTATGTCATTATGACAGCAGCGTCTCCTGTGGTCTCAGCACATGGTCCATGCTTTTATCACAGCAGGGCCATGAAGGACATGTGAGGCCCCAGAGGAGGACAATGGACACAAATCTGACACCCAGGCTGCTTAAACAGGAAGAACAAAGCAGCAGAAAACGACACGAACGCGGCATCGGGAACACAGAGCCTCAGAGGAGCATTCGGTCGTCTTCACTATGTAATCCTCTTTGATTCGAGCTATTCCTCATGAAACACGATAAAAAATGTTATACAAAACTAGATCTCTAAATTATTAAAGCGCAGCAAACAGCAACAGAAGTACAAAAGCACAAGCAGCACAGGTTTGACCAGAGCGCCCCCTGCTGCTCACTCGCTTTCAGCATCATCGCTGATTATTCCTCGCAGGTTGCTCCAGTCGGTGCCTCTCTTCCGGGCCGGTCCGCCTGCTGGGGCCCCTTCCTCACTGTCTGAGCTGGAGCCCAACATGGGTTTGTAGGGGGCCGCTGGGGACAGGGGTACCTGGGGGGGTGGCCAGTGGGACGTCGCTCCGCGGCGGGGCCGTCCTGTGAGGGGACATGGTGGAACGCAGGGCTGAAACCACAGCAGAGTGGGGTGGCAATGGAGAGCCGTGGGGGTTCAAAGATGGAGGAGGATAGAGCGCCGCTTTAAGCCAGGCGTCGGCTCAGAGCCGGAGAGGCCAAAGGCAGAGACGAGGCTGACGGGAAAAGCAAAATCTCAGCGGAGTCACACAGAGTCCACGTGCCAAAGCTCACTGAAAAGGCTGAAAATGCGAGTGACACGAGGCCACAAGGCTGACAATGTCACACCACCGCTCCTCTATTTTATTATGTCCATCTATACCCGGGACCCCCCCCCCCAAACATGCGTCATGCACGCCCGCCCATCCATCCATCCATCCTATGGGGGATTATTATGCGTTTCACAAAATGTTTAATATACCCTTTTTATATCACAGCCATTATAAATCTGATTATGAGCTTTAGGATTTACAGTAGGATTCATCCACACGTACAGCACCTTTAAATGTGCTTCGCGACGTGTGGTCGGGCCACAGGAGGAAAACGCCTGTGCAGCGCATTGCAGGTCGTACGCGTGTACCTGACCCACGGCCGTCTTGGCCTCAACAGGCACTCCAAAGCAAACAAACAAGGTGAAAAGACGTGGTATGATGTTTGGGGACAGAGCGTGAGAAGCACCTGTCCTCACAAAGGCAAGTTCAGCGAGACTCAATGCAGCGGGGAATGGCTATCGGAAGGACATGGGATCTGCCAAACTAAAGGCTGATGTGGGATTTCAAAGCGGTCTGGAGAGACGCCCACGGCGGCTTCAATCGGGGAAGAGAACCAAGCCAGTGAGTCCAAAGCGGATCAAAGCTGGGGGAAGGTAACAGGTGTGCAGGGGTGACTCTTTCAGACCCAGAGGTCAGGCACTTCAGAGGAGCAGGACTGACACACCTGAATACAGTGCCCCAGAACAAAGCACAAGTAGACAATATGTAGAGGCAAGGGACTGAAATACAGTGTAAAGGCTGGTTCATACTTCTCCGCATGCGTACTAGTGGACTTGCCCGCTCAAACATTTATGACGCATTTGCCATCATTGTGCACCTCCTCCGGCCTGCTGCACTGCACAGGCGGCTCCGGGGTGCACTGCACAAGGCGGCTCCGGGGTGCAGTGCACAAGGCGGCCCCGGGGTGCAGTGCACAAGGCGGCTTCGGGGTGCACTGCACAAGGCCAACTCGCTAGCGTCCACTTTAAATACCAGCATGGACGCTTTCAACCAGTGTTGGGGTAGTTTGGAAGCCCTGCAGACTATTTACAAGGTAATAATACTGTTACGTACACCTTAATGTGGGTGTGAGTGCAGACTAGTCTGAAATTGAAAATCTCACACCAGCCAGCTGCCCAAAGCTGGCAGCCCTGTGTGTTGGCTCTCAGAATTTATAAGACGTGGAGAAGCGGGCACAACCCTGACTGCTGTGGCACTTGTGCAGGGAACATCAGAATAATAATGTATATTAATAATAATAATAAAAATATAAATACAACACGTTATGCACATGTGCAAAGTATGTGGCTTGACCACAGAACTATGACAGTTTTCATGTACGCATACGCAGAGTGGATACACGAGTGTTGCGCTTGTGTGGCGATGAACCAGCCTTAAGTGATCTTGTGGCTCCCGTCAGAGTGGACATAAACTGCCTGTTCCAACACAGCAGCGACTTCTGGTGCCACCTAAAGGCAGCTAGGTTAATTGACTGCAGTTAACCTCCCCCTGGAGTTCTCTGAATGCGCCTCGGCCTGGGATTTTTATTTAAAACTTAACCCAAAGAGAGACTCAGAGTATCCGGGTTTGATCTGATATATAGCACTGCCATCTAGTGATTTTTTATTTATTTAAAAAAAAAATGCAAAACAACATGCTTCTACTCCTCCGATTGCAACGTCAGGCTATGTATTGGTTTCAAAACGCATCACACGTGTACTAACTCTGCATAAGTACAGGTGGACAGTATACCTTTCCTACTGTAATGATGCTGGTGTTTTCATATTAACATGTTTCTGCTACACATAATGTAATTCTTTCTTGGGGAGGTGAGGATTTGCGAGCAGAGTATGTGGTAGTGACGTCGGCGTCAGCCCAGCCACAGCCCCTCCCCAATCCCTCCTGCTAGAGGGGCGTTACCTTGTGTGGTTATGATGTTGGACACATCCAGCTCTGCCAGCTCCTGGGCCTCCTCCCGCCTGAGCCGTGCTCGCTTACACTTCTCTATCGAGGGCTGACCTGCAGCACGGAATCACTGTCAGAACGCCAGCTGCGTGGGTCACTGGGCCCAGTGGGGGAGGAGGGGGGGGGAGGTGTACGGGTACTCTGACCTTTGACCCCTAGCTCCTCCAGCTCCCGCTTCAGCACAGCGACCTTTGACTTGACAGACCGACATCCGTCGAGGAGCTTCTTGTAGTTCCGCCTCACACCACAGAGGGCAACGTAGCGCTTCAACCTGGTCACCGCTGGGTCCTCGTCATTCTAGTTTTTACAGGCATCCCATGAGCACAGCTGTTCCAAGCACACAGACAAAGAGATGCATAGATGGGTCCAATTACCCCTTTTCCTTTGGAGGTACCACGTCCTTCCTCTGACTTCTTCTGACTCTTCACTTGCTGGGGTTTGACTTTACTGCCCTGACCATCCTCCTCCTCCTCCAGGGAAGGAAGTGATGAAGAGTCAGAATCTGACCCTGAATCCCCTCTACTCTCCGCCTTCGCTGCTCCAGATTTTTCTGAAAGGGGGAAAATATGACAAAACAGACTCAACAAGCAGAGATCAGGGCATTCCCCTTCCACCCTCCCCACATCTGCACCCACATGAGGAGTATTCTGCTTAGCCTCTCCCTTACCTTCTCCATCTTCTCCTGAAGACAGGTTGCTCCCGTCTTGCTGCGAAGCCCCCTCTGCTGCACCCGCCTCTCCCCTGTGCTCTTCCTCATCATCACTCCCTTCTGACTGTTTGGAGCGATTCTTGCCTGCAGCCTTCTTCTGCCCATGCCCCTCATTCTCAGTGTCCCCCTCTTCCCATTCTGCCGCCCCCTTACTTCCCTTTGCCGGAGGGTCCTCTTCCTCTTCACTCGCCGGAGGAGCCTTCCTCCCTTTCCATTTTCCTCCTTTCTTCTCCTTTGCACTTTTCATGTCATCAGTGTCTGAATCCCCATCCCTCTTTCCCTCTTCTTGTTCACTGTGGGACTCGTCCGCTGCTCTTTCATCCCGCCTTCTCCCATTCTTCTTCTTCCTCCTCTTGACATCCTCTTCCTCACTCCCCTCCTCCTCCTGGCCGTCTGTGCTCTTCCCAGTGCCTGTCTTTTTGGTAATCCTGTGTCGTACCTTCTCTCTCTCCTTCCTTTTGGCAGCCGCTGCTATGGATGGTTTTTTCTCTTCCTCTTCCTCACTCCCAGCTTCACTGCTCTCTTCCTCATCTTTCTCTTTCCTTCCACCACCTTGGGGCTCCCTGGCGGCTCTCTCTATTCCGGAATCTGGAGAGTCTGTGAAGGTAAAAGCTGGAGTGGTAACTACGATCATGGACAGAAGCACTGGAGCACGCACCTCCTCAGGACAGGAAGAGGGGGGCAGACCTACCTGGAAGCGTTACTTCTAGTCGAGACTTCTTCAGCTTTGCCACCTCTTCTGCGTGCTCCTCATCCTCCTCTTCATCCTCCCGTCTCTTCCTTTTAGACACCTTCCTACTGAGAGGTTCATCGTCACTGCTGCTGTCCTACAAAAAGTTGCGGTGAAACACTGCTTACAGGTGTATATCACTAATTACTGCCACTACTCTACAGCTACATAGTGTCCATGAAGATGTGCACCTCACAATTCCTGCTCTTAAGCAGATGCTGAAACACAGGCCAGCTCAAACCCTGAGCCATCCAGCCAAATACCCCACACAAGCCAGCTTGCTCTATGTACAAAAATATGTACAAAATATAGTGTACAAAGTACAACAAAACTCACACTTGAGTTTCTTATTTGCAAACTTTAACAAGCAACGTTACTTTTCAATACAGTTCCAATATTTAGAAACCTTGGTGATTAATTCCAGTGGTCCACTGTATAATTACTCAGAGTTCCTTAATGTTTATGGTGTTCCAATATCTCCAAAGGAATACGCGATTGTTTTTGATGCCATGTTACTAAGAGGTGCTCCTTCATCGATTGATAATTACCCCTGTAATTCTGCTGTGTGCGAAATATGTTTTTCAGCTTGCTCCTCTAAGAACAAAAAGGGCACTTTTTCAGCATAATATTGTCTCTGTCCCTCATATCATACTGAAGAGTGGTGTGGCTGAACATATTCCTCGAAACGGAGTATGGTACTTAACTTTTAAAAGTTACATTTAAATTACTCCATAAGTTTTACCCAGTTAAAGTATGGCCTGCATAGTTTAAAAAGGACCGTCATACCAAATGCTCCTTTTGTGACCGTTTGCCTGAATCGGTTGTGCATTTGTTTTGGTCATGTAATCACTCTGTAAAATATTAGCCTGAGGTACTTTGCTGAAATCAATGTGTGTAATGACTTCTGATTTACTTTTCAAGATTTTTTTTTTTTTGCATTTTCAGGTGATGAGAGGAAAAATATATAAACAGTGTAATTAAACTGCTTTGTATGCTGGCTAAATTCCACATATGTAAATTTAATAAATCCAAACCCCTCTTCTGTCATGCGAAACAAGAGCACATCCAATACTGAGACAAATGAGAATTCTGAGAATGTAAAGGGACCCAAAACAATTTTACGCTCTACTTTTTGTTGTCTTTGGAAGCAAAATGATGTTCTATAATGTGACAGTTGTGATTGAAATATGCATGTACCCCCTGGCTGGTTCGTGTGTCTACACACATATATAAAATTTTAAAAGAGGCCCTTGAAGGAGGCCGGTCCCAGGGATGTGAAACACAGGCCAGCTCAAGCCCTGAGCCACCCTGGTTAGAGAGTGACGTTACGCGGTTCCCACCTCCATGTTAAGCAGCTCCTCCTCCACGGCCCGTTTCAGCAGCTGCAGCTCCTCGCTGCTCAGCGAGTCCCGGCCCACATGCTGCAGATACCGCTGCTTGATTATGCGCTGGCTCAGTTTGCTGGAGGGTAAAAGACAAAAACCATAAAACATCACAGACATCAGCGCGACCAGCATCATTCGCCACGTTAACGCGAAACCCGACGCATTGGCACTTCACAGTTTTACAAAAACACACGTCTCAATACCATAACTCCCTAATTGGGAAACTATATAATCAGTGCAGGAACTTAAGAATTTATTTCCTACTTGTTAACTCGGCTAATTCATAAAAAAAAAAAATTGCAGTTCGACCTGCAGTTTTTTTTTTTTTTTTAATAGCCAGCGGGCTAATGTTCAGTTTTTTGTACTTCGTCTATATTACTCGCCAATGGTGAGTGGGCTTGATTAATTTCCAGCCCTGCATATAAAATAATATGTGGATTCGGTCGCGCTTTCATAGCGGAGATCCATTCCGAGGCTGCTGTACATTGAGGCTGTCGCAGTAACTAATACTACACAAGCAAACAAATATCTGAAATTACAGTTTGTCGTACCTGAGATCCCGACAGCTGCGCAACTGCTTGGAGACGAACTTTCGCATGTGGAGCCGGAGGGGCGCCATGCTCGCCTCTATAAAAGCCGCCGGCAGGCCCGGCAGTCAGCTACGTCCCCACTCCCGCGCTGCGCAGATGGCTACAGCGCGCATGCGCGGGCCACGAGCTCCAGGAAGGCGTGACGTTGCACGTCAGGAGTCCCGCGTCCAGGTATGACAGCGGGTTTAAACTCAAAAACCACAAGATTTTACTATTACAAAGCTTTTTATTTAGAGTGTTTCCGCATCGAAACGCGGGTAAGTCAGAGTGAGCGCAGGTCACTGTTGGCAGGTTAGGGTCGTTTTTTTGGTTCGACAATAAAATTACACCGTACCTCAGAAAAAACTGCACATTTTCCGTAGAAACGCTAAAATTACAGTGACATTAAATTATCATTAATTTGTAATGTGCATTTATTTATTTTTTTGAATCAGAATAAATAAAAACAATAAATACACGAATAAAATGTCCCGAAATGAACTCACATACACATGTAAACATACATAAAATTAAACTTTGAAACAAATTTCCATTTGAGATGTTTTTAGCCTGGTCCTAGTTAATGCACCGTCTCTGCCCATGTACTTAGTGAAGCAGCAGCCCACCCTCATGCCCGATTCCCTCTGAGGGAGAAGCTGTCAACCGCTTCCTTCTCTCTGTGGCGCCTCCCTGCCACAGTCTGAGTGCTTGTGTGAATTCTCCGCTTGTTCCTCCTTCGTCCCTTTGCCTTCAGTCCTTGTAAACGGTCTGGAGGCCATGCCCTCTCTCGTCGTGCATGATGTGCCGCCGCACATGGATTCGCCGCACCCTGCGGTCTCCACCCCCACCACCATCCTCCTCTGATTGGCCGGCGCCCGGCGAGGAGCTTGCCGCCCCAGACTCCAGCAGGGCCAGGCCCCCAGGGCCAGAGCCACGCCCATTCTCATAGATGAGGATATTGAGGGTCTCTTCAAAGATGCGTGCCTCCGGAAATTCAACCTGTGGGCGGGTGATGTGTCAAAGTGGGATCCCACACATGGCCTGACTACCAATCCTGAGCCCGACTGCTGCCCTGCTGAGACCCAATGCCCATTTGTGTGCGTGCTCCCAATCCTAATTCACTAATGATGTTAAGTCCCATCCCCTTCTGTGTTCCCTCCTCCCATCCCAGAGCCACATCTGCACCTTGGTCTGCTTCTTCTCCGTGGCGTAGACAATGGAGGTACAGCAGACCTCGGCGATCTTGCGGCCCTCGCCGTAGAAGGACCAGCAGCAGATCTCATCCCCTAGCACATCCTTAACAAACAGGACCCTGCCATTGAAGCGCAGTCCCAGCTTATCGAACAGCTCAATGTTCTTCAGCAGGTTGTCATCGGAGTTGCTGAGGGAAGGAGAAGCGCCACCTGACGGCCTGTAATCCATATTACATACATACAGCAGCAGGCTAATGCTAAAGCCTGCTGGGATATGTGTGGTGTGTGTATGTGTGTGAGAGAGCGTTAGTGTTAGCTTGCTAGTGTGTGTGTGTGAGGGTTAGCCCACACCAGCAGGCTAATGCTAACTCTCTCTCTCACACACACATGCACCAGCAAGCTAACCCCCCCCCCCCCTCACACACACACACACCAGCAGGCTAATCCTCACACACACACACACACGTAGGGTTAACATATCCTTATGGGGACCGCTCATTCATTTCAATGGGAAAAATGCTAACGCTAACTATGACAACCTTAACCCCTACCCTGCCCTAACCATAACCATAAGTAACCTAACAAAATACAAGAGTTTTTGCATTTTTAGTTTTTTCATAGCAGTCACCGATTTTTATAAAATAGAGTTTTCCCTTATGGGGACCAGGAAACCAGTCCCCATAAGGGAAAAAAAACGGATATTTATCACGTTATGGGGACATTATGTCCCCATAAGGATAGGTAAGCCCGCTCACACACACACACACACACACACACACACACCAGCAAGCTAAAGCTAACACACACACACCCCAGCAGGCTAGCCCTTACACGCACACACACACGTGGCCTAGAGGTACACATGCTGTGACTCATACCTGGTATATGAGTACTTGTTGTTCCCCCTGTTGTTCTGCAGTTTCACCACAGGCTGAAAAACAGAAGTGCAGTTACACAGGCTGGGCAATCCCCGTTGCTGCTTCCTCGCGTGATGAAAGCACAGGACTATTCCAGGAAAGCCACGATAGGCTCTCCAGTGCTGCCATGGTTCTGGTTACCATGTTCGATGACCCGACCAGGCCAGAAATGTCCCAAGGTCCTGAGTGCCCCTCACCGCCCCCCCATCTCCCACCTCACCTTGCGGCAGCTGGCGATCATACGCTGCTCCTCCTTGGCCGACGTGATCATGGGGATGCGGCACAGGCCCTCAAAGCACTCAGACCTCCTCTGAAAGGCAGGAGTGACAGCACAGTGACCTCGTGGGGTTGCGGGCAGCACCATGTAATCGCTTACCATCATTACGAGACAGCTGACCACAGTTTCATAACCACCATCCAAACAAACAGGGACTAATGCATCATGGAAGATCATGATGTTGGAGAGGCAGCCTGGCCGTTAAAGTCAGTGCCACCTAACCTCTGCACCGTCATTACACACTTAAAGGTGAGTGGAATGGGAAGGACACTGGAGAGCCTGGTTAAATATTTATTGAAAAATCAAATATTGGTTAAGAGTCACTCAGCTCAGATCATGATGCCAAAATGCTTTTAATGGTGAAAGTACATGGGGAGGCGAATGGGCCCAACCTTGAGAGCTGCAAGGCAGTGCTGGATCAGTCCCTGGACCCGGTAATATTGGGCCTCCATCAGAACCTCCTCCAGCTCCCTCTGGGACTCTGGCAGTGGCACGGAACCGTCACGCAGGAAGTTGAGGACTACTCCGAAATGGCGGCCACAGCGGTCCAGCACAACCCAGCCTGAGAGAGAAAGAGTGAGCGAACCGAGGAGGCCTGGATTTACAGCCGTGCTCGCAGATGTACACACGTACGACTAGAGTCACTCTGTGTTCAGGTGACTCAGAAGTCACACAAGGCGAGTAAGGAGGTAAACTAGTTCAACAATCTGAGTGTGAAGTGACATATATTGTGCTGGTGTGTACTGCCTAACATCACATCTCAGAAGGTCCTAGAACCCAAGGCGGACAGCTCAGAGGGTGTGGTGCTCACCCTCCTGGTCGATGGCGACCTCCATACCGCCGCTGCACATACGGCTTAGCAGACTGTCCTCCTTGCTCAGCGTCTGCACAGTGGTGTAGTGCAGCGAGCCCCCCACGTTCAGCTTCACATACTTGCTCCCAGCCAAGCCGCCCCCCGCCTTGTCCTCGCCTGCCCCACCTGGGGATGGCAAAGCAGGAAGAGACTCCAGCGCTAGGCTCCCCGTGGAGGCTTCAGCAGACATCAGGCGTGCAGAGGCGCTGGGGGGGAGGAAACACAGCATCCTCATAGGACCACCATATTTACCGTCACTCTAATGAGCAATGCAAAAGACAACCTTTTTATTTCAAATGCGAGCTCAGGTACATGTCCAGGCATTGTTTAGGTCCATGCAGGATTTATAGTGTACCCTACGTCCAGGCTTTTAGACTGGATAACGCGATCACGTAAGTGACAGCCCAGAGTGCACTTCTACCAGGATGGACAGTAAAAGTGTATCCCGGGAGCCTAACTGATCAGTGACGATAATCTGTGACAGAAACCGGATGCCAGTACTATCTCTCACTATAAGCTGGCATGAGGGTACGCCAGGCTACGGCTGACTGAGCCCACAGAGACGGACAGCTAGCCAAGCTAGCAGGCTAACCGCCCGACTCCCCCACCGCACACACTCACCGAAACCGCCTTAAAAGTCGTCTTCTTTATACTCCGCTGTCCTTATCTTACAGCAGAATAAATATCTACAACAGAATAACACAAGACGAAAATCTAATGGAGGAAAAAGAAATCCCCCCTAGGACATCACCATCTCATCAATAAACGGTAAACACCAGCCTTACGGAATACGTCTTCCTCTTTCTTTGCACTTCGAACACTTACAATGGCTGCCCACCCACTGCCATGGCTAGTTAGGAATTTGATTGGCCGAACTAGCCGTCAATCAAACACATTCCCCTGAAGAACTCTGGACAGACTTGCCATGATTGGTCAGTGGTTCAGAATTTTCTGGATTAAGATTGGATGACATCCGCGAAGGCCCGCCTAATGAACGTTGTTCTCTGTTTTTATAATCAAGCGATCCGTTGTGGTGTCTATCGCCTTTTATCAACCGTATCAGATTTTCTCTGCGTCAAAGGTGCTAAACCTTTTTTCTGTACTAGTCATTTCCCATATCCTGCATTTTTAATACCAATACGCACATGAATCGCCTTTTTTGTTTTCCACATGCAACTTTGATCACATAAATACTTGCAGAGTATCTGAATTTTATATTTCACAATCGAAACCAGTGGCAGAGCACCGCTGCATAACACACTGTCGCCATTGGTTTGCCGAAGCCTCACGCAGTGCGATCTTAACACAAGTAGGCTACCTTCAGTTTAATTAAAAACTACGTAAAACACGACGAATTTTTAATTCTGAGCCAAGCGCTTGTTTTGTTAGAAAATCCATCCAAGGTTCATCGTTCATTCGGTTGCCAGTGGCCATCGGATTTGCCGATATGAGAATTTTGACCTGAGCGTGTCATTACGAAGCCCTAAGATTCAGACAAAAAACAGATATTCTCGACCAATTGCGTTTATGTGGTTGCATTGATTTTTACCAAATAATAACCTTAATCACCCATCATAACTTTGTAGGGCTGCGTATTGACGCGAGTGTGTTATTCTAACAGCATACATATTTCCAACTGGCTTTGGTAGTGAACCTCATATTATTCTAATTTGTATATCCCAACGAGCCAGAGGAGCCACGTCATCCGCTTTGTTTGCAATATTTATGCTCTTAATTGCAGCGGCCTGTCAGTACACAACACACTGCAATTTTCACCATCCAACAGATTTTTTTAATTTCATCTTAAATTTCAACAAATTCATAAACAGTTGCCATTGATGATTAAAAACGACAATAAATAATAGCAATAATACAATGACAATGTTTTTTCCAAACCCGTATGCTGGTACAGTGAGAGAACCGTAACTCACTGGACTGAAAATAAACCATAATATAATAAAAAGAATACTTTTCAGTACGGTATCACGGCAAGCAACCAGTTTTATACTTTTTTTTTCAACATGTGCATATACAACAACACCAATAGCATAATAACAATAATAATATTAATAATAATTGTAATTATATGATTTAGCAGAAGCAACAGAGTATACAATCATTGCGTGCTTTAAAAGTGAAAACATTCTAGCACTTCCTCTTCATCCAATTTCACAAAAGTGATCACATTCTGCCACTCTGCTTTTCATTCCTTTTTCCAAAATTAAGATCGAGCAGAATATTTTTTAAGGAACTGCTATGAACAAAATGCATCATTGTCTTTGTATTTTACAGTTCATGGAGAAACTACTATGGCTACAAACGTGAAATGTGCAGTGACATCACATTAATGGGATTTTGGCACGTGTTACGTATGCATTTAAGCCCCGATATTTAATCAAAATATTTACATTCATTAGTTCCTGCGTTCGTGTGGCAACCTTCCTGCCTGTCTGTGCCTTTCGCAAAATCTAGCTGTACTGCTGCATCCATGTTCTTCCTCCCCGCTTTTTGTCAGTTTCATCCCCCTCTCTCTAAGGCACCAGTCCTAATTATAGATTGAAAGTCTGACACTGAAAACAACAGTGCTGGGAGATTGTTATGTACAGGACAGCAAGAAACATGATGCTCAGGGGCAAAGAGACCGTAAGATACACATTCATATGATGAGACAGATGGAGCACAGACTGAGGGTTGGGGAGGTACATGGAGTAGGGCAGAGACAGGGAGGCGGGGCGATGAATGTGACGAAGGTAGCGGGCGTGAAGAGATCAAAAGTGCTCCCCTCTCTTTTTCATTCAGGCTTCACTCCTCCAGCTCGCTCCAGTCATTTCTGTGTTTTATGTTTTCAGATGGATACTTCGTACTCGCGTGTGTCCTGGAGAAACCAAAAAGAAAAGGGTGAGCAGAACGAACACGGGGGTTGCGCCCACTGCTGGTGGGATGGGGGGGGGGGGGGGGGGGGGAGCACGCTACGGCAGGGGTGGTGGGGTGACCAAAATGAATGCGGGTTCCCCAACAGGAGCGTGTCTTACCCCAGCCTCATACAGAGGGTTGTTAAAGTCCGACTCCACTGTGATGGGGCTGTAGGAGTGGGTGTGTGAGAGAGACTTCCAAAACAGCGGTTTCCACTGGAACCTACACATGCTGAGGACACAGTGATGGGACGTAAATACGACATTCGTGCTGAAAAGGTGTCAGACAAGGAGCATCTCAGGCCTGCAGGACTTCAACTTACTTGGTGTAATACATGTATATTCCGCCAATCAGGAAGATGACCAAGATGATTGGCAGGAAGATCGCCAAGGCAATGTTCTCACCATCCATCTGGTGTGATGGGTCAGTGGTCCTGGATACTACAGCAGAATACCGTGTTTATTGTTCATATTTCTAAGTAATAATAGTGGAAGTACTTTTTGCAGGGAGATTTTGGGACATGAATGCAGCTTAATTTATTATGTTTTATTAATCTGCAGCAACATGTAGACAGAGATCATTACCTTCAAGCTTGTGGTCATCCAAAAGCTCCTCATAAGCCACTATAAAAAAAGACAGACAAAGAGGTCCATGTCAACACACCCAGCAAACACTGTAATGAGTGGAAACTCTATGGGTGCAGATCATCTCAGTGACGTCCTGCTTACCTTTGCAGAAAGGTGGCGGGCTGCTCCACTGTGACGGGTGACCAGGGATGCAACTGATGGTGACCTCACCAATCAGCTCATAGCCTTCATAGCAGAAGAAGCGCAGTGACTCCCCCGCCTGGTAGCTGTGCTTGTACAGAGTCTGGTAGCCGTTATCGGGCACGCCTGGGTTTGGACACGGGTCGTACTTCACTACAGCGTGGGGGACAGAGATGGAGAGAATGGAAGGGAGAGCAGGTCAGAGGACCACACAACTCCCTGGGGGCCCAAGATGGAGGCATTACATCACCCTGACCGAGGCA
Source organism: Paramormyrops kingsleyae (assembly GCF_048594095.1). Taxonomy (NCBI): domain Eukaryota; kingdom Metazoa; phylum Chordata; class Actinopteri; order Osteoglossiformes; family Mormyridae; genus Paramormyrops; species Paramormyrops kingsleyae. The sequence continues at coordinate 12,225,697 of NC_132818.1, read as the reverse complement.
CATCTACAGACTGAGACGCAGAGCAAACAGGGCACAATGGCAGGTGTAACGGCCTAACCTTGTACCCAACCCCTACTTACAGACACACTTTGGGCTTCTGTCGCTCCACTTGGGGGTCCCAGTGTCACGACCGTGGCACGAGATCTGAACAGGGCCCTCCAGCTGGTAGCCTTGATTACATGAGAAGCGCACTACCGTCCCGACGGCAAAGCCAGGCTCGGGGCGTACGGAGCGTGCCCCATTCACTATCTCCCCTGGATCTGAGCATTGCTGAGCTGTGTGTGTGGGGAGGGGGCAGTGAATCAGCCAATCACAATACACCTCCATGTAAAGCAGAAGTATCAGGTACATACATACTCAAGACAGAAGGACAACTCTTTATTTCTGCTGCTACCACAGTTTTATCAGCTAAAGTCCTGTACAGGGGATCCATCACGGGGTGTTTTAATGTACAACCTCAGTAGCTTACCTTTCTGACAGGTGGGCGGGCTGTTACTCCAGGAGAGATCCCATTGGCAGGTGATTATGTCAGAACCAATTATGTCATACCCAGGCTGACACTGATAGGTCAGCACACTGCCCCTCACCATAGATGGGTGGGAGAAGCTTCTCCACCCAAATTCAATCGGAGGGAGGACAGGACATGTGTCATTACGCTCCACCTCTAATTGACAGAAATGATACAAGATTATTGTGATACCACGTTCCTGTTTATGGGTGTATTATGGGTAGATTTCACACTGGCTGTCACTGGTTTTCAGCACTTACCTCGATAGTGAATGAGGAATCCTTGGCTGAGGATGAAGGTGGAATCGTCAGGGTCACTCTGGAACTGAACCATGACATCTGACCCCCCTGACATAACTTGAAAACGCTCCCGTGATCCCAGGTACTGGCCAATCACATGCGAGGTGAGGTCATGACCATCAAATATAGTGAGGACATCATTGTGGCGAATATTTAAGCTTGAAGGGGAACAGAAAGCGTTTCATGAACATTATTATATAATATTATATAATGCACAGTAAAAGGGTGTTTATCTAGAATTTTCCATCAGTGTTACCAGATGATAAAAGTGTTTTATTCTTTCCTGACACTCACATCTGGATGTCGAGTTCAATCCGCTTGTCCTCGTTGACGTGTATTTGCCACACACAGTCCTGTCCCTTGGCGTAGCTCTGCGGCCAATCAGGAGAGAGCACTGTGCCCATGGGCTCTGTCAGCTCCCCCCCACAGAGCGCTGAAATAAGAAAGGGATGGAGTCAGACCGGCACGTGCGTCTCAGAGGTGAGGTGGGGGGCAAGGGGTGTGAGTGGCATGGACGACGCAGGCACCTCGGCACAGCGGCTCGCTCTCGTTCCAGTGAGGGTCACTGGGGTCGACACACTCGATGACCCCCGGGCCCTGTTCCAGGGCAAACCCAGGCGAGCATGAGAAGCTAACGACTGTACCCAGCGGGAAGGTGATGTCACTGCTGCTGAAGTTACCATGGGGCAGGTAGGGTTCGTAGCAGTGCTCACCATCGAAAGCTGGGGGGCAGAAAGGAGAGTGAGGGCAAGCATCCTGGGGGGGAGGGGGGCCACAGGGCCCTAGATGCTTAAATACTGCATTTTACATTCTCCTAGCATGAATGTATTGTGTTTCTGTTACACGGTGATGCTTCTACAAGACAGGTATATTCAGGAAACATTCCCCGGAAAAACAGCCTTTTCAGATGATGGAATGGCAGCTTCAGAACGCGGGGATGGGGGGGGGGGGGGGTCGCGGGCCTCCCCTCACCCTCGTAACGCAGAGCCAGCAGCAGCGGGATGCTGGAAGAGTCGGCGGTCAGCTCCAGGTAGAGCGCAGAGCCTTCGCTGACGATGCCACGCTCGGGGACATCGTCCAGGTCCGAGTCAAACTGCACCGGGGACAAGGAACTGTTCCCCCCACGCACAATCAGCCTGGGGGGCAAGGAGAGGTGGGTGGGGGCATAGATACTGAGCTTTAATTACACAATCAGCAGAGTGAAACACAATCTGGCCATTTTCATAATTGCATATTTTATGCCTTTAGAAGTGAAAAAAATAATGGGAAATTAAAAGTGTTTGTTTCAGTTAATCAGCAGTTACTCCATCATTAAAGCATGTTTGTACAAATCTGGGGTTTTTAGCTGGTGCCACATGGACCCCAATTTATACCATCTGTGAAACAAAAATACTGTTGTTTTTATGCTATTCAGTTGATGAAGCATTTACATGCGCGTTTACTTGAGACCTATTCATACACAAGTGAAAAATTACAGTGAGTCCTCCACTCAAAAAAACAACAAAATAATTACACGTTAAATTGCCAATAACAGCAACAAGGTGCTGAAAACATTTTAATGGAGACCCACCGATCATCGTCCTCATCCAGCGCCATCCTCTCAAAGTGGAGGTGGAGCCTATGCCCCTCTCTGGCTTCAATCAGCCAATGACAGCTCAGGTTGTTGGTGGTGCTATGGTTACTGGCAGAGGGGGGTGCAGGGGAGAGGATTCGGCCCACGGTGGCATTTCTGATCCATCCTCCGCATGATACAGCTGGGGCATGGACAGATTGGTCAATAATGTAATACTTGTGTTTTAGCATATAAAAGGTTGTGCTATTAATTTTTCAACAATATAGGTGGATTCAAAAAGAATGACTGCAGAATTTTTGAGTGCAGAGAAGGTCTATACTCTTGGAAAAGATTATAGCCACTCGGTTGAGCAAAACCATGGCAACAAAGTATCACTGGAAATGGTGAGAAACTAAGAGGAGGAAGAGAGCCACTAACCAACACACTGCGGTTCCGTAGAGCTCCAGTGAGGCCGTGTAGAGTTTAGACAGGTGGCCACTTCGTGACCTCTGACCTGGAAGCCAGGGTCACAGTGAAAGTGGGCCTGGCCTCCAGGGTGAAGATCTGTCACTGTTACACCGCCTCCCTCAGGAGAGCGAGGGAATGAACAGGACAGGAGGAAAGCTAAGAGTGTGGGGAAAAAAAGAGATTGCATTCTGTCTGATATTGCTGAATCATACTCCACAAATGCAAACAGTGCCTGGTTCTCTATACTGGACAGACATGATAGGCCTGAACTCAGCCTGTAGATGGATGTGACATAACAGGGTTACAGGTCATAAACTCCATGACCTGCTCTCCATGATGTCTTAGGTGTAAATAATACTCTAGACAAGCTAATATCTCCAATAAGGCCGATTGGGATGTGGGGTGGGGTGGGGGGGGGGGAACAGAGATGATCTTCACCTAGGCAATAACACTAATCGAATGCACATCCTGCATAAAAGGATAACAGTACCTTGATAATGCAGGCTGAAGACACCATGGTTGGTTGGCTGGAGGCTGCGGTAGTAAACTTGCACCTGGTTGGTTGAGCTGCGTATCACCTGACCCTCACTCATCAGTGTCTCATTGGCCAGGAGCTCTGGACCATCACCACCCAATCCAAGTATGGTCAGGGATTCCTCTTTGGAGAGATTCACCTTCTTGACCTTAGGGCAGAAGACAAGGGAGTCTAAGCACCTACAAAGCCCTGACTTGGCAGTACTGTGGACACCAGGCTGGTCAGGCAGGACCACTGTACCTGGATCTCCACCCCGTAGCCACGGTAGACGGTGATGGTATAGGTGCATTCCAGGGGGGCGTACACAGGAGAGGAAGAAGAGTGTATGTCTTGGGACTCCACAATTCCTTCCATCTCTGACAGACTGGCATTGCACTGCACTGAGGAAAGAAAATAAGGGCATGTAGTAGGTTGTAGGTCAAGGGTAGATCAGAGACGAGCTGAAGCTGAGGGAGGTGAGCCTGAATTACAGCACAGAAGCACACAGTAAAAGCACTCTGCCTGAGGTCACCTCTGGCCCAGATGCTACATATCTGAGAAAGGGAACAGTATGTACCAGGTGTGTGCACCGTCGTTATGGTTGTCGTGGTAATTAGAGTCGTTGTGGTTTCTTCCTCCGAGGGTGATGATGTAACAGCACTCCACGCACGGGGCTGGCCAGCTGACGACGTGGCAGCCGTGGTGAGAACTCCCGGTGACATCATGGTGGATGAGGGCCCTGATTGGTGGACAGGAGGCACAGCCTGCGTGGGATTGGTGGTTGTTCCTGGTTTTAAAGGGAAGACAATGACACACTAAGTTTAGTGGAACCAATACAAAAGACAAACAGATTATAAGTGCTAACATGCGCCTGCCTCTCACCGGCAGAACTCAGGGTTCGCCCAAGATGCTCTTTGCTGAGAAGAGCTGCATGGATAAGGTCCCCGAGTGACTGCGGCGTCGATGTTGGCTGGCGAGGAGGCCATCTCCGTGAGGGGCCAGCGCTTTCGCCAATGACATCATCCCCCGGTTCACCTGGCACAGCGGTCTGACCTGAGGATGTGGATGAGGTTAGCTGGGTTAGCCATTTAGCACGGAAACTGCGACTGCATCAGACTGAGGCATTGGAAATGAGCAAGAGGGAGCACAGAAACACAGGCTAGTTACCTGAGGACAGGTGGAGTAAGGTGACAGACAGTGTCACAGCAAGAACTGTGGACACCATGGTTTAAGGTGAGAGAGTCTGCTACCTAAGAGGGGAAAGAAGATGATGTAAGAGGGCGAGCAAGGAGACAGATGAGAGAGACACCAGGGGGGCAGTGACAGGAGACATAACCTGAAACGGGAAACAGAAAATATCACATGACCTCTTGTTGGATCCTTAACCGGTTTAGTAATTAACGTCAGGGTCCTGCCTCAGTTTCACACTTTGTATTTACATGTATTTTAAACACTGTGCGCTAGCAGCATGGCCTCCCCCTAACCCATGTTTGCCGAGTTTAACGTACGAATCACTGAAGAACTACCTTAAAACGAAAAGAATTAATGACGTTATCTAGCATCATATGTTTGGATTTTTGTACAACAAATGTTATAATAATAATAATGATTTTAAACATAATGATGATAACAACAACAATAATATTGTATTACATGACAATAATAAACCAATCACAGGAAAAGCGATGGCATTAAGACAGGAACATCAGCACACGCATGTACACAAACAGACTAACGCCGTGGCCCGAGTGCGCTAGTCCTTTTCATTAGCCTTCGTTCATCTATCCCCCGTCCGTCCGCTTTGCGTTTTCCGCTTTTTCTTGCCGATTTCTTCCCCTCGGCCACCACCAGCTCACTCCCCCTGCACCCACAGAGACCTGGCGTCTCAACATAAATATGGTGCAAAAATATGCAATGACATCCACCGGGCACCTCATCGCTCTGACGATAAAAACACCGTTTAGACACGCAGTTTCAATCACGAAATGACCGTATAAAAGGAATAGGGGATAGAGCGCTATTACGTACCTGTACGAACCGCCAACCCCCTCTCCCACTCTGCTTATAATCCGCCCGTTAAATGGATTTTCCGTCCTTTAAAGCTGGCTGTTTTTATGGCTCCTCTCCCTTTTCGGCCACCTTTGCCCCTCGGCTCCGCACTAACATGGGGGAGAGAGAGAGCACCGCGCGTAATTATGTATCCGCGCCGCCTTTGTGCCCTGGAATGTCGTCCGGTCCGCGAGCCGCCCCACCGATCACGACGCAGCTCACACCGGCAAATGCGTCCGTTCGTCCGTCGCCTGGCCGCCGCCTCTGACCATCCGTCTTTCCGTCCTGCCGTGTCTCTAGGCCCCGGAGCGCACGGCCAGGTGGGTGGAACAAGTGTAGCTTGCGGCTTCTTTTCGTATGCCTGACGCGTCCACTGTCAATATGTGCGAGCTTAGGGAATGTGTGTCTTCTGCGCAGGGAACAAGGCTCGGTGGCGCCACCCGGCGGCCGCACTGCACAGCGCCACACCGTGGAGTCTGCGAGCTGCCGCTCGGCACCAAGAGCTGTCCAATACCGCGGTGCTGAAATACATCCCTCCAGAGGTATGCTGCCAGGGGCACCGCTCGCCGGCCATCAGCGCACAGAATAACGAGAACGGATACACAGGTAAGGGATGACACGCGCGTTATTACCCCAACAACGAGGAACTTCGGGATTTTCCGTAAGCGGGGGGCTCGCACTCGGGGTACTCCGGAAACACCGAATGCGGAACAGATACGTGAGTCGCAGAGGCGCAATCCACACGCAGGCACAGAAAAGCGGAAAACAGTGGTAAGGGTAACATTTTAATCATATATGTTCATGTGTACCTACAACAAAAACATACAAAAAGGAGACCCAGCGAACGCAAAGGAAGGAAGATAAATGGCGTCGCTCCCGTTTTCAGCCCGTGTGTTCACATGATAATTTCCGTGTTTGTGTGTCTCCAACTCTCTCCATCACTCTTCCTCTCCATCACGTTTGACGAAATCGACAATTTCGATCCCTCATACGCGCATAATTTACGGAAACAAATAATGCTTTTTGCGTACTTGTTTCGAGAAACAAAATTTTGAAAAGTCAAAAGTAAATACACGTATTTAACGTAAGTCAGAAAATAAGATTTAGTGGTGTCTGTAGTTGATCCTGCCTGTTTGATCTCGAATCTGATATAATTTGGTCTTGTTTGAGGCACTTACTGTTAACCTCTGTGGAGGAATGAAACAGGTATTAAGAAACAATGACAAGTAGAAATGAAGGAAGTGATTGCAGAAGCTGTGCACCAAAGGAGATGCCCATTTCATGCTTGGTACAGAATACAGTACATTGTAGAGGATTGATACGCAGGAGTGTTTCTGTCAGTGACGGTGTACTTACGTCATGGTTCGCGCTAATCTGAGGTGACAAATCAGTTGTTTTATTTCAGTGGTAGGAGCACAAATTCTTAAATCTTTCACACTCCCTAATACGTGGGCAGGAGCAATTTTAGGATTTGGGGGGCTCAGCCTCCAGAAATACATGAAGAAATCGTTAAATGTATTTAGAATAATAATTTTTTCAGGAGGGCGAGACAAAAAATAGAGTGGCTGAAATTCCCCCAAATAGTCTCTGTGCTCCCTAAGTAAATTGTGATGATGCTTCCGTCTTTGTGCTCCCTGAGTGAATTGTAATGATCCCTCTGTCTCTGTGCTTGCTTAGTGAATTGCGGTGATCTCTCAGTCTCTGCGCTCCCTATAAGTGAATTGTAATGATCCCTCAGTCTCTGCTCCCTAAATAAATTGTGATGATCCCTCATTCTCTGTGCTTGCTAAGTGAATTGTGATGATCCCTCAATCTCTGTTCTCCCTAAGTGAAATGTGATGATCCTTCATTCTCTGTGTGCTCTGAGTGAATCCTGATGATGCCTCGGTCTCTGTGCTCTCTACGTGAATCGTGCTGATCCCTCATTCTCTGTGCGCTCTGAGTGAATCCTGAAGATGCCTCAGTCTCTGTGCGCTCTACGTGAATTGTGATGATTCTTGGCCCTGACATCCTATGTCTCTCCCCCAGCCCACCAGCTCTGCCCTCTGATCCCAGAATGCATTGGACGCTGGAGCTCCTACCTCTGCCCCCTTGCCCTGAGCTTGGGGCCCAGCCTTTTAGTGGGATACTGTGGACTCTACTGGTGCTCTTTCTCTGGTATTGCTATCGGGTGGGCTCTGACCCCCCTGTGGCAGGCAGGAGCCATCCAGGAAAACTGAAGTCCAGCTCTGTTCGCTCTAGCCGGACACCTCGATCCCCTGGGGGCACAGCTGGTGGGGCCAGGGCAGGCAGCCGAGGGGGGGTGTCTAAAGCCTCTGGGACCAGCGGCTCCCCCTGCATCACCATGGAGCTAGGAGAAGAGGAGGAAGAGGAGGATGCCGAGATGGGGCGTCGTCGTGGTTACCTCACGCCTGTGCTGAGTCACACACTCTTCCCTGCTCAAGCTGCACCTGCCAGCAAAAAGTTGTATGACGCCTTGCAGGAGTATGCCAAACGTTACAGCTGGGCAGGCATGGGGAGGATTCACAAAGGACTGAGGGACCAGGCCAGTATCTTACACCTTGAGGTTAACAAGCTAACAGCTAGTGTTTGACACGTTTGCTAAGAAGACTTCTTGATATTTATCTTGTAGTGTATTTCCTGGAGTTTAGCAGCTCGGTCTTTCTGTCTCTGTCTCTCTCATCATGCCTCTCCCCCATTTCTCTCCCTTTCCCGCAGGCCCAACTCAGCGATCGCTCATCTATCCAGAAGCCCCATCTCTTTCATCTCCCTGATGTTCCCAGCATCCCTTTCTATCCACGTGATGCCCACCGGCACGACATCGAGGTCCTAGAGGCCAACTATCCCATCATCTTTGCGGAGTTCCAGGCAGTGTATCAGCGGGGTGTGGACACCAAGCTAGGATGGACCTATGTAGGGCCAAAGGTACGAGAGTCCCGCGTGTCACATGCCTGTCTCATGTGTGCCTTCCCATGTCTCAGATTCCAGTGAAGGATGCATGTAAACATCACTGTTTAAACACTCAGGGGGAAATTGTATTTATCTGTTTACCTGTAAGGGGGTAGGAGGATGACAGTTGCACCAGCTTGTCAGGCTGTGTATTAATTCTCATTCATGAGCATTGGGCATGCAGACAATAACAGTCTTGGCCAAACATGTGCTCTAAAATAGGACAATACAGCTGTAGGGGTAATGCTTCACAGCAAGTACACATGCAGCCCTTAATAATCAGAAGAAATTAAATTATTCTGAAATACAATAGAGAACTATATACAATAAATATAAGTATTTTAACACTGTCTTTTCTCCTTTTATCATGAGAAAAGAAAATATATACTGGCTGTCAGCGTGCTGACCAACTGAGGACCGACTGCCACTCAAACCAAAAAAAAAAAACGAACAGGGGTGCAGCATATTGACTCAGCAATAAAATATAACAAAATAAATTAAAAAGTACAACACACTACGCACTCCTTCAACCAAACATAAACAGAAATTTACATCCCTTGTTCTATAGATACAGCGACTAAATGCAGACGCCATTCTTTCCCCCTCTTGTGTCACATGGACTGCTCCAAATAATGCCATCCAAGCGCGGAGAGCAGTACACAGTGATGGGATTCAGTCCATCCTGTTACATATCCGAATGCTGAACGCGGTTCGCTGTAACCCCCCCTTCGCAGGGGCAGGCTGTGTTCCCGCTGTACAACGCCGGTGTCTGTGTGGTGAGGAACTGCCGCTCCTGCCCCTACAGCTACCGCACCCTCCTCTCCCTCCGCACCTTCATCGGCAGCAACTCGCTGGGCGCTGCTGGCTTCTGGATCCTGCGACCTGGTGCCGTGCTGGGGGGGGGCTACGGGCCCACCAACACTCGGCTGCGTTGCCATCTGGGTGAGAGAGTGGGGGGGCGTTCTCACATGATAGGACGGGGTGTGAATGCAGGCGTCCACAGGGCTGTAGTGATACAGACAGTCGGTGACGTAAAAAATCTGTGGAAAGTAAAACCTCAGCATTCTCCAACCCCCCCCCCCCCCACCCCCAGGGCTGCAGACTCCTCCACAGTGTGAGTTAGTGGTCGGGGGGGAGCCTCAGTGCTGGTCAGAGGGACACTGCCTCCTGGTGGACGACTCTTTCCTGCACACAGTGTCACACAATGGTGAGTCACACAGGTTTCCCATAATGCTTTGCGGCTCTGGCGCCACTCCGCAGCCTTTCGTTTCTGTTTTTATCATATTTTTATTTGAGTTTGTTCAGATCGGTCACGATTAACCATGATATGTCACAGAGCATGGCAGTGTAAAAATTCAAAGTAAAATAAATCAACTGCAAGATAAACACAGATTTTTAAAAATAGAATCAATGTAACCAAATGCACCAGAACCTCACAATTTTGCTGTGAAGGTTGAGTGTCATCATAACAGTGGGACTGGTTTTTAATACTGAGGATATGTTAATTTTATTTGCACGTTGCACATGTGTAGCTCAAGTCCATTATCTTGTGCCTCCTGATATCTCCAACTGCAGGTGGAGCAGAAGATGGACCAAGAGTGATATTCAGTGTGGACCTGTGGCATCCAAACATTGCTGCAGCTGAAAGACAAGCCTTGGACTACATATTCTCACCTGAGAAATAAACTACAACTCCCAGAGTGCTCTGTTTTTACTGCCCATTCCTTATTAAGAGGAAGAGGTATTTTGTGATATACTGTGCTGTTACACAAACATTGTAACCTTTGGGGCAGACAAAAGCCTGCTGTCTAAGGTGTTCTGGACTTTGAGATTCTCGGGGTTTGCAAAGTTTTACTTCAGAATCTGTCTGATATATCGCTGTACAAGACACTATGGACTCTGAATATAGCACCTCCTTAAAACTGTGAAGTAGAATAAGGTGCATTCCTACCTGAGTGAACACATTGTCTGCACCTTTCCTCCTGGTTTTGTGCCTGAACAGTTTTGATGTAAGTAATTCTGAAATACTGTGACATATTCCTGAGTGCTTGTCTAAATCTGTATTCAAAACACGTCTGCTTTATGTGGTTACATAAATTGTGTAAAGATGTATTTTAACACATATCTTTGAAACATATATTCACACTGAGAATATAAAATGTGTCCACTAATGCATGTATAGATGTGATGGAATGTTAATACATTGTTGATAAAAAAAAACAAGATATTTTTGTGTGTCAAATTTTTGGCTCCAATTTCTATGAATAATGGCAGATGGCCATTTAGAAAGCGACTATCCAAGAAGAAGTGACAGCAGCAGCGCTCTGCACAGAAGCAGCCAGTGGAACGCCGTAATCAGGTCCTTCCTGCAATCCCACAAGCCAGAGTATAGTTACTCCCCTCTGGTGTAGTCATGTGCCCCTACTGGTCAGGGCCCTGCAGACACCAATGAACCATAGCTGCTGACTGAGCTCCTCCATCCCACTGCCACTACTGGCCTTCCCACCATGCCAAGCATACCTGTTCATGCCCACGTCTTTCTCCCTCTCTGCCTCATTGCTACTTACTAACAGCTATATATTTGCCCCCCCCCCACCATTTTTTTACAGCCTGTGCTCAGAGTTAATAATCAGCGACAACTGGTTTGCCTTCCCGAAATGTCTAATAATAACATCGCACAACGTGGTCCAATCCTCATGTTCTGTGGGACTGTTTGCTTTCAACAACAGCCATGTTTACATAACTTCTATCATTTTGGATATAACCCAACCCTTTATTACGCCAGTACAAAGATACATAAAGAAGACAAATCTTATGACTAATATCTCATGACTTGCATTGCAGTGCCTCTCTCACTGTGCTATCACTGTCTAATAACTTGTGTTGTAGTAACTCAAAGTCAATGCCTTGACTTTGCAGTGCTTCTCTCAGTCTTATGACTAATGTCTTATAACTTGCGTTGCAGTGACTCTGTGTTATAACATTTTGACTTGTATTTCAGCGCCTCTCTCACTGTCTTGACTTGTGTCGCAGTGCCTATCATTCTTATAACTAATGTCTTATAACTTGCATTGCAGTTCCTCTGTCTTATGACTGTTATAACTAGCATTGACTCTGTCTTTTGACTGTCTTGTGACTTAAGTTGCAGTGCCTGTAACATTCTTGACTTGTGTCTGACTTGCATTGCAGTGCCTCTCACTGTCTTATGACTCGTGTTGCAGTGCCTCTTATTCGTATGAGTAGTGTCTTATGACTAGCATTGTAGTGACTTCGTCTTTTGCCTGTCTTATGACTTATGTTGCAGTGCCTCTCTCAGTACAACTTAGTGGCTCTGCCTTTGTATCCAAAACGAAAAGTTTTAAGATTTTACCAAAGGACTCCAAAAATTTTGGAAGGAAACAATTTGTACAATATGCACTGTCACCAGCCACACACTCATCTGTGACACCGCTGTGTCACTCTTGTTTTATTTGTATGTGGTGTTAAATAAAGCAAGTAAGTAAACTTTGCAAACAAAGTTTAACTGAGCGCATGTAGGACATATGCAGGGTACATAATCCTTATGCATTTCAAAGTTCCTACATAATCCAGAAATATGTAGAAAATCACTGTAACTGTGTGAAATGCACTTTTCCACAGCACTGGCTACGAGGCCGCGATTCACCAGCACCTTGCTGGGTCTGTGCTCTGTGATAGGCTGCAGGATCCCCCCATGGTCCATGATTGGATGTATAGATACCTGAAAATGAGTGAAGATCTGGAACACCCACAACCTCAGTGCCCAGGAATCTACACAGAGTTGTTTATGTAATAGACATTTTATTCAGAAATGCTCATTTAAAACGCTGACCATTGTGCCCTGTAGCACATAGATTATATCAAGTGGCCGATTCAGCTGCCATCGACGTATTACTGACATGCACCTTTCACCCACCTGCCCCACTGGCCCGCTGCCTTACCGTAACTAATGGTGCAAAATGGAACAAAAATAACATAAAATGAAAGTTCAGTTGTATTTATTCAGGGTCCTTGGCTAAAAACCAAAGAACCTGGAAAAGTCCCAACACAAACAGAGCCAGGGAGAGCTGGGATCCAGGCCTCTCCACATCACCCTCACGTCGTAACCCAGAGTGAGAAGCAGCCTCACAGGCCGGCTGAATGTGCCAGGAATGTGTGGGAGGTTCCTACTGGTCGTCTTAAAAATCGCTGACTTTCGTAGCAGCATTTAGCAAACAAGCACTTTTCGATCATTCAGAGTGACAAATGCCTCTCTGGGGCCATGTGTGAGTACGGGCTAAGTGGGCAAAAAAAACATGTAAATGGACAGAGAAATACGAAGATACATGAAAAAGGATATTCAAATCCTGAAGAAGGCGTGACAGCTTCCTGTGTGAAAGGACTTGGTGATGTGGCACATTCTGATTGGCCGCAGAACGAAGCGCATTGTGTGGGACTCTGAGGTAAAAATAAAGACTGAGCAAACAGTCCCATAATCCCACCCCCTTCTTCATTTTCTAATCTTCACCTGCTTTCATCCCTCTAACCGGTCCCTGGTTACGCATCTGAATAGGAGATGGGGTTTAAAAAAAAAACACACAAGATTATCAAAGATCTGATGCACCATCGAAATAATTAAAGCCAAAAATGATGTCATTTAATTTCATGCAGTACTATCAATTAATTTGACTAAACCAAAAAACATGCATTAAATGACTGTGGTGGGTGTAAACTATTGATATTACATTATGGGCTGCAGTAACCAAACGAAACACAAGAAGCACACAAGAGAGGGGAGTTTGAATGTGCACCTGGTCTAGCTCTCGCTGCGTCTCCTCCTCCATCCTCCTGATGTCCTCCATAGACAGGTCCACCCAGCGATCCAGCCAGCAGAAAAGCTGACGGTGAAAATTGGTGAAGAGCCTCTTCTCCTGCTGCTTGGTGACAGTGTGGGGGGGGGAGAAACAGGCCATCACTGGAATGAATGTCGCAGCCTCAGCCTGTACTGCTCCACCGTGTGCTTTACCTTGTGAATGAATTTCTCCACCCTGCCCTGCAGCCCCCACCAGCGGAAGTGAACGGTCACCAGCTTGTAGGCGGTCATGAAGGGGCAGTTACTTCCATGCAGCTCTGTCTGCACAGGACAGCACAGAGAGGGTGTCTATCCATGCATGATCTCATCTGACCACATAAAAGCCTCAGCTGGACACAAGAGAGGAAAACACACTGATGGCAATAAAGGAGGTTGGGAGGTCTGGTCCCACACGGACCTGGGGCACAATGGTTGGAGAGGGTATCACCATACCTTCCAGCCTGGACCCAAGGGACCCCTGCCAGTTTTCTCTGAGTGGAAGATGGCTGGATCCTCATCAGCCTTGTAGTCCTGGTTCAGAAACAATGCACAGAACAGGTCAGAGCTCTGTGCTGATCCCAGTTCAGGACACAGTGGGTAACGAGAATCGGCTGATCTGCACTCATCGAACCCACCAGGTCATCCACCTGCGAGCGGTCCGCGATGTCGATAGGCACCACCTCCGTGTCTTCCCACTCCTCTGGAGTCAAGCCGTGAGGCTTCGGGGACACAGTGAGAGGAGGACGGTGTCAGAGAAGGGCGCTGGGGAGCAGCCAGACAAGCGAGCGACTTGCACACTCACGTTGTCCGTGGTTCCCATGTCCGCCTTGTGCCAGGTCTCGATCTTAATGAAGAAGTCGTCTTTCATGTATTCGTTCTGCAAATATCAGGGTATTACAATGGGCAAGATGGACATTATAAGCACCTTCTCTGACAGAGGCAGCTGTACATGTTACTAAATCACATAAGGATACTTACAGTCACAACTGCATCCCACAGTTTTAAGGCAGGCAGCATGGGGGGGGGGGGGGGGGGAAAGGGAAAATGTATCAGCATTTTAGTTAATGAGGCAGCGGATGGCAGACTGGGACTGGAGGCTGGCAGGGTGTGTACTGACTGGTGCGGCAGTATGGGTATGCGTTCCAAGCCTTTTCGTGGAAGATCAAGGCTCCCTCAGGGGCAAACATCTGGATGAAACTGGGCACCTTACTGCATGAAAGCGAGACGGAAATCCGTAAATACAGACACTAATTTTGCGTATCTAAATTTTACATTCAAGGTAGCTGCGATCAAAGCGGCTATAAGTTCAGTCACCCTGTGGTTGTTAACTGTCTGTTTGCAGCTGGATGCAGGGGCAGACCTGTGGATGTGGTAGATCTTGTGCGTGTACTGGCCCTTCTCCCCGTCCTTTTCATACGGCTCGTTGCGCAGGACCTCGATGCCTTCCCCTCCACCGGTGTTGTTCTTGCTGGCTTCGGCCACAGAGTACAACTGGCCGACCTGATACTGGGGGAAACGGAACAACCGCATGCTCCAGTGAACGGCCTCTAATTAACGGAGTGAGGTTAAAAAAGGGAGATGATAATGGCGATGCACGGCAATGCGCCCGCTTACCTCTTCTACAGAACATGGCAGGAGCACTTGGCTGAAAAAGACAGAAATTCAAACAGGCGATTTCGACATTATTGTTATTATCATCACTAATAACAATGACTGGTGGTTTCTGATGGTGACAGTATTTATTCCGGATTTTGCACTACGGTTTCGCACAGATCGATAGCCAGTCGGACATTAGAAACAGATGAATATAAAGCGGCTGACGCGGCGGCCCACAGGGGTATTAAGCCGTTTACCGGCCGGCCGGATCGCGGCATCGGCGCCGCACCGACACCCAGCGTCACCCCGAGGCTTAACACCGTAAATACCGCGCAAGCTGCGGCGGCGCCGTTAAGTACGGGGCTCTACTCACTATTCCTTAATGAGCACCATGTCGGACCGGGCAGCTCCAGCGCCGAGATTCGCTCGCCGGAAACACGGAACGTGCGCCCTCCCCCAGCGTCACGGAGCGGCGAGCGAGGGGAGGGACGGGGGCCGCAGGACCCGGCGGTGTGGGGCAGGAGGGGGTGGCCGGACCCGGCGCTGCACGCTGAAAGTGCTCCGTAAGACCGGCCTCTGCGCTACACACTGACCGGCCGCGTCCCATCACAGCGGTGGAACTCGGAAAATTACCGAGGGAGCCGCTCTCTTGCACCTCAGCCGTGTTATCACCGCCACGATTGGCTGCATTTTCCTCCGTAATTAATGAAATTCTATCATACCGGTAATTAAACTACATCTACAACAGCCAAACCTATCTAGAATTACCTAAAGTGATGTGCTTTGATTCAGGGTCCGTAAATTTTAATGAACCCTTACGTAATGTGATTAAATGCAATTTGGAAGGAAACCAGAACATTAACACTGACATGCCAGGTACTATAAATAATTTATTATGATCATTTTACAATAATGTCCAGGATCAGTTTCCTTATTTATTTTTAACACTATACAGTCAGACATTTCTGAGACAGAGACACTGTACACAATGCTTCGATTCTATACATATTTACAGACATTTTCCCCCAAAACGCATAGCACACAAACTTGTCACACCATCAGAATGTACTTCATACACATCAGCTGAACCTGACAAAAGTATTTACAGTCTCAACAGACACACCAGCCATTTCACATGCTCTCCCTCTACATCTACATACTATTCTTGCTTTCACATTATTCAACCTGTGGGAAAAAATACAAATGCAGAATTTATTGTGCAAACTAGCTTAGAAACACAAAGAGAGTATTTATTAATGTAATCTGCAATTCAAGAATCCTGCAATAAACCATGTATTCTACTAAACCACAGAATCTGAAGGGTCTAATTTCTCTTTGAACACAAATACATAATACACACATACATACCAGTCCAAGTTACACGGGGGGGGGGGGGGCATTTAAAAACACACATTTACACACACTGTGCTGTATCTGTAAGTCCTTTGGGAGTGATGGGGCACCGTCTCACTCCCACCCATTATCCTTGATCATGTGCGACACCTCGATGATGAACTTCCCCTCCTTGTACTTCTGGCTGAGTTCAAAAGCTTGTTCCTGCAAAGACGAGGGAACAGGACCAGAGTCAAGCCGAGGGGGGGGGGGGGGGGGCTGACAGCACATCTCCCACTCTCAGGCCCCAATACATCATTCCCAAAGACGTAAAGACGTTACGACGGGATCCGTTGTTTACGTTTCGTTACTGTGCCAGTCTTTGTGATGTACATGTGTCAAACAGCTCTCCTAACTACAAACCACACATCTTTGCCCTTAAGTATATGCGAGTAGTTGTAGGTCACATACAAAGACCTCATATTAAACATTTCTGTCCATCTGCAGAATACTCTTTATTTATTATTTCACAGAGTTGATATGACCACACTTTTCTAAACTAACCGACTAAAAATAAGACCAAAGTCTAAATTAACTGATTAGTAAATAAGTGTTGCACGTGGTCTAGCACAGCCTCTGGGAAGCCCAGTATCTCTTTTGTACAGAAACACGGAACTTCCTTCAAAAGGGGTCAAATATATTATTATTTTTTTCACGCTAACAAGCTCCAAACAAATTGTTCATGTCAACATGTTCATTTTCAGCTTTTTAGCGTGAAAAAAGCAATAGCACCTTAGAAACGGGGCTCTACTCACTATTCCTTAATGAGCACCTTACAGAATGACGTTTTGGGGCTTAGAGTGGTCTGGGAACTGGCAGGATACACGATCTCAGACCCTCCCCCTACAGCCAGGTGCTGGTGGAGACAAGATGGCCAACGGCACACCAGACGCCAGCGAAGATGCCAGAGACCATTAGCCGTTCGACCGTCTCAAGGAGAAGCCGCGGTGAGTTGGAGGGGGCAGCTTACGTATTTCCAGCCTAGGGTGGTGTGGCAGCTCTCGCAGTAAATGTCCGCCACCGCGTGCAGCCCTGTCAGCAGGAGGCGCTCCTCAGCCGGCCCGCAGCCCACATTCACCCTGAAATCACAGCCGGCGCAGAGGTGAAGCCAGAGCGGCAGTTGCCCAAACAGAACGGCCACTCAGAGCTGCCTTGAGAGGGCAGGGACTCACACAGAGTTGAATAAGTAGGCCCGTCCCTGGCTGCCTTGGAAAGACTAGAAGAAACAAAACAGGAATTCAGTGGTACAAGCTTCCTGTGGTCCTCGAGCAGTAAAATAAGAGAAGCCCAGTATATCGTACCTTAGAAAGCAGCTCATCGTGGCTGGCCAGGTGTGCCCGGCAATGGACACAGCTATACTTACGCTCACAGGAGTCCAGGTATGCCTGGAAAGTTTTAACCTTCGACAACTTCACCATGTCTGAAACCGATTAATATAAAATTCGCTCAGTTTTGCCATACACTTTCCAAACACTTCATATCCTGCATGGCAATATCAACCAGGACTTACATCTGGGCGGAAGTAACTGAAATAGGAGATAATACGTCATTATTTATATTACAGAAATAGAAACAAGAAAAGTCACGTTAGGCGAAGCACAGCTTTGAAACACAAGAAACCGACAATGTCGATGCTGCTTAAATCTTGAAATAGAATAAAAACGCATTTGACCTACATATCAGGCACTGTTCAGAACATAGATAACATTGACTATTTACAATACATATTAACTATATATAATAAAAATACAGAAAAATATACAAGCAGAGTTTCGCATGCAACACGAAACAAAGCACACAAATCACTGCAGACAACTATTAACCACTATCTGGCAAACACCGATGTTCACCTATAATTTGTGTTCTTACCGACAGGCCTAATGTATCGCGAACAGATGTTTAACTGCTTTAACCCGAAGGAAACGCTGATACGTCAGCTAGAGCCCAGCATGGGGTTTGGAGCTGCCGCATGGGAGGTCACGCCCACACTAAACAGGAGCCACACTAGAATTTCGGCGGTTTTATATAAACCATGAAACACATCCAGAGTAAGAATTTCATACGACTGTCGGATTCCCAGATCTGTTTCGGCCGCAGTCGTGACGAAAATAATGTGCAGTCTGTTCAAAACGCGACCTCAATTCGCAGCGCCACCAGTACCCCGAAAAAAACAAACCCAAAACATCCGCCAATCAGAGGACGGAAGCACGACGCAACGTCAGCCAGCGAATCGCCTTCGCAGGTTCGGATTGCGTGTTGAACATGTTTTTGTTTTTCGTATTGGCGCTGAGTATAGCGCCCTCTAGCAGACTGGGCATGCACTACAGGACTTAATGCCTTAAAGCGCCGTAACTACACAAACACACACACGCACATACAAACACAAACACACAAACCTTAAGTAACCAAACTAAGCAAGTCTTTCGGCATTTTTAGTTTTTTTATTGCAGTCACAGATTTTCATAAAATTGAATTTCCCCTTTTGGGGATCCAAAAAAAAAAAAGGAAAAATGTCCCCACTACATCAAAATGGCAGGTTTTATTTGATACATTCTGTACAACAAGAAAAGGCTCAGCTAGACACCCATTTGTCCACAGTTTGCAAGACTCGAATCACATTCAATGTACTATGGCATCCTCTTGCGTGCACCAAAAGATTTTTTTTTTGACATTGAAACAAGATAACAAATTTTACATAAAATACTATTATGAAAAAATACTTAGGTAACATGGCAAATGGGTCTACTGATGTCTATTGGATCCAGTGAGAGTGGTAATTATTAATTATTTATGTACTTACCTGGACATGTCTAACCCTGAACATCAACAGACTTACGTGTTACAACAAAAGAAATGACACAAAAATGGACACTGCAAAATTAATATACTTGTGCATTCCAGTGGGTTAAGGGTTTTGCTGAAATGCCTGATGAAGATATGACTATTCCGCCAAGGCCGGGGCTCAAACCGACGACCTTCACAGTTACAAAGGCTTAACCTGCTGAAAACTGGGGCTTGATGCCCCCTGGTGTTGGAAGGATGATAGTGCTTCCTTTCACTGTCAGCTAAGGATGTTCAGCTGAAATGAAAGACCGATACGCTACAGGCTGTTCTCTCCTGGCACGAGGGGGCAGGTCAGGCTCCTCCTCGCTGGCAGATTTTTCCCTAATGGCTGCAGGGTGGAGTGATCTGCGGATGAGTGCGGAGGTAATCTGTCAGGAGCGTGGGGTAATCAGTCATCACTCCTGTCGCTCCACGAGCAAAGGCTTCCTCAATGTCTGTCAGCTCATTACAGACAAAGAGGTGCACCTGAGGAGGAAAGAAAAAGTCATGGGGTCAGGGGCTCGGTGTAGCCATGCCAGGAAGACCATCACACCAGATGCATCAAAAAGGGTGCACCAGTCACTGCTGAAGAGGGAAAAGGCTATTTGTAAGGACCCACTGGCCATGTTTAAGAAAGATGGCAAACCCTAACCCTAACCCTAACCCTAACCACGCTGGAGAAAAGCCTCCAGTCAGACGTTACATCATCAGAGAGCAAGAGCATGTGTGTGGACAGGGGTAAGGGAGACTCGCAGGGTGTGGGGTCGTACCTGAATGCCTCGTTCCACCAGGTGTTTCAACAGACTTTTCCTCATCATTATCCTGGAACAAGACGGGCAATTATCTGTAGACTTGTTTTCAGTATGGCTCAGATGCCATGACACACAATGTTGGCAGTCAGAAATATGCTTAGTGTGGGGGGTGGGGGTGTGGAGCAAGCCTACCTCCTGCCCCAAGAGGCCAGTAAGAGGATCTCCCTGTCTCTCCTGGCTTCATATGAGTGTCCCACCCCCTGCCCCGTCACACATGAACAAGAACTTCAGGGAAGCCCGATCATTCCCGATTGTCCTGTGCCGCTGATTAGACCGTGGGGGTGGGAGCAGGAAGGAGGTAAATAAGATACGTGGGGCTTTGGCCATTGAGGGCCAGCAGGTCACAGTTTGATGTGAAGTCAGTATAACTGAGCTTCGACTAGAGTGAAGTGGGTTGGAGCCTTGGCAGATGGGAAAGGTCAATAATAATGAGCGGCTCCGCTCTGGTCCCCGAGCCTACCAGCAGGGGGGGGGGGGGCAATACTTACTTCTCAATCAGAAAGATGACAAATCTGTTCCTCAGAATTGGAGAATCAGGAATGTATGTCCTGCAAAGCAAATTCAGCAAGGTGGTCTAAATCTGAACAGAATTATGGAACATGTGGACATAAAACACACAAACATATCCAAAACTACTACACAGGGGACCAAGTGCATTTGCTTTAGCAAAACTTAAATGCAGAAACCTTTCGTCTTTGGCACTCTGAAAAGGTGTTTGGTAGGTTTTGGTTGTGGTTAGGTGTGTGTAGGTTGTCGTTTGGGTTAGAGTTTTGTTTAAGGTTAGATTTGTGCATATTACGGTTATGGTTAAGGTTAGGTGTGTGCAGATGAGGGTTATGGTTGGGGTTAGGTGTGTGTGGGGGCACACCTCCCTCACCGGTTGAAGACGTGGGGCAGGTAACTCTGCAGGAAGCTCTCTCCTAGTGGAATGAAGGGCAGCAGGCCGGTGTAGTACAGCAGGAGGAGCTGGAGGCCTCGCACCATGGTGAACATGTACGGCATGGAAGGGTTCTGCAGGGAGGGAGGTGGGAGGCAGCTAGAATACTGATTACCGTGATAAATGAGGTGCATATGTAAGATGTGCATCATTGCTCTTCAGACATTTTATTATAAATTGCATTAAGGATAAGGAGAAATCAGAAGAATGTGCATGTAGTTTAAACAAAACTTTCTTTTAAACAAGTGGGCATTAAAGCGGAATCCATGCAGTTTAAACACTGACCATCCCTTAAACATCCCATAAACTAGGTGCCCAAATAGCTAGTGTGTTGTCAGGTTGGAGCTACAGTCAGAAGCATCTTCCTCGCTGAATGACTGTCCTACTGAGGGTGGGAATAGAAAGTTAGGGATCACCATGCCAACACTGCAGCTCTTCCAGTGAACATTACTCAGACACAGTGGACAGTGTGGTTCTAGACAGTGACTGGAAGCTCTCACCTCTTTGAGGCATTTTTTCATGATGCCGGACTCAACGCTGGCCCACACCGTGAGGTCCTCTCTACCATACTGCTGCACAAGCGAGGATACCTGTGGTTGGGATACAGTGTTCTCACAATGTCAAGGAAACCCAGATTCACTGAGAGAATGTGGGTGACTAATGTACAGAATCAAATGGCACAAGGTCTTTAATGTATTTTAAAATGGTCAATAATGTTATCCTATTAATGGGGGAAACTCAACGTGCTACCATACCAACTTACGGTTAAAAAGTGTTATAAAAAACTTTTACATAACTTTTACAGGCATGGTGTAGGTAAAACTCAGTCAACATTCGAAACAGTTATGGGTACATATAGCATTCCCTGCTTAGCCACCCCCTGTGCATAGAACTAGGATAACCTCATTTTCATGGTTTCTTTTTTTGGCCAATCAATCTCCATATATTCACCTTCTTGATCAGTTGGTCGTTGTCTTCTTTAATCTCGATGTTGATTGGCATTTTCGGAAAACTCCGGAAGACGTCTTCCAACAGGGCAAACTTTCTGTCTGTGCCCGTGCTGAAATAGCCTGCCAGAAACGCGGTGGCTTACAAAGCGAGTTGTTCCAATATTGGCCACAAGGGGGCGAATGCTGACGAAAAACGCCGCATCATCTTCTTCTAGCTATCAGTTTTATTGATTTTTCCACATTGGTGTTAATTCACTACAGCGATTTTTCATCTCAACTATACAAATACAGTTCTGGGAATAAAATCTGCAAGTCACATAACAATCCTATTTCCTTATGCATATGCTACTAACCTTCACGAAAAGTGACCTCTAACCTTTCTTTATAGAGAGGCAGGTCCTGAAAAAAAAAACACAAGTTAATCTCTGTTAACAACTACTACTTAGAACTGCAAATTCTGTCAAGCAACTGTATGCATTATTTTTAAGCTTAGTTTGGTAAGAATGTACAGGGAACTACATTGAACTGCTGAACCTTGTTTGACGCACTAACTTCTAACCTCCAAGTTGACAGAGGAGATATTGACATCCACTCCAGTTTGTCGCAGGAGATTCTCATCATGTGATACAATCACATGACCGTCTTTGGTCATGTGACAGTCCATCTCCAGCATATGTGTTCCTGCCTCCTCAGCACTAAGACAGGGCAGGACAAAAGAGGGAAAAAAATGTGGGGCTAGACTGACTTTCCATGTCCAGTTGATGCGGAGGTGAAGGTGGTGGCTGTTTTACTCACTGTCTAAAGGCTTCCATTGTGCTCTCGATTCTCTCTCCTGAACCTGTCATGCAATGAAACATGGTAAAACACAGGACACTGATAACAAACAGTAGGAATGTGAATGAGTATGGTGCAGGGTACTACTCCAGCTCGCTGGCGACAGCCTGGGGCCCCATGCTCGGCCGTCTTACCCGCTCTGTGAGAGATATGCCTGCAGTAGAAAGCCACACGTTTTTTCTTGTGCAGGATGTGGGGGTTTTTCAGCAGGTAGAAGGAAGCAAGAGCGTAGCCCCCCAAGGCTGGGATTATGTAGTACAGGGAACTGGCCATTACTGCGTACTCTGTGGGAAATAGGCCTGTATGACTCTCTCAGTGCAGCAGCCATGATCATAAAGCTCTCAATGAAACCATCACTCTCAAGTCTATATAATGCATCTATATACAATCTATACTGATGTGCTTTAGTGATATGTAGAAACTTTCAAAGATTAGAATTTTGTGATCCATTTGGAAAGTCTACCTTCTGGACAGTATCATGTGCATGCAACTCCATCATCCAATCTGCCCTGTTCCTCTCCCCCTGCAGCCCCCTCTGCCACATCCCCCCCCCACATACACACCTCCAGCCCGACAAAACCACTCCCTCCCACCTGGATGCCTGTCAATGACTCGTCAAAGGAATGTGAGCTGGCAGAGGTGAGAGTAAGTCCACAAGGCATGAACAAACAGGCCAGAAACTACACACCCTATATCTAGGGCTCACCTGCACAGGTGATGGGAACAGTGATGCCACACCTACTTCCACTCACCTGATGGCATTTCTCTTTCACATGTATCTTTATTGGGCAATATGTAAGTAATAATTAACTATAACATACTCCATTGGGCCCTTGAACAAGGCTCTTAACCTGCAATTGCTTCATACTGGGTATGATGATAATCTACATCCAGCACTATAAGGAGGTCCTCCAACCTACAGGGAAAAACTTGGGGATTGGTGGCAGGATTGGCAGTCCAGCCACCAGAAAATATCTTGTTTGTTGTGTGGTGGGTGTGGCAATGCGCTGTAATCAGTGCATGCTTCTTACCTCTATACCTCTATAACATACTACATCCTTTCTCCCTTTTTAAAGAAAAGTAAAGAAATAAAATATGTGGGAGTGAACAAAACAAAAACAGAACTACTCCACAAACATCCCCCCACAACAAAAAAACACACAACAATACATGGACATAAATTATTGACGGTAAAAATGGACTAAGAAATAGTAAACAATGCATACATACAGAGAGACAGCAGATGAGCGTGGCATGGACCTAAGCGCAGTCTGATCCCAGGATCTATGTAGCCAATCAGTGCTGCTGCTTTGGATGGCTGCAGGCCTCCGAGTGGGCTGGAGCTGATCAGAAGCTGCCTTTATAGGAGGTGCAACCAAGGGCGGCTCCGTTGGTGTGTGTGTGGGGGGGGTGTGGTCAGGTTCCACCATAATGTTCCCACTTTACATTCTTGCTATTAGCGCTTGTAAAAGTGACAACTAGACAGAGCAACTGAAACATGAGAAATTAATGTTTAGAGAAATGCTCTTATCACAATAAGTACTGGATCACTATAAAGTATCAGTGTGAAACATAAACCCCCCCCTCCCCCCACCAGCATGTTTGCAGGAGCGGAGGGAGGTGAAGCCGCTCTGTCAGCTGCATGGGGCGTAACGGCACTCATGGATGAATGGTAATGCTGAGAGCTGCAAAAACGCTGCCATGTGGAGGGAGAGGGGCTGGGGGACGGGGGGAACAGAGCAGGGTGTTGGGGAGGGAGGACAGAACAGGACAGGGTGGACAGAACAGGACAGGGTGGATAGAGCAGGACTAGGAGGACAGAACATGATAGGATGGACAGAGCAAGATTTGGGGGACAGAGGACAGAACAGTTCCCCCGGGGAGGGGGAACAGAGCAGGATGGGGGACAGGGTGGACAGAGCAGGGGGGCAGAGCAAGACGGAGGGGACAAAGGGGAATAGTGAATGCAAGAGGCACAGAGCAGGACAGGGGAGGACAGAAGGCGAGTTCGGCCTGAATGGCCTGAACAGCAGCTGGCTAGAGAGGAGCATGTAGGTAGAGCAATGATGACTACCTCCCATCCAGGGAGGAAAACAATGACTTCACACGTCAGTAAAACCAGAAAGGGGGGTGACACCCAGGCCCCCACTCTCAATAACTGATGTTATGAAACCTCACAGAACCTGACAGGCAGCTCTCTAATCACCCAGCTGAAAGAGAAGATTGCAACTGAAGGCAAAAGCTCTGCTGGTTCAGGAAATATTTAACAACTGAGAAAAAAAAAACGTTTTCGTGTAACATTTTATTTAGTGTACTTGTACAATTCTGTTACAGCCGTACACCTCATACAGAACTACATCACTAATGCCTTTGGATCATACTGATATTCTCACATTTTAAACAAGATAAGTACAGACCGATGGGAAGAGGCTGCGCCTCAACCGCAGGTTCTGGGATGAGAGCTTGAGAGCTTGTGAGAAAGGACAGGAAGAGTAGAAGGAAGAGGAGGTCCCAGTCCCAGTCCCAGCCCCAGACCTGAGGATGACACCACTTCTGCACTTTCCCGGGCCTAAAAGGTTCCAGTTCTTTTGTGAAACGCTTGTGTTCCTGTTCAGAATCATCATGCATTTTCTCAAAACAAACTCCGTTTTAAATCTGAACACAAGCATCTGTTTTCCTCCAAGAATGAAAGTGGAAAAGAAAGTACTCAAAGGTATTGTGCAATAACCGGCAATTGTTTATAATTCTCGGAAATCTGATCGCTCCCCCCCCCCCCAACAACCTGGAAAAATAGACAGGCTCTCCTGCACGAACCGACTGAGCCCCCTCTGTGAATGGACAGATTTTGTGCGGACCCTGAGTGGGGGCCATTGCTGAGAGATAGGGTGACCAGATAATCCATGTCAGGGAGGACACTCTGAGCTAGGACAGGAATTATAAATTACCATTTCAATTAAAAGGACCTGGATTTCACTTGAGAACAGAGTTCTTGCTGCGTGCTGATTGGTCAGTCTCCTATAATCATGCATGTGTCACTAATGCTAATGTGAAACAGCTGGATGAGTTTTTCAGTCAAGGAAACAAACCCCCAACCAGGAAACAACAATCAATAACGCGGAGATCAGTGCTCTGCAAAGATGGCTAGAAATGGATATTAATAAAGAATTAAAGGCTGCCAGAGAGCCTGGCCGTAATGTACACAAGTCGCTGAACAGAGAGCAGCTGAACAGGGCCACTGTTGCCACCTAGTGGACACAGAAAGATACACATCCCTCATGCTCGTGTGTGAAAGGCAGCAAGACCTTGATCCCCCAGAGTGCGCACTGGCGGTAAATATGGTGCTCACATGGGCTGGTCTTCTTGATGGCCATCCGTACCTTGTTAATAATGCCCATGGCTGAGCTGGTGGGAAGCAGGAATAGACGGTGTCAAGCTGAGAAAACGCACCTCCTTCCAAAACAGGATGCTGTACTGGCTTGGCTCTGCTGAGCCCCATTCAGGTGTCAAACCTGCATCCGTAACCACTATGCCACCTACAGATCTCATCATCTTACGTATTAAACAAAAGCAGCAGACAACAAATGTTAGGGATTTGTATGGAGCATGTTTGTGCACTGGGCCTCTGTAATGATGAAGTTTACCTTGGCACTACGGATGTTATTAGTCTATGGCTGTACATCTCTCTGATTATTTGATACGCTGTACCTATAAGTCTCTTGTAACAGTGCCATTCATATTTAAACGTCCTCTCCAACTTTAATGAGAAAAAACACATTTCTAGCAAAATACAAAATTACATCCGGCAATAACTACTGCAGAACTACATTACCCATAAGCGCACGCTATCGCTGCTCAAGCGCCCTCCCGCGTTGACATGACGTTAATGGAGGCGTAGTCTGAACAGCATCGCTCAGCTTCCTTAGTGAATGCAAACAAGCGGGGCGGCTCGTATAGTGTGTGTTGGTGGGTGATGATACGGGGCAGCGCGTCGTGGGCCGGCTCGGTTCGACTTGCTCTTTCGACACTGTTTGCCCTGCGGAGCTCTGCTTACTCGGCTGGAGGCAGGTAAGAACAACACGACCGACCCGAGCTGAACCCTTTCAACACGGGTAGCACAAACCTCTGCGTGTGTTTTTGACAAGGCGTTTAGCTGTGTTGTTTTAATCGATGCTTTGCTTGTAATTTATGACACCATTATATCTGTTAACGTTTCGGTACAGATCATCGACCCAGTTCTGAAATGTCTGGTTTGTTGATCTGTCTTAAAGACAGCGTCCCGTACGCGTAGTTCTCGTTTAACCGGTGGCGTACCTGTACCATTCTGTTCTTTCTCGCCCTTTGTTCGAATCAGCCCTGCTCTCTGGTGTGCCATCTCCCCCGGATCTCTCCGTAAGAGCCTCGTAACTACCGTCCCAAGTGACTGCGCCTGGGCGCCTACTCAGGTTTCCATGTCGTCCACCCTACACATCAAATCCAGATGCCCAGTGTATCCTGGCTCACAGACCTCCAGGTTCCCAGTGCCAGATGACAGAGTGAAGTGGAAGACCGAGTGGCCCGAGTACCGGCCGACCGTCTACACCGCCGCGGCCGTGCTAGCTCAACCGGAGTGGGCTGACCCTGACGTAGGGTGAGCACCAGGGGAACGGCTGTTATTTCACGGGGCGGCTGATGATCAGCCATAGTTTAGCCTGCTTCTCTCGCCATAGATCATTCTGTCCGCAGTTCAACATCCTGGATGGATCGGTAGAGCGCAGGAGCCACGAGGGAGAGTACAGGGTGCTGGACGGAAAGCCGCTGTAGGTGCCGTACTCCCTGCACTCATACATCCGCATAGCGCCACCATATGGCCGCCCAGTCTCAGCTCCTCTTAATTTTCCTCTGCAGAAACCCGCATGGCCGCACTGGATTGACTGGGAGAGGCTTGCTGGGACGCTGGGGTCCAAACCATGCAGCTGACCCGATAGTTACCAGGTGGAGGCGCCGTTCCCCCTAACCCTACTCTCCTTGATGGGAAAACAGTGCGCTGACCGCGATGCTCTGTGTCTGACAGGTGGAAGAAGGATGGGGGTGGCCAGCCCGTGGTGAATCCCCGCTCTGGGCTCCCGCTTCTTCAGTTTGTTTCCATCATGAGGAAGGATTGCGGGGAATGGGCTATTCCTGGGGTCAGTCTGCCTGTCCTCTGTCACTGTGCATGTGGGGATGACAGCCGCTACGAGCGTCCGCCCGCATATGACGGATAGCCTCAGGGGACTGGGCGGTGCTCTGGTCCCTGTGGTCGATGCTGACCCCGGCTGTGTGATTTGTGTGAGTGAGACTGAGCCTTGATCATAGCGCCGTGCTGATGTTTGGCTCTCTTCCAGGGGATGGTTGACCCGGGGGAGCGCGTCTCCCTCACTCTGCAGCGTGAGTTTTCAGAGGA
Source organism: Paramormyrops kingsleyae (assembly GCF_048594095.1). Taxonomy (NCBI): domain Eukaryota; kingdom Metazoa; phylum Chordata; class Actinopteri; order Osteoglossiformes; family Mormyridae; genus Paramormyrops; species Paramormyrops kingsleyae. Next base: position 12,197,746 of record NC_132818.1, on the reverse strand, counting down.
AGCGTTGAACTCTCTGGCTGCCAGCCCCCAGCAGAGGGCGCTGCTGCGCCAGCGCATCGACAAGCTCTTCAGTTCCCCGGGCCTGCAGGTGGCGGCAGCGAGCCTCGTGTGCGCCTTCCATTGATGTTCACACACATCTGCACTTGTTACATTTCTGTTCCATCCATCACAGGTCTACAAAGGTTATGTTGATGACCCCCGAAACACAGACAATGCTTGGATGGAAACGGTGGCTGTGAACTTTCATGATGAAACAGGTCATTAGATTATATGTATATATTTTTTATAATAATGGCTGACTTTGGATTACTGTCGTAAAAAGTACAGATTTCTAAAAAAGTCCAAGAAATTTGCTGTTGTGTTTATAAAGCTACTTATTAATGCTGTATTAATGAATGACTGTCATTGTCACCTCCCAGGGGACAGTGTGAGCGAGCTACCATTACAAGCTGGGGATGACGCAGGTCAGGTGACCTGGATGGACTTTGACTCCACCCTTTCTTACTATGCCAGTCACTCCCATTTCCTGGAGATGGTTGCCAAGGAAAGACAAGCACACTGGTAACTGCCCAGACACTGTGAAAGTGACAAAGGTCAGAACCGGGGAAATGTGGCAGGTTGTGTGTGTGTCCACCTGTAAGCAGCATAACTGTAACCCTGTGTGATGGCCATGCTCGAGCTGCCCCCTACTGGCCGCTTTTTGGAATCAGGACATTTTGCTAATTGGTTAGATGTGATGAATGTCACGGCCATTTAAGCCTCACACATTCCATCATTCAAACCAGATGCAAAATTGATATTGAGATCAACATAACTGGGTATATGTGGATACATAGACAGGCGCCTGTCAAACATTTGTGTGCATGTGCATGTAGACAGTGTACGTCTTTGTTTCCATGGTTTGTAATCTGTACTGGTTAATGTGAACATTCGTCCTGCTCAAGATGGTTACCAGTCACCGGCTAAAATAATGAATAAAGGATGAATACAGACATTTTCCTGACTGTTTGTCTGGTTCACCATCTTCAGTCGTAGTAGCTTTTAACCTCCATCACTGTTAGTTGAGATGTTCCGCTATTTCATGATGGGGGAGGGGGCAATATTGTTCATAAATGGCAAGGGCAGGATAATGGATCGTCTTTAAATGGAATAGTCCTTTCCAATAAATTTAAATGTTGCCTAAGGAAGAGCCAACCTTGGGCAGTTCTGTTCACCTCCAAAATGCAGAGTTCAGCTGTTGGGAGACTGATGTAGAGAGTAATAAACACCAGCAAAGGCAGATTAGTGGGAACAGACAGCCGTTTTATTCCACAACAGAGACCTTTCTCTATATTGTGTGATCAGAGTTTTGTTTGAACATAAAAGACTCGGACGGAATCACCCATCCTCAAAAAAAATGCTTCAAAGTGCTAAGAGAACATTAATTTAATTAGTCAGAGAATCGAGAATCAGCAGCATGTTAGTGGGTAACAGGGAGCAGCCTGCTAGTCAATTGGCTGCACAGAACGTAAACAGTAAATGGCAGGACAGCGTGGTAAATTCACTCCACGGGTCACAGCGAGCAGAAGTAGTTGTGGACGGGGAAGGAGAGGGCAGCTGAGAGCGCGATGCCGAAGCTGTCCCCCACGCTGGCGGCGGCCATGGCAAACTCCCGCTCCCGGTCTCCAGTCTGGGGGGAGGGCGGTGCCATTAGAGTGAGGGTGAACACTGACGCCATGATCGATGTCATGCTGCCGGGCATCAGTGAGGGGCGGAGCTCAGAGTACCAGCCAATGGCATGTTCCTAACTCATTAGCATATGTGGGCCAGCGATCCAGCTTTCATTTTCCATAGAGAATATAAATGATGTTAGGTCATTCCACAAGTTTCACCTGCGGCTGCTCATGTGGTGCCACCGAGCCTCTGGCACCCTGGGTAACTTAAGTTTTGGGCCCAGCTCACTCATGTAACCAGCGCTGTGGGGAATTACAGCCTGCCGGTAAATGAACTCACGGGGAAAAACTGAGGAGCAGAGGTAAGGAGCACACGCTGATTACAGCACGTTGCTGCACGCACCACATGATGAACCACCTCAGGCATGAGAATCTGAGTGCAGCCGGGCAGTTGGTGATACCTCAGCACTACACTAGTCCGAATGGACCAGTGTGAGTTCTTTTTCTGAGGGCTGGAGTCCCAATCCTACCATCAACCTCGAAAGGACTTCCTTGCAGGGCTGGATGTAGAGAAACGTCATACCCAGGACAAAACAATTGCAGATTAAGGGCCCAATGGAGTAAAATCACTCCTGACATTCGAGGGATTCGAACCAGCAACCTTCCGATTGCTAGAACAGAGCCCTACTCTCAGAGCCACCATTCTGCCCACTGGGAAAGATGGCCGGCATTTTAATGCAAAACCACTCACCAGCTACATGCCTGGTTTTATAAATGTTCACTGAAGTGCCTCAAGTCAGCAATATATATATACACATACAAACACACACACCTAAGAGTCGGTGGGAAAAAGACAGTCCCCACAAGCATTTCAAACTACAGACGCAACCTTAAGTAGCTGATAAAGTAACTGATGGGGGAGGGGAAAAAGAGACTGACCTCCTTGCTGATGAAATGAAAGGTGTTGACATACGCGGCGCCCCCCAGAAGTCCTTCGTAAGCGACTATCACGAAGACGAGGATGGCATTGGACAGGATGTGGTAATAAACCGCGAAGAAGAGCAGCAAGGCGTTGATGCACTGCAAGGGAGCAGGCGGACGGGGAGATTAATGGCGTTGGGGGCACATGGGAAACGGAGTGGGAGGAGCCTACCGGTCTCACCTGCAGCACTGACATCAGCCACACCCCGCGGATCTTCACACAAAACAGGGAGGAGCGGGAGACGAACACACCGATCTGATAGACAGTCTGGTACCTGGGACAGAGATCGGCGATGTGACTAATGGACCTTTTCAGAGCATCCAGCAAACGGAGTGGGAAGGCCTACCGGTACTGACCAGCGGTACTGCTCAGCGTGGGACAGGGAAAAGCCTGGAAAGTACAGCAGTTCCAGCTGCAAGAGGAGACAGACATTTCACTGTATGTCCCCAGTCCCTCATGAGACACCATCCTGCCCGAACGGAATAACGCAGACAGCAGCTGAACGGCAAACTCACCAGGCCCTGGTTGATGAAATACTCGGCAAAATAGACGACACCCAGTGGAATGATAAACCGCAGCAGACCCTGCGGGAGACAGAGGCAGGGCTCAGTGCACCAAACCGGCAAAGCGAGACGGCACAGACATCCTCGCGGGGACTTACTCTCAAGATGGCAAGTCTGTCTTTGTAGGTCAGCGGGCCCCGGCTGTCCTCTGCTATGGGGGGAGGGGGGGTAAAGCACAGGTCACAGGATGATTCAGAGCTTTTCAAACTCCCCCCACCTCCTGAGAGCCCCACTTACCTGGTGCTTCCCCATCCCTGATCTCTTCGTTCTCCTCGCCACTCACCAGGGGGCGTCTCTCCTGGTCTGTGTTCGGCGTACGACCCTCTTCTACCACACAATGCCATTGTGGGAACGAGGCCGGAAACACCAGCAGTAAATAATAGCTGAGACAAAGATATAGGAAGGGCAGAAATCAGTACATTAGAGTGATCTTGGAAAGCTGCTCTATGCTCCCACATTCTATGTGGGTGACAAGCCTAAGATCAGCAGCTCACCTGGCAGCCATGATAATGGGGACCACCAGCATAACCAGCAGGGTTTCCCGCGGCGAGAGGCCAGCTTGAGTAAAAGCTGCGTACAGAAGTGCCCCAGCCACCCCTGCTCCGCCGGTACCGGATCCCCAGCCCCCCAGCACAAACCTGACAGGGAAGGTATGGACGGACGCGTTAGGGAGAAGCAGAGAGAATGACAATCAAGAAACTCCACACATAGGACAGAGGGGGGAATTCGAACCCCCAGTCCTACAGGTACTGAGCAACAGTGCTACCCATTGAGCTACCCTGTCTACCATCAATCAATAGACCTATTTACTAATTAAGCTTCAGAAAAACTAGAACCACTCATAATTCTTCCAATAGGCCTCATTTTGAATTAGATAGATTAAATGACGTGCAGTAACCTACCTGGGGAAGAAGACTGTGAGGGAGAGGAAAGACAGCTCTCCCAGCCCCGAGCTAATGCTAGCAAACACCACCCCTGAAGGGGACAAAGCAGGCTTACATGAGCACATGACTCTCACTACAGGTATAACTTTTAGGGCAGCGCGATAATTAGTGCACATGCGCAATAATCACATCGCATTTCACAGAAGCTTTGTGTCTATTAGCACAACTCAAGACAAGACCACCAAGTTATTTTACACACTCTATTGGTAGACAAGTTCTATTTGGCTATAATGTAGTTCGGGTAAATTCATTTCGCTCCGTTTCATAAACGTCGCAGTATTACTCGAGGATATTTCATTGCTATGTGATATCGTGGAGCGTTAATTTTACAGTTAGAGAGAGCAACAGTACCCAGAATGCTCATGGCCACACTGGAAGAGAAAGACACCAACAGGAAGCTGGCGGTTGCCGTGGCAATACACATCAACACACGGAACCTGTCGAATTAGAGATTTCAAGAAAAATATGAAGATTATGGTCAAGGCGTGACTGACTGAACAATTAGGGAAGCTAAATGGTAATAAGGAAAGCGGTTTACCCATAAGGGAGCTGGTGGATAAAGAAGGGTGCGACTGCTTTGATGAGGAGAGTGGGAAGAATGTCAGCCAGAAGTACCGCCTGAAATGAATAAATCAGACATGAAAATGGATCCCACAGTGTAGCTCCCTGGAACTTCAACGCAATGTCTTTCCAGAGTGCAGGAGTTTTACCGCAGTGGAAACAGGGTTACAGTCGTAGCTGCTGCTGCTGCTATTTCCGCGATCCAGATGATAGGAATGCGCAGCTGTCTGAAAGTCAGGCCATGAAGAAGTGGGGATTAAATCCTTTCCACCAGAATAGAGATACGTGTTTTTAACATGTACGTATGTGTCATGTATTTTAAGCAAAGCATTACATAAGAAAAACAGATCCTGAAACAGGGTTACCAACTTTGGTCAGCTGGCTGGCGTAAGATTTTCTGTTCAAGACAAGTCTGCACACACATTTACATGTATGTAACAGTCTCGTTATATTGTAAATACTCTACAGAGTTTGCAAACTACCTCAACGATTTCGATATAGCTAATTTTAGGTTTATAATGTTATAATATAGATTCTTGCGTGAGTGTCTGGAAGCGTGAGTGTCACGACAGATGCGTGAGAGTTGGCAACCCTGCTGAAATATCAGTAAGACAACGAACCCATGAGACACAGGTTGTCCTTCCCACAGCACTTCACTGTGGCTATCTCACGTAGGTACAAATATGGTCAAATGATACAGAAGACAAACCGAAATTTCCATAAAATAGCGATTTCTCTGTGCACGTGTGAAGTTCACGGAGATGCGTACAGGCTCGGTGCCGTTGGTCTCCTGCTGCTTCAGGATGTCGTGCGCCGCGCTCAGCATCACCACGTAGGCGAAGTTGTTGCACAGCCCGAGCCACCTGCACAGAAACGATGCATGTTCGTCACGAAGTAATTAAGTTAATCCCGATATGTGAACAAGCACACTTCGCTTCCATATACATATTAATACAAAAACCTCACCAAAACCCAGCTATATTTCTCCAGGATATCCAGCGACCTTTCAACGACACATAAAATTGTGAAACGTTAAAAACATAAACCTTGCCATCCATCCATGTGAGAATCGCATGACAGCAAATTAGGCACTGACATTACCCAGATGACACCCAGAGACATGTTAAACCTCACCTTCACCGTCAAAGAGCCTTTCTAATCTGTCCATGATTGAAAAGGCTTTCCTTTTCTCGCAGTGCCCTGCAGCGACAAATTAAAATCTCCGATCACCAAAACTGAATACGATATTGAGTGGAAGTCTCACGCATCGTGTTAGTACATCCCATTTCTTATCCTATTCTCCTTTAGTGTTTTTTATAAGTGAAAATTAAATAAAGTCATCCGGCTAGTAAACAGTCTCTGACTTGGGTTGGCGTATCTTCGAAATGCGTCCGACGAAAGTGCTGCACTCACAATGTTGGTTCCGCTTAATTTTGTAGCCAAAAGGTACGCGATAAAAACAGGAAATAAAACTAACAATTGTATCATTACGTCAAATAATGTCATATGCTTAACAATAATCATTCCATATATTACACACAAAGAATGTGGAACGGGGTACAATTGCCAAAGCAAACATAAGCAAGAGTACACCCTATCAATGGGTAATCCAGCAAATTCCGAGAGGTTTGAGTTCACATTTGCAGAGACAATATGCCACAAAAATAAGTATTATAAAAGGACAAAACACAGTGGATGGGGGAGAAGAATAATTTATTTTCCAGTGTACAGTATACAATGTCTTATGGTAAAATACATTCCCACAATGGATTTCTGGGCAATAGAAGAAGGCACATGCTTTAGGGAATTACATACACTGCAAGTGAAACGTCACAACTGGCAGAAAGCACGTCCACACCCTGGACGCATTTACAGACAGGACGCATGGAAGTGGCTATCTCAAAAAATACATAATGTGAAACATTTGACCCTTTCCCGCTAAACAGGAAGAAGAGGCTATAGTGACTCCACACTTGGATGAAACAGGAAGTGGGAATGGGGTGGCAGGCTTTGGAAAAGGAGTCACTTAATTGAGTCAAGGAGGAGTGTGGCGGCTGGACTCGGACGTGGAATGTTCCGGGTTCAGTAGGCGTGGTTGGCCACAAACAAGGACTCTCCTGCTGCGGCACTTTTGTCCCCAGAGGTCTCATACTTCCCGAGGGCAGCCTGGTTGTTACTCTGTGAAACACAAAAAGGTGGGTGAGGACAATGAGAAGGACGCAGGTGAGCCAATCTGTCAGCTGACAGATGTCATGTGACCCTGGACACCCATGCCTGAGTGTGACATACCAGGGCCCTCTTAATGTACTCCTCCTGGCAAGCCTTGCCGTTCTCCTTCTTGCCCCCCCAGGCCTTGAGGGCAGAGGCCTGCAGAGCACGGCCGTACGAGAAGGTGAGAGCCCAGGGCTTGCGCAGGGGACACTGGTTGATGGCATTCAGGTTAATGGAAGCCTCCTCCTCACTCTGACCTCCAGACAGGAAGGTGATACCTGGAACAGGAAAGAGGCATGAAACCAGTTCAGTCTGCTGCAGTTCTGATCCTTCTGTCTTTTACACATTGTGTGTGTGTGTGTGTCAATGTATGAAGGCACAGCCTGTGTGTGACTCTCACCAGGAACTGCAGGGGGTACTGTGCGCCGCAGGGCGGTGACGGTTGCCATGGCAATCTCCTGAGAGGTGAACTTGTGAGAGCAGGAGTGTCCGGCCGTCACCATGTTGGGCTTCAGCAGGGTGCCCTCCAAGTAGACGTGGTGGTCAGACAGGGCCTTGTAGACCGCAGCCAGGACCTTCTCCGTCACGTACTGGCAACGCTTCAGGTCATGGTCGCCGTCAGGCAAGATCTCGGGCTCCACGATCGGCACGATGCCATGCTGAGGAGGGAATCGAAGCAACGGTCACAAGATCTGGGCACATCAGACTCAGACACAGAACGGTGCATATGTTAACGGATGGCTCTACTAGTTTATGATGTTTGGACTGTCTTTCCACTGCCCTTGGCATGGAAGACCAGTAGGGGGCAATGTCTGCTGTCTATGTCCTTCTCAAGTGAGTCTCTGGGCTGAAATAGCAGCTGGGCCACCAGTCAAGGCTTTATGCTTTCTGCTGTTTTTTTAATTTCTTACTCAATTCTACATTAATTTCAGTCGGGTTCTGCCTGGTTGCCACCCATGTATGACTCACCATCTGGCAGATGCTGGCGTATCTGGCCAAGACGTTGGCATTCTCCATGATGGCCAGGCTGGACGGTGTGGTGGGGGTGATCTTCAGCACGCAGCGCCACTTGGCGAAGTCGGCGCCATCCTTCTTGTACTGAGCGCAACGCTCATAGAGCCCGTCCAGGCCTAGGAGAAGCCGAGATGTTACCATCACCACATTTCGTATGACGGCTGCATGGCTTCGCATGCATGACTAAGCAGAGATGGAACAGTTACGTAAGCAGAGAGGAAGTGTGGACATGCAGACGGTCCGTCTCACCCTGGGTGGTGGTCTCGCCGTTGGTGCCTGCCAGGGGGACCACGCCCTTGTCCACTTTGATCCCCACCACCATGCCCTTCTCTTTGATGAGCTGGGGGAACAGCTTGCCACTGTCATCTTTCTGGTACAGCGTCTCGTGGAAGAAGATGACCCCACCGATGCAGGGGTTGACGCGTTCGTCGGCGGTGAACAGCAGCTGGCGGTATAGCCTCCGGTTCTCCTCCGTGTTCTCGGCGTTGATGCTCTGGAAGCGCTTGGCAACGCTGCCTGTAGGGGGCACATCATCAATGGTATCTCTACTTGAAATGTGACAAGGATACTGGGGGGGTGGAGTGCTTAAACACGTCTGACTGCTGAATTGAGCACGGCCAGAGGGGGGCGGTGCTGCTGGAAGCTGCTCCATCAAAATATCCATTTGACTGGAAATCAAACTCTAAATCACTTAGAGGAAAATGCAAAGACTAAGCAGTGAAATAAAGAACCTAATCTGCTGCCACATCCTGAGTCAGTGTCTTTCCTTGTGGGAAAATAAGGTTTCAAATCAGGAAAGACTGCCTGCCATCCAAGTTACTCTTAAAAAGATTTCACGTTAATTTTTTTATTTGCATTCGTTCTGTTATGGCATCATTAATGGACGGATCCAGGACCAGTGTTAATCGCCTGCTTACCCGTGGATTCATCAGCGGCGAGAATGCCCTTCCCAGGGGCCACGATCCTCTGGGCAATGTCACTGAGCTCCTTCTTCTGCTCAGTGCTCAGGAAGGGGTAGGCGTGCGGCATGGTGACCCTGAGGGTGGGAATGATGCCCCGTTAGCGCCTGGTCGACCGCACAGCGGGCAAGATTATTGTATGACTTCGTGAATGACACGAACTTTTACATACCGAAACAGGTGATTAATGTGGGACAGTCCCGATTTCTTTCGGCTTAAACGTATTAAATCTTTTAAAGAGGCGGTATAGGTATTATTTTCTTCCTAAGTGTACAATACTGAATTACATTTCGCTGCAAATATTCATATTGTATGTTAAAGTTATATTAAAATGTGAATTTTCTTAATTATTTTTTTTTGTGTTGATAACGAACATTATCTAATTCCATGGATGTGGAAAACATATATTTGGTCTTACGTGTATTAATGTTTTTGCTATATGTCTTTACTATATATATATATATATTTATACATATGGATGTTTTTTTAAAATAAATACGCCTCTGCCCTTGGCATTGCATCAGTATGACCTTGTTATCCTGTTCCGGTAGTTGAAGCTTGAAACCGTTAGTTAAAAGACGTGGAAAAACAGTAACACTTCTCAGCGAACTGAGATGCTTTTACCTAAGATGCCGCCCTTTAGAAAGAAAAACAGTTATGCGTACGAAAAGATGCCGAGACTCACCAATAAACTCGCTGCTCAAAGAGGAAACGTCGATGTAGCGTCCCGAAGAGAACAGAGGAAGTGAAATGTAATCGCTTTAAGACCGATATGGAAGAAACTCACATGGTCCCAAAGAGAGACGGACGGGAAGTAGGGAGGGCGCTTGTCACCATCTTTAAGATTTTATTGGTCAGTTAAAATGCGATTTAGGTGGATTGTTCAATCGCAGAGCAAACGCACGATGATGGACGTGAGGTCTACGATTGACAAGGCAAACGCAGAGGGGTGGGTTAGATTGCGCAAGGGGCGGGGCGAGCAGGGGGGGCGTACATTACATACGGAATGAGGAGTACGTGATTCTCCGCACACTTTCGGTACGTGCATGGTATGGTTAAGCGGATGACGGTATAGTTTTTTTTTTTTTACATTTTCCATTTGCAAAACGTGACAGGGACGTGTTATAATGGTATTTTACAGCAAAAACTATCTGTTACACTTCAGTGTGACCAATTACACCAAAACAAATTCGGATTGTACATGGCGAATATATCAGATTCTGATAATGATTATAATGACAATTTTAAAAAAGAGCCAATATGGGCTATCGCTGCCAACACTAATATGTGATCCACAAACTGGTTGTGATGGGTGTGTGTAAAAATGGGAATAAAACTTGTGACAACACTTGACGGAGCACAGAAACTTACTCAGAGATAAAAGATGCGTCACGATTCATTAATGTCGAACAAACATGAGATCAGATATTTACTTGTGTTATTCGTCACTTGTTCCTTCAGTAGTTACTTCCGTAGTTCACGAAGGTTTACAGAATGAACAGATATAATTATAATTATATTAAATGAGATAAAACGTCACGATTATTTAATGATGGATTAACGTGACAGCAGTATGTAACTAAAACTTAGTTTGTGCTTAATTAATACACAAGTAATAATATAATACTACATTATTTGTGCCCTGCCAAGCAAAGTGTTACCAAACTTGCAATAGAGATTATTGGAAATTATGCAAAATGTGGAAATTGGAAGGAAAAATCGGACAATTTCTCACAAGCGGGGACGCACGTCACCCTCCTTTATTAACCCGCAACAACAGAATATAAAATAAACGGAATTATTTTTCCAGAACAATCCCATCACGTGAAGATGAGCACTATAATTACAATAAGTCAATCGCAACCTTGTTTAAGCTATAGATAGCTAATTATAGATTAGACAATAAGTATTCATGAACAACATAACCACAAAAAGACTTGGTAGTATGGTGAATTATGCTCAATAAACCGAACCTTAAACTGTCATGTAAAGTCGCTACTTTGTCGCAGGCTAAAAACTAATAGTGCAACACTCTCAACTACACCTCCATTTCCATTTGGTATAAACGTAGTTTTCATTTGTTCTCTCTCTCTCTCTCTCTCACACACACACACACACACACACACAGCTATATATATATATAGGCTGAATAGTTGCATGCTGTGGGCTGTTGAGCAGGGCCCTTAACCCCCAGCTATATGGGTGCTGTACTGTGGCTTACCCTATACTGTGACCCCCAAGCTATGGAGAGTAAGACGGGGTAGGCAAAGAAAAGAACTTCAATGTACTTGTACTCATGCTTCTGCAAATGGCAAATAAAGGATGATGGTGATCTCCATATAGTATTGATTCCTAAAGTTCCTGGTCCTCAGTCCCATTTTTAACACAGGTGTAAATATAGATTCTTGAAAATGCGGCAGCTCATGATGTGACCTCTGTGGTGTCCGAGAAATGTGGAAGTACTATCCTTTAGGCTATTTTTGTCAGTAGGGAGAGTATGTAGATCAATCGTTATTAATTTTTCTTTACTACTCATGGATAATGGCAGTATCATCTGGCTTTTTTGCTTCATTTCACATATCGTCTCATGTTTGGTCATGTCTGTGGATATTTCTTCTGCATTACACCCACGTGCTTCTTAGCTCTTTGCCCTTTTCTTTTAAAGATCATGGGTCAGGCTTAACTGCATCATTAATAAACACAACTGTTACAGCACATAGACACTACATAATAATCAAAAAGGACCTGATTTATCACGACTGTGTCTGTGTGACTCAGAAACATTTGAATGTATGTTGAAAGTAATTATTAAGAGTATTAAAGCATATATCAATGTTATTCCTTTCTGAGAAGCGAGAGCCTGAAAAATGTCTTCTTTGAGACTTACCTTTGCTGAGGAGTGAAGAGAGAGGAGAGCAGGCAAGCTTTTGGGAAAGAAGTGAGAGGAAAGCAGAGCAGGAGGAGATCCAGAAGAGACACCCGCAACAGGCAGCTGAGCGTGGCCAGTATTTATCCTCCCACTCTGACCCTTCACATTTGAACGGCTTGGCTAATCTTAGCGCCAGCCAGCAACCGGAGAAGGACTGTGACATTCACAAAGAAATTCTCAGGGAGAACAGTAAGGGCGGTCAGGCACTGTCAAAGGGCAAAGCCAAAAGGAAAACAGCACCAGAGGATGGTAGAGCAAAGAATTAATGTGGAAAAGAATGTAGGAAATGCATGGAAGGCACTTTGATCACCTGCTGAGACTCTCCTAATGCTTAGCAGGGCGGCCCAATTTCAGCAAGATGCATTTATACACCGAATGGATCCGAATCATTACCAGGCAGAATGCAAGAAGTAACAGATACACCTTATTACTCTGTACAAGGGACAATAACATTTTATTGATTCTTACAAAAAACACCATTAGTGCTAATCATTTATGCTTTTCTCTTCTTAATGGCTAGGTTGCACAATTATTTTTTCACCAAATACATTTTCGGCTCATAGAGCAGATCTCACTTTACCAGGGCCAGCCTGCAGTGTGACTGGAGCCTATCCCAGGATATACAGGGTACTAAAAAAAGGCAGCATCTTGGATGGGATGTCAGTCTCTCGCAGGAATCAAACTCACGACCCACAAGGTATGAAGCAACAGTGCTAACCAACATCCTGCTAACAGCCAGCACACGTGGAAAGGAAAACTTTTCTTTAAAAAAAAAAAAAACAGGCATTTACAATAAAACAAAAAAAGTACAGATTTGGGCACTTAACATTAATGACATAAATACATGAAAATGACAAGCTACAGATGACACAAAAAATGAAATAACATGATAAAAACTGATAAAAAATCTTGTCAGAAAGTTGAACAAACAAATGTTTAGCGGTGGGTGTAATAGTTCAAATCTACAGGACAATCAGACATGTTCCTGTTTTGAAGCTGCCTTGGCAGGTGCCTGTTCTGCTCATAAACAGACTGTTCTTAGCTACTCTATGAAGGCCTCGTCTTCTGAAAAACCCATAGAAAAACAGAGGATGTCTTAAGTTTCCCTATGAGTCATTCTATTTCAATTTAACATTTCCAAAAAAGAGTTTGATTCACCATTCTTGATTTTGATGAAGTCTGGCATGTGAATTTCACATACATTTTTATAAAAAAAAATCTCTCAGATATAGGGCCTTTTCTACACCCCCAGGTTGCAAAAAATAAATATATTTATTATAATAAAATACACATGCATGTGTACTGCTGTACAATACTGACCTCCAAAATTGTACAAGTTTCCGTTTTTAGGCATGTGGGGGAGGTGTAAAATTTTTTCACTCGATTTGGAAGAAAATAGTCCTTACTAGGTTTGAAACTAAAAAAATAAATTGAAAGGATGCAGGAGTTACGAGGCTCTGAACTTACAAAAAAAATTAAATCACTGAAACTACACACTAATGTAAATCATGTTTAAGCTTCTTTCATAAAAATAACTTAAGGTGTACCTGTAGCGTAGCGTAAAGTGTGTAGAGTATTTTGGGCAACTTTCCAGAGGATTTCTCTGTTGTCTTGCAAGATGAAGTCCAGGCATACCATTGGTGAAGTTTGCAGATGGAGATGGAAAAATGTGGTGTCACAGAAGGGTGGTACTGGAATTGACATAAGGATGCTTGTGGGAACACCAAGGTTGCAGAGTGAGGTCAGTAAAACCAACTCAACAGATCTGGCTGCCTGTGGGCCTCTGGAGGTGGACTGAGTCCTGTCCTACCGGAACTTGATCTCAAAGCAGAGACAGTTGATAGAGTCACAGTCAGGGGGCTGGCAGGTGCAGGCACAGTCCCACATGGAGCACTGAGGGAGACAGGGAGAGTGGTGAGCATGTCACACAGACCACCGGGGGGGGGGGGTTGTGGCACCTCACACAGACCACCGGGAGGGGGGTGAGGCACCTCATATAAGACCACACGGCACCTCACACAGACCACCGGTGTGGGGGGGTGGATGGCAGTTTACATAGACCACCAGGCCGGGCAGCAGCTCACACAGACCACCGGGGCAGAAGGCACCTTACACAGACCACCGGGGCAGAAGGCACCATACACAGACCACCGGGGTAGAAGGCACCTTACACAGACCACCGGGGCAGAAGGCACCTTACACAGACCACCGGGGCAGAAGGCACCTTACACAGACTCGGACTGGGCGATATAACGATATTATATCGCACATGTGCAATAAACCCAAGGCTTCAGATGACAGGCAAAGCATGTGGCCGGACACCAGCTTTTTGGTACTATACAAGTTTATTTATGCCCATAATTTGGTAAGCAGATTAGTGGTACAGCTAAAATATTACTGAGATGTGTTTTGTGACACCCAAAAGTTAGTAATCTGTATAAATTTGATGTCCGGCCAAATGTTCCACCTGTCATCGGAAGCCCTGGTATTCATTCCGCACGCGCAATTTAATATCGATGTATCGCCCATCCCTAACGCAGACCACTGGGGGGATGGCACCGTACAGAGACCAAATGGGCGAATAGCACCTCACACAGACCAGTGGGTCGGACTGCACCTCACACACACTGCAGTAATGTCGCCATGAAAATGAGCATGACTATAATTACTACCAAACAAAATATTATCACTGGGATCAATTAAGTTCATCTTTATCTTTAAATTCTGTATTATAAGCAGTATAATCTTTTGAACACCACTATTATGCGTACCCTTAATAACAAAACATCCTGTGGCAAAACACTGACGATATCACATCCTACTCATGCTTGCTACAGCCTAAAAAGGGCACAGGAATGGAAGGGATGAGGGATGACTCACTGAAGGGGAGGGGCAGGTTTGGTCGAGGCACATATGCAGCGGTGGCAGACGGCAATCACATGTCTCGGCGCACACTAGACAGTATTCACAGGGGCTGGTGCTGGTGCAGCAGGCGCTGCACTGTGACGAGCACTGAGCCTGTAACACAGAAAGCACACATGACAAACAGCGCTACCCATGGTTTTTGAGACACTAAAGCAGTTGTAGCATCTAGCATCAAAATTACGATGCTATAAGAGGCACACTTCTGTAACAGATGATATAAGCATACGGACATCCCATCTTGGGTGGACTTTATGCCCAGTGCTGCCTGGGATAGGCTGTAGCCCAACAAAACCCTGTACTGTATACGCGATTGGAAGATGGATGGATGGATAGTTAAGTTAAAAATGCAACATGAAACTAGAAATAGAGTAATTACTGTCACTCTAGCAAACAGTGTTTTAGAACTATAAATTATTTACAATTCATCACATCCATTTTCTATACCTGCTTGTCCTATGCAGGGTTGTGGAGGTCTAGAGCCTATCCTGGAAGCCATGGGTGCAAGGCATGGAATAACCCAGATTGGGGGGCCAACCCGTGGCAGGGGATGCACACCATTCACGCACAAAAATATGTTTAATGTAACTGTCTTAAGTATAAGCAAGTAATCTATCAAAACAATAATAATATGTCACATTATGATCAGATTTCAATTGAATTTGAATTTTGAGTTATAGGAAAAATACAAACACAATAGCCCACAGGTATTAGTAGGGTAGTGTGAGGTCCACATGCACAAGAATCATATGCATATTAGGCACATTATTCCGAACAAACTAGTTATTGTGGGATTGTCAGAAAGCCTGACAGTCACTGTACCTTGAGACAATGTCGACACCACAGTGCCACCACCAGGAGAACCATGTAAATGCTCACTGCAATCAATAATACTGCAGGAAGAGGAAGCGAAAGAGACCACTGGGGCGACACTGCCTGCCAGGGTGAGAGGGAAAACAGCTATTTATTTACGCGACATTTGCAACAATACACTTAATGCACTCACAAATTCACTAAGCATAAATAATAAAATCTCATTAAAAATGTCAGAATATATCATGTACATATCATAAGGACACCAATTATCTAATGATTTATGCGACATTCCTGACAATCACACAGACCAGTGTTTATCACACCGGTCCACGGGGACCTCTAGACGGCCCATGTTTTTGCTCCCAGTTGAGTGGTTGCATTCAAAGTATAGCAGCACAAATACTAAGCATCACATACTAGGTAAGAATAAAGCCAAACACAGCAGTATCCTTTCCTGATCAGCATTGTGGCAAATTTATCAGCAGTATGGATAAGCAGTAGTGGTAGCCTCTTGAGAGTGTGTTTTGAGTTGGATGGTGCAAAAACGTGGGTTGCTTGGGGGTTCTAGAGGACCAGGCTGACATTGTAGTGTCCTGCTCTTCTCTTCAGAGCCTTGCTTATGGGTAAGATGAGACTACTGCTGCCTTGTGGTAAAGCAGTAATCGAGTTTTACCACAGTAGTGTCTTGTGCTAAAAAACAATTTACCTGCAACTATAAGGATCATCAGCTGTTAACATGAAGTGAATCGAACAAATAAAGCTACTCTCTACGGAAGCCCCTACTGCTCAGTATCTGCGTCGATAAACTGTAATGCCACAAGGCTAATCAAGAAATGACGCTGCAGTGGATGGTTTGTTTTGCGTACTTCACAGACAAGACCGTATATTTGAGCAACATGTTATCCAGCTTACCGTCATTATCCTCGTCTCTTCTGTATTGCGGTCCATCTACATTGACGCTTGACAACAGAAACTCGATGGAAATAACTGCGGGTAACCTAACAATCCGACTGGAATTACGCACAAACTTGGTGCATTAATACAAATATTTTACATGCAGAGAATACTCGAAGACGAAAGCAGCACAAAAACAAACGGCAGAATCATTGCCCATTACATCGTAAAATTCACAAAGATTTACACGTTGCAACATAATAAAGTACAAGAAACAACGCCGTCGTTCTGCTATCGTATATACTGACCACCTCTTCAATTTAACAACCTTACTTTCTATTAGTTAAAGATAACAGAATAGTTTACTTATATTTATAACGAAGTTCAGGCCGCGTATCTACTAAACAGCACGCTGGCTCCGCGGACAAGGTTGTCATAGAAACACGTTTCAAAGAAAGGGTGCGCACGGTGTCCGAAATGGGACAATAATCATCTCTAACCTAGCGATTCTTCTGTCATAAATTGGAACGCAATCACATGGCTGCCAATCCGCACTACAGCCGTATTTCTCAGTGTTATTCTAGAAGCCGTAGCCACAATGCCACATTTCTGCCCATATTATAATACAAAATACTTAAAATAAATAAACTTTGTTTTTCGCTATTGTATGGCATAGCACCATACAAAAAAAAGAAAATGAGAAAAAGAAAATGTGTTTAATATTAACTCGATTTTTAAGTAATTGTAAAAATACAATGATTCCTAATTATTCTTTATAATTAATTGTTGAAAATACATCTCTCAACTCAACGAAGTGCAAGAATTTTAAGAGCAGTGGAACAATTTTGCAATATGTGTACAGGAGCATAGAAAGGAATTAACATGGATATCATGATAGATTCAGGGGGCCAAGTACTTTGAAGGGGCTCCAAAATCCCCCTCCTCAGCGCATTCAACTGATTGATTGAAAGTGCCAAACCCAAGTAGGGGGCCATAGGCAACATTTTTTCAGGCGGTTGGGGATATCTAGCTACTACCTTGTATGAATATGTCACATTTTTTTTCTACAAAGCAGCGTGAGTAATTGATACTGAAACGGGGATATTCAGTGCAGCAGTAAAGTGCATAATGTACAGATATTTTAAGTTGAGAAGTTGGAAAGGGATGACAGTGTTGATGTGAATATCTGCAACTGTCATAAGAAGAAGCGATGGTTCTCTATATTATTTATTTTAGCATCAATGAAACATACAAAATAATGTTATTCTCATTAAGTATGACAGCATTTCATATAATGAATGCAGTGTGATACAGACACACAGGTTCACACATGCTAACACACACACACTCACCTACGGCCTGGTTGCTGCTCCATCTCATCCCCCCAGTACTGTGTCCCACCGATGAAGGTGGTTTTGCCCGAGTTCAGGCACACGGGCTGGATGTAGTCAGTTGGGGTCATGCTTGTGGTCCGGTGTTAGCACCCGGCAGGTTGCTCAGTCTAATGTCAGACACCCCTAGTGACTCATTCATACCCTGAACCACTGTCCAATGGTGGCTGTTTGACTCTGAGCTAAGGACGAGTGAGTTGGAAGCACGGAAAATGTGAGGATGTACAATCGAAGGCTTCATCATTACTAAAGCTTTGAGATCCTAATATGCTTCATAAAAGAGGCATGTGGGTCAATGTATTCACTGGACATTATTGTCACCCCCTCATCCCCCATCTACTCCTTACTCCTCCCACACCCCCTACCTTTTATAATCTCTCTTCCCCCTACACACTCTCCCCACTTTTCCAAAAACTGTGGCTGTCCGTTTGTCTCAAGATTTGGTCAATTTCAGACTCCTCCTATACAAAGTTCCTGTGACATTTGAAAAAAAGATCTGACAAGAACTTTTTGAGTTATGAGTAATAGAGAGGAGTGCCTGCAGTTACCCTTCTCTTTGCTACCACCATGTGGCGCTGCTTCCATTTTGGTGGAATCTGTCAAAGACTTTCTAGGTTATCACACCAACAAAGATTACTGTGTGAGGCAGTGGTGGACCTGTTCCACAACCACACATATTCCCTGTCTGGGGAATAAAACAACCTAAGAGCTGGAAAAATAATTCAATCAAACTGGAACAAATATTCATTATATAAAACATTTGCAAATCACCATAAACTGCTATTGGTGCTCTCAGGAGCACATGATAAAAACAAAAGACAGTGAAGAATGTGCCGCACCTGACGTGAGTCTTTCCTCCTGCTAGCAGACCAGCACGCGTCATGTCGGCTGTGATGGTGTCCCTCCCCATACAGGCAGTTACATTTCTTGTTTCCTACTACTGGTATCTGCACTTCCTGTAGGATGACAGGTGAAGAGAGGGCCACTGAAGGGGAAAGTCAACAACAATTAGCAAAGCAAGTTAATAAGATAAATGATTGTAAAATAAGATAATACATTTGTTTAGAACAAAGATCGCTAATGGCTAGTTGGTATCAATTATGTCTGAATGTCAATCACACAGACACCCAAAACTGTTTTCATATAAAAAACTGTTTGCTTAAATGGCCTAAAAGGATCACAAGATGGCAGTAAGGCAAGTGGCTACATGATCAGTACTCATGGAATTACACATCATTGCTCATGAAAAAGAGGAACTTCCACTACTCTGTACACTTACATGTTCTAGGCACCAATCCAGTACCCACTATCAGTATTGGGCTAATGCTGGCTAAAAATGTTGGATCAGATATCGGGGAACGGGGGAGTAAGAAACACGAGGTAGAGAGGGGGGCGTGGCCCACGGGAGGCTTGAACGACTGGGGTGTGACATGACCAGGCATTGGCCATGTATGACAGAAAACAATGCAGGCAGGAAATGTAGAATGAAGTGCAATCAGTCACAATGACTGTCACATTTTCCGCTGTAACAAGTTACTTGCTAATCTTCTCTCACAAGGGTAATCTCACTGGTTTGCTCCAGAAGATGGGCATGTTGAGCAACAAAATGCTTTCATCTCCGAAGTACTAAAGACAACGGAGTCATGTTAAGCTGCAGACAAAACTATACCTGCAAGTGCAAGGAAACAGTTCATAGACCTTATAATCTCAAGACACAAATGTCTGAAGAATGTCCTAAAGTTCCATCTCACGTAACATGCCACTTGCTCCCGGATAAATATACAGAGGTCTAAGCAAAGGTGGAAGCACCTGTTACATGACACTCTCTAGAAAAAACCTATCATGACACAACCAGGTTCCATCCATTACAGAAAAATACAATTGAAAAGAATTAGGAAGAATGTGAAGAATAATTGACCATCAATTAGCGTCAGGTAATGTTACAAGCATTGGATTTTACTGTAACAGTGGACAGAAAATTACAACTTACAATACATCACAAGGTTAAAATGATGAAAAACTGTACCCACTAAATATAAAGTTTTTTGATCATAAGAACATAAGAAATTTATAAACGAGAGAAGGCCATTTGGCCCAACAAGCTCTTCTGGGGAAAACTTAACTAACGCTCAGAATTGTTAAAATCTTATCTAGCTCTGATTTAAAGGACCCCAGGGTTTTAGCTTGCGCTACACTAGCAGGAAGACTATTCTATACTCCAACTACACGCTGTGTAAAGAACTGCTTTCTCAAATTTATTTTAAAATGTTCTCCTGCTAATTTCCAGTTATGGCCACGAGTTCTAGTATTTAAACTAATTTTGAAGTAGATCATTTGGCTGAACAGCATCCAGACCCGTTAGAATCTTATATACCTGGATCATGTCCCCCCTTAGTCTCATTTGCTTGAGGCTAAACAGATTCAGCTCAGCTAACCTCTCCTCATAAGACAAAATTGTTGTGATGATTACTTTTGTTTCTCTAGTGACTCGCTTGATCACAAATTCCATGCTTTTCAGCAAATTTACATTTATATATTTAACAGATGCTTTTGTCTAAAGCGACATCCAGCGAGGCAAATAACACATTGCAAACATACATGCTGTCAAGGTGTCAAGTGAGCTACGCGTAAGTGCAGCTAGGTGGAGTTTCTAATGAATGTCCAGGTACAAATGAAAGCAGAATTGGAGCTACACAACAACTACACAACAACTACACAACAACTTCTAACAAAGCAAGAACCTAATAAATCTATTCAAGGACCAGAAGTGCAACAAAACAACATTTACGGAACGTAAAATGGCATCAGGCTAGTAAAAATCCTCATTGACAAGCTGATGCTTGGAAAAGGTATACACTCCCTCAGGGGGTCCTGTGGGGGGCGCTTTGGGAGTATGGGGCATGGAGTCCATTGTTTCAGGCTGTCATGTCCGTATAGACAGAGCTAGAGCTTGGTTTGCATTGCCAGTAGTAAGTTTGACTCATTCCTGGAGGGTGTTGGACTCCCCAAGGGCTGCCCTTTGTCCCTGATTGTATTCATAACATTTATGGACAGAATTTCTATAGGCATAGCCAAGGAGCGGAGGGGGGCTGGTTCAGTGGCCTCAGGATTGCATCTTTGCTTTTTGCAGATGATGAGGTCCTGTTGGTGTCATCGGGCAGTGACCTGCAACATGCACTGGGGCAGTTTGCAGCTGAGTGTGAAGCGGCCGGGATGGTTCTCAAATGGAAAGCGGTGTATTTCTCTGTTCTGGTTGGGTATGCGTTACTGCCTCAAGTGGAAAATCTAAATATCTCAGGGTGTTGTTCATGAGTGAGGGAAGAATGGAGCAGGACAGGTTAATTGGTGCAATGTAAGCAGTAACGTGGAAACTGTACGGTTCTCTGTACCGTAAAGCAAGAGGTGAGTTGGAAGGCAAAGCTATTATTTTACTGGTTGATCTATGTTCCTACCCTTACCTATAGTCACAAGCTTTGGGTAGTGACTGAAAGAACGAGATCGCAGATACAAGCAGCAGAAGTTAGTTGCAGGGTGTCTGGGCTTTAGATATAGGGTGAGGAAGTCACATATTCGGGAGGAGTAGAGCCACTGCTCCTGCACATCGAGAGGAGCCAGTTGAAAGGACACCTCGCTGCGGAGGTTTTTTGGGCATGTCCAACCAGACGAAGAGTCCACAGGAAGGAAGCATGACTCAATTGCAGGCTGTAGGCAAGTGAACCCCGAAGAGGAGATGTTATTTATCAGGAACACAAGCCGACCACAGGTAATTGGCAGGAACAGGAAACAATGACCAATTTCAAACGTGTCAATCTAGGAATGGCAGCCCCAATCCCACATTCATTCATTTCTGCTTATATCATAAAAAAATAGTTTTAGATTAAAATAAATACGTTGCTTTTCACTCTCAAGACCATATGAAAAAGAGAAAAAGTAAAAATGTATTTATATTGATACTAACATATCTTTATTTTTTTTTAAATATACACTTACAAAAATGCAGCAATTCCAAACTATTCTCTATCACCACTAAATATCATGAGCCTATATCTTTTAAAATATATTTTTACTGCCATACGCATATACAATACACTTCTCACAATTATATAGTGCTCACAGAAAGTCTTAATATCATGGGTTAAACATTGCTGGTCAATGGACTTTCGCCATGAAACCAGCAAATTTGCAACACTTTTACAGAAGTAAGCAAGCATCCAAAGAGTTTCTCTGAGCACTGTAATAAAATGATTCATAGTCAACTTATCATTAACCCGTATTATAAGCATATCACTAACCGATAACTTGAAAAGGCATTTTTTTGTCTTCTTTTGAAAGGACATTTTCTCAAAATGAACTGCAAATATTCTGGAAATAGTGCTAATATATATATAAAAATATATAATGTGTCTTATTTTTCTTCTACAAATCTGGGGATAATTTTCATTATATAAAAGTAATGACGATAAACAAACAGAAGATCCCTTAAATTCTCTGTACAAAATCCAGATCAGAAATCATTCCTTCATTTCAAAATACACTATAATACATTCAGGGAAATTTTGACTTTATTGAAACAGCTTTTCATTGTGACTTTGTTCAGGATAAGTATGATGACTGGAATGATGGATGGATGGATGCAACAGCTTCTCTTCTCAATACAACATATGTTTCAGATTTCTTCACAGGAAGAGGATCCTGATGGCATTTTTACATTTTCAAATGTGTAACATTTAGGGTGACGTACAGATATTTTAAATGATAATGAGGTAAGTTGAACTGTCTGTTTTCAAATAATTTAGTATTTTCTTATATTAAGCCAAAATGTATATTGCATGTCCCTTGTTGTGAGATCCAAATCAGACACAATCACAAATAACTAATCTGGTGTGAAAGTTCTTAAGGCTACTAGCTGACATTTGGTTCAGCTGGACAGAATGGTGATGGATTAGAGTGGGGTGAGGAGAGAGAAGAGAAGCAGAAGGAAAGGGATGATGGTGTTGATGTGACTTGCTGCAGCAGAGCTGGTGGGGAGATTGCTAACAGTACTCTGAAGGAAAGCGGTGAACTGAGACACCTTAGTTAGGGTCATTATCTGAGAAAGGACAGCTCTGCTGGTGCTGGAGGTGTTGGTCATTATCACTGCGGCCTGGAACCAGGTGTTCCCCTGTTTACAGAGTAATGGGTCACCTGCATCACCCTGAGGTGAGGAGAGAGAGACAGGCAGACAGGAGGAGTGAAAACAGTGAAAATACGGAACAGCATTCATTCAGCCTGACTACAGTATGACCAGAGCTGAACATGCAGCAATACTGAGGAGTGAATGTCAGATGCAAGCAGCAATAGATGAGCATCCTTACCTGCTGCAACATCACAGCTGTAATACAGATGTTTGAGGAAGATGTGTTGTTCCCACAATTTGCCACTGTTGTATTCTGCTGCTGAATATATGGAACTGTCATGTGGAGAGATGGTTTTCTGTGTAATTTATTTTAGCATGAACATAACATCCAAAATGATTTTATACTCAATGACAGAGATGTAACAATATGTAAAATTTTGCATTATCACAATAAAAAAATTCTCAGTATCGTCATGGACCAGGATATTTCATGGTTATTTTGCTTGTACAGCTGCATTCTATTCGATATCCTTGCCAAAAATTGCGTTGTTTTTGTTTGACTACTGTAATTCAAATTCAAATTTCAAATTCAAAATAACTTTATTTGTCCCTAAGGGGCAATTAAAGGCACACAGGGCAGTTGAACAAGGACACAATGACATAAAGTGCAACAGTATTTGGAAGATTGCATGCTAAAAACACTGATGTTCTTCTCTGAGTGTGACTTGCTTTGTTTACAAGATCCAGCTGCTTCAATACAACCCGATCTCACGAATTTTCGTGCAGCCATCACGACATAAAATCTATTTAAACGTGCTGTGATCACGTTTTCGGCTTTTTTTACGTGCTGGGGTAACGTTTCCCCTCCCTATGTGTTTTAATGGGCAGTGCCTAACACCGCCACTATGAGCGCTAACTGGTGACTAAGGGACGGGAAAGTCATGCATGGCCAGAATCATATTTTGTTTTTTGTGATCTGATAACGCTTTCCATAACGTGTGACGCGACCTTGCAAAACAGCGCTTGGATTTTACTTCTGTTGCATGAATGAGTTAGTGTATGGAGGGAAATCCTGGACATTATTCAAAAGGAATTATCAACAGAAGTAAAATCCAAGCGCTGTTTTGCAAGGTCGCGTCACACGTTATGGAAAGCGTTATCAGATCACAAAAAACAAAATATGATTCTGGCCATGCATGACTTTCCCGTCCCTTAGTCACCAGTTAGCGCTCAAAGTGGCGGTGTTAGGCACTGCCCATTAAAACACATAGGGAGGGGAAACGTTACCCCAGCACGTAAAAAAAGCCGAAAACGTGATCACAGCACGTTTAAATAGATTTTATGTCGTGATGGCTGCACGAAAATTCGTGAGATTGGGTTGAGTGAAAAGGATGGGGCCATGAACTGACCCCTGGGGGACTCCACAGGTCACAGTGTGTGTCCGGGGCCTTGCTTTTCCAAGGGAAATGTACTCTGTTCTGTCTGTAAGATGGGATTGAAACCAAGACCAGGCAGTGTCAGTTAGTTCAATGGTGTGATGTAACCGACTGAGGAGTATATCATGCTCAATCGTGTTGAACACAGCAGATAAATCAAGAAGAACGAGTAGAGAAGGTGAGCCAGCATCAGCCGTCATCAGCAAGTCATTTGTGACTCTAATCAAAGCTGTTTCTGTGCTATGGGCAGAGCGAAAACCAGACTGAAATTTTTCAAAGAGGTTGTTGTATTTGAGGTGATCCTGAATATAGATGGCAACTACTTTCTCCAGTACTTTAGTGAGGAATGGAAGGTTGGAGATAGACCTATAGTTGGGAAAAACTTCTGGATCAAGAGTGGGTTTTTTGAGAAGTGATCGGATTATAGCGGCTTTTAAAGCAGATGGAATGTAGCCAGCCTGGAGGGATTGGTTAATGATTGTGGTGATCAAAGGAGTGATGGCAGAGATGTTTGCTTTTACCAAGGCTGCAGGAAAGGGATCCAGAGCACAGGTGGAGGGCTTCATCTTCCTAATAATTTCTTCAACCTCTTGTTGTGAAACTTCTAGGAAGCAGTCGAAAGGCTGGGCAATCTCAGGCCGTGGATTGATGGTCAGAACAGATAGATCTGGGGGACCTGGAAAGGCTGAGCGAGCTGAGTTGATTTTTGCTTTGAAGAAGGTCATAAAATCATTACAGCGCTCTTCTGTATTTTCAACAGGTATAGGAGTTTCTGGTTGTAGAAGTTGATTTACAGTGGAGAACAGCTGCTTAGAATTTCCATGGCTGTTTTTAATGACATTTCAATAAAACTGAGACCGTGCCTCTCTAAGGGACTTTGAATATACCTTTTGATGTTCCTGAAAGGCCAGCTTGTGGAGAGTGAGACCAGTAGCATTGTGACGCCGCTAAAGGGCAGGCCCAGCTGCCTTCATTTTTCGTAGCTCATTTGTAAACCAGGGTGCTGAGCGAGAGAAGGTAACTGCTCTGGATTTGACCGGGGCATGGAGATCCAATATATTGCTCAGGGTTTCATTATAAAAGTCCACTGCAGTATCGACTGATGAGAAGTTTACATGTAGAAGACTCTTTAAGTCATCTGTCATAGATACTGGGTTGATATTTTTCAAATTTCTAAAGCAGATTTGGCGTTTGGCCTTGATGAGAGGGGAAGGAAATAGCAGCTCCTTGGAGACAACCTTATGGTTGGACACACCCAAATCATATATTAATAAATTGCTGACAAGGGCAGAGTTGGTAATGACCAAATCGAGCGTGTGCCCCATAGTATGCGTTGGGACATCAACAAGTTGGCTGAAATTAAAGCAGTCCAATAATTGGAGAAAGTCAGCAGCAAGACGACAAGAAGGCGAATCAACATGAATATTCAGATCCCCAAGTATTAGAGTATTGGCAGAGGTTGTACTAAAAGTTGAAAGAAGATCAGACATTTCAGTGATGAAAGATGGATTTGGTTTAGGTGAACGATAAATGAGAAGTATTGTCATTGATGGACTGGAGCGGCGTCTGCAGTTCTGCAGGCACTTAACTTGCTTGTCGTGGCTAAGAAAGAACTGAGCCAGAAAGCAAAGCTCTCCATCTATTGGTCCATCTTCGTCCCTACCCTCACCTATGGTCATGAGCTATGGGTAATGACCAAAAGAATGAGATTGCGGATACAGGTGGCTGAAATGAGGTTTCTCCACAGGGTGTCTGGGCTCTCCCTTAGAGATAGGGTGAGAAGTTTGGATATCTGGGAGAGTCTTAGAGTAGAACCGCTGCTTCTCCACATCGAAAGGAGCCAGTTGAGGTGGTTTGGAAATCTGGCGCGGATGCCTCCTGGGCGGCTACCCGGAGAGGTTTTCCATGCATGTCCTACAGGGAGGAGGCCCCGGGGCAGACCCAGGACGTGCTGGAGGGATTATATCTCTCAGTTGGCCTGGGAACACCTCGGCATCCCCCCCGAAGTGCTGGTAGCTCGGGAGACGGAGGTCTGGGTATTTCTCCTGAAGTTGCTTCCCCCACGACCTGATCCCCGGATAAGCGGATGGTAATGGATGGATGGATGGATGGGACTGGACCATGTATCAGCCTGGGGGATTGCTGGTTGGGATCCAGAGGAGTTTCGCTGTGTGGTGGGTGTGGCAACGCGCTGCATCAGTGCATGCTCCCCAACCTGACCTGATTTTATAAAAAGACTGCTACTACTGACTGCTGCATTGTTTTTGTTTTGCAGTTATACACATATAGTTCAGTTATTCATTGCCAATGACACATGCTTTGCACATGCTTAGTTCATGG
Source organism: Paramormyrops kingsleyae (assembly GCF_048594095.1). NCBI lineage: Eukaryota > Metazoa > Chordata > Actinopteri > Osteoglossiformes > Mormyridae > Paramormyrops > Paramormyrops kingsleyae. The sequence goes on along the minus strand of NC_132818.1, from coordinate 12,171,016 downwards.
CTGGCTATTTTATTTTATTATAAAAGGATAGCAGAAGCACTCTGAATAAAAACAAATTTTATACAAATGACAATGCTGATTAGTTAATAAAAGACATGTTTTCAAGTCATAATTTTTCTTCTTTCTTATCGTGATAAATATTGTACTGTGGACTTATTGTGATATTATCATACCATGAGTTTTTGGTATCGTTACATCTCACCTCACTAAGTATGACAGCATTTTCTATAATTAATGCAGTGTAATGCAATTACACAGGTTCGAACATGCTAACACACTTACTCACCTCCGCCCTGGGTGCTTCTCCATCCAGTTACCCAACACTGTGTCCCACTGGGGAAGACAGCATTGCCCAAGCCCAGGCACACGGGCTGGATATAGTTGGTCAGGGTCACACTTGTAGCCAGGCGGAGCACAGCGATGTTGTTACCCGGCAGGTTGCTAAGGGTGATGTTGGACACCCCTAGTGATGCATTTGTACCCAGAACCACTGTCCACTGGCTGCTGTTGAGCTGTGAACTGGAGAAACATGGTGATGCAGTGAATACGAATATACAGTGGTACCTCAGTTTAAATCCTTAATCCGTCCCACATCCTTGGACTTATACCAAACAGGACATACACCAAATGAATTTTTCCCATAAGAAATAAAGGGAAAATGATTAATCCATTCCCATGAATGGTGATCCAAACCATTTTCTTCGTTGCTTGGCTCTTCTCATTAACTTTTTTAGAACTCATGGTTAATGAATTAACTAAAAATTTACATGAAAAAACACAAAATCACATGAAAATTCACAGAGAGTTATAGTGTGGGTTGTTCACTGAATTGTAGCAACTCTTGTGCTGACGCTCATGGGCAGGTTCTAACACGCGAGTTGTATTCCGAACAAAGGTCGTATACCAAGCAAAATTTTTCACGTCAAACAGGATGTACCACTGTACAAGGGAAATATGAGTCCTTTGTTTTTCATATTGAACTGCTGTTGATGTTAGGATTCAAGCAAGGAATTAATTTGATTTATTTATCGTTTTCAGAATTTCACATATTTTCAGTCATAAATCTCGCACTGATACATTTTGTTGAGGTTACAGAGATATCAGCAACCTTTGATTCTGTCTGTACTGACCTGTTGAAGCACTGGGCTGCACTCATGACGTATCTCTGTGTGATAAGAGTGCCCCCACACACTTGGACCCCATTCATCTGCAGGCTGACCTGCCAGGGCCACATCCCTGCTGCTACTGACCCACTGCTCCCGCCATTGTTCAGTGGGGCGAGACCACATACAACCGCTGAGATGAAGGAGGTGGGGGAACAAAGCGGAGTATTAATATAATACCCAGGATCATCTGCTGAGATCTACGCTGATCATAGCCTGTAACTCTGCCTCTGAAATGCAGTTACAATATTAACCAGTAATCAGAGAGAGAGCAGTTGGAACAGTTATGCAAAGGCTTCCCATGTTGCAAGACGTCGGTCTGAGGAAGGCAATCACACGATAGACAAAATAAGAAGAACATATGAACCTACTGGGAAATTAAACCTGGGAAATATCAGACACTTACGCTTGGCAGTGGTGGTTGTGGTGGTGGGAGTGCTTGGAGTTACGGTAATGGACGGTGACGAACTGCAGGAGGTGCTGTTGTCACTGTTTGTCCCACTGGAAGTAAATGTCACAAATCCTGGTTGGTTGGTGGTGATGATGGAATTGATCCAGGCCTGATAACGAGACACCCTGGTGTAGACCCCAGGGTACTTGGGGAGGGCACATTCATTCCCAAAACTCACAATCCCAGCCTGGATCCAAGCAGACCCCTGTTTGACCACCAGGGGGCCTCCTGAGTCTCCCTACACAGGTATAAACAGAATTCCATCAAAACTGTAACAGATACCAATCATACTAAGCTTCTGGCTACACACAGGAGCACATGATCTAAAAAAAGAAGCTACCGCACCTGACACGAGTCCTTTCCTCCTGCTAGCAGACCAGCACACATCATGTTGGCTGTGATGGTGTCCGCCCCATACAGACAATTACACATATTGTTTCCAACTATTGGTACCTCCACTTCCTGTAGGGTGCCAGGTGAGGGGAGGGCCACTGAAAGGGGAAATCACCAACAATGTTAATAAGATCCTGGACAGGAGGCTTTAATATGTTCAACAGTCGATGATGATACCTTGGTGTCAATCACACTGTCACCAGAAACTGTCCTCATATAAGAATAATATCTGTGAATGTTTAGTGAGATACATATAGAAAATTGGTATTAACATCCTGACCAGACAAGACATTAGTTATTGAAATGAGGAGTAGATCTGACAGTGTTATGTCTGATTATGAATATGATGACATACCATTATACTTAACATCTCCCCAGCCAGTGACCCAGGTCTCAGTGCCATTGTAGAAGGTGCTGCTGCTGGCTGCCAGGCAAATGGGCTGAATGTAGTCAGTAAAAGTCACAGTGGTGCTGAGCTCCAGCATAGTGAGGTCATTGTCATTTGTATTACTGTTGTATAGTGGATGACGAACGATGCTACTGAGGGTTCTGACTTGTTGATTTGAGTTTGTACCATATAGCTGCTGAAGCCCCAGATAAACACTCCAGCCATTTGTATTTGTGCTACATGAAACAGAGCATCAAATGGTTAAAAATCAAGTTAAATCATAGATACTTTTGGAAGTTGGATATCTCTCAGATTCATTATTTCAGTTTTACATTGACACTGTTATATGAAATCACCAATGACTCACCTGGAGAAGCAGTGGGCAGCAGTGAGTACCCACATATTGTTGATGAGAGATCCTCCACAGAGGTGTTGACCATTCAGTTGCAGACTAGCTTGCCAGGGCCAATTGCCCGGGGGTGCGTTCCCTCCCCCCACTATCCTGGTGTTAAGAGGAGCCTGACCACATGCTGGGAGGGGGGAGAGGTGAGCAGGTAAAGAGCTGAACATGGACTGACTGAAAGTTTGTACAATATTCTAACAGACATTACTGTAGCAGTTTTGTATATTGGCCAATTAATTTGTTAAGCACTAATTCACAAGACAAAGTATTAGTGTAATTTTGTGTTTTAAGGGAAGGAATAAAGACATGATATTAACAAACTTACCATTTAGTTGTGCATGTGACTCTAAAAAATGGGAGAGAACAGCTTTGGTTAATTACTATAATATAATATTTTTGCTTAAAATTCCCTTTGCCTAATTCAGAACATGAAAAGGCGACAAACAGAATGGACTGCAAACTGAAATCTTATTTTAACAAATTAATCACACACAGAAAAACTTTCATTGTCACAGGACGTAATGCTAAAAAATGCAGATAGTACGATTTGTTGCTAGTGTTGTTTTCTCTCACTGCCTCGCCGCTTGTTCTAGGAAATGAGTTTGACATGGTATGGTTGTTACAATTTTGCTTAATCAGTATAATGTCACTGAAAATGTTTTCATGATGATGCATTGCTGTGTCTTACATGCCTAATCTCAGCGTGACGTTTAAATAGCTGTGACCTTTAAACAGCTGACCTTTCCATTCATTTAAAGACATGAACACAAAACTAACTCTCCCATACTCCATCAACACAATTCCACTGTTTCATCTTTTTAATCAAATGTTTTCATACAAAACCTTAAGTGACACGTGTCACTTGGTGCCTGCAGGCTTTACTCAATGCACAAGCTTCAACAGCATGAAATGCAGTGAAGGCAGAGCACATGAAACACATTTGTTTTTGGAACCTAAACCCCACGTTTGCAGCTATGTAATGTGTTTCGCTGTGATTATGGTGTTCTCATAGGGTCAGCTATGTGCTGTTTTAGTCCAGTAGCCTATTGTAACTGGTTTGTAGCATAATCTGGGAACAGCTACCCAAGAAGGGTTAAGGTACTCGCCGCTGTCGGTGAGTAGCCTGACCAGATGGTCTGTCCTTATAGGGATTATATTTTTAAGAGCACATTGGAACATCTTAAAATGCTAACAAATATTTTCCTTTTGAAAAATTAAGCATGACTTGTTTATTCTGTCATTATTTTTCTTTATTAGCCGTGGTATATACTAAGATAATTACCTCGAACTTGGATAGCACCCCTCTGATTTGCAGCTGAATTACACATAGTCGTCTTTGATAATTTCCGCATAACCCCACACCTCGTCGTGGTTCAGCCCTTACTTATGAATCCACGCGTTACTGAGGCCAATTTGCTGCTTACTCAGAACACAAAGATGAAACATACTTAAAGAAGACTGTAATGTTGTATCAGACAAAATCATTTTATCATATGGACCAGTTATTTTTTTTAGTTATGCTTCATTGTGAAACTGGCCTCTAAACAGTTGTTAGTCTTATTTAAAATGATTAAATCTTTATAATTGTTTAAAATCTTTCTTTCAGGTGTGACTATTGCATTAATCACGACAGGCATTCATCCCCTCCTCGCCCCCCCCACCACCGCCGCTGGGGTACATTCCTTTCCCCCCAGTTTCAAACTCCGTTCTGCTAAAATGGCTCAGCTGTTCGAGATGTAAAAACCTGATTAAACAACAGTTAGTTCTGCTTGGACAGGAGTTGTTCTATGAGTGCAGTCATAAGACTATAACCGCACTCGAACATTTACATCAGCTGTACCACTCCGTTTTACAGGCGTATCTAAAAACCGTTAAATATGTTCATTTGGAGGCAGTGTTAGGCTGCTTCTTGTGCTTTGACGACCTACCCGTGTTTCCACCTGTTTTAAAACTGAATATAGGCGGATGTGACAGTAAAATAAAGGTTCTCATGTATTCCGCTTTATTTGATTTATTTTTATCCGTTTCGTATTCTATGTTTTATAAGCTGCCGAACCGGAAAAAACGCTTTCAGAGTATGACTGCGCTGTCTCTACTCAGTTGTTTACTCTTCTCAGTTGTTTTACCGCTGTCCTTTTAAGGATTGCGCAATAAAAGAGTCTGCTAATAACTTTGCTGTCATATAAATGCGCGTTTTCTTCTACCGCAAACGGCTTCCATAGAATGCCGAGTCATTCTCTTCATGTTTCATGTTTATAGTCTTCTGTCACGTATCTTTGTTGTACGGAACAATTAGTCTTCTGAAAATAATCCCCATTGATAAGGCACGAGACATATATCTCCAGTATTTCAGGTCGATCGGGAAGTCACAAGAGGAAGAACATAAAAAAGCATTGTTGACACTAAAGTAAGTTAAGGTATAGTGATAGAACTTTTGCCCAGGGACATATAGATCATAAAGATGAGAGTTCGAATTACACAGTGGCTTTCGGGAGAACCCCATTTTCCGCTGCGCACCACGACTTCCCAAGTCACATACACGCGCATACATATAAGTGCGCAGCAGCGTGGTCAGTAACATGGTTACTGCGAAAAACATTCTGCCATTGCTACTGCACGCAGTTAATACCCTCAAAAACATTTTATACAGGCACAATTAATAGACACAGAATTGTGTTAATTAGTGAAGACAGATGTTCAGAAGATGGCATGTAATGAGCGGCATATTTATACTATTATTTATTTCAGGAACCCTAATGTACGGAAAATATAACCCTTAATACCTTAGTGGACATTTTTTAGAGCTCCCCCTAAATCAGGGATGCCCAACTCCAGTCCTGGAGGGCCGGAGCCCTGTGTAGCTTAGTTCTTTCCCTGTTCCACCATAAATAATTCAGCTCAAGAGCTGTGTGGTAATTAGTACAAGGAGTTGAATCAAGCGTGTTAAATGAGGGGAACCCCAAAAATGAACAGGGCTCTGGCCCTCCAAGACTGGAAATGGGCACCCCTGCCCCTGCCCTAAATGCTCAGGGGAGGCTTCCAGGGAAAGGGGAGGCTAGTGTCCTTTTCTGGGGGTGGCGAGCTCCCCTTAGTTCCCCCGTAATTTGAACCATGATAAAGAATGCATGTACAGCAGAACCTTGGAAATCGAACGCCTCTTAACTTGACCAACTCGGACATCGAACGGGTCTATTTTTTTCGACTTCGATTTCTTTTCGATTTGTACCTCGACCGAAATCTTGGAGCTCGACCGTTCATGTTAAACCTGTATGGGTCGAGACGCGTTCAGCTCTAACGATTCGGACCTCGAGAAAAATCTAGCTTGCAACTCGACCCAAAACTCGGAACACGACAAAACAAAACATACTTGCTAACACCTGTACGGAACGAAACGCGTCTCTGATGGGCTGAAGTTAAACGGACCAACTGGGGTGCTAATGCTTATGAATCACTGTCAGTGTCGCGGTACCTCTCCACTGAGTTCGCCGGCGTGTGTTCCTCATGTGTTCGGCGTGATTGTACATTTAGTGATACAGTAATCATGGCCCCTATTAAATTGAGCAATGATAGCAGCAAACCAAAGAGGAAAGTAGAAGAGTAACTGCAGAACTTAAAAAGGAAATTATAACGAGACCTGAACGTGGTGCAGGTATGGGATTGTCATTTATTTCAAGTTGATTTATTTGTTGGTGTGCTTTTTTCATGTGTGTATTAGTAGTTAGGTTCAAATAGGCAATCATATGCTGTCTGGAACGGATTAAATTCATTTACATTGCATTTTATGGGGAGATTTGACTTGGACCGCGAACAAGTCGCATCTCGAGCAGCAGTCTGGAATAAATTATGTTCGTGTTCCAAGGTACTGTAATTTGCTTGGTAACCTGGGATCAGGGGCGCCGTAAGGGGGAGGAAAGCTAGGACGATTCCAAGGGCCCCTGAGTGACAGGGGCCCTAAAAAATTAGGAAAATAACTGGATTGTGTTGGACTGGGGGGCCTAATATGATATGCTTTCATGGGGCCCAAAATCTCTAGCAGCGCCCCTGCCTGTGATAAATGATAATTCTTAGTTATGGTAGGATACAATGATACATACTTGTGAGACTGCAACATCACTTCGCCCAGCGCTCATGACCGTATTGCATACATCCACAATGTCGAGACAGGTGTAATTTGTTACGGTTGCATATAGTTTGCGGAATCGATTTATTATTATTATTTAAGGATTTTACTCCAAAATACAATTTCCAAATCTTACTCGCTTCCATCATATTATGTTATTAATTCTTTTATCAAGTGTTAAGTAAATTACAGTAATGTACTGTATTTTAATAGGCCTATAACAATTCTGTTAAAACGACTATTATCATTGCTAATTTATAAAACCACGAAAAGTCCATGCTGATAATGCATTTTAAACAGCATGAGCAAGCGTAAATCAAACTTTAGAGATGCCATTTTTTTTTTACATAATTTACAATAAATTTCAAAGCTTTTCCCCTTAATTTTCAACATAAGCATTATTTATAAGTTACACAACGAAGCGGTTGTTCTAAATGCACATCACTTACCTCTTCCCAGTAGACTTACAGCCGTCACAAAAAGCACACAGGTCCTAAAAGCCATTGCGTTAAACGGAGACTCCTAGCCTGTCTGTGTTAGAATGTCCCTTCTGATTTCTTCCAGCAGTTTATACCACGTACAAAGCCAGCTTATATAGCACATCCTATTGGTCCGCTGGAATTTCAAACATTCGTAACTCTTTAAACATAATATTTCACATCCGTGTTTCTTTGTTAAACGTCGTAATTTTCTGTACGCAACCGTTACAAATGTTAATTGTGTAGTGCAATTGCCCCACCTTCTAATTCTTTGTTGTTAAATTATTCGCGTTACTATGGAAGTAAAAAATTAAGCCACTGCAAGGTCACAGCGTCCAGTACCAGTTAATTTATAGTTTATGATAAAGATCAAAGAGGGACCATTTATGATAAATATCAAAAAAGGAGAGTATATTAATGAATTTGCATTAAAATTTAGTATACCGTAACAGTGCATAGGAAGTGAAAATGGGGGGAAACCTGAAAAAGGTAACCCCCCCCCTCCTAAAAAAAAATAAAATTTCACGTATAAAACTAAAAGCACATTGTCATGACCTGCTTGTCCGATCCTCGTGTGTGCCACGTCCCCTCATTACCTACGCGTACTACCCCGATTGTGATAATCTGTTTCCTGATATTTTCGGCTTGTCTTGCGTCTGAGTCCGTTTTCCTTGGTAATAAATCCGTTTACCTTTGGATTTTCGCCTTCCTGCCTCTTCCTTCCCCGCTTCCTGCCTGTCCGTTTACCGCGATCGTGACACACAAATCGTTGTATCAGAATATTAATTTTGAGACCTGCTTACATATATTTTAGTTTGTAGATATTTGAAAGTTTTTAACGTTGTTTTTTTAAGTTAAATAAACACACCGGGTGCTAATCTGAAAGGGGTACATTTGATTTCAACACTGGTAGGGGCCAAATCAGTCCCTAAACCCCCCGCCCCACTAAACACACGGTACTCCCACAATATATTTAGGGACATGCCTCTACCATTCATACCCAAATGTACACCCTTATATGTGCCCAAAGAAGGCCTGAAAGAGCTGCATTATTAAAATAAACTATCTTCTGACACTGAACAATGTATATAGACTAGAGATGCGCGGATCAGCTAAAATGTCACCCGAATCCGCGGCTTTAAACAAATCATCCACCCGCCACCCGCCCGCACCTATAATTTTCTCTGATATAGATATCCGCACCCGCTTCTTCGTTTTTAACAGCAGATTCAGTGACTTTAGAGCTAATCTGCGCATCTCTGATAGTAAAATCATACGCGTATCGTATGCTGCTTTAAATGAACATTTATTCATAAAACAAATTTTGTCTTTGGCCAGATTAACCAACATTTTCTCAATAAAATAAACAGTCTTTAGCCTACTCCATTCAGACTTTAATGGGAATATCACCGTTTCTGTCGCTGCAACACATAAACACACAATGACTGGATAACGGCAAATTTATTAGCCCTATCTATTCAAATAATACAGAATATTATGCTTTCCAAATAGATAAAAAAAGAGAACAATTAAGAACTTTTTTCCCCAAAAAGAACTCGTAGGCACTTATACAGACGATAGGTAACAGGCGATAGGCACTTCGCTAAACCGCTCCCACACAGCACTTTTCTTTCCTTCCTTTTGTTTTGTTTTTAATTCTCCCTTTTTTAGTCTCTCTTGGATCTGTTTCGCCTCCATTTCTGCTTTAAGAAATGGACCCCCCTCCTCCCGCCACGCACGTATTTTTTTAAGACAAGAGCGCAAATTAGCGACTGTCTGCCTGATGAAAAATGCATTTAAAACATGTTCGTATTTTAGAGAATGTAGTTGATATTTGCATCATTAATGATTGATCTGATCCACCCGTGACCCACCCGCAATTAATTAAAATGTATTTTTTTATTACCCGACCCACCCAACCCGCGGATTATCCGCAGCGCCCGCGGATATAACCGCCATAGGCGCATCTCTAATATAGACACAAATGGAAACATTTGGGTTATTTTCAACCTGGTGTATTAAAGCATCCCGGAACTCCAGTGAGTTTTTTTCCGAAAGCCTGCGGTACTGTAAACAGCATTGTTCCACAAACACAGATGACTCACAGTTACCTACCACCAACGTCCTAACACATGAATGTCCATCTTTATGGGATGTAATGATACGTTCCTTTCTTTACACTTTTGACACATCGCATTGCCATATTACTGCCTATATGTACAAAGTGTTCAGAAAGAAAAAGCCATCATAAAAATAGCAGAGAAAACATAGTGTTGCAAAAAATATTTGCCCTGATTTCCTCATTTTTTGCACATTTGTTACCCCAAATGGTTTCAGAACTTTACATAAAATGTAATATAATACGAACATGAGTAAACACAAAACACAGATATTAAATGGTTATTGCATTTATGGAAAGAAAAAGGTTATTCATCACCCAGTTGAAGGAATAATTTCCCCCCAGAACTTAATAACTGGTTGTGTCACCTTTAGCCGCAACATCTGCAATGTTCTTATTGAGGAATACTGTGTTAGTGTTACACCAGATGTAGCAGGACACTTTTAACCAAAGCTACATACATTCTGTTTTGAGGGTCAGGGTCAGTCAGTCCCTGGAGTAGCTGGGGACATACAGTAAGAGTCTTGTTCAAAGGCCGAAACGGTGAAATAACTCTTCTGACTCTCTATTTTGTGTTTACTAAAGTGTCTTTGTCTTCCATTAATATTTGTGTGGGATAAATTCACCAACATGCCTAACAAAAGTCATCATGCATAGCTCAGTGCCTCTCATTACATTAATATGTTAATGCATTTGTTGTTTCTGACTTAAATCACCTTGGAATGCAGCTCTGCTCCTGAAATGTGACCTCACTGGTCGAGGTCCAAAGACATTACAAATTACATATTCAGATACATCTAAGAATAATTGTCAGGACCGGTCCCTGTTCTGCCCCTTCAGTTAGACAGGTTTCCTGTTTGGCCAGCTGGGGTTGCTGGCCATCACTTTCTGTGTGTTCTCCTAGTCTTGGGTGCTTGACAGTCCATAATGTCTGTGTTCTGTTTCCTGGGCTGCCGTGTGGGCTATGTGGGTGGTTCTTAAACATACTCACCTTTATTGTTGTGGGTCTCATACACTGTTGTTCCCTCTTTGTTTTGAATCTCTGGTCTTTGTCATGGGTGAACAGGTTGTATGAGCAAGCAAGACCGGTTCCCCAATATCCTGTCATGCCTAAATCACATGCAAAGAGCATATCACTCATTCACATCACAAAAGATGCATTTAACCGGTATGGTATTGATAAGCTATGCAATTGCATTTAAACGATGAGCCCTGAATGAGAACATTTTCTTTATTTACTAATCTTAACTAGTACTAAACTCATTAGTTTACTAGAACAAGGAAGTCCTTTGCTTTATAAACACCAATACAATGACACAATATGATTTCTTATACACATTTAGTAGCATATTTTTTTCTCCATAATTAAGAGAATTTTCTGGTACAATGATCTGAAACAACAAAACCAAAAGATATTTTTTTTCTTTTCAGCCTACCTGGTAGGAAGTGCATTATCCCTTATCTCAATCATGACATGCTGTTTACAATCAACACACTGAATGAACTGCACAGTTATTACTGAGCATATTTCATAAATATGATACCAATGTAGCATGTAGGGCAGGGGTCGGCAACCTTTTTGACATGGAGTGCCAATTATATATTTTCTTGTTAGTCCGCGTGCCATGTTAACGACGGGGGGGCTACCATCGAGTAGTCAAACCAAAGCAGCAGGCGCGCCAAGCAACAGCCAATGACATTTCAACATCATAGAAGACGTCTGAAATTTTTTTAATGTGTTTAATAATTAGGGTTGTGATCTAGAGACCTGCGCCGGACGAATTTTTCAGTCCCGCTCCCGCCTTCTCCCGCAAAAAAATATATATTATTTTCTCCAGCTCAAGCCCGCAGTATTCAAGTTTTGTCCCGCTCCCGCCCGCAAAATCCCGCAGGTAAACATATAGCCTAAGTAGTTTTATTTTTACCACTTCTTCCCGCTACTCTGTTATTTGTTTCACTTGCTTCCGTTTTGAGTGTATATAAAAAAGAAACGGAAAATAAACAAATATGTTTCGTTTTATTTGAGTTTAATTAAATGGGATGATGAAGATGGACATGAACGAGGAGCTTTTCAGAACATAGAAATACACTCAGAACAGTTAGAAATAGGCCAATAATATTGCAATGAAACAAAATAATAATAAACGTTGATTTCTCAAGTGGTCAAACAGAAAAGCATTTGGCCTAATACTGCTTCAGAGCGTTAGCCTTTAATTTAGTCGTTCTTACGTTGCTTTTGTGCAGTAGATAAATAATAGAGTACTTGTTTTTAAAAAAATAATTTTAAGATAATTCCATTTTGCGGGAGTCCCGCGATTAATTCTATTCTCCCGCAACTTGCACATACATGAGGACCTTACCGCCCGCACCCGCATTCACCCATCAAATCTTGTCCCGCGCCGCACTCGGTGCGTTGGGTCCCGCGGGTCCTGCAGGTCTCTATTGTGATCATCGTCAGCGTGCCACTCGAAATTCCTCCGCGTGCCAGTTGTGGCACACGTGCCTAGGGTTGCCGACCCCTGATGTAGGGTGTCAGGGTTGGGGCTTATCCTTCCCTGCCCTTCCCTGCTTGGCCAGCAGGTGTTGCTGGCCATCCTGTTCCTTCCTCAGTTTTAGTCCTTAGTGTGTTTCCCCTGTTATGGTCCATTTAATTTGTGTGAATGTCAGGCCATTAACTGTGGAAAAATGACCTCACCTCAAGGTCCACCATAATGCCCCTGTCACTCCCCTGCACCCTGTCTCTCTCACAAACACATCATAACTTTTTGAAAAGATACACAACAAACATAAAATAGCGACTAGAAGATCTTCTCCTAGAGACCCATAGAAGTAAATATTGGAGATTTACTGAATCTCTTCTTGGTAATGAATGGGAGTTTCTGGTAACTCAGTAACTTACTTTATGGCGTTTTCCAAATTAATGCCAAATCTAGACACATTTTTTGATGGGCTTCTTACTTATTTTTATGCTGTAACAGCAAATACAGTGGGATGAGAATTGTGACTGACACTAACGCTATGTTAGCGTTGCTATTTGTGCTATGCTGTTAACTAATCAAGCTCAACACGAGACGATTAAATCCCACCGTTTCACATAGCCTTTTATTGATAAACTGTAGGTTATGATACAAGGTCTTCAATGAGTTAAGTTTACGTACGAAGCCGTACTGTGCTTCTGCGCTCACTGCTCCCTATATGTCGTCTCTTTACTGGAGGATTTAGAAATGAGCATCTGCCTGCCAGAGCGGGAGTTGAGAATGAACCGTTTTAACGAAGGGCAGGGGTTCTCCAAATAAAAACTAGAAGAAAAAACTTTAAATTATGTCATTAAATATATTAATCGTGTATGTTTTCTGTAAACCAGGCATCATATGTGATATCACTGAGGCAGAGGATCCCTCCCACGGCACTGGGCGTGTCTATGATTAGTGCACTTCGAGTCCGCATATAAGTCAATAACAAGCGTTGTGCGCCAGCATGTGTCTAAAATGCACCACTTAAATAGCACTGAACTCTTCGAACCCTATCCATTTTTCAGTATTTTTCTATTCCTTTGATTTTAGCCTTGTTACGTGGTATGATGTTATTGAGGGGGGTGACCCCCCCAATCTCAACATTGTGGGGGACATGTCCCCCCCGGGCCCGTATCCCCCTAAATTTACAGTATGCCTATGGTTGTACGGTTTCAGCTAGGCCTATGTGAATTGCTAACAACTTATTTTTCTCGAGATATCGAAAAACAAAGGTTATTTGGGGGCCACGACAAGTTTTTCTTGTGATCTCAACTTGAAAGTTATCTTGAGATCGTGACATTTATTTTGTTTTTCTGATGACATAGATAACTGCCATAACTGTTTGCTTCACTCTGCGGGCCACAACATCAGCACAATGCTGTCGAATAAACTTCCTATAATGAGTGTTTATAAGCTATATAATCAGCAGCACAATGATCTTACTCAAAATGTATTGTTTCTGTACATTATTTACTGTCATGCCCCAATTGTACCGTTCCTCTTGTGTGCCACGCCCCTTCATCTACCCCGTGTGGAGTCCCCATGTTCCCAGCTGTTTCGAGTCATGTTGATTGCTGTTGTGTATTTAAGTCTGCATTAGAGTATGTATCCCCAGTCTGGTCATTGATATCAGTTCTATGTGTCACGCTTGTGTTTTCCCCGAATAACTCCGGCGTTTCCCCGACTCCCTGGACTCCTGCTCCTCTTTCCCTGCTCTGTTCCTTCAAGCGTGTGACACATTAACTGCGTAGTAAAGATCTTGTGAGTAGCAATCATTACCCAGCAGTCAGTATTTATGTACTCTCAACTACGGATCAAAAGTTCTTTAACAGCTCAATGTTATCTCATTGTAATGTTCCCTTTTACTGGAAAACAAATACATAGCTGTGATTCAGTTGTCCTCTTGTTCTCAAGTGACCAACATGAGTACAGCCAACTAAGCTGTTAAACCTGTCCTGAGATCATGGTGTAACTGTCCCAATGACAGTGTGTTCTAAAAGTTCATTTTAGTTATAAATTGAGTTTACCTAACTTCATTGAGATGCAAATAAACCTTCAAATGACATCTGTATGAAGCGTGGCCATTGTTTAATTGGACTCGTGTAGCTACACATGGGTGAAAATGGGTAGTCACCTCACAGTAACAGGAAGAGAATCTTGATGATGCGTGTCCTCTCTGGACATCGCCCTGCGCCCTCCAATTTCTGACGCCACTGATGAAACATGTATGTAACGGCAATTTCACTTTCTTTGGTAAGCCACCATCTAACTATTCATTTGACTGAGCTAGGTACTTATTACATGACAGGTAATTATACATGTATGTAAAGGCAATTCCAGTTTTTATTTTTTTGATATGCCACCAAGCCCCTGCTGTAGCCCAGTTGGTCACTTTTAATTTTTTTTTTTGTCACTGTCAATGTTTCAGGCTTTGTCAGAACATGGTGAATCTAGCCGCACTATAAAGAACATAAGAAATTTACAAACGAGAGGAGGCCATTCGGCCCATCAAGCTCATTTGGAGAGAACTTAACTAATAGCTCAGAGTTGTTAAAATCTTATCTAGCTCTAATTTAAAGGAACCCAGGGTTTTAGCTTCCGCTACACTAGCAGGAAGACTATTCCATACTCTAACTACACACTGTGTAAAGAAGTGCTTCCTCAAATTTGTTTTAAAATGTTCTCCTGCTAATTTCCACTTATGGCCACGAGTTCGATGGTTGCAACATTATGCACTAAAGTATCCCAGAGTAATCCTGTGCACAATTGGACATATATTTTAAACATTTTCCACCAAGAGGCATCATAATAATACACAAAACATCAATATTATTCACATTAGATGGAAAACAAAGCAGATATTTGATTTAGCAATGATCCACGTACTACCCTTCAGGTAAAAATATAAATTTTATAATTTATTTATTATAAGCCTACAAATAAAAGGATAGAAAAACACTCAAAAATGGCTGGAGTTCTACTAGAAATAACGACAAAACAGCATTCTGTTTATTAGGAAGACAATTACTTGACATTTCTGTAATATTTATTCACGAAAGTTTGTACATGTATGTGTAATGTCACGCTCTGTTAAAACGGTTGAAATGGAATGTGCCCATTGTGTAATTCAAACACTTCCCACATGTAAACACAATGACGTGCTACAGCGCAGGTTTGTTGTTTGAGGCTAAAATGCCAACAAAAAGTTTCATTCTCAAATTTTGTTTTACCAATTTGAGGCTATTTTATGGTGGTTTTAAAGGAATGGCTTTCTCCTCACTGAGTGACCTTTCAGCTCATGTCGGTACAGGACTTGTTTTACTGTGGATAATAACACTCTGTTACCAGTTTCAGCCAGCATCTTCACAGGGTCTTTTGCTGCTGTCCTGCGGTTGATTTGCACATTTCGCACCAAAACATGTTCATTCCTGGGACTCAGAATCTGTCTACTTCCTGAGTGATATGATGGCTGTATCCGCCCATAGTGTGTATACTTGGGTATTATTGTTTGAACGGGTGAACGTGGGACCTTCAGGCATCTGGAAATTGTGCCTAAGGATGAACCAGATTTGTGGAGGTCCACGATTGTTTTCCTGATGTCTTGGTTGATTTCTCTTAATTTTCACATGATGTCACAGAATGAGGCTCTGTGTTTGAGGTGTGCTACCAATTCATTAAAGCTTCTAAAGCTCAGACTGGAGTCATCTGGAATTTTCTATGTTGTTTAAAGACATAATAAACTTAGTGTATGTAAACTTCTGACTTTGATGAAAATAAAAAATTAAATTCTGACATTTAACAAATACAAAAAATTGTGGGTGAGGTGGTGGCTCTGAGGCCAGGGATCTGTGCCAGCAACTGGAAGGTTGCTGGCTCAAATCTCATGAGTACCTGGAGTGATTCTACTCCATTGCGACTTTGAGCAAAGCCCTTAACCTGCAACTGCCTTGTCCTGGGTATGACATTAATCTAAATCCATTCATCCTTACCTCATCCCTCATCAGGTGATCTGCATCTAATAACACAGTCAGAATTAAACGGTCTGGTCAGAGATTTGGGTCTGTCGAGAACAAAAGCTGAATCGCAGGAATGGTGTTTGATGTCACCAGGTAAGGTACAAAAATTTCTGCTGACTACTGTTGGACACTGCGATGTGATGCAACTGACATTGAATACAAACAAAAATCAAGAAGAAAACACTTTGTTTAGCGTATGAGGAACATAAATGTGATTAAATATGTTAGTGCTGGTAAACAGTTAACTATCTATTTCTCAGAGTTCCTATGTGATGCAGCAAAACCAAAACTATATTTGTGCATACCCACCTGTCGTAATCAACAAAAACTTTTCAGGAAGTAAAACGTTTCAAATAAATTGTTGTACAGTGTTATCTGACACAAGGTGTTCTGGAATGCTATGTTTTGTGAAGACCTTTTTGAGAACCGTTATGACTACTTCTGTGGTCACAGTCTTTAATCCTCCCACTTAAATGAAGAAATAATCTACTACTAAAAAGTAGACTTTGTTTTCCAAGAAGAAGAGATCAGTTCTAACCCTCTACCAATGTTGTGTTGGAAATTGTAGAATTTTGCTCTGCAAAGTGTGAGCTGCAGCTGGAATCCTGGCTGTAATTACACCCATAAAGAACCTCTTTCTCCATCTCTGTCTCTTCCCCTTTGGATTGGTGGCGGACAGGAGCCCGACAGAATATATCTGTGGTAATAAGCTACTTACCAGGAATGTGCACAACCACATAGCAGAACATGAGCAATGGCAGCCAGAATTTAGAAGATATGTGAAGTTCATGAAATGCCTACTTCTGTTGGAAATTCCAAAGGGAATATGATGGAACGCATGGCACCCAAATGGAGTAATACATTTTGTGAGGAAGGAGGATTCTGAAATCATGGTGATTTGTCAGAATCCTGACTTTGCATTGGGAGTAATCACTGTATGTTCACACCGCGGTGTGATGAAAGCATCAGCGTTCACACTAGCTGCCCTGGTGGCGATGCTTGCCAACGCTGTGGACACTCTCTCACGTAGATGGAGAAGACGGAGACAAGGTCATTCACAATGACACTGTAGGTCTTGTGACCTTTTTAAAGAGGCCGCAAAGCAAACAAACGTGTAGCTTATCTTTGTGCCGACTGGCGAATAGGGTGTAATTTGTCAAACAGGTAATGCTGTAAGCCAGTTACTGCATTCTCGCTTAAAATCAAGCGCTATGGAGGGAAAATGTTGCCTTATAAAATATGTTACTTATGTAGCTATACTTTAAAATATGTACTTCAAATCTAATAAGAAATGACTCATTGCATATTAACATATACAACAACACAGACTTTACAACACGCAACTACCTCATGATATGTTATGTATGACTGCTGATAATGACTTTTCAAATGCATAATGTGGCGTGTTAGAGTAGGCTAGTGTAATACCTCCCACCTGACAACATCATCCATCAGTATGTTTGCATGCACGATAGGAAAATCGAATTGTTGTGTTTGTCCGACTCAAACTGGACTTTTAAAGTACATATAAACATGTTATTCTGACTGAAATCATATTAAATTGAATTTCTCAAAGTCAGGCTTTGACCCGGAAGTAACAGAAGACGCCGGTACACAGAAGAAGCATAGAGCATAGCAGAGGACGTACAGCACGTATGAAATATACAGCACTGTAAATCTGTCCAATTCACCGCTCAACTAAAGGGTACATTTCCACCGCACCAGGTACCGTACTTTTGGTACTTCGAGAAGGCGCCAAAAGCATCATACTTCAGCTGGGTGTTGGTTTTCCATTGGTGTGAAAACTGGTACCGCCGCTGAATGACATCACAACATGAGGCAGGGTATTTTATACCGAATTTGAAGTAGTAAGACTGGACGACGTGTGATATTAATACCAACATCGCATGTTATCCACATTCAGTTCTTACATCACTAGTCAGCTAGATTAAGATCAGGCTTTTTCTTACCTTCATTTTGGTAAAAATATTATAGTGCAAGCAGTTTAAGCCTTGCTAAAACATTTTTACTGTTTCATAGGGAAAAAAAACTAGAAAGTTGTACAGAAAATACAGCAAATATAGATATAATTTATAAATATATTGATTATTTAGAATTCATATAATTACATTACTGGTTATACGTACAACTGTTTTTATTGTTTAATTATTTTTTTTTGGCGTAAGTTACTTGTGAAGTCGCATTCCCTAACGTTATTTTTCCCATTGGAAATGTGGACTTTAGTACAGTACGTGATTTTGGTGAACCCAAGGTTGCTCAGGAATGCATTTGTCGTGTTGTAGCAGGACTGACTGTACACTTATAAAACTGCAGCAATTTCTAACTATCACTAATCTGTAACATTAAAGGAATTTTTGACATTACGGAAACGGCTTTTCGTTGTGACCTTGTTCAGGATAAGTATTATGACTGGAATAATAGATGGATGGATGGATGCAACAGATTCTCAACACAGAACATCTTTCAGATTTCTTCACAGGAAGAGGATCCTGATGGCATTTTTACATTTTCATGTGTAACATTTAGGGTTACATACAGACATTTTAAGTGAAAGTGAAGTAAGTTGAACTGTCTATTTTCAAGTGACTGAGTACGAATATTTCTCATATTAATCCATACTGTATACAGCATGTCCCCTATTGTAAGATCCAAGTTAACTGTGTCATTGGGTTCAGCTGGACAGAATGGTGATGGATTAGAGTGGGGTGAGGATAGAGAGGAGAGGCAGAAGGAAAGGGATGATGGTGCTGATGTGACTTGCTGCAGCAGAGCTGGTGGGGAGATTGCTAATAGTACTCTGGAGGAAAGCAGTGAACTGAGACACCTTAGTTAGGGTCATTATCTGGGAAGAGGTGGCTCTGCTGGTGCTGGAGGTGTTGGTCATTATCACTGCGGCCTGGAACCAGGTGCTTCCCTGTTTACAGAGTAATGGGTCACCTGCATCACCCTGAGGTGAGGAGAGAGAGAGAGACAGGCAGACAGGAGGAGTGAAAAGCGTGAAGACACAGAACAACATTTAGTCTGAATACAGTACAACCGGAGCTGCACACACAGCACTACTGAGGAGTGAATGTCATATGCGAGCAGCAACAGAGCATCCTTACCTGCTGCAATGTCACAGCTGTAATACAGATACTTGAGGAAGATGCGCTGCTCCCACAATTTACCACTGTTGTATTCTGCTGTTGAATATTTGGGACTGTCATAAGAAGGAGGGATGGTATTCTGTGTTATTTATTTTAGCATGAATGTAACATACAAAATTATTTTATACTCATTTATAGGGATATAACTAGTGTTGCAGGGTAAACCGATACTGAAAAAGTACTATGATACCCAGTCATTAAAAACAATACTATTCTCCATTTTATTAGTATTGGTACTTTAAGAGTATTCCCTACGATTTGTGTTGCTGTGCTATAGCGGGTCAGCAGCTTGACTTTCTCTCCCATTCCTAGCAGGCACAGTGGGCGTGTCAACCGTTTTCTCTCTCACTTTACAGCTTTCACAGACAGGAGAGTAGTGAATGGTGAAATTACCCTTTTTTTGGGACACTGTTCATTTGATTCGGTTCATCCAAAAGAATCGATTTGATTCATTCACCAATTCATTCAGTGGCACTTCCTGTTTGTGGATCTGAAACACTTGTGTTCCGATATCTCAAAAAATAGCCTATTATTTAGGCTAAATAGTGTTAAGGAGTAAACTAAATACCACTAATAAGTCATGTGAGAAAAATAATATGTTACTGAAGAATACTAAGACTATCTCAGCATTGTAACATTCTTTGTTAAAAACCCAAATCTAACAGCTCATCATCATAGTCAGCTAACAAGTCCAAGGACTAACAAACCTTGTTTGTAAAATCATTTTTAATCATGAAAACGTTGCATCTCTAATATCCAAATGCAGCATATGAGAAGTCACTTCACCTGTAGGCTATATGCTACAGCAGTAGATGCTGTATTTCAGTCACAATCGAGGTACGGCTCTCTTGTTCAGCAGCCAATCTGAGTCTCACGTTCACCGACTCACTCACCAACTCGTTCACTTTTATGGGTTTCTCATTCTCCAACTCGGTCGTTCATTCACTGTAGGTGTATATGTTCAGTCCCAGGCTTAGTTTCCAGCCAGCCATATGCTCACGTACAGCACGCCCCTTACATAACTCACTAATAATAGTCGAGGAGGGAAGCAACATTCACCTCATATTTCTGAGGACAAGCGGAATAACAAAAAGAACAAATCTTTTCAGGGAAATGAATGTGAGTGCATATTTCCTGTAAGTGACTTGTTTCATTGTTAGACTGTGACAATATCTAGCAGGATATTTCATGGTTATTTTGCTAGTACAGCTGCATTCTGTTGTATCCCTCTGTCAAAAATTGCATTGTTTTTGTCTGACTTTTGTAGTTGCATACTAGAAACACTGATGTTCTTCTCCGAGTGTGACTTGCTTTGTTTACAAGATCCAGCTGCTGCAAAAACATATAATTTTATTATTTTTATTTCATTTTACAAAAGGACTGGTACTACTGACTGCTGCATTGTTTATCATGATAAATATCGTACCGTGGACTTGCTATCATGATATTATCATACTGTCACGGGCTGCTTCAATGACCACGCTCCCCTGGGGAATCCCATTGCCAGGACACACCTCCTCGGGGAAGCCCCTGTTTTTGGCCCCCTGATCACACCACTGACTCCAGTTCATAGCTCCAGCAGATGTTTCCTGTTTCCCTATCAAGAGGTCTATTTCCAGAAGCCGGTCTCGCCGAAGGGTTGCGAGATCTTCGTGGTGTACCCTGGGTTCGAGCTGTCTTCTTTTTGGTTTCTATTGAGTGTCTGTGTACAGATCATCACTGTGTCCTAGATTCCGAGTTCTGCTTGTCCCCCGTGGTACAGGCAACAACGATCACTCTGTATCTCTTGCTACTCCTCAACACTGAATTTTACCAGCTGTGAGGAGAATCCCTGTAGTGATCGGAAGCAGTTTCTCTTTGATTCTTTCAGCAATAAAACCTGCAGTTACCTGCAGCTGATCTGTGTCAGCGCTCACCTTTGGCATCACACATACCATGAGTTTTTAGTATCATTACATCCCTACTCATTAAGTATAACATTACGTATAATTAATGCAGTGTGATGAAGTCACACAGGTTCACACATGCTAACACACTCACTCACCTCCGCTCTGGGTGCTTCTCCATCCTGTCACCCAACACTGTGTCCCACTGGGGAAGACAGCATTGCCCAAGTCCAGGCACAGGGGCTGGATGTAGTCGGTCAAGGTCACACTTGTAGCCAGGCGGAGCACAGCGATGTTGTTACCCGGCTGGTTGCTAAGGGTGATGCTGGACACCGCTAGTGACATACTCATACCCAGAACCACTGTCCACTGGCTGCTGTTGAGCTGTGAGCTGGGGGGGGGGCATGGTGATGCAGTCAATGTGAATATATGAGGGAAATAAGAATTCTTCTTTTTTTATATTGAACTGGTGTTGGTGTTAGGATTAGGGTAAAGAATTCACTTCATCAGCAACCTTTGATTCTGTCTGTACTGACCTGTTGAAGCACTGGGCTGCACTCATGACGTATCTCTGTGTGATGAGAGTGCCGCCACAGACTTGGACTCCATTCATTTGCAGGCTGACCTGCCAGGGCCACATCCCTGCTGCTACCAACCCACTGCTGCCGCCATTGTTCAGTGGGGCGAGACCACATACAACCGCTGAGATGAAGGAGATGGGGGAACAAAGCGGAGTATTAATATAATACCCAGGATCTGCTGAGTTCTACGCTGATCATAGCCTGTAACTCTGCCTCTGAAATGCAGTTACAATATTAACCAGTAATCAGAGAGAGAGCAGTTGGTACAGTTATGCAAAGGCTTCCCATGTTGTAAGACGTCGGTCTGAGGAAGACAATCACACGACAGACAAAATAAGAATAACATATGAACCTACTGGGAAATTAAACCTGGGAAATATCAGACACTCACGCTTGGCAGTGGTGGTTGTGGTGGTGGGAGTGCTTGGAGTTATGGTAATGGACGGTGATGAACTGCAGGAGGTGCTGCTGTCACTGTTTTTCCCACTGGATGTATATGTCACAAATCCTGTTTGCTTGGTGATGATAATGGAATTGATCCAGGTCTGATAAGGAGACACCCTGGTGTAGACCCCAGGGTAATTGGGCTCGGCGCATTTATAGCCAAAACTCACAATCCCAGCCTGGATCCAAACAGACCCCTGTTTGACCACCAGGGGGCCTCCTGAGTCTCCCTACACAGGTATAAACAGAATTCAGTCAAACCTGGATATCAATCATACCAAACATCAGGAGCACATGATCTAAAAAAAGGTTGTGCAGAAACTTCCGCACCTGACATGAGCCCTTTCCTCCAGCTAGCACACCAGCACAGATCATGTTGGTTGTGATGATGCTCCCCCCATACAGACAATTACACTTATTGTTTCCAACTATTAGTACCTCCAATTCCTGTAGGGTGGCAGGTGAAGGGAGAGGCACTGAAAGGGGAAATCACCAAATATGTTAACCCTATCCATTTTTGGAACATTTTTATATCTTTAATTTTAGACTTATTACATTGTATGTACACGAGTTAGCAACATAAATTTTATGTTTTTTATTTTCAGGACATTCTAGGCTACTCAGATCAGGGACGGATTATGGGTTGTGTGGGCCCCTGGGCAAAACGTTCGCGAGGGCCCCCCCCCCCCCTCAAAAAAAAAAAACGCCAGCATTGTCTGGGATGGCTAGTTGCTACGTCATCATGCCACTTGTGGGTCCAAACTAGTGCGGCGTACCGTGTTGTAAAAGCAGAATGATGTTGACAGAACTATCTTTTGCCGCTTTTTACCTCGGAAAAAGTGAAAAGAAGGTGGCTTAAGTTGATACAGTAAGTTGGATCTCAAATTATAATCAGTACAGCCCAACGCCCTCCCTCCATGTTTCCATCAGAGGCCCTATAGGGTCAGGGGCCCTTGTAGGCAGAGGATCAAAGAATGTAGGCCCTCTAAAATAGACAAATGAAAATACATTGTTGATAAGCGTTGCAAATTGTTTTGGGCTAGGGGCCCCACGGGCCCCCTGCACCCCAAGGGCCCCTGGGCAGCGGCCCCGCTGGCCCGGTCCGTAATCCGTCCCTGACTCAGATATGTCATAATTTGATGTTTATATTCTGACACAGTACTGATATCATCATTTTTATGAGTAAAAACTGCTTGCACCTATTGAAATTTATCAATTTTTAGTCTAATCTAATATAAGGATTTGCAGGCACTACAAATATCTTCCGACACCTTTCAACAATGAGATCCCTTTGATGCTTTGTAGGCTCTCTGCAAACTGTGGCTTTTCTGTAGGATGCAGTTGAGTAAATGTCAGGCAAATCTTACAAGGACAGCTGAACTATTTGGGGTTAATCTGAGTCACCTTAATTGATGGTAGGAGTGTACCCAAAAAGACTGAATGCTGTAATTAGACCAAAAGGTGCTTCAACAAAGTATTAGGGTGTGCACACTTATGCAACCAGCTTATTGTTATTTTTAAATTTTTTATATTCCCTCCAAACAGATCTGTTCGTCTTTCAATTTAATTATACAGGTTATAGGTCACATTAAAGGTAGGAAAATTCTTTTAAATGGTTTACTGTGGTCTCATTTTTTATATCTCAAAAACTTGGCATTGTAACATGGGTTTGTACACTTTTTATATCCACTGTATATTCGTTTTGTTTATATCTACTGTTGTGATGATAGTTGGTAGTGCATGGATCATTGTGGTAGTGAATATGCACTTTGTTTTCTGGGGTGCGTTTTGGTGGAAAATGTTTAAAACATATGCCTCATTTCACACAAGATTGTTCTGGAATACTTTAGCACACAACACTGCAATTTGGACAATCGAAACGGGTAAGTTCTCTCGAAGATATTCAAATCATGTCTGTGTATTATACCTATCCAAAGTTATGAGCCTGAGATTAATTGGTGCAAAGGTCAATGCATTTTGCATTTGTCGGGTACTAAGGGTTATAAGATCATGAACACGAGGCTTTAATATGTTAGTAGGTGTCAATGATGCCTGGATCTCAGTTACACAGACACCAGAAACTGCCCTTATATAAAATCAAAATGTGTGAATCTTTAGTGATTACAAACTACTCAGACATAGATACATATAGAAAATTTAAATTAACATCCTGACTGTCACGTCACGGCTTGCAGGCGAACGGGAAAGCAGGGAAAAGGAGCCAGGAAGTCGAATAAACGCGGTTTTAACCGGAGGACAGGACCGGGGGAAGCACATGTACGAACGTCAATGACAAGTCTGGGGAAGACTGACTGACAAGCTAAGGGTAACGAGCAACAGGTGAGAACAATCAGGTAGAAACAGGAGGTAACGAGGTGGGTGTGGCACACATTAGGATCGGACGGAGCTGGGTGTAACAGAACCCCCACCCAAAGGCGCGCACACCGGACGAGACGAGGGGCAGGAGCTGAAAAACAAAAGCAAGACCTCAACGGGTAACTGGGAACAAGACAGAAACACTGAACAGGAATAGGGACCAGAAGAAAGACAAGACCTGACAAAGGACGGGGAACGCAGACAGGCAGACGGAAAAGGGGACACAGAGGGAACACCCACAGGTGACACGAAAGGGCCAGGAGTGAACGGAGGAGGAACAGAGGGATGAGGAGCAAAAACAGGCGGGACAAAGGGAAAGGGAGGAGGAACAAGGGGAGCCCGAAGGAACCCAGACGGGCAACGGGCAGCGGCCGGAGGGGCCGCAGGCGAGAGGGAGGAGGGAGCAGGAGGGGACCACACAGGGGCCAAGGGAACGGGTTGAGGGAGTGACAGAGGAGACACGGAGGTAGCAGGAGGGAACACCGGTGCAGGTAGGCAGGAGGGGGAAGCCGCGGCAGGCGAAGGCATAGCCGGAGCAGGGGAAGGCGCCGTCCGATGCCAAGCCGAAACAGGGGGGCCCGTAGGCGGCCGACACGGAGCCGGAGGCGGGACTGAGGACCGGCACCGAGGAACCAGGGGGGGACCCAGCGGAGACCGCCAACCCCGAGCCGGAGGACCCGCAGGCAGCCACCGAGCCACAGCCAGGGGCCGAACGGGCGAGCCAGGGGGCAGGGTGGGCGGGACCCGGGCCCGACGCCTGTGTCTCCGTCCCTTATGGGATACTGAAAGGCGGGGTCCTGGGGGGTGTCGGCCTCGAAGGGGCAAGGGCCAGGAAGTCGTCAGGGAGGCCCCCGAGGGTGGAGGCTCGGGCAAAGCAGGGGGCGTGGCGGCAGGCGATGCAGCCAGAGCCGCGGGCGTTGCAGGCGGAGCCGCGGGCTGGACGGGCAGGACAGAAGAGCCGGGCTGGACGGGCAGAGAGGCGGCCTCAGGCAGGGCCGCGGGCAGAGAGGCGGCCTCAGGCAGGGCCGCGGGCAGAGAGGCGGCCTCAGGCAGGGCCGCGGGTGTGTGGCCAGCAGGGGGCGCCTCAGCGGGCGCCGCCGTCACATGGCCAGCAGGGGGCACCTCGGCGGGCGCCGCCATCACGCGGCCAGCAGGGGGCACCTCGGCGGGCGCCGCCATCACGCGGCCAGCAGGGGGCGCCGCAGCAGGCACCTCAGGCAGAGTGGCAGCAGCAGCAGGCGGTGCCGCGGGCAGAGCGGCGGCAGTGGTATCAGCGGCGTCCTCCCAGGCGGGGAGAAGTGAGCACGCTCCCAGGAAGAGCGTCGGGGCGGCTTTCTTTCTTCTCCTGCGCCTCTTCTTATTAGGACGAGAGGGGCCCTCGGGGACCCCAGGCAGGTCCTTACCTGGGGTGCTTTGCCCAGGCAGTTCCCCAGAGCTGGGGAGCTGAGCGGCCGGAGCCGCGTTAAGCTCAGTCTTGCGCTTCGGAGGAGTAGGCTTTCTCGAGACCGGGATGGTGGCAGCTGGCGAGTCGGGGGGCGGTTCCCAGGCGGCATACCCCAGGTGGGACAGCCAAACTGCCGCTCTCTCCCTCAGCAGTCGTAGGTTTTTACCAACCTTCACTAGCTGCTGCTCCTCACCAGTATGGAACCTCCTGTCCAGGAGTTCCCAACACCTGTCAATCAGCCGGTGGGCTACTGGATCCTTCAGGCGATCGAGCAGGTTCGTCCACCGAATAACCTCTTCCTCCATGGGGAGAACCTCCCCAGTAGCGCTGAGCTTGTTGAGGAGACTCCTGTCACGTCACGGCTTGCAGGCGAACGGGAAAGCAGGGAAAAGGAGCCAGGAAGTCGAATAAACGGGGTTTTAATCGGAGGACAGGACCGGGGAAGCACATGTACGAACGTCAATGACAAGTCTGGGGAAGACTGACTCAGACGAGGACTAAATACACAAGACAAGCTAAGGGTAACGAGCAACAGGTGAGAACAATCAGGCAGAAACAGGAGGTATCGAGGTGGGCGTGGCACACATTAGGATCGGACGGAGCTGGGCGTGACACTGACCAGGCAGGACGTTAGTTATTGAAATGAGCAGTAGAGCTGACAGTGTTATGTCTGATTATGAATATGATGACATACCATTATACTTAAAATTTCCCCAGCCAGTGACCCAGGTCTCAGTGCCATTGTAGAAGGTGCTGCTGCTGGCTGCCAGGCAAATGGGCCGAATGAAGTCGGAAAAAGTCACAGTGGTGCTGAGTTCCAGCAGAGCGAGGTCATTGTCATGTGTACTACTGTTGTATAGTGGATGAGGAAAGATGCTACTGAGGGTTCTGACTTGTTCATTTGGGTTTGTACCAGACAGTTCCTGACGCCCCAGATAAACATTCCAGTTGGCTGTATCTGTGCTATGGGAGGCAGAGCATCAAAAAGTCAAAAATCAAGTTAAATCACACATTTTGCAAGCTGAATATTTCTCTGATTTTTTGTACGAGATTTAACATTGATACTCTTATATAAAATCACCTATATGCCTCACCTGGAGAAGCAGTGGGC
This sequence comes from Paramormyrops kingsleyae, assembly GCF_048594095.1. Taxonomy (NCBI): domain Eukaryota; kingdom Metazoa; phylum Chordata; class Actinopteri; order Osteoglossiformes; family Mormyridae; genus Paramormyrops; species Paramormyrops kingsleyae. The sequence goes on along the minus strand of NC_132818.1, from coordinate 12,143,962 downwards.
AGCAGAGAGCACCCACTTACTGTTAATGAGGGATCCTCCACACATGATCTGATATGTCGGAAAAGTCTGCAGCAGATTAGCCTGCCAGGGCCAACTGCCCGGGGGTGCGTTCTCTCCCCCCACTATCCTGGTGTTAAGAGGAGCCTGACCACACACTGGGAGGGGGGAGAGGTGAGCAGGTGAAGAGTTGAACATGGACTGACTGAAAGTCTGTACAGTATTCTAACAGACATTACTGTGCCAGTTTTGGATATTGGCCCATTTATTTGTTAAGCACTAGTTCACAAGACAAAGTATTATTGTAATTTTATGTTTTAAGGGATGGAACAATATGATATTAACAAACTTACCATTCAGCTGTGCATGTGACTCTAAAAGAAATGGGAGAGAACAGCTTTGGTTAATTACTATAATATGACTGAAAATGTTTTCATAATGATTATGCCTATTTGTGTCATACATGTCTAATCTCAATATGGCAACTGTTTAAATAGTTGTAACTAGAGCTGTGCGATATGACAAAATAATTTTGTCACAATATTTTTTCTTCATATCAGTTGATATAGATAATTATCACAATATATTTAAAGTCATTATTTACTTCTAAGCTCAATTTTTCCTTAATTATTCCCTTAGACCAGGGGTCACCAACTCCGGTCCTGGAGGGCTACTATCCAGTAAGGTTTCTATCCTAGCTGGCTTCTGATGAGCCACACCTGCTCCTGGTATTTACATGAGAACTAGTGTGGCTCATCAGAAGCCAGGTAGGATAGAAAACTTACTGGATAGTAGCCCTGCAGGACCGGAGTTGGTGACCCCTGCCTTAGACTGATTCAGAACATTAAAAGGCAAGAAATTGAATGGACTGCAAACTGAAATCTAATTGTACCGAATAAATCATACAAAAACAACCCTTTTTTGTCTTAGAGCGTAAAACGAGAAATTGCCAACAGTACAGCATGTTGCTAGTTTTTTTCTCAGACTGCCTTGGTGCTCATTCTAGGGAACATGTTTGACATTGTGGGTACAGTTGTTACAGCTTTGGTCCAAGTAGACATGAAACACTGGATGTAGTTAGTTTTAAATTATGCTAACTACATCCAATATTTCATGACCACTTTAATTACTATAATGTCACTTTTCATGATGATTGTGAATTTCTCTCTTACATGTCTAATCTCAGTGTGATTCATTTAAATAGATGCGACCTTTCCTTTCCATATTTGTATCTTTTAATGAAATGAACACAAACAACGGCGACTCTCCCATCCCCTATGTCAACACAATCGCACTGTTTCGTCTTTTTAAAATTGGATATTTTTAATACCCAATCTGCAGTGACAGTGCCTGCTGGCTTTACTCAATGCACAAGCTTCAACAGCATGAAATGCAGTGAAGGCAGAGCACGTGAAACACTCACATTTCTCTATGGAAACTAAACCGCACACATTTACAGCTATGTAACGAAGAACCTCAGTCATTAAGTACCTTAATCATTGTTGTATGAGGTCACCAAAGTCTAGAGCTCGGCAATTTTTTTGAGATAAAAATAAAATTCAAAATTAAATATTCATCTGAATTAAAAAATCAGCAGTTGAAAATGTTTCTGAGTCAACTGCATTCTAAATTTAGTTCAAATATGTTTTTGTAGTGTCTACTGTGTGTGTGTGTGTGTGTGTGTGTGTGTGTGTGTGTGAGAGAGAGAGAGAGAGAGAGAGAGACAGAGAGAGAGAGAGAGAGAGCGAGAGCTAGAACATTCAGTATCAGCATGAGACAGGACCTGTAACTCGTGAACTGCACACATGCACTTCACTGAAAGAAGTCCGAATTCACATGGTATGCGTGTAATCATGCAGCATTGTGAGGGAGGGTGCGCAGGTAGTATTATTTGGTAGGTCATACAATGATCACTGTCAGGGACTACACCTATCCAGCCCTGCCCTTCATGTCTCTTCCCCCATTGGCCACCCTGTTCCTTTTGTGTTTTCCCTGCTCCCTGGACTGCTGAATGGCTCAATGAGCTGAGCATATAGCACAGAAGCTATAACTCTCCTGTCATGGGTTTGAGGCTGGTTACAAACCAACCTCATCCGTTTAATACCTTATTTGCTTTTCTGTTTCCCAGTGTTTTATTAGTTGTTAGTTTTTCTGTCTTAGGTTTGCTCTCTTCACATCCTATTTGGTTTCAGTTTTGCTTATACAATGGTACCTCAGAACTCGAACTTAATCTGTTCAGAACTCCGGATCCAATCCTAAAAAGTTCGAGTTCTGATCGAATTTTCCCCATAAGAAATAATGTAAAACCAATGAATTGGTTCCCGGCCCCAAAAAATTACACTGAAATATGTTTTTTTAGCATTTAGGGTGAATCAACAGGTAGTTGGAAAGTAGGCAATATGCTACTAAAGCATGCTGAATTTTGTTTTCTCATCCGTGTGGGGAGCAGAACTGTCATAAAAACACATGTTGATGTCTGGATATGCCATAGTTTTTCTAACCCTAACCCTAGGTTTAGTTTGCTAACCCTAATTTGGGGCCTTAGGGTGAATCAACAGGTAGATGGAAAGTAGGCAATATGCTACTAAAGCATGCTGAATTTTGTTTTCTCATCCATGTGGGGAGCAGAACTGTCATAAAAACACATGTTGATGTCTGGATATGCCATAGTTTTTCTAACCCTAACCCTAGGTTTAGTTTGCTAACCCTAATTTGGGGCCTTAGGGTGAATCAACAGGTAGTTGGAAAGTAGGCAATATGCTACTAAAGCATGCTGAATTTTGTTTTCTCATCCGTGTGGGGAGCAGAACTGTCATAAAAACACATGTTGATGTCTGGATATGCCATAGTTTTTCTAACCCTAACCCTAGGTTTAGTTTGCTAACCCTAATTTGGGGCCTTAGGGTGAATCAACAGGAAGTTGGAAAGTAGGCAATATGCTACTAAAGCATGCTGAATTTTGTTTTCTCATCCGTGTGGGGAGCAGAACTGTCATAAAAACACATGTTGATGTCTGGATATGCCATAGTTTTTCTAACCCTAACCCTAGGTTTAGTTTGCTAACCCTAATTTGGGGCCTTAGGGTGAATCAACAGGTAGTTGTAAAGTAGGCAATATGCTACTAAAGCATGCTGAATTTTGTTTTCTCATCCGTGTGGGGAGCAGAACTGTCATAAAAACACATGTTGATGTCTGGATATGCCATAGTTTTTCTAACCCTAACCCTAGGTTTAGTTTGCTAACCCTAATTTGGGGCCTTAGGGTGAATCAACAGGTAGTTGGAAAGTAGGCAATATGCTACTAAAGCATGCTGAATTTTGTTTTCTCATCCGTGTGGGGAGCAGAACTGTCATAAAAACACATGTTGATGTCTGGATATGCCATAGTTTTTCTAACCCTAACCCTAGGTTTAGTTTGCTAACCCTAATTTGGGGCCTTAGGGTGAATCAACAGGTAGTTGGAAAGTAGGCAATATGCTACTAAAGCATGCTGAATTTTGTTTTCTCATCAGTGTGGGGAGCAGAACTGTCATAAAAACACATGTTGATGTCTGGATATGCCATAGTTTTTCTAACCCTAACCCTAGGTTTAGTTTGCTAACCCTAATTTGGGGCCTTAGGGTGAATCAACAGGTAGTTGGAAAGTAGGCAATATGCTACTAAAGCATGTTGAATTTTGTTTTCTCATCCGTGTGGGGAGCAGAACTGTCATAAAAACACATGTTGATGTCTGGATATGCCATAGTTTTTCTAACCCTAACCCTAGGTTTAGTTTGCTAACCCTAATTTGGGGCCTTAGGGTGAATCAACAGGTAGTTGGAAAGTAGGCAATATGCTACTAAAGCATGCTGAATTTTGTTTTCTCATCCGTGTGGGGAGCAGAACTGTCATAAAAACACATGTTGATGTCTGGATATGCCATAGTTTTTCTAACCCTAACCCTAGGTTTAGTTTGCTAACCCTAATTTGGGGCCTTGGATGAATCAACAGGTAGTTGGAAAGTAGGCAATATGCTACTAAAGCATGCTGAATTTTGTTTTCTCATCCGTGTGGGGAGCAGAACTGTCATAAAAACACATGTTGATGTCTGGATATGCCATAGTTTTTCTAACCCTAACCCTAGGTTTAGTTTGCTAACCCTAATTTGGGGCCTTAGGGTGAATCAACAGGTAGTTGTAAAGTCGGCAATATGCTACTAAAGCATGCTGAATTTTGTTTTCTCATCCGTGTGGGGAGCAGAACTGTCATAAAAACACATGTTGATGTCTTGATATGCCATAGTTTTTCTAACCGTAACCCTAGGTTTAGTTTGCTAACCCTAATTTGGGGCCTTGGGTGAATCAACAGGTAGTTGGAAAGTAGGCAATATGCCACTAAAGCATGCTGAATTTTGTTTTCTCATCCGTGTGGGGAGCAGAACTGTCATAAAAACACATGTTGATGTCTGGATATGCCATAGTTTTTCTAACCCTAACCCTAGGTTTAGTTTGCTAACCCTAATTTGGGGCCTTAGGGTGAATCAACAGGTAGTTGTAAAGTCGGCAATATGCTACTAAAGCATGCTGAATTTTGTTTTATCATCCGTGTGGGGAGCAGAACTGTCATAAAAACACATGTTGATGTCTTGAAATGCCATAGTTTTTCTAACCGTAACACTAGGTTTAGTTTGCTAACCCTAATTTGGGGCCTTGGGTGAATCAACAGGTAGTTGGAAAGTAGGCAATATGCTACTAAAGCATGCTGAATTTTGTTTTCTCATCCGTGTGGGGAGCAGAACTGTCATAAAAACACATGTTGATGTCTCAATATGCCATAGTTTTTCTAAACTTAACCCTAGGTTTAGTTTGCTAACCTTAATTTGGGGCCTTAGGGTGAATCAACAGGTAGTTGGAAAGTAGGCAATATGCTAATAAAGCATGCTGAATTTTGTTTTCTCATCCGTGTGGGGAGCAGAACTGTCATAAAAACACATGTTGATGTCTGGATATGCCATAGTTTTTCTAACCCTAACCCTAGGTTTAGTTTGCTAACCCTAATTTGGGGCCTTAGGGTGAATCAACAGGTAGTTGGAAAGTAGGCAATATGCTACTAAAGCATGCTGAATTTTGTTTTCTCATCCGTGTGGGGAGCAGAACTGTCATAAAAACACATGTTGATGTCTGGATATGCCATAGTTTTTCTAACCCTAACCCAAGGTTTAGTTTGCTAACCCTAATTTGGGGCCTTAGGGTGAATCAACAGGTAGTTGGAAAGTAGGCAATATGCTACTAAAGCATGCTGAATTTTGTTTTCTCATCCGTGTGGGGAGCAGAACTGTCATAAAAACACATGTTGATGTCTGGATATGCCATAGTTTTTCTAACCCTAACCCTAGGTTTAGTTTGCTAACCCTAATTTGGGGCCTTAGGGTGAATCAACAGGTAGTTGGAAAGTAGGCAATATGCTACTAAAGCATGTTGAATTTTGTTTTCTCATCCGTGTGGGGAGCAGAACTGTCATAAAAACACATGTTGATGTCTGGATATGCCATAGTTTTTCTAACCCTAACCCTAGGTTTAGTTTGCTAACCCTAATTTGGGGCCTTAGGGTGAATCAACAGGTAGTTGGAAAGTAGGCAATATGCTACTAAAGCATGCTGAATTTTGTTTTCTCATCCGTGTGGGGAGCAGAACTGTCATAAAAACACATGTTGATGTCTGGATATGCCATAGTTTTTCTAACCCTAACCCTAGGTTTAGTTTGCTAACACTAATTTGGGGCCTTAGGGTGAATCAACAGGTAGTTGGAAAGTAGGCAATATGCTACTAAAGCATGCTGAATTTTGTTTTCTCATCCGTGTGGGGAGCAGAACTGTCATAAAAACACATGTTGATGTCTGGATATGCCATAGTTTTTCTAACCCTAACCCTAGGTTTAGTTTGCTAACCCTAATTTGGGGCCTTAGGGTGAATCAACAGGTAGTTGGAAAGTAGGCAATATGCTACTAAAGCATGCTGAATTTTGTTTTCTCATCCGTGTGGGGAGCAGAACTGTCATAAAAACACATGTTGATGTCTGGATATGCCATAGTTTTTCTAACCCTAACCCTAGGTTTAGTTTGCTAACCCTAATTTGGGGCCTTAGGGTGAATCAACGGGTAGTTGTAAAGTCGGCAATATGCTACTAAAGCATGCTGAATTTTGTTTTCTCATCCGTGTGGGGAGCAGAACTGTCATAAAAACACATGTTGATGTCTGGATATGCCATAGTTTTTCTAACCCTAACCCTAGGTTTAGTTTGCTAACCCTAATTTGGGGCCTTAGGGTGAATCAACAGGTAGATGGAAAGTAGGCAATATGCTACTAAAGCATGCTGAATTTTGTTTTCTCATCCGTGTGGGGAGCAGAACTGTCATAAAAACACATGTTGATGTCTGGATATGCCATAGTTTTTCTAACCCTAACCCTAGGTTTAGTTTGCTAACCCTAATTTGGGGCCTTAGGGTGAATCAACGGGTAGTTGTAAAGTCGGCAATATGCTACTAAAGCATGCTGAATTTTGTTTTCTCATCCGTGTGGGGAGCAGAACTGTCATAAAAACACATGTTGATGTCTGGATATGCCATAGTTTTTCTAACCCTAACCCTAGGTTTAGTTTGCTAACCCTAATTTGGGGCCTTAGGGTGAATCAACAGGTAGTTGTAAAGTCGGCAATATGCTACTAAAGCATGCTGAATTTTGTTTTCTCATCCGTGTGGGGAGCAGAACTGTCATAAAAACACATGTTGATGTCTTGATATGCCATAGTTTTTCTAACCATAACCCTAGGTTTAGTTTGCTAACCCTAATTTGGGGCCTTAGGGTGAATCAACAGGTAGTTGTAAAGTAGGCAATATGCTACTAAAGCATGCTGAATTTTGTTTTCTCATCCGTGTGGGGAGCAGAACTGTCATAAAAACACATGTTGATGTCTGGATATGCCATAGTTTTTCTAACCCTAACCCTAGGTTTAGTTTGCTAACCCTAATTTGGGGCCTTAGGGTGAATCAACAGGTAGTTGGAAAGTAGGCAATATGCTACTAAAGCATGCTGAATTTTGTTTTCTCATCCGTGTGGGGAGCAGAACTGTCATAAAAACACATGTTGATGTCTGGATATGCCATAGTTTTTCTAACCCTAACCCTAGGTTTAGTTTGCTAACCCTAATTTGGGGCCTTAGGGTGAATCAACAGGTAGTTGTAAAGTCGGCAATATGCTACTAAAGCATGCTGAATTTTGTTTTCTCATCCGTGTGGGGAGCAGAACTGTCATAAAAACACATGTTGATGTCTTGATATGCCATAGTTTTTCTAACCATAACCCTAGGTTTAGTTTGCTAACCCTAATTTGGGGCCTTAGGGTGAATCAACAGGTAGTTGTAAAGTAGGCAATATGCTACTAAAGCATGCTGAATTTTGTTTTCTCATCCGTGTGGGGAGCAGAACTGTCATAAAAACACATGTTGATGTCTGGATATGCCATAGTTTTTCTAACCCTAACCCTAGGTTTAGTTTGCTAACCCTAATTTGGGGCCTTAGGGTGAATCAACAGGTAGTTGGAAAGTAGGCAATATGCTACTAAAGCATGCTGAATTTTGTTTTCTCATCCGTGTGGGGAGCAGAACTGTCATAAAAACACATGTTGATGTCTGGATATGCCATAGTTTTTCTAACCCTAACCCTAGGTTTAGTTTGCTAACCCTAATTTGGGGCCTTAGGGTGAATCAACAGGTAGTTGGAAAGTAGGCAATATGCTACTAAAGCATGCTGAATTTTGTTTTCTCATCAGTGTGGGGAGCAGAACTGTCATAAAAACACATGTTGATGTCTGGATATGCCATAGTTTTTCTAACCCTAACCCTAGGTTTAGTTTGCTAACCCTAATTTGGGGCCTTAGGGTGAATCAACAGGTAGTTGGAAAGTAGGCAATATGCTACTAAAGCATGTTGAATTTTGTTTTCTCATCCGTGTGGGGAGCAGAACTGTCATAAAAACACATGTTGATGTCTGGATATGCCATAGTTTTTCTAACCCTAACCCTAGGTTTAGTTTGCTAACCCTAATTTGGGGCCTTAGGGTGAATCAACAGGTAGTTGGAAAGTAGGCAATATGCTACTAAAGCATGCTGAATTTTGTTTTCTCATCCGTGTGGGGAGCAGAACTGTCATAAAAACACATGTTGATGTCTGGATATGCCATAGTTTTTCTAACCCTAACCCTAGGTTTAGTTTGCTAACCCTAATTTGGGGCCTTAGGGTGAATCAACAGGTAGTTGTAAAGTCGGCAATATGCTACTAAAGCATGCTGAATTTTGTTTTCTCATCCGTGTGGGGAGCAGAACTGTCATAAAAACACATGTTGATGTCTTGATATGCCATAGTTTTTCTAACCGTAACCCTAGGTTTAGTTTGCTAACCCTAATTTGGGGCCTTGGGTGAATCAACAGGTAGTTGGAAAGTAGGCAATATGCCACTAAAGCATGCTGAATTTTGTTTTCTCATCCGTGTGGGGAGCAGAACTGTCATAAAAACACATGTTGATGTCTGGATATGCCATAGTTTTTCTAACCCTAACCCTAGGTTTAGTTTGCTAACCCTAATTTGGGGCCTTAGGGTGAATCAACAGGTAGTTGTAAAGTCGGCAATATGCTACTAAAGCATGCTGAATTTTGTTTTATCATCCGTGTGGGGAGCAGAACTGTCATAAAAACACATGTTGATGTCTTGAAATGCCATAGTTTTTCTAACCGTAACACTAGGTTTAGTTTGCTAACCCTAATTTGGGGCCTTGGGTGAATCAACAGGTAGTTGGAAAGTAGGCAATATGCTACTAAAGCATGCTGAATTTTGTTTTCTCATCCGTGTGGGGAGCAGAACTGTCATAAAAACACATGTTGATGTCTCAATATGCCATAGTTTTTCTAAACTTAACCCTAGGTTTAGTTTGCTAACCTTAATTTGGGGCCTTAGGGTGAATCAACAGGTAGTTGGAAAGTAGGCAATATGCTAATAAAGCATGCTGAATTTTGTTTTCTCATCCGTGTGGGGAGCAGAACTGTCATAAAAACACATGTTGATGTCTGGATATGCCATAGTTTTTCTAACCCTAACCCTAGGTTTAGTTTGCTAACCCTAATTTGGGGCCTTAGGGTGAATCAACAGGTAGTTGGAAAGTAGGCAATATGCTACTAAAGCATGCTGAATTTTGTTTTCTCATCCGTGTGGGGAGCAGAACTGTCATAAAAACACATGTTGATGTCTGGATATGCCATAGTTTTTCTAACCCTAACCCAAGGTTTAGTTTGCTAACCCTAATTTGGGGCCTTAGGGTGAATCAACAGGTAGTTGGAAAGTAGGCAATATGCTACTAAAGCATGCTGAATTTTGTTTTCTCATCCGTGTGGGGAGCAGAACTGTCATAAAAACACATGTTGATGTCTGGATATGCCATAGTTTTTCTAACCCTAACCCTAGGTTTAGTTTGCTAACCCTAATTTGGGGCCTTAGGGTGAATCAACAGGTAGTTGGAAAGTAGGCAATATGCTACTAAAGCATGTTGAATTTTGTTTTCTCATCCGTGTGGGGAGCAGAACTGTCATAAAAACACATGTTGATGTCTGGATATGCCATAGTTTTTCTAACCCTAACCCTAGGTTTAGTTTGCTAACCCTAATTTGGGGCCTTAGGGTGAATCAACAGGTAGTTGGAAAGTAGGCAATATGCTACTAAAGCATGCTGAATTTTGTTTTCTCATCCGTGTGGGGAGCAGAACTGTCATAAAAACACATGTTGATGTCTGGATATGCCATAGTTTTTCTAACCCTAACCCTAGGTTTAGTTTGCTAACACTAATTTGGGGCCTTAGGGTGAATCAACAGGTAGTTGGAAAGTAGGCAATATGCTACTAAAGCATGCTGAATTTTGTTTTCTCATCCGTGTGGGGAGCAGAACTGTCATAAAAACACATGTTGATGTCTGGATATGCCATAGTTTTTCTAACCCTAACCCTAGGTTTAGTTTGCTAACCCTAATTTGGGGCCTTAGGGTGAATCAACAGGTAGTTGGAAAGTAGGCAATATGCTACTAAAGCATGCTGAATTTTGTTTTCTCATCCGTGTGGGGAGCAGAACTGTCATAAAAACACATGTTGATGTCTGGATATGCCATAGTTTTTCTAACCCTAACCCTAGGTTTAGTTTGCTAACCCTAATTTGGGGCCTTAGGGTGAATCAACGGGTAGTTGTAAAGTCGGCAATATGCTACTAAAGCATGCTGAATTTTGTTTTCTCATCCGTGTGGGGAGCAGAACTGTCATAAAAACACATGTTGATGTCTGGATATGCCATAGTTTTTCTAACCCTAACCCTAGGTTTAGTTTGCTAACCCTAATTTGGGGCCTTAGGGTGAATCAACAGGTAGTTGTAAAGTCGGCAATATGCTACTAAAGCATGCTGAATTTTGTTTTCTCATCCGTGTGGGGAGCAGAACTGTCATAAAAATACATGTTGATGTCTTGATATGCCATAGTTTTTCTAACCGTAACCCTAGGTTTAGTTTGCTAACCCTAATTTGGGGCCTTGGGTGAATCAACAGGTAGTTGGAAAGTAGGCAATATGCCACTAAAGCATGCTGAATTTTGTTTTCTCATCCGTGTGGGGAGCAGAACTGTCATAAAAACACATGTTGATGTCTGGATATGCCATAGTTTTTCTAACCCTAACCCTAGGTTTAGTTTGCTAACCCTAATTTGGGGCCTTAGGGTGAATCAACAGGTAGTTGTAAAGTCGGCAATATGCTACTAAAGCATGCTGAATTTTGTTTTCTCATCCGTGTGGGGAGCAGAACTGTCATAAAAACACATGTTGATGTCTTGATATGCCATAGTTTTTCTAACCGTAACCCTAGGTTTAGTTTGCTAACCTTAATTTGGGGCCTTAGGGTGAATCAACAGGTAGTTGGAAAGTAGGCAATATGCTACTAAAGCATGCTGAATTTTGTTTTCTCATCCGTGTGGGGAGCAGAACTGTCATAAAAACACATGTTGATGTCTGGATATGCCATAGTTTTTCTAACCCTAAGCCTAGGTTTAGTTTGCTAACCCTAATTTGGGGCCTTAGGGTGAATCAACAGGTAGTTGGAAAGTAGGCAATATGCTACTAAAGCATGCTGAATTTTGTTTTCTCATCCGTGTGGGGAGCAGAACTGTCATAAAAACACATGTTGATGTCTGGATATGCCATAGTTTTTCTAACCCTAACCCTAGGTTTAGTTTGCTAACCCTAATTTGGGGCCTTAGGGTGAATCAACAGGTAGTTGGAAAGTAGGCAATATGCTACTAAAGCATGCTGAATTTTGTTTTCTCATCCGTGTGGGGAGCAGAACTGTCATAAAAACACATGTTGATGTCTGGATATGCCATAGTTTTTCTAACCCTAACCCTAGGTTTAGTTTGCTAACCCTAATTTGGGGCCTTAGGGTGAATCAACAGGTAGTTGGAAAGTAGGCAATATGCTACTAAAGCATGCTGAATTTTGTTTTCTCATCCGTGTGGGGAGCAGAACTGTCATAAAAACACATGTTGATGTCTGGATATGCCATAGTTTTTCTAACCCTAACCCTAGGTTTAGTTTGCTAACCCTAATTTGGGGCCTTAGGGTGAATCAACAGGTAGTTGGAAAGTAGGCAATATGCTACTAAAGCATGCTGAATTTTGTTTTCTCATCCGTGTGGGGAGCAGAACTGTCATAAAAACACATGTTGATGTCTGGATATGCCATAGTTTTTCTAACCCTAACCCTAGGTTTAGTTTGCTAACCCTAATTTGGGGCCTTAGGGTGAATCAACAGGTAGTTGGAAAGTAGGCAATATGCTACTAAAGCATGCTGAATTTTGTTTTCTCATCCGTGTGGGGAGCAGAACTGTCATAAAAACACATGTTGATGTCTGGATATGCCATAGTTTTTCTAACCCTAACCCTAGGTTTAGTTTGCTAACCCTAATTTGGGGCCTTAGGGTGAATCAACAGGTAGATGGAAAATAGGCAATATGCTACTAAAGCATGCTGAATTTTGTTTTCTCATCCATGTGGGGAGCAGAACTGTCATAAAAACACATGTTGATGTCTGGATATGCCATAGTTTTTCTAACCCTAACCCTAGGTTTAGTTTGCTAACCCTAATTTGGGGCCTTAGGGTGAATCAACAGGTAGATGGAAAGTAGGCAATATGCTACTAAAGCATGCTGAATTTTGTTTTCTCATCCATGTGGGGAGCAGAACTGTCATAAAAACACATGTTGATGTCTGGATATGCCATAGTTTTTCTAACCCTAACCCTAGGTTTAGTTTGCTAACCCTAATTTGGGGCCTTAGGGTGAATCAACAGGTAGTTGGAAAGTAGGCAATATGCTACTAAAGCATGCTGAATTTTGTTTTCTCATCCGTGTGGGGAGCAGAACTGTCATAAAAACACATGTTGATGTCTGGATATGCCATAGTTTTTCTAACCCTAACCCTAGGTTTAGTTTGCTAACCCTAATTTGGGGCCTTAGGGTGAATCAACAGGTAGTTGGAAAGTAGGCAATATGCTACTAAAGCATGCTGAATTTTGTTTTCTCATCCGTGTGGGGAGCAGAACTGTCATAAAAACACATGTTGATGTCTGGATATGCCATAGTTTTTCTAACCCTAACCCTAGGTTTAGTTTGCTAACCCTAATTTGGGGCCTTAGGGTGAATCAACAGGTAGTTGGAAAGTAGGCAATATGCTACTAAAGCATGCTGAATTTTGTTTTCTCATCCGTGTGGGGAGCAGAACTGTCATAAAAACACATGTTGATGTCTGGATATGCCATAGTTTTTCTAACCCTAACCCTAGGTTTAGTTTGCTAACCCTAATTTGGGGCCTTAGGGTGAATCAACAGGTAGTTGGAAAGTAGGCAATATGCTACTAAAGCATGCTGAATTTTGTTTTCTCATCCGTGTGGGGAGCAGAACTGTCATAAAAACACATGTTGATGTCTGGATATGCCATAGTTTTTCTAACCCTAACCCTAGGTTTAGTTTGCTAACCCTAATTTGGGGCCTTAGGGTGAATCAACAGGTAGTTGGAAAGTAGGCAATATGCTACTAAAGCATGCTGAATTTTGTTTTCTCATCCGTGTGGGGAGCAGAACTGTCATAAAAACACATGTTGATGTCTGGATATGCCATAGTTTTTCTAACCCTAACCCTAGGTTTAGTTTGCTAACCCTAATTTGGGGCCTTGGATGAATCAACAGGTAGTTGGAAAGTAGGCAATATGCTACTAAAGCATGCTGAATTTTGTTTTCTCATCCGTGTGGGGAGCAGAACTGTCATAAAAACACATGTTGATGTCTGGATATGCCATAGTTTTTCTAACCCTAACCCTAGGTTTAGTTTGCTAACCCTAATTTGGGGCCTTAGGGTGAATCAACAGGTAGTTGGAAAGTAGGCAATATGCTACTAAAGCATGCTGAATTTTGTTTTCTCATCCGTGTGGGGAGCAGAACTGTCATAAAAACACATGTTGATGTCTGGATATGCCATAGTTTTTCTAACCCTAACCCTAGGTTTAGTTTGCTAACCCTAATTTGGGGCCTTGGATGAATCAACAGGTAGTTGGAAAGTAGGCAATATGCTACTAAAGCATGCTGAATTTTGTTTTCTCATCCGTGTGGGGAGCAGAACTGTCATAAAAACACATGTTGATGTCTGGATATGCCATAGTTTTTCTAACCCTAACCCTAGGTTTAGTTTGCTAACCCTAATTTGGGGCCTTAGGGTGAATCAACAGGTAGTTGGAAAGTAGGCAATATGCTACTAAAGCATGCTGAATTTTGTTTTCTCATCCGTGTGGGGAGCAGAACTGTCATAAAAACACATGTTGATGTCTGGATATGCCATAGTTTTTCTAACCCTAACCCTAGGTTTAGTTTGCTAACACTAATTTGGGGCCTTAGGGTGAATCAACAGGTAGTTGGAAAGTAGGCAATATGTTACTAAAGCATGCTGAATTTTGTTTTCTCATCCGTGTGGGGAGCAGAACTGTCATAAAAACACATGTTGATGTCTGGATATGCCATAGTTTTTCTAACCCTAACCCTAGGTTTAGTTTGCTAACCCTAATTTGGGGCCTTAGGGTGAATCAACAGGTAGTTGGAAAGTAGGCAATATGCTACTAAAGCATGCTGAATTTTGTTTTCTCATCCGTGTGGGGAGCAGAACTGTCATAAAAACACATGTTGATGTCTGGATATGCCATAGTTTTTCTAACCCTAACCCTAGGTTTAGTTTGCTAACCCTAATTTGGGGCCTTGGATGAATCAACAGGTAGTTGGAAAGTAGGCAATATGCTACTAAAGCATGCTGAATTTTGTTTTCTCATCCGTGTGGGGAGCAGAACTGTCATAAAAACACATGTTGATGTCTGGATATGCCATAGTTTTTCTAACCCTAACCCTAGGTTTAGTTTGCTAACCCTAATTTGGGGCCTTAGGGTGAATCAACAGGTAGTTGGAAAGTAGGCAATATGCTGCTAAAGCATGCTGAATTTTGTTTTCTCATCCGTGTGGGGAGCAGAACTGTCATAAAAACACATGTTGATGTCTGGATATGCCATAGTTGTTCTAACCCTAACCCTAGGTTTAGTTTGCTAACCCTAATTTGGGGCCTTAGGGTGAATCAACAGGTAGTTGGAAAGTAGGCAATATGCTACTAAAGCATGCTGAATTTTGTTTTCTCATCCGTGTGGGGAGCAGAACTGTCATAAAAACACATGTTGATGTCTGGATATGCCATAGTTTTTCTAACCCTAACCCTAGGTTTAGTTTGCTAACCCTAATTTGGGGCCTTAGGGTGAATCAACAGGTAGTTGGAAAGTAGGCAATATGCTACTAAAGCATGCTGAATTTTGTTTTCTCATCCGTGTGGGGAGCAGAACTGTCATAAAAACACATGTTGATGTCTGGATATGCCATAGTTTTTCTAACCCTAACCCTAGGTTTAGTTTGCTAACCCTAATTTGGGGCCTTAGGGTGAATCAACAGGTAGTTGGAAAGTAGGCAATATGCTACTAAAGCATGTTGAATTTTGTTTTCTCATCCGTGTGGGGAGCAGAACTGTCATAAAAACACATGTTGATGTCTTGATATGCCATAGTTTTTCTAACCATAACCCTAGGTTTAGTTTGCTAACCCTAATTTGGGGCCTTAGGGTGAATCAACAGGTAGTTGTAAAGTAGGCAATATGCTACTAAAGCATGCTGAATTTTGTTTTCTCATCCGTGTGGGGAGCAGAACTGTCATAAAAACACATGTTGATGTCTGGATATGCCATAGTTTTTCTAACCCTAACCCTAGGTTTAGTTTGCTAACCCTAATTTGGGGCCTTAGGGTGAATCAACAGGTAGTTGGAAAGTAGGCAATATGCTACTAAAGCATGCTGAATTTTGTTTTCTCATCCGTGTGGGGAGCAGAACTGTCATAAAAACACATGTTGATGTCTGGATATGCCATAGTTTTTCTAACCCTAACCCTAGGTTTAGTTTGCTAACCCTAATTTGTGGCCTTAGGGTGAATCAACAGGTAGTTGGAAAGAAGGCAATATGCTGCTAAAGCATGCTGAATTTTGTTTTCTCATCCGTGTGGGGAGCAGAACTGTCATAAAAACACATGTTGATGTCTGGATATGCCATAGTTGTTCTAACCCTAACCCTAGGTTTAGTTTGCTAACCCTAATTTGGGGCCTTAGGGTGAATCAACAGGTAGTTGGAAAGTAGGCAATATGCTACTAAAGCATGCTGAATTTTGTTTTCTCATCCGTGTGGGGAGCAGAACTGTCATAAAAACACATGTTGATGTCTGGATATGCCATAGTTTTTCTAACCCTAACCCTAGGTTTAGTTTGCTAACCCTAATTTGGGGCCTTAGGGTGAATCAACAGGTAGTTGTAAAGTCGGCAATATGCTACTAAAGCATGCTGAATTTTGTTTTCTCATCCGTGTGGGGAGCAGAACTGTCATAAAAACACATGTTGATGTCTTGATATGCCATAGTTTTTCTAACCATAACCCTAGGTTTAGTTTGCTAACCCTAATTTGTGGCCTTAGGGTGAATCAACAGGTAGTTGGAAAGTAGGCAATATGCTGCTAAAGCATGCTGAATTTTGTTTTCTCATCCGTGTGGGGAGCAGAACTGTCATAAAAACACATGTTGATGTCTGGATATGCCATAGTTGTTCTAACCCTAACCCTAGGTTTAGTTTGCTAACCCTAATTTGGGGCCTTAGGGTGAATCAACAGGTAGTTGGAAAGTAGGCAATATGCTACTAAAGCATGCTGAATTTTGTTTTCTCATCCGTGTGGGGAGCAGAACTGTCATAAAAACACATGTTGATGTCTGGATATGCCATAGTTTTTCTAACCCTAACCCTAGGTTTAGTTTGCTAACCCTAATTTGGGGCCTTAGGGTGAATCAACAGGTAGTTGGAAAGTAGGCAATATGCTACTAAAGCATGCTGAATTTTGTTTTCTCATCCGTGTGGGGAGCAGAACTGTCATAAAAACACATGTTGATGTCTGGATATGCCATAGTTTTTCTAACCCTAACCCTAGGTTTAGTTTGCTAACCCTAATTTGGGGCCTTAGGGTGAATCAACAGGTAGTTGGAAAGTAGGCAATATGCTACTAAAGCATGCTGAATTTTGTTTTCTCATCCGTGTGGGGAGCAGAACTGTCATAAAAACACATGTTGATGTCTGGATATGCCATAGTTTTTCTAACCCTAACCCTAGGTTTAGTTTGCTAACCCTAATTTGGGGCCTTAGGGTGAATCAACAGGTAGTTGGAAAGTAGGCAATATGCTACTAAAGCATGCTGAATTTTGTTTTCTCATCCGTGTGGGGAGCAGAACTGTCATAAAAACACATGTTGATGTCTGGATATGCCATAGTTTTTCTAACCCTAACCCTAGGTTTAGTTTGCTAACCCTAATTTGGGGCCTTAGGGTGAATCAACAGGTAGATGGAAAATAGGCAATATGCTACTAAAGCATGCTGAATTTTGTTTTCTCATCCATGTGGGGAGCAGAACTGTCATAAAAACACATGTTGATGTCTGGATATGCCATAGTTTTTCTAACCCTAACCCTAGGTTTAGTTTGCTAACCCTAATTTGGGGCCTTAGGGTGAATCAACAGGTAGATGGAAAGTAGGCAATATGCTACTAAAGCATGCTGAATTTTGTTTTCTCATCCATGTGGGGAGCAGAACTGTCATAAAAACACATGTTGATGTCTGGATATGCCATAGTTTTTCTAACCCTAACCCTAGGTTTAGTTTGCTAACCCTAATTTGGGGCCTTAGGGTGAATCAACAGGTAGTTGGAAAGTAGGCAATATGCTACTAAAGCATGCTGAATTTTGTTTTCTCATCCGTGTGGGGAGCAGAACTGTCATAAAAACACATGTTGATGTCTGGATATGCCATAGTTTTTCTAACCCTAACCCTAGGTTTAGTTTGCTAACCCTAATTTGGGGCCTTAGGGTGAATCAACAGGTAGTTGGAAAGTAGGCAATATGCTACTAAAGCATGCTGAATTTTGTTTTCTCATCCGTGTGGGGAGCAGAACTGTCATAAAAACACATGTTGATGTCTGGATATGCCATAGTTTTTCTAACCCTAACCCTAGGTTTAGTTTGCTAACCCTAATTTGGGGCCTTAGGGTGAATCAACAGGTAGTTGGAAAGTAGGCAATATGCTACTAAAGCATGCTGAATTTTGTTTTCTCATCCGTGTGGGGAGCAGAACTGTCATAAAAACACATGTTGATGTCTGGATATGCCATAGTTTTTCTAACCCTAACCCTAGGTTTAGTTTGCTAACCCTAATTTGGGGCCTTAGGGTGAATCAACAGGTAGTTGGAAAGTAGGCAATATGCTACTAAAGCATGCTGAATTTTGTTTTCTCATCCGTGTGGGGAGCAGAACTGTCATAAAAACACATGTTGATGTCTGGATATGCCATAGTTTTTCTAACCCTAACCCTAGGTTTAGTTTGCTAACCCTAATTTGGGGCCTTAGGGTGAATCAACAGGTAGTTGGAAAGTAGGCAATATGCTACTAAAGCATGCTGAATTTTGTTTTCTCATCCGTGTGGGGAGCAGAACTGTCATAAAAACACATGTTGATGTCTGGATATGCCATAGTTTTTCTAACCCTAACCCTAGGTTTAGTTTGCTAACCCTAATTTGGGGCCTTAGGGTGAATCAACAGGTAGTTGGAAAGTAGGCAATATGCTACTAAAGCATGCTGAATTTTGTTTTCTCATCCGTGTGGGGAGCAGAACTGTCATAAAAACACATGTTGATGTCTGGATATGCCATAGTTTTTCTAACCCTAACCCTAGGTTTAGTTTGCTAACCCTAATTTGGGGCCTTAGGGTGAATCAACAGGTAGTTGGAAAGTAGGCAATATGCTACTAAAGCATGCTGAATTTTGTTTTCTCATCCGTGTGGGGAGCAGAACTGTCATAAAAACACATGTTGATGTCTGGATATGCCATAGTTTTTCTAACCCTAACCCTAGGTTTAGTTTGCTAACACTAATTTGGGGCCTTAGGGTGAATCAACAGGTAGTTGGAAAGTAGGCAATATGCTACTAAAGCATGCTGAATTTTGTTTTCTCATCCGTGTGGGGAGCAGAACTGTCATAAAAACACATGTTGATGTCTGGATATGCCATAGTTTTTCTAACCCTAACCCTAGGTTTAGTTTGCTAACCCTAATTTGGGGCCTTAGGGTGAATCAACAGGTAGTTGGAAAGTAGGCAATATGCTACTAAAGCATGCTGAATTTTGTTTTCTCATCCGTGTGGGGAGCAGAACTGTCATAAAAACACATGTTGATGTCTGGATATGCCATAGTTTTTCTAACCCTAACCCTAGGTTTAGTTTGCTAACCCTAATTTGGGGCCTTGGATGAATCAACAGGTAGTTGGAAAGTAGGCAATATGCTACTAAAGCATGCTGAATTTTGTTTTCTCATCCGTGTGGGGAGCAGAACTGTCATAAAAACACATGTTGATGTCTGGATATGCCATAGTTTTTCTAACCCTAACCCTAGGTTTAGTTTGCTAACCCTAATTTGGGGCCTTAGGGTGAATCAACAGGTAGTTGGAAAGTAGGCAATATGCTACTAAAGCATGCTGAATTTTGTTTTCTCATCCGTGTGGGGAGCAGAACTGTCATAAAAACACATGTTGATGTCTGGATATGCCATAGTTTTTCTAACCCTAACCCTAGGTTTAGTTTGCTAACCCTAATTTGGGGCCTTGGATGAATCAACAGGTAGTTGGAAAGTAGGCAATATGCTACTAAAGCATGCTGAATTTTGTTTTCTCATCCGTGTGGGGAGCAGAACTGTCATAAAAACACATGTTGATGTCTGGATATGCCATAGTTTTTCTAACCCTAACCCTAGGTTTAGTTTGCTAACCCTAATTTGGGGCCTTAGGGTGAATCAACAGGTAGTTGTAAAGTCGGCAATATGCTACTAAAGCATGCTGAATTTTGTTTTCTCATCCGTGTGGGGAGCAGAACTGTCATAAAAACACATGTTGATGTCTTGATATGCCATAGTTTTTCTAACCGTAACCCTAGGTTTAGTTTGCTAACCCTAATTTGGGGCCTTGGGTGAATCAACAGGTAGTTGGAAAGTAGGCAATATGCCACTAAAGCATGCTGAATTTTGTTTTCTCATCCGTGTGGGGAGCAGAACTGTCATAAAAACACATGTTGATGTCTGGATATGCCATAGTTTTTCTAACCCTAACCCTAGGTTTAGTTTGCTAACCCTAATTTGGGGCCTTAGGGTGAATCAACAGGTAGTTGTAAAGTCGGCAATATGCTACTAAAGCATGCTGAATTTTGTTTTCTCATCCGTGTGGGGAGCAGAACTGTCATAAAAACACATGTTGATGTCTTGATATGCCATAGTTTTTCTAACCATAACCCTAGGTTTAGTTTGCTAACCCTAATTTGTGGCCTTAGGGTGAATCAACAGGTAGTTGGAAAGTAGGCAATATGCTGCTAAAGCATGCTGAATTTTGTTTTCTCATCCGTGTGGGGAGCAGAACTGTCATAAAAACACATGTTGATGTCTGGATATGCCATAGTTGTTCTAACCCTAACCCTAGGTTTAGTTTGCTAACCCTAATTTGGGGCCTTAGGGTGAATCAACAGGTAGTTGGAAAGTAGGCAATATGCTACTAAAGCATGCTGAATTTTGTTTTCTCATCCGTGTGGGGAGCAGAACTGTCATAAAAACACATGTTGATGTCTGGATATGCCATAGTTTTTCTAACCCTAACCCTAGGTTTAGTTTGCTAACCCTAATTTGGGGCCTTAGGGTGAATCAACAGGTAGTTGGAAAGTAGGCAATATGCTACTAAAGCATGCTGAATTTTGTTTTCTCATCCGTGTGGGGAGCAGAACTGTCATAAAAACACATGTTGATGTCTGGATATGCCATAGTTTTTCTAACCCTAACCCTAGGTTTAGTTTGCTAACCCTAATTTGGGGCCTTAGGGTGAATCAACAGGTAGTTGGAAAGTAGGCAATATGCTACTAAAGCATGCTGAATTTTGTTTTCTCATCCGTGTGGGGAGCAGAACTGTCATAAAAACACATGTTGATGTCTGGATATGCCATAGTTTTTCTAACCCTAACCCTAGGTTTAGTTTGCTAACCCTAATTTGGGGCCTTAGGGTGAATCAACAGGTAGTTGGAAAGTAGGCAATATGCTACTAAAGCATGCTGAATTTTGTTTTCTCATCCGTGTGGGGAGCAGAACTGTCATAAAAACACATGTTGATGTCTGGATATGCCATAGTTTTTCTAACCCTAACCCTAGGTTTAGTTTGCTAACCCTAATTTGGGGCCTTAGGGTGAATCAACAGGTAGTTGGAAAGTAGGCAATATGCTACTAAAGCATGCTGAATTTTGTTTTCTCATCCGTGTGGGGCGCAGAACTGTCATAAAAACACATGTTGATGTCTGGATATGCCATAGTTTTTCTAACCCTAACCCTAGGTTTAGTTTGCTAACCCTAATTTGGGGCCTTAGGGTGAATCAACAGGTAGTTGGAAAGTAGGCAATATGCTACTAAAGCATGCTGAATTTTGTTTTCTCATCCGTGTGGGGAGCAGAACTGTCATAAAAACACATGTTGATGTCTGGATATGCCATAGTTTTTCTAACCCTAACCCTAGGTTTAGTTTGCTAACCCTAATTTGGGGCCTTGGATGAATCAACAGGTAGTTGGAAAGTAGGCAATATGCTACTAAAGCATGCTGAATTTTGTTTTCTCATCCGTGTGGGGAGCAGAACTGTCATAAAAACACATGTTGATGTCTGGATATGCCATAGTTTTTCTAACCCTAACCCTAGGTTTAGTTTGCTAACCCTAATTTGGGGCCTTAGGGTGAATCAACAGGTAGTTGTAAAGTCGGCAATATGCTACTAAAGCATGCTGAATTTTGTTTTCTCATCCGTGTGGGGAGCAGAACTGTCATAAAAACACATGTTGATGTCTTGATATGCCATAGTTTTTCTAACCATAACCCTAGGTTTAGTTTGCTAACCCTAATTTGTGGCCTTAGGGTGAATCAACAGGTAGTTGGAAAGTAGGCAATATGCTGCTAAAGCATGCTGAATTTTGTTTTCTCATCCGTGTGGGGAGCAGAACTGTCATAAAAACACATGTTGATGTCTGGATATGCCATAGTTGTTCTAACCCTAACCCTAGGTTTAGTTTGCTAACCCTAATTTGGGGCCTTAGGGTGAATCAACAGGTAGTTGGAAAGTAGGCAATATGCTACTAAAGCATGCTGAATTTTGTTTTCTCATCCGTGTGGGGAGCAGAACTGTCATAAAAACACATGTTGATGTCTTGATATGCCATAGTTTTTCTAACCATAACCCTAGGTTTAGTTTGCTAACCCTAATTTGGGGCCTTAGGGTGAATCAACAGGTAGTTGGAAAGTAGGCAATATGCTGCTAAAGCATGCTGAATTTTGTTTTCTCATCCGTGTGGGGAGCAGAACTGTCATAAAAACACATGTTGATGTCTGGATATGCCATAGTTGTTCTAACCCTAACCCTAGGTTTAGTTTGCTAACCCTAATTTGGGGCCTTAGGGTGAATCAACAGGTAGTTGGAAAGTAGGCAATATGCTACTAAAGCATGCTGAATTTTGTTTTCTCATCCGTGTGGGGAGCAGAACTGTCATAAAAACACATGTTGATGTCTGGATATGCCATAGTTTTTCTAACCCTAACCCTAGGTTTAGTTTGCTAACCCTAATTTGGGGCCTTAGGGTGAATCAACAGGTAGTTGGAAAGTAGGCAATATGCTACTAAAGCATGCTGAATTTTGTTTTCTCATCCGTGTGGGGAGCAGAACTGTCATAAAAACACATGTTGATGTCTGGATATGCCATAGTTTTTCTAACCCTAACCCTAGGTTTAGTTTGCTAACCCTAATTTGGGGCCTTAGGGTGAATCAACAGGTAGTTGGAAAGTAGGCAATATGCTACTAAAGCATGCTGAATTTTGTTTTCTCATCCGTGTGGGGAGCAGAACTGTCATAAAAACACATGTTGATGTCTGGATATGCCATAGTTTTTCTAACCCTAACCCTAGGTTTAGTTTGCTAACCCTAATTTGGGGCCTTAGGGTGAATCAACAGGTAGTTGGAAAGTAGGCAATATGCTACTAAAGCATGCTGAATTTTGTTTTCTCATCCGTGTGGGGAGCAGAACTGTCATAAAAACACATGTTGATGTCTGGATATGCCATAGTTTTTCTAACCCTAACCCTAGGTTTAGTTTGCTAACCCTAATTTGGGGCCTTAGGGTGAATCAACAGGTAGTTGGAAAGTAGGCAATATGCTACTAAAGCATGCTGAATTTTGTTTTCTCATCCGTGTGGGGAGCAGAACTGTCATAAAAACACATGTTGATGTCTGGATATGCCATAGTTTTTCTAACCCTAACCCTAGGTTTAGTTTGCTAACCCTAATTTGGGGCCTTAGGGTGAATCAACAGGTAGTTGGAAAGTAGGCAATATGCTACTAAAGCATGCTGAATTTTGTTTTCTCATCCGTGTGGGGAGCAGAACTGTCATAAAAACACATGTTGATGTCTGGATATGCCATAGTTTTTCTAACCCTAACCCTAGGTTTAGTTTGCTAACACTAATTTGGGGCCTTAGGGTGAATCAACAGGTAGTTGGAAAGTAGGCAATATGCTACTAAAGCATGCTGAATTTTGTTTTCTCATCCGTGTGGGGAGCAGAACTGTCATAAAAACACATGTTGATGTCTGGATATGCCATAGTTTTTCTAACCCTAACCCTAGGTTTAGTTTGCTAACCCTAATTTGGGGCCTTAGGGTGAATCAACAGGTAGTTGGAAAGTAGGCAATATGCTACTAAAGCATGCTGAATTTTGTTTTCTCATCCGTGTGGGGAGCAGAACTGTCATAAAAACACATGTTGATGTCTGGATATGCCATAGTTTTTCTAACCCTAACCCTAGGTTTAGTTTGCTAACCCTAATTTGGGGCCTTGGATGAATCAACAGGTAGTTGGAAAGTAGGCAATATGCTACTAAAGCATGCTGAATTTTGTTTTCTCATCCGTGTGGGGAGCAGAACTGTCATAAAAACACATGTTGATGTCTGGATATGCCATAGTTTTTCTAACCCTAACCCTAGGTTTAGTTTGCTAACCCTAATTTGGGGCCTTAGGGTGAATCAACAGGTAGTTGTAAAGTCGGCAATATGCTACTAAAGCATGCTGAATTTTGTTTTCTCATCCGTGTGGGGAGCAGAACTGTCATAAAAACACATGTTGATGTCTTGATATGCCATAGTTTTTCTAACCGTAACCCTAGGTTTAGTTTGCTAACCCTAATTTGGGGCCTTGGGTGAATCAACAGGTAGTTGGAAAGTAGGCAATATGCCACTAAAGCATGCTGAATTTTGTTTTCTCATCCGTGTGGGGAGCAGAACTGTCATAAAAACACATGTTGATGTCTGGATATGCCATAGTTTTTCTAACCCTAACCCTAGGTTTAGTTTGCTAACCCTAATTTGGGGCCTTAGGGTGAATCAACAGGTAGTTGTAAAGTCGGCAATATGCTACTAAAGCATGCTGAATTTTGTTTTCTCATCCGTGTGGGGAGCAGAACTGTCATAAAAACACATGTTGATGTCTGGATATGCCATAGTTTTTCTAACCATAACCCTAGGTTTAGTTTGCTAACCCTAATTTGTGGCCTTGGATGAATCAACAGGTAGTTGGAAAGTAGGCAATATGCTACTAAAGCATGCTGAATTTTGTTTTCTCATCCGTGTGGGGAGCAGAACTGTCATAAAAACACATGTTGATGTCTGGATATGCCATAGTTTTTCTAACCCTAACCCTAGGTTTAGTTTGCTAACCCTAATTTGGGGCCTTAGGGTGAATCAACAGGTAGTTGTAAAGTCGGCAATATGCTACTAAAGCATGCTGAATTTTGTTTTCTCATCCGTGTGGGGAGCAGAACTGTCATAAAAACACATGTTGATGTCTTGATATGCCATAGTTTTTCTAACCGTAACCCTAGGTTTAGTTTGCTAACCCTAATTTGGGGCCTTGGGTGAATCAACAGGTAGTTGGAAAGTAGGCAATATGCCACTAAAGCATGCTGAATTTTGTTTTCTCATCCGTGTGGGGAGCAGAACTGTCATAAAAACACATGTTGATGTCTGGATATGCCATAGTTTTTCTAACCCTAACCCTAGGTTTAGTTTGCTAACCCTAATTTGGGGCCTTAGGGTGAATCAACAGGTAGTTGTAAAGTCGGCAATATGCTACTAAAGCATGCTGAATTTTGTTTTCTCATCCGTGTGGGGAGCAGAACTGTCATAAAAACACATGTTGATGTCTTGATATGCCATAGTTTTTCTAACCATAACCCTAGGTTTAGTTTGCTAACCCTAATTTGTGGCCTTAGGGTGAATCAACAGGTAGTTGGAAAGTAGGCAATATGCTGCTAAAGCATGCTGAATTTTGTTTTCTCATCCGTGTGGGGAGCAGAACTGTCATAAAAACACATGTTGATGTCTTGATATGCCATAGTTTTTCTAACCATAACCCTAGGTTTAGTTTGCTAACCCTAATTTGGGGCCTTAGGGTGAATCAACAGGTAGTTGGAAAGTAGGCAATATGCTGCTAAAGCATGCTGAATTTTGTTTTCTCATCCGTGTGGGGAGCAGAACTGTCATAAAAACACATGTTGATGTCTGGATATGCCATAGTTGTTCTAACCCTAACCCTAGGTTTAGTTTGCTAACCCTAATTTGGGGCCTTAGGGTGAATCAACAGGTAGTTGGAAAGTAGGCAATATGCTACTAAAGCATGCTGAATTTTGTTTTCTCATCCGTGTGGGGAGCAGAACTGTCATAAAAACACATGTTGATGTCTGGATATGCCATAGTTTTTCAAACCCTAACCCTAGGTTTAGTTTGCTAACCCTAATTTGGGGCCTTAGGGTGAATCAACAGGTAGTTGGAAAGTAGGCAATATGCTACTAAAGCATGCTGAATTTTGTTTTCTCATCCGTGTGGGGAGCAGAACTGTCATAAAAACACATGTTGATGTCTGGATATGCCATAGTTTTTCTAACCCTAACCCTAGGTTTAGTTTGCTAACCCTAATTTGGGGCCTTAGGGTGAATCAACAGGTAGTTGGAAAGTAGGCAATATGCTACTAAAGCATGCTGAATTTTGTTTTCTCATCCGTGTGGGGAGCAGAACTGTCATAAAAACACATGTTGATGTCTGGATATGCCATAGTTTTTCTAACCCTAACCCTAGGTTTAGTTTGCTAACCCTAATTTGGGGCCTTGGATGAATCAACAGGTAGTTGGAAAGTAGGCAATATGCTACTAAAGCATGCTGAATTTTGTTTTCTCATCCGTGTGGGGAGCAGAACTGTCATAAAAACACATGTTGATGTCTGGATATGCCATAGTTTTTCTAACCCTAACCCTAGGTTTAGTTTGCTAACCCTAATTTGGGGCCTTAGGGTGAATCAACAGGTAGTTGTAAAGTCGGCAATATGCTACTAAAGCATGCTGAATTTTGTTTTCTCATCCGTGTGGGGAGCAGAACTGTCATAAAAACACATGTTGATGTCTGGATATGCCATAGTTTTTCTAACCCTAACCCTAGGTTTAGTTTGCTAACCCTAATTTGGGGCCTTAGGGTGAATCAACAGGTAGTTGGAAAGTAGGCAATATGCTACTAAAGCGTGCTGAATTTTGTTTTCTCATCCGTGTGGGGAGCAGAACTGTCATAAAAACACATGTTGATGTCTGGATATGCCATAGTTTTTCTAACCCTAACCCTAGGTTTAGTTTGCTAACCCTAATTTGGGGCCTTAGGGTGAATCAACAGGTAGTTGGAAAGTAGGCAATATGCTACTAAAGCATGCTGAATTTTGTTTTCTCATCCGTGTGGGGAGCAGAACTGTCATAAAAACACATGTTGATGTCTGGATATGCCATAGTTTTTCTAACCCTAACCCTAGGTTTAGTTTGCTAACCCTAATTTGGGGCCTTGGATGAATCAACAGGTAGTTGGAAAGTAGGCAATATGCTACTAAAGCATGCTGAATTTTGTTTTCTCATCCGTGTGGGGAGCAGAACTGTCATAAAAACACATGTTGATGTCTGGATATGCCATAGTTTTTCTAACCCTAACCCTAGGTTTAGTTTGCTAACCCTAATTTGGGGCCTTAGGGTGAATCAACAGGTAGTTGTAAAGTCGGCAATATGCTACTAAAGCATGCTGAATTTTGTTTTCTCATCCGTGTGGGGAGCAGAACTGTCATAAAAACACATGTTGATGTCTGGATATGCCATAGTTTTTCTAACCCTAACCCTAGGTTTAGTTTGCTAACCCTAATTTGGGGCCTTAGGGTGAATCAACAGGTAGTTGGAAAGTAGGCAATATGCTACTAAAGCGTGCTGAATTTTGTTTTCTCATCCGTGTGGGGAGCAGAACTGTCATAAAAACACATGTTGATGTCTGGATATGCCATAGTTTTTCTAACCCTAACCCTAGGTTTAGTTTGCTAACCCTAATTTGGGGCCTTAGGGTGAATCAACAGGTAGTTGGAAAGTAGGCAATATGCTACTAAAGCATGCTGAATTTTGTTTTCTCATCCGTGTGGGGAGCAGAACTGTCATAAAAACACATGTTGATGTCTGGATATGCCATAGTTTTTCTAACCCTAACCCTAGGTTTAGTTTGCTAACCCTAATTTGGGGCCTTGGATGAATCAACAGGTAGTTGGAAAGTAGGCAATATGCTACTAAAGCATGCTGAATTTTGTTTTCTCATCCGTGTGGGGAGCAGAACTGTCATAAAAACACATGTTGATGTCTGGATATGCCATAGTTTTTCTAACCCTAACCCTAGGTTTAGTTTGCTAACCCTAATTTGGGGCCTTAGGGTGAATCAACAGGTAGTTGTAAAGTCGGCAATATGCTACTAAAGCATGCTGAATTTTGTTTTCTCATCCGTGTGGGGAGCAGAACTGTCATAAAAACACATGTTGATGTCTTGATATGCCATAGTTTTTCTAACCATAACCCTAGGTTTAGTTTGCTAACCCTAATTTGTGGCCTTAGGGTGAATCAACAGGTAGTTGGAAAGTAGGCAATATGCTGCTAAAGCATGCTGAATTTTGTTTTCTCATCCGTGTGGGGAGCAGAACTGTCATAAAAACACATGTTGATGTCTGGATATGCCATAGTTGTTCTAACCCTAACCCTAGGTTTAGTTTGCTAACCCTAATTTGGGGCCTTAGGGTGAATCAACAGGTAGTTGGAAAGTAGGCAATATGCTACTAAAGCATGCTGAATTTTGTTTTCTCATCCGTGTGGGGAGCAGAACTGTCATAAAAACACATGTTGATGTCTTGATATGCCATAGTTTTTCTAACCATAACCCTAGGTTTAGTTTGCTAACCCTAATTTGGGGCCTTAGGGTGAATCAACAGGTAGTTGGAAAGTAGGCAATATGCTGCTAAAGCATGCTGAATTTTGTTTTCTCATCCGTGTGGGGAGCAGAACTGTCATAAAAACACATGTTGATGTCTGGATATGCCATAGTTGTTCTAACCCTAACCCTAGGTTTAGTTTGCTAACCCTAATTTGGGGCCTTAGGGTGAATCAACAGGTAGTTGGAAAGTAGGCAATATGCTACTAAAGCATGCTGAATTTTGTTTTCTCATCCGTGTGGGGAGCAGAACTGTCATAAAAACACATGTTGATGTCTGGATATGCCATAGTTTTTCTAACCCTAACCCTAGGTTTAGTTTGCTAACCCTAATTTGGGGCCTTAGGGTGAATCAACAGGTAGTTGGAAAGTAGGCAATATGCTACTAAAGCATGCTGAATTTTGTTTTCTCATCCGTGTGGGGAGCAGAACTGTCATAAAAACACATGTTGATGTCTGGATATGCCATAGTTTTTCTAACCCTAACCCTAGGTTTAGTTTGCTAACCCTAATTTGGGGCCTTAGGGTGAATCAACAGGTAGTTGGAAAGTAGGCAATATGCTACTAAAGCATGCTGAATTTTGTTTTCTCATCCGTGTGGGGAGCAGAACTGTCATAAAAACACATGTTGATGTCTGGATATGCCATAGTTTTTCTAACCCTAACCCTAGGTTTAGTTTGCTAACCCTAATTTGGGGCCTTAGGGTGAATCAACAGGTAGTTGGAAAGTAGGCAATATGCTACTAAAGCATGCTGAATTTTGTTTTCTCATCCGTGTGGGGAGCAGAACTGTCATAAAAACACATGTTGATGTCTGGATATGCCATAGTTTTTCTAACCCTAACCCTAGGTTTAGTTTGCTAACCCTAATTTGGGGCCTTAGGGTGAATCAACAGGTAGTTGGAAAGTAGGCAATATGCTACTAAAGCATGCTGAATTTTGTTTTCTCATCCGTGTGGGGAGCAGAACTGTCATAAAAACACATGTTGATGTCTGGATATGCCATAGTTTTTCTAACCCTAACCCTAGGTTTAGTTTGCTAACCCTAATTTGGGGCCTTAGGGTGAATCAACAGGTAGTTGGAAAGTAGGCAATATGCTACTAAAGCATGCTGAATTTTGTTTTCTCATCCGTGTGGGGAGCAGAACTGTCATAAAAACACATGTTGATGTCTGGATATGCCATAGTTTTTCTAACCCTAACCCTAGGTTTAGTTTGCTAACACTAATTTGGGGCCTTAGGGTGAATCAACAGGTAGTTGGAAAGTAGGCAATATGCTACTAAAGCATGCTGAATTTTGTTTTCTCATCCGTGTGGGGAGCAGAACTGTCATAAAAACACATGTTGATGTCTGGATATGCCATAGTTTTTCTAACCCTAACCCTAGGTTTAGTTTGCTAACCCTAATTTGGGGCCTTAGGGTGAATCAACAGGTAGTTGGAAAGTAGGCAATATGCTACTAAAGCATGCTGAATTTTGTTTTCTCATCCGTGTGGGGAGCAGAACTGTCATAAAAACACATGTTGATGTCTGGATATGCCATAGTTTTTCTAACCCTAACCCTAGGTTTAGTTTGCTAACCCTAATTTGGGGCCTTAGGGTGAATCAACAGGTAGTTGGAAAGTAGGCAATATGCTACTAAAGCATGCTGAATTTTGTTTTCTCATCCGTGTGGGGAGCAGAACTGTCATAAAAACACATGTTGATGTCTGGATATGCCATAGTTTTTCTAACCCTAACCCTAGGTTTAGTTTGCTAACCCTAATTTGGGGCCTTGGATGAATCAACAGGTAGTTGGAAAGTAGGCAATATGCTACTAAAGCATGCTGAATTTTGTTTTCTCATCCGTGTGGGGAGCAGAACTGTCATAAAAACACATGTTGATGTCTGGATATGCCATAGTTTTTCTAACCCTAACCCTAGGTTTAGTTTGCTAACCCTAATTTGGGGCCTTAGGGTGAATCAACAGGTAGTTGTAAAGTCGGCAATATGCTACTAAAGCATGCTGAATTTTGTTTTCTCATCCGTGTGGGGAGCAGAACTGTCATAAAAACACATGTTGATGTCTTGATATGCCATAGTTTTTCTAACCGTAACCCTAGGTTTAGTTTGCTAACCCTAATTTGGGGCCTTGGGTGAATCAACAGGTAGTTGGAAAGTAGGCAATATGCCACTAAAGCGTGCTGAATTTTGTTTTCTCATCCGTGTGGGGAGCAGAACTGTCATAAAAACACATGTTGATGTCTGGATATGCCATAGTTTTTCTAACCCTAACCCTAGGTTTAGTTTGCTAACACTAATTTGGGGCCTTAGGGTGAATCAACAGGTAGTTGGAAAGTAGGCAATATGCTACTAAAGCATGCTGAATTTTGTTTTCTCATCCGTGTGGGGAGCAGAACTGTCATAAAAACACATGTTGATGTCTGGATATGCCATAGTTTTTCTAACCCTAACCCTAGGTTTAGTTTGCTAACCCTAATTTGGGGCCTTAGGGTGAATCAACAGGTAGTTGTAAAGTCGGCAATATGCTACTAAAGCATGCTGAATTTTGTTTTCTCATCCGTGTGGGGAGCAGAACTGTCATAAAAACACATGTTGATGTCTTGATATGCCATAGTTTTTCTAACCATAACCCTAGGTTTAGTTTGCTAACCCTAATTTGTGGCCTTAGGGTGAATCAACAGGTAGTTGGAAAGTAGGCAATATGCTGCTAAAGCATGCTGAATTTTGTTTTCTCATCCGTGTGGGGAGCAGAACTGTCATAAAAACACATGTTGATGTCTGGATATGCCATAGTTGTTCTAACCCTAACCCTAGGTTTAGTTTGCTAACCCTAATTTGGGGCCTTAGGGTGAATCAACAGGTAGTTGGAAAGTAGGCAATATGCTACTAAAGCATGCTGAATTTTGTTTTCTCATCCGTGTGGGGAGCAGAACTGTCATAAAAACACATGTTGATGTCTTGATATGCCATAGTTTTTCTAACCATAACCCTAGGTTTAGTTTGCTAACCCTAATTTGGGGCCTTAGGGTGAATCAACAGGTAGTTGGAAAGTAGGCAATATGCTGCTAAAGCATGCTGAATTTTGTTTTCTCATCCGTGTGGGGAGCAGAACTGTCATAAAAACACATGTTGATGTCTGGATATGCCATAGTTGTTCTAACCCTAACCCTAGGTTTAGTTTGCTAACCCTAATTTGGGGCCTTAGGGTGAATCAACAGGTAGTTGGAAAGTAGGCAATATGCTACTAAAGCATGCTGAATTTTGTTTTCTCATCCGTGTGGGGAGCAGAACTGTCATAAAAACACATGTTGATGTCTGGATATGCCATAGTTTTTCTAACCCTAACCCTAGGTTTAGTTTGCTAACCCTAATTTGGGGCCTTAGGGTGAATCAACAGGTAGTTGGAAAGTAGGCAATATGCTACTAAAGCATGCTGAATTTTGTTTTCTCATCCGTGTGGGGAGCAGAACTGTCATAAAAACACATGTTGATGTCTGGATATGCCATAGTTTTTCTAACCCTAACCCTAGGTTTAGTTTGCTAACCCTAATTTGGGGCCTTAGGGTGAATCAACAGGTAGTTGGAAAGTAGGCAATATGCTACTAAAGCATGCTGAATTTTGTTTTCTCATCCGTGTGGGGAGCAGAACTGTCATAAAAACACATGTTGATGTCTGGATATGCCATAGTTTTTCTAACCCTAACCCTAGGTTTAGTTTGCTAACCCTAATTTGGGGCCTTAGGGTGAATCAACAGGTAGTTGGAAAGTAGGCAATATGCTACTAAAGCATGCTGAATTTTGTTTTCTCATCCGTGTGGGGAGCAGAACTGTCATAAAAACACATGTTGATGTCTGGATATGCCATAGTTTTTCTAACCCTAACCCTAGGTTTAGTTTGCTAACCCTAATTTGGGGCCTTAGGGTGAATCAACAGGTAGTTGGAAAGTAGGCAATATGCTACTAAAGCATGCTGAATTTTGTTTTCTCATCCGTGTGGGGAGCAGAACTGTCATAAAAACACATGTTGATGTCTGGATATGCCATAGTTTTTCTAACCCTAACCCTAGGTTTAGTTTGCTAACCCTAATTTGGGGCCTTAGGGTGAATCAACAGGTAGTTGGAAAGTAGGCAATATGCTACTAAAGCATGCTGAATTTTGTTTTCTCATCCGTGTGGGGAGCAGAACTGTCATAAAAACACATGTTGATGTCTGGATATGCCATAGTTTTTCTAACCCTAACCCTAGGTTTAGTTTGCTAACACTAATTTGGGGCCTTAGGGTGAATCAACAGGTAGTTGGAAAGTAGGCAATATGCTACTAAAGCATGCTGAATTTTGTTTTCTCATCCGTGTGGGGAGCAGAACTGTCATAAAAACACATGTTGATGTCTGGATATGCCATAGTTTTTCTAACCCTAACCCTAGGTTTAGTTTGCTAACCCTAATTTGGGGCCTTAGGGTGAATCAACAGGTAGTTGGAAAGTAGGCAATATGCTACTAAAGCATGCTGAATTTTGTTTTCTCATCCGTGTGGGGAGCAGAACTGTCATAAAAACACATGTTGATGTCTGGATATGCCATAGTTTTTCAAACCCTAACCCTAGGTTTAGTTTGCTAACCCTAATTTGGGGCCTTAGGGTGAATCAACAGGTAGTTGGAAAGTAGGCAATATGCTACTAAAGCATGCTGAATTTTGTTTTCTCATCCGTGTGGGGAGCAGAACTGTCATAAAAACACATGTTGATGTCTGGATATGCCATAGTTTTTCTAACCCTAACCCTAGGTTTAGTTTGCTAACCCTAATTTGGGGCCTTAGGGTGAATCAACAGGTAGTTGGAAAGTAGGCAATATGCTACTAAAGCATGCTGAATTTTGTTTTCTCATCCGTGTGGGGAGCAGAACTGTCATAAAAACACATGTTGATGTCTGGATATGCCATAGTTTTTCTAACCCTAACCCTAGGTTTAGTTTGCTAACCCTAATTTGGGGCCTTGGATGAATCAACAGGTAGTTGGAAAGTAGGCAATATGCTACTAAAGCATGCTGAATTTTGTTTTCTCATCCGTGTGGGGAGCAGAACTGTCATAAAAACACATGTTGATGTCTGGATATGCCATAGTTTTTCTAACCCTAACCCTAGGTTTAGTTTGCTAACCCTAATTTGGGGCCTTAGGGTGAATCAACAGGTAGTTGTAAAGTCGGCAATATGCTACTAAAGCATGCTGAATTTTGTTTTCTCATCCGTGTGGGGAGCAGAACTGTCATAAAAACACATGTTGATGTCTTGATATGCCATAGTTTTTCTAACCGTAACCCTAGGTTTAGTTTGCTAACCCTAATTTGGGGCCTTGGGTGAATCAACAGGTAGTTGGAAAGTAGGCAATATGCCACTAAAGCATGCTGAATTTTGTTTTCTCATCCGTGTGGGGAGCAGAACTGTCATAAAAACACATGTTGATGTCTGGATATGCCATAGTTTTTCTAACCCTAACCCTAGGTTTAGTTTGCTAACACTAATTTGGGGCCTTAGGGTGAATCAACAGGTAGTTGGAAAGTAGGCAATATGCTACTAAAGCATGCTGAATTTTGTTTTCTCATCCGTGTGGGGAGCAGAACTGTCATAAAAACACATGTTGATGTCTGGATATGCCATAGTTTTTCTAACCCTAACCCTAGGTTTAGTTTGCTAACCCTAATTTGGGGCCTTAGGGTGAATCAACAGGTAGTTGGAAAGTAGGCAATATGCTACTAAAGCATGCTGAATTTTGTTTTCTCATCCGTGTGGGGAGCAGAACTGTCATAAAAACACATGTTGATGTCTGGATATGCCATAGTTTTTCTAACCCTAACCCTAGGTTTAGTTTGCTAACCCTAATTTGGGGCCTTGGATGAATCAACAGGTAGTTGGAAAGTAGGCAATATGCTACTAAAGCATGCTGAATATTGTTTTCTCATCCGTGTGGGGAGCAGAACTGTCATAAAAACACATGTTGATGTCTGGATATGCCATAGTTTTTCTAACCCTAACCCTAGGTTTAGTTTGCTAACCCTAATTTGGGGCCTTGGATGAATCAACAGGTAGTTGGAAAGTAGGCAATATGCTACTAAAGCATGCTGAATTTTGTTTTCTCATCCGTGTGGGGAGCAGAACTGTCATAAAAACACATGTTGATGTCTGGATATGCCATAGTTTTTCTAACCCTAACCCTAGGTTTAGTTTGCTAACCCTAATTTGGGGCCTTAGGGTGAATCAACAGGTAGTTGTAAAGTCGGCAATATGCTACTAAAGCATGCTGAATTTTGTTTTCTCATCCGTGTGGGGAGCAGAACTGTCATAAAAACACATGTTGATGTCTGGATATGCCATAGTTTTTCTAACCCTAACCCTAGGTTTAGTTTGCTAACCCTAATTTGGGGCCTTAGGGTGAATCAACAGGTAGTTGGAAAGTAGGCAATATGCTACTAAAGCGTGCTGAATTTTGTTTTCTCATCCGTGTGGGGAGCAGAACTGTCATAAAAACACATGTTGATGTCTGGATATGCCATAGTTTTTCTAACCCTAACCCTAGGTTTAGTTTGCTAACCCTAATTTGGGGCCTTAGGGTGAATCAACAGGTAGTTGGAAAGTAGGCAATATGCTACTAAAGCGTGCTGAATTTTGTTTTCTCATCCGTGTGGGGAGCAGAACTGTCATAAAAACACATGTTGATGTCTGGATATGCCATAGTTGTTCTAACCCTAACCCTAGGTTTAGTTTGCTAACCCTAATTTGGGGCCTTAGGGTGAATCAACAGGTAGTTGGAAAGTAGGCAATATGCTACTAAAGCGTGCTGAATTTTGTTTTCTCATCCGTGTGGGGAGCAGAACTGTCATAAAAACACATGTTGATGTCTGGATATGCCATAGTTTTTCTAACCCTAACCCTAGGTTTAGTTTGCTAACCCTAATTTGGGGCCTTAGGGTGAATCAACAGGTAGTTGGAAAGTAGGCAATATGCTACTAAAGCGTGCTGAATTTTGTTTTCTCATCCGTGTGGGGAGCAGAACTGTCATAAAAACACATGTTGATGTCTGGATATGCCATAGTTTTTCTAACCCTAACCCTAGGTTTAGTTTGCTAACCCTAATTTGGGGCCTTGGATGAATCAACAGGTAGTTGGAAAGTAGGCAATATGCTACTAAAGCGTGCTGAATTTTGTTTTCTCATCCGTGTGGGGAGCAGAACTGTCATAAAAACACATGTTGATGTCTGGATATGCCATAGTTTTTCTAACCCTAACCCTAGGTTTAGTTTGCTAACCCTAATTTGGGGCCTTAGGGTGAATCAACAGGTAGTTGTAAAGTCGGCAATATGCTACTAAAGCATGCTGAATTTTGTTTTCTCATCCGTGTGGGGAGCAGAACTGTCATAAAAACACATGTTGATGTCTTGATATGCCATAGTTTTTCTAACCATAACCCTAGGTTTAGTTTGCTAACCCTAATTTGTGGCCTTAGGGTGAATCAACAGGTAGTTGGAAAGTAGGCAATATGCTGCTAAAGCATGCTGAATTTTGTTTTCTCATCCGTGTGGGGAGCAGAACTGTCATAAAAACACATGTTGATGTCTGGATATGCCATAGTTGTTCTAACCCTAACCCTAGGTTTAGTTTGCTAACCCTAATTTGGGGCCTTAGGGTGAATCAACAGGTAGTTGGAAAGTAGGCAATATGCTACTAAAGCATGCTGAATTTTGTTTTCTCATCCGTGTGGGGAGCAGAACTGTCATAAAAACACATGTTGATGTCTGGATATGCC